>NC_090129.1:29987263-30609763 GCF_040581485.1 Linepithema humile | reverse complement strand
TAAGATATTTTTCTTTAAAACTAAAATAAATCTAAAATATTCTTGCCAAGAATTTTGCAAATAATGCGCAATTTTATTAAAGAAATACTAGAAGGCATATTATTATTTAATGCAGTTGATCTTTAAAGTGACAAAAAATTAATAACGTAGTTAAAACACTAATACGACAATTTATAGTAATATAACAACGGATAGAGTAAAAATTAGCTACTAAGTAATATTATAATTGCAATAAAAAATACAAGGAAATTATCGGATTAAGCAAGAGATTTTCTCGCTAGGCAAAATATATTCTTCAAATTTTGCCATCTTAAAGCTGAGGAATTCTCGTTTTTTTACAATCACTTAAGTATGTTATCGTTTAAGTATGCGGCCATAATCACACGTTATTTAGAAGAAGATACTTTAGCTCGCAAACCGCGACGCACAAACACAAGTCATTCTTGTCTTCGTCGCTCTTCCACTCCTGATCTCGATCTTTTTGGTTCACCGCGCTTTGCGGTGACTCATGATTACGCAGCGATAACCGCATTTTTTCTGCTTTTATCTATCATTTTTTTTCACTCTACACATACACGTCGGCGGCCCTTTTTATCGAACGAGCAACCGCGATTTCACGGTGCCGCGCTCGCGACAATTAACCCTTTCACCGTTGAATTGCACGATGCATAAGGCAGCTGCGCTGCCCGCGAGAGAGTGTTCTGAAGTTTGATCGCTTAATATATCTGCCGTTGCAAAACGCACTATTACTTAGGCGTAACAGGTGCGGACAGCACGTGTGCCACGCCGTGTCCTGATCAGGTGCACGAACAGAAATAGGAAACTCATTTATTATGTAGTTATTTTATCATTATTACACATTAATGATTTTTATAACATGATCTTTGATTAATTAAGAATTTAATTTTCTTATGAAAACTCTACTAACATCTTATTTACAGTACAGAAGTAAGTATTTCTAGGATAAATTATTCGGTTTTTGAAAATTTTATGTATATTTTAATGTGTAGTAGATATTGTCTATTTAAATTAATATATGCAAAGTAATGTTTAAATGTGAATGTTATACATACAGACTTTTTCAGAAATTTCACTAATTTTATGTCATTTAAAAAAAAATTGAAGATTGAACATTGCATTATGTTTTCTTGAAAAAACATTTCAGCATACACTTTGATTTTCACGAAATATTCATCTTTTTTCCAACTTGGTTACTGGAAATCGACAAGCTTCGATTTTTTTCTATGTACAGCATCGTTGAAAAAAGAATGGACACCCCGAGTGGCGCGCTTTTACTTCACTCGTCGAACGGCAAAGATCCGCTAACGTCACGAGGAAGTTCCGGTATTTCAATCTCAAAAGATTGGATATTAACACATGGTACCTTATTGAGTCCGATCATCGACAAGTCTCATGCGCTATCAAGCTTCATTAAGAACATATCATTAGGAGAGCTCACGATGATGCCAAGAAAATTTGCGAGCGAGTTGAGATTTCGAGTGTATCGCAATTTAGAGAAAGAAACGAGCAATCTCTCTCGTACAGACAATAATGTGCGCATTCAGGAGCATTTCGGTACGATCGTGACTGTCTGGAAGTGTTCACTCTTGAAGAAGACCTTCGACGAGTTCTTCGAAACGTGGAGTTTCTCGAAGTCGTCCGATCACGATCGGCTTCTGCGACCGATTTTTCTTCTCATCCGCATCTCTGATTCCGACGAGTCGAATGTGGAAATTCCAACGATTGAACAAGTCCTGTTTCGTCTGCTGGACCGAGCTCTGCGTAATCCTGTCCGCGGATCGTCCGTGGAAATCGAGTCCACGCCCTTCGGCAATCCCGTGTTCATCGACTCGATCGCGCGGGGTGTTATCAGCAACGTCGTCGGCGATGAGAGCTGCGTCATCATGACGGACGCATACGCGTTTCCTGGTGGCGAGGGTGGTCCCGTCTACGTCATCCCGCCGGACTGGTAATTATGGTGACTCTTAACGCTTGAAGTGCGTGCGTCTGTTGTCGCTTTCTTTATTCGAAGATCTCTTGAATCCGTCTACTGTTGAGAGAATAATGGAGCGATTCTTTACATTCTATTTTAACTCGAGTGCGTCAACATGCAAGTCGCAAATATTATGCAAATCGTAAATTGTGCGTGTCGGATCATTTTGATTAATAATTTTAAAACGTAAATTTTAACAAAATTTTAATAGAAATTAAGAGACTTTTATATAGAAATTTAATAGAGAATTTTTAATTTTTTTATTAATAATTAATTTAGTCATTAATTATTTTTTTATGTCGGCAATTTTCTTTATGTCGGTGCTAAGCAAACGTAGAATTATCATTGGGATGGTGATTGCGCCATTGAGTTGGTGTCGCGGAGAATGGGTGGATTACACCTTTGCCGCCAATCTTGCACCGTGCTTGTTCAATATTTTACGGAAGAATCCTCCGATTTTGGATCATGCATACCACAAAAATGGTTTGTTAATAATTACTATTTTCTATTATTTTTAAATAAATTTACATATCGTTTAAAAATTTTTTTATATAGAAGCGTTAGATGCAGGCGTCGTGCTTGTTAGGTGTGGAATTAGTTGGGGCACAGGCATCCTCGTAGATAAGGACACCGGCACATTTCTGACATGCTCACACGTCGTCGCGGAGGTAAAACTCTTAGCAACTTAGGGATGTAATCAAATATAGTTTAATAAATATCTACATTTAGATAAACAAGAATAGCAAAGATATAATTTTTATATAGACCAAAAGTACAGCTAACGTAATATAAATTCTGATAGGCTCCAGAAAGGGAGATATCAATCGTGATGAATACAGATAAGCCCAATTTACGTATGCGAGCAAAGCTGTTGTACAGAACTCCGGAGGATCAGCCTTATGATGTCGCTGTATTGAAAGTGGATCTACGGGATTTGGATCCCTCATTGAGATCCGTACAGTTGTCTCGTGCTCCGATTTTGAAAGGTAAGTATTTTTAGTTTTTTATTGCTTTATATATATATTCATCAAATTCATTTTTACATAATTTTCACACAGGGACACTTTATTACAATTGATCGGTTATAATTATTTCTTATCATGTATTGATTGTCAAAGTGTTGTTTATATAATAATAAAATAATTTTGTCAAATTACAATATTGCTTGAAAGTAAAATAAATGTTTGTGTGAAAACGTTTTAGTCTTCTCACTTTCATCTAAAGATTCGAAAGCGATGCGTCGACCATAATAACTCTAGCTGTTTCGAATTGTTATCATCTGGAACGACGACACGTATATTGATGTTCACCCTTCGTAACTTTCTCGTAATAAGAGGAAATTAGCGATATATCCAGCAGCGTGTTAAGTTGTTTCTTGGCGCCTCAACGTCAAGAACATTGACCTTCTTCCATCGGGAGAAAAAATGACATATAATCGTAAAAAATTAGGTCAATTGATCGTCGTTAGGGATGAAATTGACATTTAGCCTCCTTCTTCTAACTTAGAAACCGACACATAAGTCATCCATTTGCTCGATCGCAATAAAAGCTTATTGCCACACGTTCCATGAGAGCTTCGCTTTTATTGACGGAGTGACGCAAAGTTTTTAAAAATATCCGCTTTGCGAACAAACTATATTATTCTTAGAATTATCTCGTTAAGTAAATTAAATTGTTTATTGAAGCTAATTCGCGCGCTGGCAACTTTCTCAGCTTCATCATTCTTATAATATTTGTCAATTAAGTTAAGTCACATAAATTACATTGTGAAATGTATACCATAATTTATTAAATTGCTTGATTGCAATATTTCGTGACTGAATATTCGCCGGCCTAATAAGCGCATCCTCGTATGCACCTGCTCGTAGGCGAGCCGGTGGTTTCCGTGGGATTTCCGTTCTCCTCGTCCATCCGGCCGACCATCAGCAGCGGCGTGGTGTCCAAGTCGCTGGACTGCGCGCTTCTGACGACCTGTTGCGTCCAAAGCGGCACCAGCGGCGGGCCGATAATCAGCCAAGCAACCGGCGAGATGCTGGGAATGGTCGTGTGCAACGCACTTTCCTCGGACGGCACCGTGCTCTACCCGCGGATGAGCTTGGCGGTGCCGGCCGCCGCGCTGAGCGGGCCCCTGCGGGAGTACTTGCGCACTGACAGTCAGTAAACAAATCTAAATTGACCCTGACGATCTAACGACTATACAATTTGGCGCGGACTATAAGTCCTTCCGCGCCGCGGAGACGAAAGCTACTGATGTTCGTACTAGTAGAGTCAAAGTGTGTTTGAATAAACTTTTAATTGTTCTTGAACATAATATTGATTTACGATATGCATGGAACAATAATATTACAGATTAGATAAAATGCTTTTGTATAGCTAAAATAGAAAACAATTTTTTTAACAGTTGCATTGCAGAACATGAAAACGATTAAAGGAACTAAAATAATTAATCTTTTATTTTGATTTCAGATCGCAATGTGCTTCGAGCTTTCGCGTGCGACGACGCGGCAGTGCGTAAGATTTGGAATTTCTATCCTATTTTGCCGTCTAAATTGTGAACAGCTGGTACAAAAGGTTTGGTAGAAAAGATTTAAAATTTACATTTATGCGAGAAAGAGAGATAATTATTTGGCCGATTTGCCAATCAATTTGCATTATTTGAACTATTTGTATCGCAAATCATGTTAAACGATCTGTATTGTGAAATATTTGCTTGTTTCTCGATCTGCCAATCTTGGGCAGCAACAGGCTGCGAATATAATCCTGCGTCGAATCTCGTTGAATAACGCACGCCATTGACCGAGTTTAATGCAAAGAGAAAGTTTTTCGTGACGTCAAGTATAATGATCAGTGCGCAAAGCAACGCGAGTCAACGATCTCTTCATATATGCTGAAGACTTTGCTGATAAATAATATTATTCATTTGTCGTATATTGAATTTTGAAGTGGCGTTTAATATTGCTCTTGCAAAGACTGCACTTACCTTGCCACTTAAGAAAATATGATTTTTATCATTTTTAAAAATATATATCGTGAAGTAATTGCGATAATTTTATATGACTTATAATAAATTATTATTTGCCATATGATGCTAATTCTTTTTTGAAATAGAATGTAGCATACGTCTTTTTCATCTAAAGTATACTCGTTTCGCCATCTAACAAATACTTACAAAACTAAAGTTTCCACTCCTCTGCAATATCTTTGATCCACATTCACTTCCCTTACTTTACGCTAAGCGTAAAAATTTTTTTGTTTAATATAAAAATTTTGTTGACTATATTTACAAGTTAAGAGTTATGAAGTCGCCTTAATGGCCAAATTAATATTTTTCTATCATTACAATACGAATTTAATTATAAGTTAATTGAAATGGCAATTTGAACGTTTAAATTGCATATTGTAAAAATCGTGGATTTATGTTAATTTATATTAGCCATCTTGTGGGATAAATCGGGAGGACTGGATAGAATTTTCGATTTACATGTAATTGTAATTTATTTTTATTTTTTATCTTTCTTTTTCAATCAAGTATATAGCTATATATATAACGCAGTCACAATATTGCCTTATACACTGCACTCGATGCTTACAAAAGAATCACACGGTCAGACGATCGCAGGTAACGTTCGTGAAGAGTGCAGGGTGATCGAGATGGTAAAAAGCAATTGCAATTGACATAGAGACTCATTGTGTAACACCGTTTCATGCATTCCGTTTCGTATATACAAGTTCGACTGAATTAACGCTAGAAAATATACGCAGTTATCACTATTAATTTCCGTTGCTCCTGATTTTCTCCTCCTCTAATTCATATGAGGAAAACGGAAAGATCTACGTTTCAATCTCGCGTCCTCGAGAATAGCGTGACAGATGCTTCGACGACTCTATAACGCTAGTTTTTGTATTCTCTGTTGTCCCTCCTGCGCGAGACCGATAAACGTCCAAATTGAAAAACGCGAGCGGCGCAGGAGGAAGCGTCCTAGGACCTGCCAATTGTTCGACAAAAAATTCGACAAAAAGTTACGATACGGAGATACGCCATGTCGATAAATATATTAATATGTGTGTGTGTGTATATATTAATATATATAAATAGTACGATCCTTTACACTAGAATACAGATCATGTATATACATCATGGATGGAGTCTTCGTAATAGTTATTGGAGCGATCGAAGAATTTTCCTTACGTCTAAAAGTCACCTCCGCGCGACGCGTCACTTTAATGACTCCTATTGTCCTTAATCGATCTAATGATTTTCGATGCAAAAGTAGGAAAATAGCGAGTGTCCGGCTTGTCGCTTGCGCGTTGCGTTTCACGCGCGATCTCAAGGGGACATTTCGTGCGCGATACGCCGACGTCCACTTTGATGAGAAGGACGGAGAAACGATAAGCAAGTTTCAAAAGTTAAATCTAAGTTTCTTGTTTGTCTTATTAGGAATTTACGGCCGGCGCGCCAGCCTGCTGTTTTTCGATATAAAACAATAGCGTTTATCGATGGGGATGATAACTTCGCGTTGACAATCGCATAGATATGTATAGGACATTCCAAAAGCCGCGTATTAATATTAATGTCATTTTAATGTTATTTATATATTATTTATATTAATATTAATGTTATAATTGAAGGAATTTTTGATATGAAGTTTTGCTTTTTAATTATATGTATAGTCTTACGGAATTTTACTTGGACACAGATATGTTTTAACCGACAAAAAGAACACATCTGTGATCGAGCGAAGGTATGCGAATTTTAGAATGGCCTATACATCTCTCACATTTCGAGATAAATGCATAAATGCTGCCGAAAAAAAGTTTCTATTCCACGTGCAGTAAAAATTCGCGTTGACAATTCAAAATCTATTTAAGTACAAAACTAATATGAATTAACGCTACCCCTAATCCTTCGAAAACTTGTCCTAGGTAAAGCAAACTAAAGCTAACTGGAGATTCCGTGTTTTCCGAGATTTCTTCCAGCGTTCCGTAATCACAATTTGGGCACGAGCGCCAACTATCACATGAAGACCGAAAGCATTCGTATCGCGTGTTTTACGGCCCTAGAAATATTTAAGAGCGACTAGAATCCTTTCGTAGACTCACACATAAATCGTGCGCCACCTCACTCTGATTCCGAACTCTTATCGCACAACACGCTCTTTTTCTAGAAAAAGTATCGCATTTCCTTTTTTAGAGACGGAGCTAACGAAGCTCTTCACAGAATCGATAATTTGATCGTTGAACGATTGTTTGTATCCAAGTTTTGTTTTGTAACTTCTAGCGCACACCAAATCGATATGCGCGACGACTTATTGTTGATAACCATTCGGCGGGTTCGGCGCTTCTTGACTGTCTATACTGTAACCGGTAATACTATCTGGACTTTGTAGAGACGCCGCGTAGAGCGGGTTGATCGGCGTAGCGTTCGTGTCGAATTGGGTCGAGTCATACACGCTGTGATTCTGTAAAAAAAAAAGACACAATATTCCGCTTTGCATTTACCGAGGCAGACTCTTAGTTAATTAATTAAGGAGATTATATCAACAGCTACGTCTTTACGTATGCAATGTACAAAAGCGTTTGTATGAAAGAAATCGCATAAACATATCAATACCGATAAATCGAACTCTGCGATAATCGAGTCGTTTCGAAAAGCACTTTGTAACAACAAGATATCGAGTTTCGTATATATCGTTATAACATTGAAGCTCGGTGCAAACAGTGCATATTGCGCGCATTAACGGAACACCGCTTGAAAATATTAACAGGATTCCATTCGTAAAGAAGCAGGATGGTATTGTTGCCGTGGGAGATTGCCCAAAGTTAGTGTAAATAAATGAAACCAAGTGCATTGGCTACATACGTTTAATCGTAAGGTACTTCTAAACATGCTGAGACATATTTACAGTTAGATCAAGCTCTCGTGCGGTACCTCACCGTACGCGTTATAATATAGGGATTAATAATTAACAGAATAACTAGCAATAACGTCAAACCTGTAAGATTATCTACTGTATATACAAGTACAGTGAACCGACTCTACAGCGATATATATATTATTTACAAAGGTTCAATTTGCGTTTAGGAGTCGGAATCTGAGAAAGGATCAGGCATTTCGTATTTTTTATAATGTTTGTGCGGGGAAGTTATGGATAGTAGGTAATCGCCTAAACCACCTGACTGTTCCGCCTTCGTTTCCAAATCACAAGTACCCGTTATACGAAAGGAAGTCGAATTGGGAAGCAATTGCTGCGTGACATTTGACGCGCCGGATACGCCGGTGTCATCCGAGCGGCTTTTAAAATATTCAGCATCGAAACGCGTCGTTAAGTAACTTGAATTTGCGTCAGCGGCGCTCTCCTCGATTGAAGTGTCGGTGTCGCTCGTCTTTAATCGAGATTCTTCGAAATCTTTTGTTTTGATTTCGTACGTTCCGCTCTCCAGGATGACCTGCAAGGTATTTTCTAGGGCTGGAACTTCCGGGAAGCTATCGTGTCTGCTAGGAACCGTGGCCGCGTCTACGGTCGTGCTATCTAATTTACTCTCTAAGCTACCTTTCCTTGTCTGCGAATAGAGATTAACATTACTGTCGATTACTTTTGGACTGTAGAGGAAGTTACTAGCGGTGTCAGCGAGGAAGTGCAAGCTCGAAACGCTACTAGAACCGCCGTACTCGACTTGCGCTACAGAATCGTCCTTTCGGTTCGGATAAAGGCTGGATCTTAGATCTGGCACGCTTTTCTGGATGACTGACGCGGCATCTGATTTCATTAAGGGATATTTAGCTAATTCCGAGGTACCTTTCTCAATACTGGGATTTTTATCGGTGCTTCTAATACCGGATGTCGAGTGATACAACCGTGGCGAAGCGAAAACACTCGAATCACTTTTGGGATACTTAGAGGGTGATAAGGAGTAAGCTCCCGGTCGGGGATTGAGTTTGGAGGTTTTTGATGCCTGGGAATCATACAGCGGTATGTGAACAGAAGGAGTATGGACCTGATAGATGTAATCGCTGTCGGTTTTCAAGGACGAGAAACTCTGCTGATGCGGCAGCGATACCGTGTCTTCGTCCATCGCATCGTCCACTTGCGCTTTGTAAGAGAACATTATCGATGGTTGCGAGACTCTGAAATAAAGAAAAATTTCCAAAATGTATTAGCTACATATCATAACACAATCCATTTGTTTAATCATTTGAATGTCGAAAGCGATCGTAAGAATACGAGTGAAAAGAATGCACCGCGTTTCTTCTGTTCATATCGAAAACTGTTAACAAATACTATTGCGTTTTCTTTTTTTGTTTCACTATTTAATATTTGAGAGTAGCTCTTGTGTTTCTTTTTTTTTTTTTTTTTTTTTGTATAAGTGAAAGATTAATTTAATTTTTTAAGCGCAATCGCGACTCTTGACGCTTAAACGATATATATTGTCGAATAACTTACCCGAAGAACTCCGACAGGAATGTATGATAAACCAAAGGCGTAAAAAGAGTTAGATACACTGCTGCGGTGAAGTCTACGATGCACAATCCCACCGGATTTTGCGTGTAGTTTAGAAAGCCCGCGCCAATTGACTGCACTAGATCCAACGTTGCTAGCGTTCCGGCGTAAACGTAAAAGCTTTTCCGGGCTACAATAGAAAATGCGTCATACAATACTATGAGCATTAATGAAACATTGTAATCTGCGATAGAAGCTTCTTACTAGGAAGGGCTAAGCGGTCCCGCAACCGTGTCCATGGCAGTATTAATATGAAGAGGTATATCTAAAAGCGATATATACATATTTAATAACATGTACATCAGTTTTCTGATAAAACATCGTGCTTGAGCGTGCTCACCGTAGTAAAAACGAGACTGCTGCAGAACCAAAACATCATGCCGCCGTGACCGAACACGTAAAAGTCACGACTGGGAATATGAAATGTATCATCCGGCAGGACTAATTCTAACGTTCCTTGCGTAATCGTGAATGCCAGTGCTATAAGCGACGTAGCGAGTAATACTCTACGAATGCTAGAGCGGCTGTCCAAGTGACCTGAAAGAGAGCGGCAGAAAATTTGCACGTTAGCAGGTACGCGTGTATACGTTTCTTTTTCATTCATTCCAAAGACGTCACTCACCAAATGCTAGACCAAATATCACTACGCTCATCTCAGTGGACAGTAGAAAAAACCTTACTGTGACCCAGAGCACCTTGTCGGCCTTGCCGCCGACCGACGCTGCCGCGTTCACCGTCATCGACACCACACAGCGTATCACCGATATAACTACGTTACAAATGACGAGACCGTAAAACGCTAAAAATATCGGACTACTCGTTGCGCGCAGCTTAAGCCTCGCCCTGTTGAATCGCATCGCAATAAACAGAAGAAATAAGAGATTCGGCACGAGAATGACGATGTCCCATATCCGCACTCTGTAAAAGCGACAAACAGTATTGTAACTGATTGATTATCGGTCGATTGAACGTTCGCGAGAAAATCCTACCTTGAGTCTTGGATTTCCTTGTACAGAATGAGCTTGCAGAAGTGCTCCTCGTCATCCATCGCCGTGCTCGCGTTGGGAATCATCGTACTACTCAAGTCATACGTGTGTAGCCAGCTTTCAGATACCTCCTCCCTCTCGGCGCCGTACATTTCCTACCTTCTCAAGTGTTACGTTGGATCCTCCTCCTATACTTTCACTAGAAATGAAAAGGAATCCATAATGAAATGTCAGAACAATAAGTAGCTTGATTGCTAAAGTAATCGCCCGATAAAACGGAGAAGCAATTAATAACGTGTGAATCATCTGAACAAACCGTTTCACGCTATCTCAAGTAAGCGTCGAATGACACGTCGAGTCTAAGGAAGCTATGAAAACAATACCAGCATCACACAAATATAACCTAGAATGTCTCAACACTTATTAGCATCTCCGCTGCTCCGATTTGCGTCACGGAAACGACGCGCGAGTTAAGCGAATATCGAGATGAAGCCGTGACACGCGAAATCCTTTTAATGAGCACGAATTTCGCGATTATTGAAAAATCGATAGATAGTAGCTGCCTATTGTGTAGCTGTCAAACGATTGTCTGACAGAAAGTTCAGTACGGAGTCCGTTAACCGACTTAACTAATTAGATAAGACGACATTGCCGTTAATGGGCTTACCGAGCATGGGGCTCGTCGCTCTCATTTTTCCCTGAGAAACACGCCGCGTTTTTTCCAGCCAGCCGAGGCGATTCTCGGTGCGTGACGAACGCGTACTTTGCGATTCTCTTTTCCGCCTTTCCCGTGTGTCTGCTCTGTTCTCTGTCTCTCTGTCTTCCTTCCTCGTACGCTCGGTCTGCTGTCTCGCCCTCTCTTTTGTTTTCTGTCTCGCTTCCTCTTTATTGTACTCTCTCTTTCCTCGCTCTCGTGCGCTTCAGTTGGCGTCTCATTGCGAGATCCCAGCGTCCATTTTACCGATCAGTGTGCTTGGCGCGCGTCCTCGACGTCATCAACCTTGGTGTTAATAAATATTCTGAATATTCAATCGTGTGTGTAATAATAAATCGACGCGCAAATTCACACTGCCCCCGTAATCCCGATTAAATTCCACTTCGTAGAATCACACGACGCGAAAACGGAGCACGTGTTGACAGGTGACGCCACGGTTCACCTTGCCTTGCCTTTGCTCCATTTTACTGTGTGCTTTGAACTTGTCCTCGACATCATTAATCTTGGACGTTGATTCTTGTTGTTGCGAATATTAATTGCGAATAATAATAATTTGATCCGCGTAGCTTCTAATTTCCAATTAAATCTTGTTGTAAAATCACGCAAGGTAAAATCGGAGCACGTGTTGATAGGTGACGCCACAGTTTTTACTCTTCTTTCATGCAAGTTCTACGTCACATTAATTAATAAACGCGATTATTTATTTGGTTACTTTCATGTAACGAACACGTGCAATTAAGGAGAAATAATTATTTCAATTTGCCTTGAATCGGGTTCATTGATATGTTAATTTGAGACTCGTATAGGTTAAGTAGTGTTAGGTGGAGTGTTTCTCAGCTGTTTAAAATATATTTTCAATTGTCACAATTATGCCAATTTATGCCAATAATTATATTAATGATTATTAAGATATAGTTTTATTCGTGTACAAGTAATAATAATTATATAGCAAGTTATAGTTTTGTCTGCGTATAAATAAACCTGGCACTTTCTTATTCAGGCTTCTTTAATAATACTTGGAAAAGATGACTGTCAATTATTGCGATTATTTATTAAAAAATGTTCACGAAGCTCTAGCTTTACCAGACAGCGGTGAAACAGTTCTGATGCAAGGGGATTATGAGTACTGGCACTACGGTTGCGATGGTTTCGATGATAGGGTGATTTATTATGTCGATTTCAGTTATCTGTTATTGAGATTGTATTCTATCACAAAAATAGAGAGATACATTTGACATTTGTTCAGGGTTGGGGATGTGGATACAGAACGCTGCAAACTATTTGTTCTTGGATCATAAAGAATGAGAACTTGGAAACTTGGGTTGTTCCAAGTATTAATACAATACAACACACACTTGTTGCAACAGAGGATAAAGACAAAACGTTTGCTGGATCGAGAGAATGGATAGGGAGTTTCGAAGTAAGCTTAATTTTTGCTTAATATTTATTGGTTTGGCGTAAAGAAGATTTAATATGTTTAACACTTTGTAGATATCTATTATCATAAATCAGTTGTACGATGTTCTTAGTAAAATAATTCACGTTCCGAGCGGAAAGGAATTGACAAATCAGGTAGATAACATTAAAGAGCATTTCAAGCAATTTGGCAGTCCAATTATGATGGGCGGAGATAGGGACTGCTCAAGCAAATGTGTAGTAGGAATACACATTGGAATTGGAGGTGTATATCTGCTAATCGTAGATCCGCACTTTGTCGGAAAAGCAAAAAGTGCAGAACAGTTAAGGAACAATTGTTGGGTGAAATGGCAAAAGCTGGATGACTTTGTCGATAGTTCGTTTTACAATTTGTGTTTGCCACAGCTCAAGTATCGCGGATTAATAATTAAGAATACTATTTAGTTGGAAATTATAATTTTCTAAAACACTGACTCAACGTTTATCGATTATTATTGCAATAACCCGATATTCTCCTTGTTTTTTTCCATTCTATTTCCGCGTAAATAAATCATAGAATTATACATAAATGTGTAATTAAAAATATGACTATTGAGAATGGTTCAATAGTTTCGTATCTATTCTACGACTAGTATATCAATTGATTACAACATTAATGAAATACATGAAATAAATTGAAGAATATAGCGGTTGATCTCGAGAATTTTTAATCCGTATTTAACACTAGACAAACGCCTTGAAGTGTCCAATGCGAAATATGCTCCGGCGTCGCTAAATCCGCCTCGAATACTAAACCGACACCAAGCGCATTTCGCCGACTCGACGTAGTATATACTGGAGTTTTGCACGTGTTCTGTAATGGATATAAAAATAATTATCTATTTTACAATCTGGAAATTCTTCAAAAATTAAGAATTATTTGAAAGTATAGAGGCTTAAATCTTTAAAACAAAAATTTTTGAGAAACGGCGAGACGTTTGTTCGTCATAATATTTGCAGCAATATATGGACAAATTATATACGAAACGTGGAAAAACAAACTTGTTACCTGCAACTTTTGTCTATGAGCCTCAGTAGGAATGACTGTCAATATCGGCAGCTCCTCCATGAGGACTTTCGGATGTGACCTTTTCAAACAATGCTCGTCGACGTCCCATCTGGCGCCTTCCAAATACAAGCCATACACGTAGCAGCCCTGTATAAACCGCGGCGGACAAAAATAACTTAAGATTATTGTTCAATAAAACGCGATGGAGGAGAAGAACAAAAAGATATAGCCACCTCGTCGGGTCTTTCCTCTACGTCGTCAGGCTTGGAGAACTTCGATACCGTCGTATAAATAATGGAGCGATCGAGCGGCCAATTCTTTTTACGGCAAGTCATTTGTATCAGAGCTGCCAGATAAGTTTCCGGCACGTGTAATCCGGACATCCAAAGAACCACGGGTTCATTCGCGCCGGACTAATAAAAGCGCAAAAAAAAGGATTATTAATCATAGAGAAACATATATGGAATGACGGAGTAGCATTGTGATAATTCGATGATCGATCATACCCAATTAGTATATTGGTCTATCCTCTTTTGAAAATGGCTCATCCAGCCGGCGAGGCTTTTTCGCGTGTCTGGCGCCAATTTAGCCCATTCTTTGGGCAGGGCACCGTTATAAAGCGCCACAGATATATTCTCCAGCACTACATCCATTCCAATTTCGCCGGCTATGGCCTGAAATTAAAATGAAGTACTTTGGATTCCAAATGCATTCCGATATTTTCGATATGAATTATAAACTTAGTGAAAATTAAAAAAGTGCATTTAAAACTATATTGAAAAACTATAATGAAAAATACAACAAAAAAAAATCTAGAATTTGCTAAATATAAATTAAGGATGTTTCAAGTCGAAGATTTTTCCTTTCTACCTTTTTCAGTTGATTCAATGTCCTCGTCATTGTTTCTATCAATTTATTGAACCTCTCCAATTCTTGAAATAAGACGATCGCAGTGGGTGTCACGGCCACGCCAAAATTTCTCTTCACTTTATTGATATCGTATGGTGTAGGTATCTTGGTCAGAATTTCTTTCGCTACGTTAGCGATGATTTCGTCCTTGCTCACGCCAGTAACGCTCACCGCTATTTAATACGACATTTTATTGGACTTGTTATAATTTATTGAGAAATAAAATAAACTCGAAAACTTACTCTTTTCATCCAAGCGAGCTATATGAAGAATCATTTATTACAAAAATGAATATTATAATGTTTCTGGAAATAATTGTCTTCGTAGACAAAAATAAAAATAAAAACTCGTAACTTGTTATTAATTTTCGAGTCATTTAGTATTTTATTAAATCTATTTTTGATATGTTTATTTTTTATTCAAGTTTGTAAACTCAAGTTTCAAATATGCGTGAGGGCATTTATAATAATATTAAATTTTTATAATAATTAATATCATTAAAATAGTATTTGAGCGAAGGAAATATGATTGTATTCGCACCGGTTTGTGGCTGAAGCTCTACGAGATGCCTCCACATTCTCTTAACCGCTTCTGTGAAATATCCAATCTCGGCGTTTGGATGTAGGCCAAATACCTCCGGGGTGTTCACCAACGGAAGTTCCTCGATGAATTGCAAATAATTGTCACGATCTCCTTTCGGCGGTATCACATAGTCGACGGTATCGTCTTTGTAAAAGTGAAACGGTTGGTACTCATCAAATAGAAAATCGCCGAAATATTCGTCCATGTAAGTGTAGGAAACGCGGCGATCGTAGCTATCTATCACTCTTCCGCCGTACATTACCTGATTATTTTTTAGAAACAATAAGCGTTATAATTTATGTAAAAAAAATTACGATAGAAAAGTTAAATCAGATATATAAATTAGATTTGATATTGAAAAAAAATTAATTTAGATTGCGAAATTTAGACGTACTTCACCAATTAAATACTTGAGGCTGTTCCACGGTACTGCAGACTCTTTCGTTGCTATTGCTTTTGTCAAGTAGGTGTCCAGGATATTAATACACACGTTAAAATCTGACTCGTTGAAATCGTATACTATATTCCATCCAATTTTGCCGTACTTTCTTCTCTCCTACGATGTTGAGTGGCATTTTATTAAAATTGTTTTCACTTACATGTGCGACGTTATCTTAAGTACTTGCTCACTTGGATAACCGCGTGGTAAAACGCCAGGACGTAAATTAAGTGCTTGTAAAGTGGATGGGGGCAACTTTCCAAGAGCTGCGGCCGCATGTTGATATATGTGTTTTGCAAATTCAGTTTCAGTCCGCTCGGTGGCTCCGTGACAACTACAAACAAGTTTAGTTCGAGAATGCGAATTACAACGGGCAAAACTTTTTGCTATACCTTTCAGAGATTGCTGGAGTATTCCGATAGGAAATTCAGGAGTGGGCTCCGTGGTGAGCCACAAGCGAAAGTTGGGATGAGGTTTTTCTATATTCTCCACAATCTTTTCCAAGTTCTTCGTGAAAGATAACAATAGATGGCAATTCTGAAGCATTAGCCATTGTCCTCTCACTATCGCTGTCTCCAACAAATTCAGCGCGATCTGTCATAAAGGATATAATTTTTATACAAATGGGAAACAAATGAAAAAATAACTTTAAAATGCGGAAAATTAATCATTAATGCGACTTTAAAAAGTAGAAAAGAATTTATTATTATTATTCTACTTGATGTTATATCAGACGTAAATTTCATGAGTTTAATGTACATTCGCTTTTTTCATCTTACTTTGTCTTGATTTTGACCAAGCGAGAGGTGTCTAAACTTTCCTCCGCCGCAACCGTATCGATCGGCTAATTTCATCAGTTCCGAAGTAGGATCCGAGCCTGGGCTCAAGACAAAGACCACAGGCATAGTAGGAGTGCTTTCTTCGAAAATCCTGTCGAAGCTCACATGAGGCGGCGTGATGTATTGCTCGCCCATGATTTCGATGATGTAATTAATGATGCCGCAGTAGACGCGATCTACGCGGAAGCAGCGTAGAAGCATCAGCCTCTCAAAGGACGTCAATCGCGCGCTATAGTCGCACGGAAGTTCCTCCGTCTCGGGCGTATCCGAGTCGTACCACTAAGCAGATTATTGATTAGTTATTTAATTAAATACCTGGCGTCCTAAGAGGATGCTCTTTTGTTTCAATATTAACTAATTATTATTGATTTGTCTCGAGAATACAATTACTCGAATTTTCTTGTATTAAGTAAAGCACATTCAAAATTTTGAAAATACATAAAATAATTGATAACTGTTATTAACAATTTTAAGTTTTGAAACGAAAGATTTAAATGATATACTTCAATTATTATTTTCCATTGTTATTTAGTTTAGAAACTTGAAATAAGATAAGTTTAAGTGAAGAAGTTTAAGCGCTGGTTTGTATCGTTCACCTTCTTCCAATCGTCTTCGTAGTCACATAGCTGTTCTGGAAGTTGTTCGAACTTGTCTGAGAAGTCGTTCGCTAGTTTAAGAACATCCTCCCAACTCGTTAACGGCAGCCACTTAGTAGGATTTGATTTGGCTGATTTCTCTAAAGCCATGCTGCCCTTAATAAAAAAGTCCAGTTGTTTTTGGCCTACGATGTTCACGCTTTGTTCTATCTTCACGCAAATTTGCAAGGAAAAGAGTAACTTGTGTCGCTCGAAGATGCCAGTACAGCCATAATCGTAAACGTTCTTCGTCAGCGTCGGTATAATGTTTTGTAGTCGTTGAGCTAACACCGCATCCGGCAGCGATCTCTTTAGCGAGTGTACGAATACTTTCACATAGCTGATCAATGAATATTGATACATGGAGTTCACGGCAGCCATATCGGCCAGTACGGAGAACAAAATAGCGCCTCGCTTCGCCACCGGACGGTAGCCTTCGCGTAGCTTGTTTATGTCGGCCGAGGTGACTTCGGCGAGGAACAGTTTAGTCATCACCTCGTTGGCACTGGCCTTGGTATTTTCCAGAGTCTCAATCAGATCAATGTTGTCGAGCATGTTGCCTTTGTCTGTCGCGATCTCGCGCAGAAGACTATCCTCCAGCTGCTTCAGCAGGTTCTTGTTCTCGCTGATCTCTAGAATCAGCGTCTCTCGCTGTTCCTCGATGTCTGGTCGCTCGGTTCTCACTACTACCGATAAAAGTTGATTTTCCAAGCCCTGAAATTTGTTTCAATCCGCTTCATTGTTCGTTATCGAATTTTTATTTATATTTGTTATTTACAGAATTCAATACTGCGATATATTGATCATTTAAGTTATAAAGAATTATTTAACTCACTACTGTCGTGACCATGTAATTAATAACAATCGCTTTGGCGTACACGGCAGCGTCTAAAATCGGATTGGACATTTTTGTCGTCAGATATATGCGGAAGCGTGGATCATAATCTACTTGCTTGTCACCAAGAACGACGAAAGTTCTTCCCGCAACAGCTGCGGAAACATTTATTAAATTTAATCAATGTTTATATTTTCGCGTGAAACGCGATTGTATTATAAAGTTTAGAATTTTCACGGCTTACTCTGAATGTTTCTTGATAAAACATTATCCAATATAGGATCGACCTCGTCGACATCTTGAAAGAGAATCGGTAAACCGTACTTGATCGCCAATTCCACTTGCTTCAAGAAATCCGCGTCCGTAAAGGAGAGAATCTTCAGGTTTTTCTTTTGCTCCTTTTTCTTGATCCAATTCAACGCTTGTTGTTGAGGATCGATGCAAAGCGGAAATCTGGACGCTTTGATAGTCAATATGCCATTTTGCACGGAAAACTCGTCCGGCGGAAGTCCTTCCGAGTTCCATCTTCAAGCAAACATTATTTAATTATATCTCAAACTTTGAAAATTCGAAAGTTTAAGATTGTTAAATTTAAGAAAATTCAAAATACTTAATATTTTTAAAAAATTTTTAATGCCTTTTGTTTATAACGAAAAAGTTCAAATAATTGCCTTCTCGAATCTATCAATGTATCTATTTTATAAACATGACAATCTTATTTACGTGCTGATTTCGACATCGTTGCTCAATTGCGTTTCGAGCTTGAAAGGCTGTGACAATGGCAGGTCCTTCTCCAGAATACTTTTCTGCCAGTCGTTGTACATTTCGTTTCTGAACTCGTAAGAGAACGGGCCGCTGTAAGCGAGGAACGCCGCTCCAAACAAGCAATTTCCTGTAATCTTTTCCAAGTCGTCGTGCAGAGCTGCCAGATCCTTCCGCCAGCGTTCGTTCTCGGAGGACAATCCAGAAATGAGCTTATCGGCAGCTAAAAGACGTCGCTGCAACAAATCTGTTTCATCCTGAAGCTTCTGTCGCTCGGTCATCGCGACATTATAATTCTCATTTAACTCGTTGATTGTTTTTTCTAATTGCTTCAATTCGTATTCCTCTTTCTGCAAGGCGCGGCGGGCTTTCTCGGATTCCACTTCGAGCGTGTGGACTCTTTCCATTTTTGGCTTCACCTGAAACGGTGATTTGGAAGTGAATTATTAGCTTAGGAATATTTATATGCAGAAATTAGAAAATTTAAAAAAGGAGAAACTAAAAGAGGGGAAGCAAGGAAAAGAAAATATTTAAAAGAGGAGATAAATAGAAGAATAAAAGTAAATAATTAAGTTTCGGAACATTTAACATTATTAAATTTAGCAAATTTATTTGCTAGATTTAGCAGATAAACTCGAGTTCACAAAGTTTCATCAATCACCTCTCTAAAAACGGTGCAATAATCCAGAACGGCGATGACGAATTTGTACAAGCCGTATCCCGCTTTGCTGATAACTTGCATTTGATCCAGCTTATCCGTCTTTCTCAAATGTGCCCGCACCGTTTGCTGCTGCTTTAGAGTGATTAGGTCACAGTTCATCTCCTGCAAGTTTCTCAGGAATGCCGGGTCGCTCATCATCCCTTTCGCTCCTTTCCAGGATACGTCTTTGACGCCTCGCAGCATTGCGACGCATTCTGACACAATCTGCACCGGTTCGGGTGGAGTAACGAAGGACCTAAATTATCACCAGTTCTTTTTTTAGTAAATTTAATACTCGCTCATCTCTTAAAAGTTCTATGAAACTTTAAGCTTTTCATATTTAATATTAGATATCTTAATAATAGATGTTTGATTTATAAAAATGTGCGTACGAAAATTTTATACAATTGTCAGATTTATACTAGATTGTACTATTAATTATTTTGAGATGATAAACCTTATCTCGGTAATATCTGCTTTCTCGAGTTCGTTCAGTTGGTGTCTGGCTGCGTCGAGGGCTGGTTGAGCATCCGCTAGTACTTGCCTCGCTTCCGCTTCTTCCTTGGCGATCATTTTTTTCTTGTCCTCAATTTCCTTCCTCTTTTCTTCTCTTATATTTTTCTTTTCCATCGCGATATTTGTGCTCTCGCCGATTGATGCGAGCAGTTGTTCGCAGTTTTGTGTCTGGTTAGCCACTTTGATTTTTTGCTCAGCAAGGATTTCATTTAGTTCTTTTAAAGTCACCGAAGCATCCGCGATCTTCTGCAATCCTGTAATAAATATTTATTGAAAATTCTATTCGTGCAAAAGTATAAAAAAGAGCTTTGCCTTTTTGACGAAGAATATGGAAAAATAATTTCTGAAGATCAAAGTTGACAGAAAAAAATTAATGATAAAAACAGAATATTTATTTAAGAAATAAAATTCAATAACATTATCAACGAAGAAATATGTAAATAATACAACAAAGCTTGTGAAAAGATTTAATGGCTACCTCCGAGAAGACGCTCGCAACGTGAATTTATGAAGTTCCTCTTTTCTGTTAATAGTTTCAAGTAAGTGTTGATAAAGTCCAAGAAATGCCTTGGCGTGACGTAATTTCGTCTCCTCAGCTTTGTCGCAAAGTCTGCCGTGTATTTCAACACAGACGTATGTACGTACACCATGTGATTCACGATCTCCTCCATGTATTCCTGCAGCACGATCGGATTCTGGAAGAAAGCATTTTCTTTATCTTGCATTCGAACATATTTCTTTACTGCTTACATTTCTGATATGGACGTTTGCCACAGCCATCAAAGCTTGCTGCGGCCACGGAAATATCCAATCTATGGTAGTATTGTTAATCAGGCCCGGATAATTACGACATCGCGTCCGCAAAGCATCGCCCGACGGACTCATCGCCAACGCTATTCGCAAATTTGCGGTGCATGTCTTAGCGAAATACGACCAGACACTCTTTCTGGAAAATCAAGGATAAATAGCTAAAGATATTATTTCAAAATTCAAGAATAAAATACGCAGAGTATTTACCAAAAATTTCAAGTTTTAAGAATCTGGAAAAATCAAAAACTTTACCAACAAGTATAACACTGTAAAAATCTAAATATTTGAAGATCAGAATTTCAGATTTGGAAAAGAGAGATAAAAAAAGATATGAAAAATAAGAAATCTATAACATGCATTATACAGATTTGTCATATAAAATTGCAATTTTAATAAATGCAAAAATATGAAAAATTTACCAAAATTATCGCAAAAAGGATGGACATTAACTAACTTTGCCATATCGAAGCCTGCTTTAATCGCCGTATCTCTGCAGGAATTGACAATCGCATCTTTTTCTTCATCGTTAAAAAGAGCTGGCACAAAGCCTGCCATCAGCATATTGTTCACCAGCTCGAGGAAGCTCTCTTTCTTAACATCGGCAGACGTAAACATGAATACAACTTTTTTATTCTCCACGCCGACCATATTGTATAGGCTCTTTATGTCCTCGCGGAAGGACGCCTCGTTGTATCCACGACTCAGGACGATTTGGAAAAGCCGGTAGTCGGCGGCGAAGGACGCTAATTTTATCGCCGACTTCTTACCGCTGCCACCTGTACCGACGACCAGCACATTGCCGCGGTCCATCCGAAGTGCACGATGCACTCTGGTGAGGTGCTCGAGCATGTCGTTGAAGAGAACCATGTGCAGCTTGGTCATAGTTCTTTCATTATATTCTTCGAAAATCTGCAGACAAGAGACAATTCTCTAAATTTATAATTTTATTCTCCCCATTTTTAATTAGATTAAATTAAAATATTGATTGAAAGGCAATCGTGAAGGCTACTGATTAATTCGATTTCTGCACGAACGAACCTCGAGGAATAAGCTGTAAACCGCTTCGTAATCTAGTAAATCCTCATAAAATCTGGGCTCATCTTCACTGAAAGCATTTCTGAAATCACCGTAGAGCATCGGGTCTTTCAAGCTATACGAAATCACTTCAGGATCTGCCTTCCAATAAGTCTGTATCTTCTCTTTCATCTGATTAATGACTAAATTCTCGTCCTGGAATGGCAAAACTGTTTATAGAGGCTTTAATCAATAAAAGAAGAAGAAGAAAACTTATTACTTGTGTGCTAATGAGACGATCGCATATGATTCTGGTGACTTCATTTCTCCAAAGTTTAACGAAATGCTTTACGCCTGAAAAGGAATTAGGATGACTCTGCAGGAGTCCAGCCATGATCCTTGAAAGATCTCGCATGTTAAAGATATAGTGAAACTTGGACGGTGTCGGCAGCAACTCTTTCCTGACTGTCTAAATAGCGTTATCTTATTGTAACACTCTGTTACACGTTTAAACAAATATATCGCTATACATTGTATTGTGAAATTACCTCGTAAAGTTCCAACGTCAGTTGAACGAGTCCGCTCGCAATAGATTGAACTTCCTCGGAAAATGTTTGCAAATGGCCCGACAGGATGCTTGTGTAAATGTAATTGAGAGTCTCGCTCGACGGGAAGGTCACGTTGTAAACTGAGAACATTGAGATAAATCGCGGGTCAACTTCGTTTCTGCCGCCACCGGGTTCTCCCATGGCTGCTAAATAATCTACGTGAAAAATGTATTTATAATATTAATATAAAGTTTTTTTAATTATTAATATAATACATTATAAAAAGATACTAAAATTTTAACAAAAAAACAAGAGGTAACGTCTAATAAAATTGCTACTAAGAAAATTGGCTTTAAGTTGTCAAAAGAAGCAATATTAGTTCCGGAATATTCTATATATACATGATACTCACAAATGTCTTTCATATACTTCCAATTTAGATCGCGTTCGCGATCATAAAAGCCGCCTCTTTGGAATAGCAGTTTAAGCAGCGCGATGGGTTGTTGAGTTCCGTAAGTGTCGACAATTGGCATGTTCATATCGTCGATGAAGATTATTAATTTTTTCCCTGGTGGTGGTCCAAATATTTCCCTCGTCCTTTTATCCACTGCCGATTCGATATTTCTTTGCACGTCCATCGAGGTGGTTCTCGAGGAGAAATTCATTAGAAGTTGTTCCTATATTTGACATTAGAATATTAATAATACTTTGTATCATTAACGATATAATTAATTATTACATTTTGATTTTTTCGATATTATTCTTTTACTCACATATTTTTCAGGATTCAAGTTTCTTAGAAATTCTTGAATAATTGCCGTCTTTGACGTGCCAGTTTCTCCGACCAATAATACCGGTCTTTGCAGATTGTTCATTAGATTCACGAACCATGTGGTTCGTAGGGTGTCGATCGTTTGTACTAGGATGTCTGAGAAGCTTTTCTGTCTATCGTGAACGTATACCGGTACCAGCCATTGCCACGCCATCCAAACTTTTTTCTTAACATCCAGTACATAATCGTACATGGTTGCGAACGATACGGGTATATGTTCTGGCGTAACAAATTTTTTTTATTTTTTAACTTAGCGATGTTATATAGAAAGTACGAAATATACAAAAACTGGATTTTTTAATTAACTTATTTTTTTTATTATATTTATCTTATTTATTTATTTTCTTTATTAAACTTACTAATAGTTGCCCGCTTGGTGGGTGTATCTTGCATTTGCTTAAGTCCACATATCTTTTTTATGTACTCGTCAAATTTGGGACGGGCGTCATTCACGATAGACGCGCCAAAGGACCAATAGCACGCTTGAATGTACATCGCTTCCCAGAGTTCTTCTTTCGTCATTGTTGGCTTCAACAAATTGTTTTCTTCTCCTTGATTGACTTCTGCAGATTTCTTATTCGATTCATCTTCTAACCATGACAATAGACCGTCGAACATGTAGCAGAATTGAGTTACCTTGAAGAGCCATATGAAAAATATTATTCTTAAAATACGATGAATAATAAATAAAAAAAAATGAATTGTTGGAGACAATTCAATTCTGAAATTTTTCATTTATGTAATACAATTTTCGCTTTTCTTTTTATTTTCTATAAATGTCATAAAATTTATTCATCTTTATTCGATTTCAACCTATAAATGTGGGTTAATCAATAATCAATAACGAATTTACTAGTTACCATATTGAGTTCAGTTTGCGGTATAATCAATCGAAGCGGCTCGACTGCCTGAAGGCCGAACGTTCCTTCGGTAATGAGCTTAAGTGAGCCGTGCACGTACTTCTCGCACATTCCGCGAAGAAAATCTTGATCGACTTTGTTCTTGACTCGTATCCACTTGTCCATGTACGGTTGGTAGCCCAAGTTCTTCGGGTCTACATAAACCATACCTGCTCTTGATACTGTAGCAGGCGAGGCGTATTGCAAATCGCCTACCTTCAACATAAAAAGCAAACTTTTATGAAAATCCTTAGGCTTTTATATTTATCAAATTTATTGTATTTATTTACTTAAAAAATAATTTGTTAAGATTTTTTTATGAAGAAAGATTGCCTTTTTTGCATTGATTTATAATTAACTGAATTATTTAAATATGGTTATTATTATTATTTTTTAAATTATATTGCGTGCTTATATGAAAATAATTGCAAATGTAATGCCGAATGTTAAACTTTTTTAAATGTTTAAATTAACGCATGATATTTAATATTCACATTAAGCTACCTCGAAGAGCAAGCTACAATGATTCTGCATTTTGATTCTCTCCTGATTAGCCAGAGTTAGTAATTTATTGTCATCCATAACCGAGTTCATATTTTCGATCCACAATGCATCAACGTCACCGTCGAAAAGTATATATTTGCGTTCGTCCTTATCGGAATCCAATGGTCGATTAATTTCGCGGAAGATGCTACTCAAAAGGCCATCTGTCCAATCGCGTGTCGTAGGTTCCAATGTTCCGTACAATTCGATGACAGTGCAAGCCTTAATCAATTATAATCATTTAAAGTATTCGTTGATTTTTTTCAACAAAAGTGAAGAATGATAATATCATTGCAATTAATTAGCACTTACCTTGGGATTTAGAATGTACAGTTTCGTGGGCTTATTAAGGTGCGTCTGTGCTTTGCACAATGTTTCAATGACTACCGTTTTACCGCCGCCGGTAGGTCCAATGACCATCGTCGAATGTCTAGTCATCATGACTTCGTATAACTGTACGATTTTGTCAACCTATTGACGATTATCTTACTTATTTTATTTGATTATTAATTAAATTAATTTAAAATCTAGTGTGAAATATATAGTTGTTTTATATACAACAATTCACACACAACATCACGTACGAACGACAAATTAGAATTTATTTGAAAAATAGCACTTACTTGCTCAGGTAAAACAATATAGCCGTGTTGTTCCAATACCACTTCAATCGCTTCGTTGAAGTCTGGATAGCGCATTCGGGGACAATCCAAGTCGGGAAAGAGATCCCTGATTAGACTTAGGAAGAGTGGTACATCGTCGTATATAAACTTAGGTGAGTTCATGTCTCTCAGAGCTCTCATCAGCACGACATTTTCGGGCAAATCACCGGAAGTCCTCTTCAGTTGCCCGGCCATGTTAAGCACGGCCTTGAGAGCTCTCAAACCAAAGTCGTAATGCGTTTGTTTGCTCAGCTGCTCGCTCGCCAGCTTGTAGAGAACCGTCATCTTCTTGGCGAGCAGTTTCGCTGTCAGAAAACCGGCACTGAAGAGCTTGATCTGGCAGATCAGTTCGTTGTCCGGCACTACGCAGACCACCGGCCTGAAGAAGGCCTTGACGGATTCCGGAAGTTCCGTACGACCGGCATATCCCGGATTCATCGTGATAAAGATCCCCACTTTCGGATCCAACACGATATCTTGACCTTCAAACTTTTGGAGAATATTTTTAATCATTGCGGAATATAATAGAGGCTCTTTTTTATCGCGATATAATAAAAATCATAATGAAAAAATTGTTTCGAAAAATATATTAAGCCAAGAACAGTATAAACTTGAAAAAAATTGAAGAAGTAAAATTTTAAAGAAAATAAAAATAAAATATGATAAATTACGTCATTTAATATTAAATTATTTTATTTATTCATAAATAATTTTTTTTTATAATTGCGATTTAGGTCTGTATTATTCTTGGCGCTATAATTTCGATATTTATGCAAATGTACCGTGAATCTCTGGGTCTTAATTTGCAATGCCGAACGTATAGTTTGCAACTGGGTCGAGATAACAGAAAGAACGGAACTGTCGATGCGATTAAACTCGTCGAAACAACCCCAGGCTCCGCATTGAGCGAGACCACCCAGAATCTTCCCGATCGCGATGTAATCCATTCCTTCTCCGCAGTTGGTGACGATGCATAAGAGTCCCAGAGCTTTCGCTAAATCCTTGACTGTCTCAGTCTTTCCGGTTCCAGCAGGACCTTAATATTAAAAATTAAGATATTACGAAAGCTATTACAAAATTTAAACTATTGAATTTGTGTTAAAATTTCTGAGTTATTCAATATTTTGTTTTATATTTTTGTTTTATATTGTTTTATATTTTACATTTTTTTAAAATTAAAATATAATTCACAATTTATTTTATTAACTTAATTACATTTAGATTTAATGAAAAATTATTGTTAACTTGATTCATGATCGATAAATTGGCAACTACGCCTGCTTTACATACCCGCCGGTGCACCGCCTAAGTGCATCGATAAGGCTTGCGTGATAGTGAGATATATTCTGTCCGTTAAAGGCGTAATAACCAATCTGCCATTAAGGCCCATGTATTCATAGCCATATTCGAAACTGCCTGTGCATTGGTTCATCCATACATTATCCAGATCATGCACCCAGTAAAATCTATATATAAATAGTTTGTCGTACGCTTAATATAATAATAGTACAAACATTGCATAAAATATTTTATACTTGAATATCTGTTAATATTAAAAATTAGCTACTAAATTTTTAAATAACAAAAGATCATGAAATCACCTTAATTGGCTCTCCCATGCAAATTCTGTAGGCTCCGTAATACTATCTCTAACAAAGGCCTCGATAATGTCGCGGATATGCACGTCGATGGTTAGAATCATATCAATCTTCTTCCTATCATTGTTTGTAAGCGTATCATTACCCATCAGCATCACTACTTCGTCCAATTGATTGTTGAGTTGTTGTAAATGCTGTGTGTAAGGAAGAAATATTTTTTTTTGTTTAAACGCTACGCAAATTCTATTCGGATTTTGCATGCATTACCTCCTTCATCGCGCGTTTGTTTCCTTGAGATATCTTATCGAATACATCCTCGACTTCTGCGGTCCACCATATCTGGTTGGCCACAAGGACCATCATTCCTTGGAATTCGAGTATCCACTCTGTTCTCGGTCTTCGCACCTGCGTTTATAATTATAGCTACCGATTATTTTATTATGTAAAGTCGTGAAATTTTATTTTTGCCAAGAAATTTTATGATTTGTCAATTAATTATGACATTTTCTTTGTGCATTTTTCAATGTATTAAAAAATAGAAAATAATTGATTAGACAAATATTTTTAAATAATAATATTTTACTGAAAAATTTAGGGTGCGAATAAATAGAACTAATTTAACATGAACCTTGCCGTAATCGTAGATCGCTTTTTTCGTCAGGTATCGATTAGATCTTTTCATTTCCTCGAGAGCGAGACCCATCCATATTTCGATGTTATCCTCCGTAATTATGGGACTCCTAAATTCCATAATCTCTCTTTCGCAAGATATCAGAGCTGTTGCCGCCAATCTATCTGGATTTGACGTTAGTTTGAATTTATCGAGATTGTCGAACATTTTCCCTATGTGTTCCTGGATGACGGTGGGCTCGCCACTGCCGAGAATGCTCAACAGTTCGTCGTCGCTGATGAAGTTGAATCTTGGGAATATGGCGCGTTTAGTACGCAAATATTCCGTCAAGGATTTTTGGCACTTGTCGAGAGCCGCTATCATGCTTTCAAATTCCTCTTTTCGGCCTACATTAGCGAATAATAATTGTTTACAATTTTAGATTCTATTTTAATTCTTTTAAGTTGTAACTTTTTTTTAGTACCATGAATCGTGCAACATTCTAAGACATTGAGTCTCTTCGACGTGTCGGTCATGATTTTCCTGAAGGCTTTGTCGATATCATCAAATTTCTTCGTTTCGTCTACTAACTGAAGGCGAATATCGCCACTCGCGAAAATGCCCTCGAGGTATAGCCACTTTTGCTGAAGATCCACCCACACCTCCAAAACTTCCGAGATCGTGTGCATCGTTTGCTCCCATTTCTGAACGACGTTGAGGAACGGTCCGATAAATTGCGAGGCCGCCATACTGTGTATGGTCAACATGTTGTCTTCGAGTATCGCATTCAATTCGTCAAGTGGTCCAAGAATAAAGCCACGATCTTGCGTACCTGATAAATAAAATTGGCATTTATAGGATTAATCGATATTAATAACATCGTGTGCTTTGCAATCAATTTCTCATAAAATATTATTTTATAGAATTCAGTAAAATTAAATTTTTTCTGTTTGATTTTATTCATCTGTTTCAAATAAGTAAGTTTAACTCCCCTGCAAATAATACCTTTGTAATGTTTCATTACGTTGAATTCCATAGAGTTCCATATTTCCGCTAATTCCTTCAGCCCTCTTTCTATCGCGAGCTCCTTCACCGCATTCGTCACGATATCTCGCGCGATGTCTTGATACTTTCCTAGTTCCATAGCGAACATATTTTCTAAGGTAAATCTGGAATAATCCGATATTTGTGTGTATTTACGTTAAAGAGAGCAGATAACGTAATTTAAGAAGCTTACCCCTCTATCGAATAAGATTGTCTTTGCGCCATTTTTATATCGCGTTAAATAGTGTCTATTTATCATTAATTTTATTTTTACAAAGTAAATATATGCATCCGAATGAACATACACAGTCACTAATATCCGACCATTATCACGATCTATAAAAACAAAGATATAATTTTTAAAAATTAAAAAATTATATGCAACTTAACCCTGATTTGATTAAAAATTGTACATAGCCTTCCTGCAATAATTATTATAAAAAAATCTAGTTTACATCTCAAAAAAGACAGCGTTTACATAGGCACATATTAAAAAATATAGATATGGACGCGTATATAATATAAACCCGTAAATATTAAATTACACGCTAGTACATATTTATACTAAATAGTACACATCAAGTAATTCTCATTTAAATACAATAAAAAAAATACAAAAGTGCACTCGCAACTATTTGTCGCCATATATTTGCACGTAATTGTAATATAATAGTCATTCCTGTCCGATTATTTTTTTTGCAACTGAAATCGCAGTCCACCGTCAGTTTATTTGTTTATCCGAACATATAATTAGCACTTGCTCACGACTATTCATCATCCGCACACCTGTCCGGATCCATATCAAAGTACTGTCCGGTCTGTTTCATCAATTGTTGCCAGTGTCTCTCGCGCATCGCCTCGTTCTTCAGCTCGATGAAGAGTGGCACCGAGTCCTTGAAGCTTTTCATATTGGCGCTCAAGGCGTGACCGACGTTCATGCTTTTGATGGATTTCGGCAGCCGTCGGAATTCCCTCATAAAGTGATCCATGCCGTCGATGAGCTGTTGGGGATTCAAGTTCACCCACAGAGTCTTCGCCCAGCCATCTCGCGCCTTCATCTGCTTCTTGTAAAGATCGTATAGTATCTCCATGTCCTTGTATTCCGTTTTGATCTTGAGGAAAATCGAGTAATCGGTGGACGGTAGATTGAACAGAATTTCGGATTTTATCAGGTTCGAGAGTTTTTCCTCGTGCTTGTCGATTAGTTTGCCATATTCCTATAAAATACGAAAAAGAAATGAGCATAATTTGTTGCGACTTTGTACTTATCGAAGATGCATTATCATTCGGAAAAAAAGATGACAAATTTTTTAAACCGATATCATTTTTTTTTTTAAACATACTTCCATCTTTTTTAGTCCGAGCTCCAAATTCTCTCCGGTGCTTCCGGGACCATGCGCCTCGAAATCTTCGGCAAACTTCGCAATTTCGTCTAGGAACTGTTCTATGTGATGTTTAGTCATCTCGCGGAATCGGTCGGTGGTGCTTTCCAAGGTCGAAGATCTGTAGAGCGCTCCGAGATACAAAGATTCCCAATCGTGTTGTAACTTGTACGCCATCGCTTCGTTCGACGGGGAAAACTCGATCGCGTGAGTGCGCATAATTTGAAAACATTCTTGATAAGAGAGGAATTGCACTTCAGCTTGGATCGCCATGTTTTTCACGTCGGTGATCGCTTGCATGATCGACGTGAAGCGATCCAATCCGGTGACCACCAGCTCGGTCTCGCGACGATAGATCTCGATTTGACTTTTCAGCTCGCTCATAGCTTGCATGGTGTCGGATAGAAGGTAATTTCCTAAAACCTGCTTCCATTCCTTTGCCTGACGTTCGATGCCTGACAAAAGCGGCTCCAGATTGAGCCTTTGGAAAAAAAAGATGTAACAGATAAATCAAGATACAGAATTGACAGATAATAATTTATAAAGCCAAAATTTATATTTTGAAAAAAAAAAATATATTTTTTACAAAAGTAGAAAAGAAGAACATAGCATGAAAATTTACTAATATGCATATTTTTAATTTTTTCTTAATAAATATATGTAATTTCGTAGAATTGTGTTATAAAGTGTTGGTACCGCTTTACCGTACACTGTATATGTCGAAATAAGGCATCATATCTTCTAGTTCCTCCAGAATGTTTTCGTAAAACGTGAACTTTTCATCATATTGTAAAAGTGTGGGCTTCGTCGCCGCAAATTTCTCACAAACCAGTTGTTTATCGAATGACCACAAATTGCTGTACTTCTTCCATCTATGCAAGTATCGCCAGCAATCCGTCGAGATCTTGTGCGCTGTGTCGTGAACTATTCTCACGAGCTCGTTAACTACCTACGATAATTTTGTAAGAATACTTTTTAAGTTGAAAAATCAATTATTTAATATTTTATTTAATATTTTAATATTTTAATTTTAAAATTAAAAATTTATTCTAAATTTGCGTAAAATTTACTTTCACGTTATTGCAATATAAAATTTATTTAAATGTGCAAATTTTACTCAACTCGGATGCCTAGCACGTCCTCGAAGAAACTAAAAGGAATTAAGTCCTCCGAAAACTCTTTTTTCTGCGGTTTACATTCCAAGCAAGTTCCATTCATCCATCTGGAAAATTCTTTAAGCCTTTCCAGTAGATCTCGCACGTCGTGACAAATGATGTTATAGATCTCGGTGGGCGATGGACGTAATACTACTTCGGACGATATTAATATCGCTTCTACTTGGAATATTGGCTTAGTATCATTTAACATTTTGTTGAAAACTTCCATATTTCTTACCATGCATCTACAAGAATCAAATTATCTCATAAAAATGACTGAATAATATTTTTAATTTATTATTTAACAGCAAGAAAAAGATATTTGTATACATTATAAAGGCGGCGAAAATTTTCTTCTCGTATTTTTCGTACAAAAGTTGCATGGCTGGGCTTTTCCCAGTTGCAGTACTCAGTACTAAGCTTTCCAGCTTCACTAGCATCGGACTGATCGACTGATAAGCTTTTGACATCGATAATACCTGCTCGGTCCTTCGATTTTTTAGCTCCTGAAAATATGTCTGCAAAGAAAAAATTGACGTGTCGCATTAATGAACAGTTTGATTTTGTTGAATAATATTTGCGGTTAAAATAAGAATATTAGTTAATTATAAATTAATAGTTCTCTCTTTTTTTATCGTGTGACTAAATGTAATGCACTGTTGCAAAAATTATTTAATTACAAACGTTAGAGAAGGATTCTTATTTTTTATTTAATTAATTTGTTTAATTTTATTCTTGGAAAAAATATAGTTTTATTAATATATTAAAATTATACTGAAAAGAATATTAACTGGACTCATAAAATACTTGCCTTGCATGGCAAGAGAACTTCCGACTCGGCAACTTCCTTCTTCGTGGAAAACAGATTATATGATTGCAGCTCAGACTTTATTCGATTGTCGAGCTCCTTTTTCATTTGATTAACTTGTTCGACGATAGAGTTTAGATTCTTCAGCATTTTGTGACAATCCGCTGCATAATCTGAGATGCTCAATGAATTCCAGTTGAATCGTGTTACTCCGGGTTGAATATATTTCTCGACATCCAGCAGAGTCTGCTTCAGCAGTTGTATATCAGCTTTGTCGAACGTATTCAAGATACTGTTGTACTGATTAACCATTTTTTCAGTGGTGTCGATGTCCGATCGCAATCGAAACTTCTGAACACCGACGTCTCTGATAGCGTCTGGCAGCTCGAAGCCGAGCTGCTCCATTAATTCCGCCTCTCGAATGACCTCGAAGATCTCCCAGTCGAAATTCAACTGAAAGCGCAGTTGACACTCCAGTAGAATGGCGCCGCTCATGAACTCCGTCCAAGTGATCTTCGCGCGGGTGTCGTGCTTGTCGGAAGACACGGTGGAAGTTTTGTATTCTCTTAGCGAAAATCTATCAGGTTTTGCTTCCAGGCGCGATTGCGAAACGATCCTGGAACTTTCGTCACCGAAACTTTCAATCTCCACGCTGGGCTTTGATATTATAATGTCATGTCTCATTAGAGATTCTCGCGGACTCGATAAGACGGAGGTCGCGTCTTTGATTTTCATTTTTTGCGGCAGATGAGTCAGCTGAAGGTCCTTCGCGATTTGTTCTTCGTCCGGGAAGGTCAAAGTAGCCGGTGTGTCGCGTTCGACGCGCACCATCCTCAGCACGCTCTTCTTCATGGTGGCAGTCACCGTCAGCAGCGCTTTATCGAGCCACATGCTGTACTTTGCTTCCTCGAATTCCTTCAGCTGCTTCGCGATATCGAAATACTGGCTGAACGCGAGCAGCTTCAGTTCGCTGTGCTTTAACTCGCGCACTTCCTGGAAGATCAGCACCGGCCTGCGAAGTCGATGGAACAGCTGTCTCACCCAGAAGATCGCGCCCGCCATCGGCGGATGATACGTCAGCAACGGCGGCGAGCGTTTGCCACGGTTAAATGTATATTCCACCATGCTGATCTCCTTGCTAAACTGTTGCATGATCAAGTCGAACTTGCGGAGCAGCAACCGCTGGATGGCCATGCGAGTTTTGATATTCTTGAACTTTAGCAGCATCTCCAGCGCGTCCTCAGCGCTGATCAACACCGTGAAGCACTCGTCAATGTAGAACTTTGCTTGGTCCTCCAGATACGACACCTCCTCGTAGAACCACGTGGTCATGGCCTCCCAGTTCTCCTTGTTAAACACGTTAAAGATGTCAAAGTCGGCCTCTTCAATCGGCACCACTAGCGCGTCTACGCGCTTCACCACGGCGTCGATCTGCGCCGGATCGTTTATGATGGACTTCAAATCGGAGCCGAAGATGTTGTAAAAGTCTTGAAGTACGTCGGCGACCTTGTGCAGATCGCTGCACACCTCGGCAATATACTCTGTTTCTTGAAAGAGATGTTTCTGATCAAATTCCCAGCGTGTTCCCTTTCCCGATGATTCAATGTCCAGTCTGGTTTTCAAGTACGATTGCTTCCATTGTTTCAGCATCGCGCTGGCTGCGTTTGTTTTGTCTAAAATCACTTCTAGTGGCTTCTTGAACAATAGTACGATTGCTAGATTTCTTCTAACGTTTTGGCAAAGATCCCACGATATTCGGTCCATCAACATCAACATTTTCTCCTCGTGGCAATAGTAACTCGATAACACCCAGAGCATTCGCAGTCCTTCCATCAACGAAGGTATACACTCCGCTATAGATTTGAATGAATCCGATTCGGCAATCAACTGCGGTGTTGATAAAAATATTTTTATAAATTATTTAGCAACTTATTTTCAGATTCACATTTAAAACTGATTTTTCTTCAGCAGAAATTTAATTGTATGTTATTGAATTTGATATAAGCTTGAGATATTAAAATTTTATTACAATAATATAAATATTCCATTATAATATTAATTCGGGACAGTTTTTTATGTTTGAATACTTATAATTCAAAAGCTACGAATATCTGGATATTTTCAAAAAATTTCTAAATTAATCGAAAAATACTTTTACAAAATTTAATTCTGGTTTTAATAATATCACATTTTTATGGTAAAAATATAAATGATTAAAATTTCTATAAATACCTTAAAGTATCTTAACAGCGTTTGAATGAATTTATTGTTATCTCTGGCTTCAACGTAGTGCTTCCAAAGTTCCGTCTGGAAATACTGAAAGCTTGTAGCGATTGGCGAAAATATCTGTTCTAAAAGACCGAGTATCCTCTTAACATCGGGCATTTTTAATTGTTCAACCAACATTGTTAATCCAATCTCACATTTCTGCCAGTACTGATATTCAGCTAGTGGTCCTTTTTCCGGCATCACTTTATGCGCGTACGACTCTAACACCTGAGCGATAATAAAATGAAATATTTCGATTAGATTATTATTAGAATCTAATTTTTAATCATTTACAGACAAATTATTAACTATTGTCACAATATTTTGACATTGACATATATCAATTTATTTGTCAGTTTTATTTATCAATTATTTTTATGATTAACGTTTTTAGAGCACCGTTTTTATTGCGAGTAATTCAAAATTGCAAAAAGATTATAAAAGCGTACAGGAACTTGCCTTTTGTATATGTTTCTCCCACGACATGACTACTTGTTCCATTTGTTCGACAATATCTTTATTTTTTATTAGCATTTCGTCTGTTATCGCAGGATCGTTTAACTCTGGAATTTGCGGCATCGTCAATAAGATATCGCCTTCGATATGTTCCAACGTCCTAAATCATTAAAATCAAAATTACAAGATTATTAGCAAACAGAGAGATTGGGCTATTAACAATAGATAAATACAGTTTTTATTAATCGTTTATGTAAGAGAATAATTCTAACCATGTTACGCTCTCGATCAGATTGTCAAGATAATATAAAATATCCTTCTTGCTTTGTTCGATTATTGGTTGTTGTCTCATCTCCCTCGAACTAGACGACCTGCTGGATTTTGATTCTGCAGATTTTCTACTTGATTTTGGTCTTCTACTTGTTGAATCCTCATCTTGTAAAATGCTCTTGGGAGTTGTAATGCCTTCTTCGTCGTTTTCGAGCTTTCCTTTTCGGAAAGCGGATGGTTTTTTCAGTCTTGAATTCTTTAATGAGGAATAAAAGTTATAAAATCGTTGTTAATAATTTGTTGATTTTGAAATTATCAGTTGTGTGTGAATTAATACAAATAAATAATTACATAAATAAATTACGTTACAGTTTAGTAATTATTTACGGCAGCGCTCGGAATTAGTTACACATTTCGGGCCGATTCCCGAGACGACGCCTCCTATTCCGCTGGCGGCCGGGCGGTAGTGGGGGAACAGAAGGCATCGTCTCGGGAATTGGCCCGAAATGTGCAACTAATTCCGAGCGCTGATTTACGGGTACAGATTATGTTTTTATTTTTATTATGAGAGAAAAAAAATAGTATTTTATATACCTGAGATTCGACACCCGTTGACGTAGGTGTTGCCCTCTCGATACTCGCTGCATCTATGTCATCATCCGTTTTCTTCCGTAATTCGGAAAATTCGGGCCCTCTGAATTGATTTTCCACCAATGGTTTAAATACCTAGCATCAGAAATTCTTTATAATTACATCTACAGTGTTTTATGCACGCTGTGCTCCATCCACAAATTGTAGATCAAGAATACATTCCACATGTGTAGTACGAATTCACCTAGTAACCTTGGCTTAGTCGCACGGCGACACTCGAGCGGGCAGGTAGTGTGTACCGCGCTCCGTTATATTATCCGTATTAAATCGCGATTGTGATTGCTAATTAATAATTTTAACTATAGCACAATTATCTAACAGTTTGTACGCTTCAACTCTCATAATGAGATTTATAACAAGGACGTGTTTCGAACCGACTTGAAGTTCAAAATAGAGAATTCTTTTTCATATCTTTCGTATTTTTAAAACTATATTTATCACATTTTCCGCATATGAAAAATAAATATTCGTGTTTCAAGACGCGATTACTATTTCATATTATAACATACAGAAGAATAAATAAATCAAGAAGTTATTAATTAAAAGCTAGCGATTAAAGATAAATATCTGCGTAATATCAAATATTTGATTGTCAAAATAAAAATTTAAAACGAAAAGAATAGAATATAGATCTTGTAATATGTAAAATATGTGAAATATGCTGACGAGCTATTCGTTGTATTTGTTTTGGCTTTTTCGTAGAGAAAGCGTATTGTTGTTGTACCTCACCCTGATCTATACGCGCGATCTTGACCTTGTTACTCACATGGCGATACGTGAATAGGTAATAGTGGAAGTCGCTCTATATCGTTGTATCATTACTTTTTAAAATAGTTCTAAAATGCTTTAACAACTCCGCTACTGCGCATCTTGAATCGATAAGTACAAAAATTATTTATTTTAACTTTAATACGCGGGTAACAAAGTATCTGCATCCATTTGGAACTCAAATTCTATTTGTATTGCGTTATATAATTAATTCTACAGTACACAGAGCGTATTCTTGATTATTTGTGGATGTACGCACAATTATTAAATAATAATTTAAAAAATGAATGTAGTTATGCAGATTGAAATTTAAATTAATGCAGATAGTAATATGTACTAAACAGAAATCGTCGCTTTATGAAATATTGCGGAAATTTTGATTGGGATAATCGATCTCAGATTTAACAAAAATATTTTCGACAACAATATAGTTTAACAAAACTATGCAGCCACAGAATATACATTGTCTGCATATAGATGACAAGTTAAATACAATTTACGCGTAAAATATCTTAGTTTTTGCGTAAACTTTCCAATTCTATCTAGCGTTTTATTGTATTCTGAATTGTTCGATTATTTGATCAGCTGATTACATCACAAGCTTGAACTTTTTAAAAAAGTTCAAGAAAAAGCATGTTAAAAATGCAATTAAGCTTAAAGTTATAAACGTCTACAAATATTTCCAAAATAAATAATTTTTAAAGATTTGCAATTAATGAGAAATGCGTGAAATTAATCTTTGAAAATGATAGATTAGTTTCATAGACGTTTACAGAATAGCGCTACAGTTTAGCTTGTGATAAATTGGGATAGATTGCAATTGCGAAATGATTTAATGCCAGCATGGTCGACCGGTGAAAGGATTATTACCAGAATCATTCACGATTATATTGAACAATTCTTACGTCGATCAGTATTCTGTCCAAAGACGGCAGGAATCTATGGCCTAGCGAGCCGACCACCACGTAACCCGTGATCTCACCGAGGCACTCTTCGTATGTATCGAAGGAAGGTATACCTTCGTCGCTCGTGCGCATAAAATAGAAGAACGTGACATCTTGTAGGTCGGTTCTGCTGCTGTCTATCTGACCGCATATCATGTGAAGCTTCGGCACCTTGCGAACTTTCTCCACCATTTTCTGCAATTGTCATAAATCACAATGTTTACGATCGATTTCACTTAATTTGCTTTGATCATATAGTTTGATTACTTCTCTCCTTCTAATATTGAAAAGAGATGAATAGTCAGTTAAAATTAATTAGTATTAGTGAAGTTAATTTATTAAATAAAGTAGCGAAGCTAGCTATCAGCTTGAGAAATTTGTTTTCTTTTCCATTGGCGAAAATTTCATTTACTTTTTGTGTTAACTTAGGAATTATATTTGATTTCGTTAATTAACACATTAATTTGTTAATTAGCTAACCTTGGTGAGGACATATTTATCCTCTTCTCCAGGCGGCGGGACAAAATCGGAACTATCTGAAAATTAATTGTATATCTGTTGCATATATATCTTCAAAACAAATCTAAAATCGACACACAAACTAACCGGTAGGCGCGGTTTTCGTCTCTCCCTTTTTTTTAGAGTAAGTAGAAAAATCGCCACTGCCATCCTCGCCACCTTCGTCATCTTCGACTTCTTCTTCTTCCTCCTCACTTGATTCTGGACCATGCAGTGTGCTTGTGCTCACGCTGGTATCAGATGGACTGATATCCACTTTATCTTTGGCTTTGCCTTTCTTAGTTTTCTTTGCTTTTTTGTCTTTTTTCTTGTCATCCTCGAGTTTCTCTTTTCCTAATGTTATCGAAGAATATTGTAAACTCACTTTTTTCTTGCTCTAATTAAAAAGTTTATTAAAAATATCATGAGAGCTACATATATTATGGCAATTCCAAGATTGCTTTTATTTTAAAATCTGCACAAAAGAAAGAAAAGTATAAAGGAAAATAAACATTAAATTTTTAGACAGAAAATAGCAGAAGGATAAAATGCTGCATGCTTTCATTATGCAAATTGTAACAAAATGCGTTTATATATAAAGATGTGATCGGTGATTTTCATGCGATATTCAATCGTATTATCGAGCAAAGCATAACAAATTTTTTTTAATTAGTATTAAATATTTTGCGTTATTGATATATGATAATTAACATAATATCTAAAATTGTGTGACTACAAAAGATATACAAGTGCAGTTTCTGGCAGGTACCATGCAGTTTTAAGAACTGCGAAATTTTTTACCAGAAGCGCTCTTTAATCTCTGCGTTCTGCTCTTTGAAGTGAATGCTGTTAACGCTGTTATTTTTGCGCGCTGACCTGAAGTCACAGGCAATTGCCGTATATCGAAATTATATACCAACAAGATTTTCTATTATATTGTCTACTAAATGTAGTATGCTGCAGAGAATATCTCAGGTTTACGAGATAGATAAGAGAATTTATTGCTGAAAGACCTGACACACCCTCTTTAAAACCGCGTTTTAGCTTACTTTCTTCCCACACGGAGATCTCCTCCTGAAATACTTCACTGACGTAGGTTTTATAGAAGAACATCAACTTTTTTTCTACATCTGACACTCCGTATAAATCCAATATAAGAAAGTTGAGTAACTTATCTTCGAAGTACCTATTATTCGCCTAATAATTAAATATAATTGGTTTTAATCTTGATTAAACTTTAAATTATATACGAAGAAAGGTTAATTACGTTAATAAGTTCGTCAAAAAGATGTTCCTGGTTTGTCAGTCCGAGAAACTTCAAAATTCTATCGCGAATCCATCTTATTCTGTTTAAATAATAAAACGGTGTGATAAATTGCATGTATTAAATACGATGACAAGAAAAAATGTTAGTACAATGTTATTAACTAATGCGGTACTTACCGATAATCTATGTGGGTCTCTTTCTCGTCTTTATCCGCACTTTTCTGTTCATTTTCTTTTTCATTATCACCTTCGTCCATATTTCCGATAAATTCTAAAATTCCTATTCCTAAAATTCCATTTCGCTGACATTAATTTTTTTAAGAAATTGATTAATTCCTTAAAATAAAATTATTTAATGTGATATAACCTTTTACCTATCAATTAAAAATAAGATCCTACTTCGTAAATTTAATTTCTGTATTACACATATGTAATATTTTATTTTCTTAACGTTTAATAAGTAAAAAAATATCAATACGAGTTTTTATTTACAATTAATTAAAAACAGCAAAATTTTCACTGTAAATAACTATTCTCTACAGTATTCTGAATTGATTGAATCGTCTTTCCGGAATACTGAAGAGAGAGTGGAGTTTGCGCCGCAGTGGTTGTCATAGTGAATAAATAGTCTTTCGGTGTGGAAGTAGGATATACAGGGTAAGTGAGTATTTATTGATTACACAGTAAACTTTGTATAACGAGATATATTTCAAAAAAGAATTATATTAACTTTAAGAGAAAGAGAGGATTAGACGAGATACAAAATATTCGTAATTTTATTTATGTTTTCTTACACGCATATCGAAAAAAACACACATTTTGTTACACATATATACTATCCTTCTCTTACACATGAGCAAGACACAGTTGTATGAAGTAATACGAGTGTTTATCGAAACCCATGGTTGCAAGTAAACCAGCAATTAAACCATTTTATAATGTAAATAACAATATGGAAAGTATTTCTACGATTACATTAAGAAATACATATTTTAAGGGGGAAAAAAATAATTACGTCTATGTCATTAAATCATTTTCTTTGTCATATTATATTTACTATTAATTGCAATCTAGTGTCTAATGTGAACGAAACATTAACGTAACTCTAAATGCAAGTCGACTACTCATTATCTATCTTAAAAATATTTATTTTTAACACGCTATTTAAACATATGTTAACATAGTTTTATTTTATAAATTTTTTTATCTTTTAATAAAATAGTTAGAATAGAATTAACAGTTTTACATACCGTGGTCTCTCGATATTAAGAAGTTAGGTGTCATATCACCCGTCAATGGCTTCTCATCAATGGCTGAGTTCGTCAACTTCAATTAATTTAAAAAATTTTAATTAATTCTTTTAATTGAAATTTTAGAAATTATTAATCGATATTGATGAAACTGATTGTCAAAGATATTTTAAGGGCCTTTAAAAGATACTTCTGATTTTAACATTCTTCGAAATTTTATCGTTAGACGTCTTCCGAACTCTTGTGTTTTGGCTCAAGTGTCGAAGTTTCATTTTTTAAGATTTTATCTGTTACTTGCGTGACGTTAGATTCATTATCGTCGTCTTCACGGGTGTGCTCGTCGATCAATCCTCCAAGAATCGCTCGAACATACTCCTCGCGATCTGCGTTGATGTCAAGGGAAAATCCTAGAGAACGAACGAATTCGGTCTCGACGGTAGTTTTTATAGATTCTGTGGTCGTAGTTGTTTCCTGCATTGTCGTCGCCGTTGTAGAAGATACCGGATTTCCCTTTCCGCTTTCGTCGGTTACTCGCACGCTTTCTTCTATTGGCAAACCGGTCTCGAAGTCCAAACTTCTCTGCACTTGTGGTAGATCGAAGACAAATGGTCTACGGATCACTCCGCGGTACAAAGGCTGTCCAAAGTTCTCCGTCAATTGTTCCAAGATTTCCTCCTTCTGAAGTGGTCGAGTAGTCTTGTTTTCTGTTAATTGTGATTTATTTGTCTTCTGTTCCGTTGCGGAAGAAGCGTCAGATGATGGCTTCAAAGGTAATTTGACAGAACTGTCGCCAAAGAAAGACGTCTTGAAAACTTTTCTGAACGGCGAGTGATCTGATGGAGTTGCTAAATCGAATTCTTCATCAAGATTTTGATTCAGTGGTGTCTTTGATTCAGCGGTATTAGTGGATGTCTCTAAGGTTTCAAAGGCAGGTGCTTTAAAATTTGCATTTCTGAGCAGCGTTCTGCCTCGCGGGAATAGAATCGTCGTGCGGAATGATGGTTCATCTTCAGTTCTCTTCTCTATATTATATTTATTTTCCACCGAAAATGGTCGCGGCCGCTCGGGAAACGATTTCCACCGCGGTGGAAGAAGACTCGAGGCAATTTTTGACTCCGGTTCTTCGAATCGACGGGTCGCATCGCTAAGAAAATTGTTTTTTTTTTCTGAAGACACATGATCGGACAACTTCGGCACCTGCGAAACAGTAGTAACTTCGTCTTCCTGTTCGACCGATTTGAGGATTTTAAAATTTTGTTGATCATTCATAACATTTTTAACTTTCTCCTCTATTTGTTTCACAAGTTGTCGCAAAGGTGTTACATTGATTGAATCGTGCAAATCACTCGTCGTATTTTCTGTTTTCTCTTCGGAATCTTTGATGCCTAAGACGCTCCTCGGCGTGATTATCTTCAAGTTTGATTCTTCCGCGGCAACATTACTGTTAGTAATGATCGGAGACTGTGTGGTGAAGATCGAAAATTCGTTAGGAACAGACGTCACCGATTTTTCAGGCAATCTCGTGATAAATGAAAAATTCCATGGTTGGAAATAATTCGGAGGCAACTGAGTTAGTTTTTCGTCTGCACTCGGCGTGGAAAGCGCAACATCGGGAGCGACAGAACTCGTCTCACAAAGCTCTCCTCTTGAATTATAGCACGGAAATTTTATATTTATCTTCGGCTCCTCTTGAATCTTGATAGTGAAATTTTGTTGATTCTGGATTACCGCCTCGCTGTCATCTTTCCTCGGAACTTCCGACGAATTCTGTGTCTTTTGAGCTTCCGCGCGCTCGGTGTGATCGTACTGTTCCGTCGGAGGGACCAGCTCTCTGACAAAGGGATCATCATTGTACCAGTCATCAAAGATTACTTCGCGGTCAACGTAGTCAACAATAGGAAGTTCGTAGTGGTCAACGATAGGCGTAAAGTGTTGAGTGAAATAATCGACGCTGTCGATTGGCGGAACGGTTTCGGTCAAGCGAAGATCGATGTGCGGTATGCGTCTATCGACGTTATCGTTGACTGTTGTCAACGATACATCTTGATTATCTTCAGTGGTGGTGCTATGAAATTGTGGAAACTCCGTGGTCGTGTCCGGGTTCCAGGTGGTCTCAAAATTCGCATCGGTCGTTGTATGCTGTTGTAATGACTGTTGTAACATAAAAAATCTGGTCTGGACGGTGTCCATCTCTGTTTGGTTATCATTAGACGAAAAGCGATTTGCTTCATCGTGAATGTTATCGATGCTCTTTTCAGTCGTACTTATCGCAGGTTTCACTGTCGTGTAGCGCGGCTCTTCGGGAATGTTGATGAAAGAATCTTCCTGGGGAGGTTTCAGAAATTGCGCTGGATATCGCGTGACTTCAGAAAATTCATCTTTTATTTTCGACGTGTCGTTAAAGTCAAAGACTGATTTTCTCCACCACGGATGCTGGTTCGCGATTGTCTCGTTATCATTAGCTGAAAAACGTTCGTTCTGAATTGTATCAATACTTTTTTCAGTCGTACTCGTTGCAGATATCACTGGAAAATCTTCCACTGGAGGCTTTAAAAATAGATCTGGTTTGGGAATTTCAAAATTAAGTTTTAAACTGGACGCGGATGTGTCCATAAATATTTTGAAATTGATGATTGATTTGCTCGACGACGAATTATGATCCATGGTTGTTTGGTTATCATTATACACAGCATCCTGCTGTTTCACAGTTGACGCAGTATAATCTCTCAACAGATATTTATCAGATATCACAATCCTGCCGAGTGGATTATTCAATGCTTGAGTGATTCCGATACTGTCCCTCGCCTCGATATCTTCCGCGCTTTCTTTGCTATCATTTTTAATTACCGGTCTGTCATTCTGCTGCCGAAATACTTCGTCTTCGTAAATTGTATCCGTTACGTTGATCCTAAAACCACGATTGAGATGTACTTTGTCACTCTTAGAACGCTCATCGTCATCATTTTCATCAATTTTATCCGTTTTCGGTGACGAGACGCTTTCTGATTTCTTCAAATCGCCGTGTTTCGTCTCGCTCTCTCCTAATTTAATATTTCTCACGTCATCGTTGTGATGAGAAATCGTGGGAGGCGTCACTGGGGTCTTGCTCTGCGCATAGAGATGATCAGAGCTATCTACTATCAGATCCAGCTTGCTGTAAGCCAACGTGGAAGGTCGATAGGTCGTCGGGACCGTAGGCGAGTAGAATCTCCTGGTAGTGGTGGTAACAGTGGGAACAGTAGGCGCGTAGGATGTGTGTAACGAATTGGTGAACCCGTCGGGTCTGCGATCGGTATTCTGGAATTCATTATTGCCGGTCGGATTATCATGTCGAATAATCGCAGAGGCGTGGTAAGGCGATCGCTCCTTGTTTGCGAACTGGAATTTGTCTTGATTTGACGCAGGACTCATTTTCTTCCGTTGATAGGGATCGTAGTTCTGCTGATTCACGATCTGCTGATTTCGATGAATATAGTCCTCGAGTCTGCTCGGTAGGTCTTGATACTTTGCTTTCTTCCACAGATAGGGATCATAGTTGTGCAGATTCAAGGTCTGCTGATTATTTATGTGAGAATAGTCCTCGACTCCGCTCGGTAGGTCGTTTTCGGTCGCGTCGGGATAATTCGGCGCGGAAATCCTGCGGAATCCGAGTGCGGAATAATCGATGATCCTGGCGCCGCTGTCAGGATCCACCAAGCCGTCTCTGGTCACGTCTTCCGCGGAGGATTGCAAGCTGATCATCGCGTACGCGTTGCGAATCATCTCGTCGTCGTCGACCTGATAGCTACCGCGATTCACTTCGAGGTATCGCTTAGTGGACGAACAATCGACCTTGTTCCACCAGTCGCAGGTCAATAACTTTTGACTGAAAATCGAGCCGATCGGGCACAGGAATGAGGACACTAACACGTCGTGGCACACATGGAAGATTTGACAGCCGGCCGCTTCGTCGGCGTAGTAGCCTGTTGAGCAATCGAAAACGGGTTTTTTTTTATGATCACGCTCGCGCGTGCAGATCTCCTAACGTATAATCATAATATAATCTCTTTAAAGCGCCGGAATAAAAGAACGAGTAAAAGTTAGCATTAAGAAATTTAATATTAGCTTTGTTCTGAAAAATAAAAATAATGAAACTGATATTTTTAACGGAAACTTAGAATCGATTTCTTCAATAATAGTTAATAAGCAATTGTTACATATTCTCAACATTCAAAGTAATTTGAGAATGACGAATATTAGTTAGGTAATTGTGATTGGAGTAACGAAATGAACATTCGTGAGAATTAGAAATTTGTTATGTATCATCATAATGCATAGATTTCGCAGCCCTTATATAATAAATGCAGTCTCGTCGGTGTGCGGTGTTCTTTTTGTGCACTCTATCTTTCTCCCAGCGCATTATCTAATATTTGTGGTCAGCATAGACACGGCACTGAGCACTAATGGCATAATAGCACGAAAAATTAAACGGAGTCAAATGTTCATTGCGTGTCATTAGCGACAATGACAATCGGGATAATGACAAGTTTTTTGAGGCGTCTGCCCTGGTTCATTGAGAAATTGGTAATAGCGAACGCGAGTGCTAAGTGAGTTTTATTGTAGAAAACGAAATCTGTCGAAAACGATCTGTCTTAAGCGAAATAATTATTGTGTGAAGAAAATTACATCCGTGATTTGACGGCTATTTCATGAATTCCTTAATTCCGCATTACGACATCTTATTTATGATCCGGCACCACGTTTCTGCGGTTGTGACTTAATGTCACAAAGCTTACAAATTAATAGATGATAAGGTCGCGCGTGCAGAGTGAGATGCTGTTCTCGTCACTTTCGCACGTGACCCAAACGAACGGTGCCGGTATTTATATGTCAAAACGCGTAATGCTCATCGCGAAGGCATCAGAGAAAAGTCGGCTGTGTGATTTATTCATATATATTTACCACGTGAGCGTCCTTCGCACGTGAATCCCGTTTGAGTTAATGTTACGTAGGCGGGATAGTCGACACCTGGCTCGCCCGGCACATTTTTTCTGATGTCAGATAGATCTGAAAGGTACAAGCAAATTCATTGCCTTACAACGAATCAAGTATTACGTCCAGAGACTATTTTTAATTCGATAAGAGTCATCTAGAAAGTTGACTGAATGATTATTCATCTTTTTTTGCGACTTGTAATCACGAAAGGATTCGCATCGCTTGCATAACTTTGATGAATTTTGATTCTTCTGTCATATTTTTTTGCTTTTCGGCAATTATCAAATTTATAACGCCATCTTTAGAGTTTACATATAAATGTCTTTAATTTAGAATCGTCATATTTATAATTAAACGATAATGAAATTGGTAATTAGTACCATTTATTTAGCGGATAGCGTTTAATGCGTAATTATCATTAATTATGAAGAGAAAAAAGTAAAAAATCTGTCGTTAAACACATATATCGAGTTTTATTGATCGTCAATTATTGATCAAGGTTCTAGAAAATGGGACGCGATCTATGATATTTAAGAGTTTGTATTTACGCTTACAGATAGCGTCTTGCAACTTGCTGCATTCTCATGTAACCGGTAGAGATTTGATATGACCTATTCGCGGGTTGTTGTTTTTTATATAAACATTTATATATACATATCGTAGCACCTTTCACGCGAATGATAATTCAGTCGATTCATTGGGCAACGTTACTTGTAATTAGTTTCTTTAGTTTCTTTAGTAAATTATTGTTTAAATGCACTCCGCGTGCATTTAATTATGTATCGGCGATAATACTTAACAAAACATTTTCCTTCTGGCTAACGAGGATAGTTTTTATGTGGTAATGAATAATAAATTGAAGTGTAAAATTACAATTTTGATAAAAAGTTATCGCTTATATTATTAAGAAATTATATTTGCATTTAAGAATTATAATTGTCGACGCGCTGACATTAATTCTCCTTTTATCGTTACGCGTGGGATTAATTGAAAAATAACTACGCTTTAGAAATACGCATGTCGTGAGGGGATAATAATTACGAAATACATAAATGAGTAATGCAGTGTCCATTTTAGTCGAAACTATGAAACTCGTGCCTATTTAACGATAGCGACAAAGACAAATGTTCACAAAGTAAAAATTAAATGGACACGAATCAATATAAAAAAATTTCAAGTGGCAATTTCAAAAGATTACAACGTTGCAAGACTCAAGGATATTTGAAAGAAATATTGAAGGATTGAAAAATGGAAAAATTAATGATGCGTAAAGTTCAGGGATAAAACTCATCCGCGAGAGTGATAAATAGCTTTCATCGATACTTACCTGTCGCATGATTATACGGATCGTAATAGCCACCCGCGGATCCATAGCTGTCGAACGCACCGTCCTCGCTCGGATCGAAAAGCTTCCTGTAAAAACGTGCCGTTTAATTGACTCGCATCCTTAAGCGCGCGGAAGATGCCGTTTAATGAGAGTCGAGAACGTACCTTCCTCTAGTTCCGTCGATTGCTCTGCGTGACAGGAAGCTCCTCTTCGGAATTTCATGTTCAAGACTCCGCTGAACGTTGCACAAGAGCGCCGTCACGAGACCTGTGCACGTGGGAGAATGCCCTTAGATCATTCGCGGCAGAGTGCATGTGAATGGATATTATAAATTGCGCGATAAGCATTGAGATATCGAGAGGATCTTACGATTTGTTCAAAATATTGTGATCAAAATTTTAAAATTATTTAAAATATTTAATTACAATTCTCCTACATTTATTAAGCGATTAATTAATCCAGAAATTTTATGCAATCAGATTTTTTCAGTTGAGACTATTGCATTATTTTTAAGAAAGGAGAGAGCTGAAGAAACGAATTACAAGTGAATTAATAAAAATTATAGTATTACTCAATACAATTCATTGCATTCACTAATGAGTTGATAAATGAAAGGTCTTAATTAAAATGTTTTACGGATTTCACTTTAATAACGAGCCTGCGAATTCTAATTACTCGATTCGTAATTCTCAAGAAGCGCATGGTTTCATCGATTTTGATTTCGCAATGAGCGCGGCGTGAAAGGTCGCGCGAGACAGATCATCTCCACCATTGTGCTTTTGAAGCCGCGCTGAAGTTGCGTTTTACAATCGATTAGGCAAGGTAGCTCTTGATCTGCAATTGACCATGAACGATCATCACCGTCACGATTTGGCGATTCATCCCCAAGAACTCGAATTTTTCATAAGAATAACACAGTGGATCTTAAGAAACATAAAGTTTCTCTGCTCTATACAGCGAAGATAGAATTCTCCTATCTCTCTCCTATCTCTCATAACTCGTGTTTGCCCTTAAGATGACCGATGCTGCGGCGCGCATCCTATGGCATTATCGCAGCTGTGAGTTTTCGAGTTTCTCGCGAGAACGCTTTTCCCTGAAAAGACGACGCAATAAGTGCGTTCGATGACATTTCAATATGCGCAGCTTGAGATAATTGTTGTTACCTTATGTAACACTATTACAAAATTATATAATATTCAACATTACACAATATAAAAAAAAAAACATGATAATACGATCGAGAGATCTTACTGCTTCGTTCGGACAACGACAGTGACATCCCGACTGCAACACGCGACTTTATCCTCGCTATTCAGTCGCTGTCTCTCTTGTATAAAAATCTATTGAAAGGATTAAGATAGACAAGTGTGACCGATTCAAATTGATTAGAGGATTATCCGCCCAGATTTCAATACTACAAATATGCAATAACATTAAGTACTATTGAAACTTTTTTCTTTAATATTTTTTTTTCTTCTCTTTTTCTTAAATTTATGATTGCATAATATGTATTTTTTTATCAATATTTGTAGTTTGGTTCACATAATCGTAGTCAAGTTGTAATTTATAATACAATAATGCTTCATTACATAGCTGCCACAAGATTGTCGAGGACTTGATGTCCAGGACATTTATTGTTATTCCTCACAATAGTCAGTGAATACGTGAAATCTTGCGAAAGGCCGACAAGTCGACGCTATTCACTCCAGAGTAAGAGTTCTTAAACACACGTGTTTTCTCATTGTGCCTGCCATTTCATCAATTGGCATTAAAAGAACGTAAAGGCCACGGAGAATGAGCGCGCCGAAGACCGGTGGTCGTGATAGAGCGAATTTATTTGGTGTTACAAATCGCTTGATCCTCGGGGAATCGTCCGTGAATTATTTTCCGCCTGACTCATCGCAAAATTAATGATCAGATGAGCCGTGAGATATACGCCGCGAAACGGCGGCGACCTCCGAGAGTTCGCGATTGCCACGATCGCCGGCGAGCCAAGTGTAATTAGCCGTGTAATTTCCGGCAGCGAAAGTGTCCTTACGAAAACGCTCCTTTAATATCTTTGCACCATTGAGATTCAAGACAAATTGAATTTCATGGTACCATTTAAATTACGGAGAGATAGTGCTATCTGCTCCAAGCAGATAGTTAATGATTTTTTGTATATCGGGTGTCCATGAAACACTTGTGATTTGAACTTTGACATAGCATCATAGCTCTATATAATTTTTATCATACTCTTGTAATTTTATTTGTTTGAATATCATAAAGTACTGAAATCAATTATTTAGTAACAAACAAATAATTAAAATATAGTCAAATTAGAGCATAGTTTTAGGTAGAAATATCAAATATAAATCCATATTTTTGTAGGAAATTTGCATAAACTCGAGAATGCGAAATTTTTAATCAAAGATGGGCAGCGAATCCACTGTGACTGACAATATTATTAGTGTCCGTCACCAACTACACGTTTAATAATATTATTAAATTAAAGTGCTGACATATTTCATACGCGAGCAGTAAAAGTGTTCGCGGTAATTGTCCTAAATTACACAGCACGTTCGTAAATTACATGTATATGTGACGGATTGTTGAAATTGACAAAAAACGTAATAATTTGATGCTGTAGAGTGTATCGCGAAATGATCTCATTTATGAGCGGTTTATTACAGTGTCCTTTCCAGCATTTCATAAATGTCATCTCGAGTTTGCGTGAACGGTCCGTCGCCGCAAACGCGGATAAGCGGTCTTCTTAATTATATTATCTGTTATTCGCGCGCGCCGATGATTGATTAAGCCTGCTACCGGCGAAAAGCCAGCTGAGAGATTGCACGTTATATAATGCACGCGAATATGTTAAGGAAAAGAGGAAGAGGAAAGCAAATACTTAAAATCTTTATGTCGTGCTATAAATATTTTATGGTTTTACTTTTCTCACGACTCGATTTACCGCTTTATTGATACGACGCAATTTATCAGATACCCGATAAATATATTTGCAACCGCGTGATAGTTCTTGTAATATGTAAAATAAAATTGCATTACTTATTACATCGTAAAATAAAAAGCAGACTGAAATATTGTAAATGCCATCCTCGATTTCAATCATTTGAATACATAATGAGAATTAGAATTCTATGTTTAAAACAGCTGTTGGAATTAATTGATTAATTCGTATATTCCTTGAATATATAACATTTAGAAACGTTATTGGAACAAATATTTATACCATAATGTTGCAATACGTCGATCGTTCGAAATTTTTCGAGAGTTTATGACCCATTATTCCGTGTTATTGTCGAGCATTTCCACCGAGATAACTAATTTACGATCCTTGATTTCGTTACCCCACTATTGCATTCGGCGCGTGTTATTAAAAAATTATTCAGTCCTAACCGATGAAATCCATTCGATTAGCATATATACGAGCCCGCTTGTCTTACCTGCGGCTATAGGCTAACACGTGATCAAAATAAACGAGCAGGTCGAACACTGTCACTCGTGTGATCGGCGCACAATAGTCGATAATCGCGAGACCCGGGGTTCCCGCCGGGTCGAATCCAAGTTTCCACGTGCGGATCCCCGGGTGTTGACGGGTTTGCGAGACACTTACACAGAGTACGCAGGCTAATTTTCGGCATTTTGATCGGTGTTGCATGTATGACGGACGGGGTTCCGATTACGCTCGTCCACCGTGAAAAGCTGCCGCGGATGCACTGCGTACTTCGACGCGATCCTTTCGACTCGACTCGGCAAGAACTCTGAACGGGCTCTTCCTCTCGACCGAGGCCCGTCCGTCGTCGCGTCTCCTCGCCGGCCGGCGCAGTAGGGATCTCTGGATCGTGGGACCTCTTACCTTTCTTCTTCTCGCGGGGGCCCTCTCACCTGCGCCTATCTACGAGCAGATGGGCCATCCCTCGCGCAGGTAAGAATTCCGCGCGAGTCGCGCCTCTCGCCGGAATCTCTCCGCGTGTAGACGGCCCGACGTTCTCGTTCCCCCGGATAACAAATAAATTGATGTCAACGACCGGATTCTTCTAACGGTCAAGCGTCTCTCTTTTGTAATCGGTGTTTCAATACTCGACTTCATTAGTGAACGTCATTAACGAAGATCTACTCTAATCTTTGCCGAGAATGCGCTAGCCGAAAACTAATTAAAACTTGTCAACCGAGTATTCAGGTATTTTCAATGCACAAGCGTTTGTTATTCGAAATTATGAGTAAAATATACTCGTTATTCGAATTTTTGTTACTTAAAATTTTCTATGGGTGATTTTAACAAAGATAATAGACAAAGAATGTCATCACTGAACGCAGTGGAGCAAAACGATTTTTAAAATCGCCGGTTTCTTTGTCCCACCCTGTATAAATAATTATTATTTCGAAAGTCGTATATTTCGAAAATGTTGATTTTTAGAAAGCAAAGCTGTAATTGCATTTGGTAAGGATTTAAGCTCGATGTATGCAGAAAGCTGCGTATAATTGAAGTGAGACGACACATTATATAAGTTCGATGACATTGCCTCGGTTCGTGGCGCACACGCATGACCGTTTTCGCCTTTTGCATAACCGGCGATCCCGTCTCTCCCACTTTCGGCTTTCCACCCGATGTCCGGAGAGTGACCAGTAAGTCATACGACATTTTCACCCGGTGCATGCAACTTTTCGAGGCCGTAGGTCGCCCTCTTGTACGTACGAATGTTACAGCGAGTCGACGATCGGTATCTTAATTAAACGCTCGCATGCTCTCCCCAACGAGGTTTTTTAATTACTTTTGTTTATGAGGAAAGGTATTCGCATGGCGAGTTTATAGGCTGTTGCGTTTAAATTAGAACGTACTTTCGACGACACACAGAAAACATTACGCATGCGAGCGCCGTGGAAAAGAAAGATAGACATACGCGATACGTAAAGTGCCCCATAACATTAAATGTTAACGGTAATGACAAACTTAATGGCGGTTCTCAAGGTTTGATTACAAAAACATTTATTAAAAATATTTAAAACTTGTTGAAAAAATATAGTACTATCTTGAAAAAGTTATATTTATTGAAATAAAATATATTATATATATTATTATTACATTATATTAGAATTTAAATATTATATTATTATTTTTGTTAATTTATTACTGATTTATTTATAAAATTACATCTGCATTTTTTTTTTTTTTTTGTAATTGATATTGCATTTCGTGGTTTACGTCTCGCAAATAAATCCGTTCCTGCCGCAAAACGTTACGTGAAGCCGGGCAGTGGGCACGCATCGCATTCTAACGTAACAGCAGTGGGATGCTGTTGGTACGAGCGGATAGTGATGCTCGCGCTCGTCCCTTTCGCCGCTTCTCATCGTCAGGTGACTTACAACAACGGCAAGCGCAACCATTTACGATGACGGTGTTGCCGTTGCCGCGCTTTCATGCAGAACGGTACCGTTCGCGCGAGCCACGTTCATCCTAATGACAGACCGGAAAAAAGTTTATTGTGCACCTTACGTCATATCGCTCTCGCGGTACATATTATATTTGTGGTAGCGCCAAATCCACGATTGCAAAGCTCAAACACGCCGCTCCTTGAAGAGTGCAGTCTCGCAATTTTTCCGCAGAACGCCTTGCGCAACTTTGACCGTAAAGGAAAACTCGATGGGTTACGCTTGCGAGATTTACTTGTTTTGCATAATCGAGTACTCCATATAAGTTCGACGTAAAATAAACGTATATTTTATTATTATTTCTCTATTTTTATAATTAAAGTTGGTTTATCGCGCTCGTAATATTAATCATAAAATATGCAATAAAAATATAAATGATAGTGGGTTTGATTTTTAACTTATTGCTAATATTAATGCAATCGAGCAAGCATGTAGTGGAAAAGAAAAAGGCATTAGTAAGGCTAGATCCATTTGTGTATTCCCAGAGTCTTTTGTTCGGCTAAGAAAAGTTATCCAAGGATATGGATCACGCAAGACATTATACCGTGACATTAACGGAATCGCAATCAACAATACGAGGTAGTTAGGTGAATTATATATGTGCAATTGCCGACGAGAATAAGCCGCAAGAAATAAAACATTAGAATGTCTAAAAGAAATTTCCTTATTCTGTAAAAATCAGATAGCGGTACTTATCTCGGCGAAAGGCAGGGAAAAAGTCTTTTCGCCAAGGATTGATGATCGATCGCTCGTAAATTGTCAAGGATGAAGTTTATTAACACTGGCGTCCACAGGATAATGTTTGCTTAAGCAAATCAAAAAGATTCTGGATATTTGCTCACGCAAGTATTATTGACTTTCATCCGCGTGACCCTGTTTGCAACTCTTGTATGGTCGTAGCTTGAAAGGGAAGTTGCATGTTGCGAACTTTCTTCGCTGAGAAATCGTAAGTAAACCGAAAGCAAAATATCATTGCGAACACGCAACTTTTCTTTCGCATCTTTATTCCGCATCGATGTTAATAAATTTCGGGTATTATTACGAGATCATAAATTTTTTCGCTTCAAACATCGCTGAATAGTATAAGGCTTAAAGTTTCATGAGAAAGGAAAGATGCTACAAACTGTAATGTAATTACTTTATATCAATATAATAACTTTAGAATTTATTCAAAAAATTTTAAATTTATTTATCTAGAATTTTTAATTAAAAAAAAAAATAATTGGATTACGTTTGTTTCTTTATGATTTTACAAATAAGTATTGATTCAATTTCATTTTTGATGCAGTCGCTCTGAGCAAATTATCAGAGACATTGCGAAAAAGTGAGATTCGGCGAAATTCGAGTAGTCTTGCGAGAGTCGAATATTTGCGCAGATCGATGTGTTCACGGTTCGTATCTTAATGAGCGCTCTGGAGGAATCGAGACGCTCGTGTAATGATCCATCGACTAATTTCATTTAATTTGATAATTATCGATACATTATGACCGAGATGTTTCCTCGCTGAAGAGGTTGGCCACATTCGACGCAAGTTAACGCAAATTTCGCAATTTCCGCTCTCTTGTGAAAGCGCTCATCGCACGGTGAAGCGCCAATGAAGTAATAGAGATCTGGTTCAAGACCATTTAATTTAATTAATTCACCCATTTACTATCGAATGCAGTAGCATTGGACGGATACACTATCCTTTATAATTAAGTGCATTAGGCGTTCAGCTAATTGTAAGATGCAATCATTGAATTCTGAAAGCAACTTGTGAAGCAACTTGCTTGTATCGTGTACATATTTTTATTGTCTTATGATTTTTATTTTTCATAAAAATTATATTTTGCAATTTTAAAAGTATATTTCTCCCGTATGAGAAATGTATAAAATGAGTGATGTGAAGATAAATTTATTTCTTAATATTTCTCTGTCGACGACGATGACAAAGAGTTCCAATTACATTTTCTCATAAAGTTACTAATTTTAAACTCCATTTTTCTACCGTTTTACTACCGACCATCTGTACTTTCTATTCTCACTTGTTGATTAGACGCTCCTTGAGAGACACAATTAGCACAGGTGTAATGCCTCGCTGTCAACGTCCGTGAAACGTGTTAAAAAATTAGTCGCGCTCCCGCGTTCTTCCGGATGGAAACTAAACCAAACGTATTGCGGATTGTTCTTTCTAAATAACGCACGAGTGCCGATCGTGAGAACAAATTGGATAAAGATTACGGCGATTAGAGAACGGGAAAAGAACTCATCAGCTCTGCCTTGAATGTGGAAATCTGTTATTATGTTGTCACGATTCTATCAGCGATACGGCCGTCGTTAGACGATAACATCGCACTTACGCGGTGGATCAAAGTACTCCGTACTGCGATTCCGTGTTCTTCACGATTCGCCATAATCGACGGAATGAAGGACCTGACGATACCTGATGTACACAATGAACGATATTATAAGTTACCTTTATACAAGTTATACTTATAATAATTTACAGCTATATATGGATATTGTATCTTAGAATAGTGCTCAATATTCTGCTTTTACAAATTCTGCGATAAATTTAAAGAGAAATTTTTTGTTTTCTACAGCACAGTTTGTTTGCTTAACACATTTTTCAAATTTATTAGGGTTTTATTACTATGGAATCTAAATTTTGCATAAAAATGTTCAACAACGAGGCTTACTTTCACGCGATAAAATTCACTATTCAAAATAATATCAAAATTTCTAATATATTTTACGCATCAATAATATCGAAATTTCTAATCTATTTTACTGGCATTAAATCGTGTGCATTCGCTATATTGTTTATGTTCTTCCATTTCTTCGATTATCTTGGCAGTTTTGTAAGTTTCGTAAGTTCTATTTTCGAACTTGAACGAACTTGAATGTGAACGACTTTCTATCGGACTCACCTTTTTGACCTGTGCTAGTTCTCAACAAACAGCTAAGATAAAAAAATGTTCCTTTAAAATGAAATTCGGCACTTACGACATTTACGGCATAAAAAAAAATTATCTTGACCTGTAAAATTTTTGAAATGATAAAGAGAGATACATAATCTTCACAGAATTTCTCAAACCAGTATCTAACAAAATATGTAGCGAAATAATATTAAAATGGTTAAGAAGATTATTTTTAAAACTGAGAATTTTTTATTTTTTAAGAAATTTTTTTTTAATTTATGAAGAATATAAAATATAGTCTAGATTAGGAATATATCTATTATGACACGTTGCGTAAATTGTTTAGAACCCAACAATGCGGATATAATTAACGTATCCTGTTTAATAACGGATACGTAACAAAGTTGAACAGCTGCGCGCTATATAGAATAATTCATCTCCTTGGAATTTGCCATATTTGCAGTACGGAATGTAGCTAATTTTGTGCCTATCAAGAATAGTAATTATTTGTTACCGCTTGCTTCTGTCTCGAATGAAGCAATAATCATCATCCTTCACATAAGCAAAAAGCGGATCCTTTTTATCAGGATATTAAAAATCAAAAGATGTTAAGAAAGAAGCTAATAAATAAATAACTACCGCTTAAACTTTATATCGATTTCTAACTTTTATAGCTCAATGATTTATTACTATAATAAATTAAAGAGATTTTTATTCGCTTTTCTAGAAAATAGTAAAAATTCGTATATTTTATATTTCTTTAAGTAATATAAATATTATATTTTTTATTAAATTTTATGTATACATTTTATTATTTATTAAATAATATTATTTCATAAACAATATAATGTATACATAAAATAAAGCATCAAATTAAAAATTTAGTAAAAAAGAAACATATAACATTAAATTATTTATCAAATTAATCGAATTTATAGCATTTATTTATTAATTTTACAAGTAACAATTGTAGAAAGTACTTGCTATTTTTCCATTTTTCTATTTAAATATTAATAAATTCTGATAAATTTAAGATACTACAGGAAACTGCAGTTGCTTTATAAAGTTAACGCTCACAACACTAGATGGTGTATTGAGTCTGATACATCCACTGTACATTTAGTATTTTATACTTTATAAATTTTATACTTTATAAATTATTTGAGAAGCCGCACATCTATGCTAATTGTTAGATGCCATTTTTTATACTTTTCGTTCTATACATATTGACGAACAATATTATAGATAACTTTTATCGATTATTCATTTGTATGTTTCATGAAAAAATCTTTGAAAGAAAACACAATAATTCTGAAATTCTTTTGATTAAATGGCATAAATTAATTTTGCAAAATATTTTATAATCTGTTAGCGGATTTTGTGCCATTGAACGCGATTGCTACAATTGTAGAGAAAAACAAATGTGCAAACAAACGATTAGTCCAAAGTTCACGATAGATAGGCAAACGAATAAATTGTTAAATTGTGCTGTAGTGTGTCGATTGCACTTTGTGCATTTGACAAGCACAAAAGCATTCCATAGGAAACGAGAACCGAACCCGATAGGGAAAACTGGTCTCGAACTGTCCCACCCGCCCATCAGTTTTATCTCGAAGGTAAATATTCGACTTTAAACTAGCGATAGGGAAACGAATGCTTGGAACGACGTTCACGCTCCGATGATCGGAAACACTACGATCGGCTTGAACGGCGATTTTCTTCGAATCAAATCGACCACTGTGTGCGCGAGTCGAGCGATACACGATAATACGGGAGCGGCCACGTGCGTTATCTCTCCGCTCGCACTGGGTCACGCGTTTCTTTCTCTTATTCGCAATCAATGCGTGATCAGACGCTATTAATTGCTTATTTAAGAGTCTATGAATAATTCATAAGATATATAGCCAGTTGAATAAATTCTATTTTTTATCTCGTTATAGATGGGTATTAATGAGACGCATTCATATAATATTAAAGCGATTTTGGAACCGATACACTTAAAAAAATTCATAATTTTAAACGCGTATCTAAACAATAGTTTGTTATGACGAGAGAGAGAAAAATTTAATATACATAAAATTAACATAAATTCAGTCTTACATAATTTCTTCAGACTACTATAAAACGTTAAACGTCCTCAGCTTATAGCATAATATTTCATGATATTGATGTACAAAATATTCATAAGCAATAAAAAGGTAATGAAATTGAATATAAGAAGGAATAATATTTATAATGAGAAGTTAGGAACATCGTGAAATAAGAACATTGATTGATGTAAATAATTTTATTAAAATAAATCCGAGCAACTATGTTACAAATTATCGAATCGTACAGTAATTTCGTAAGAATTGCAGATAGCCATTTGATAACTTGAATACGTGCGTGAGTTGGATAAAATTCTTCATGGATTGAATTTATCTCGGAGACAAATAAGCAATTCGGGGAAATCGCGCAAAAAGTTCGTGCAATCTCGTTCGATCGGCGGAGAAGCAATTTGCCATCTATAATTCCCTCCGTATCGTCGAACTTTGTCGCTTTATTGCGTAATTGACGAAGAAGCGAATTCGCTGAACTTGTCGCAGATTACCGCACACGTGGACCAGAATGATGACTCAGATAATTTATGAGTGAGGAAAGCTCTTCTCTTCCGGAAGCTGCCCGGTCCTCCTCCGGCATTGATCGCCGTCTCTCCGCTCTGAAAGTCGCGATCCGCAACATGACTCATAGCGACACTGCGTATACGTATGTGTATGTGTTACGAGATTCAAGGTCATCGATCCGCCCACCAAACGCGCCGTCGCGTGGTCGAGACATTTCTCTCATTGTGAATGGAAAAAGCGAGCGGATGGGAAAGTCGATTGTCGCTAAATTTTTCGAAAGCTCTTTTGCTTACCTTTTTAAATTAAAACTCCTGCTCTGAGATGCGTAAGATATATTTTATATATACTGATAACGGAGCTATATATAATTATAGTAGTAATAAAAATAGGATGAAATAATAATACTGCTCAACATGAAAGAAGGCAAAAAGATTAAATTAAAATATTGCAAATATTTCTCACGATATTATCTCAGTTCTTTAGTTTAAAAGTTTGATCCTTTTCATTTGATCGTACAAATTATTGTAATTTCTTTCGCATTCGAAAGGCGAATGTTTTTAAAGACGACATCCTTGTCACATTCCTTAAACGACATCTGATACTTATGTTACCGAATGGTGAATTAAGTTCACCGTTCCCGGCAGGTAAACGCACGACGTCACGCAGGTTGATTCCGGTGGAGTAAGACGGCAGGTTAAAACTTAAAGGCGACCCAGAAACTGAATGTAGCAACAGGTGGTGGCAGGTAGGCGACTACGGGGGGATGGCGGCGACCCGGTGACTCATGGGGTTGCTCCGAGAATGTTGATCGCTTCTCGTGATCCCCGCCGTCTTTACCTGGGATGACTCACATACCAGCCGACATACACGCATACACACAAACATGTTACGCGCGCATTCTTACCGCCCAAGGAAACGTGTAAATCTACTTTTTTTTTTTTGAAAGTCTGCTCATTCAGAGCCGTCATTTGATAGATCCCTCCTTTGCGGCGACCCTCTCCAGCGTTTTCAATGGAAATCCCCATTGGTCTCCTACTTGGAATATTCCGGCAATCGCTGTGGTCTGCACATTCTTTTGTACCATAGAATGTAGCATCCTGGATCAACTCTTAATTCGTGGAAACTTGTCGAAAAATTATGACACTGTGGTGAAAAGGAAATAATTTATGCAATTTTTCAATCAAAAATACTGAAATACGGATTAAAAAAAAGAATATTTATATAATTTATATAATACATAAATTAGATTATAAATCTCTTCTCTCATGGAAAACTTTATTCTCGCGTTCGAACTTAGTGTTACAAATGTTTCTGTCCGTTGCTAGAGTTACACGTAAATCTGCATATCACTTATGCATTCAAGTTGCAGCGAATGTTTCACGACAGAAGTAATCGAGTACACGTGTGACAGTCACATGCAAGACTGTGTATCGATTGATACTCGGCGATATGCGACTAAATGGTCAGTAGTACGTGTAATGGAAAAGTGGCCAATCGATGAAGTCGTATGACTGCGACATGTTGACGATAGAATAACATAACGGTACATATGTACAGGTAAAAGCAAGCGTAATCTTATTCCGCATCTTGTCGTATGATTTTCCAGCAAAAACACGAGGCAATTAAAATTCTTATTTCAATTTACAATGTAAAGATTCAGACAACTAATTTAAAACGTACATCTCGAGGCTTTCGTTGAATTCTGTCGGAGAGCAGCGAAAAGGAATTTTCGCTACAGTTTACGCGCACGTATGCGGCAATCGGAAATCGCACGGTCCATTGATGGTCGGCGCGTTCACGCAATAATTTTCGTGGAAGTCAGGAAGAGTGAATGAAACACTATCGTAGTATACTACACACGCTATTACTCGTCGCGGCTTCCGAGAAAACTTCATTCAGGATCTGTTCGCGATACCAGGCCGGCAGACCGGTGCCGTAACGCCGCTAGTTCCGGCTTCCAGCGATGATTCACCTGCGCGTACCTGTTCCAATGCGTTCGGGAAATCGATCTTCCACGAAACGCTCGTAAGACGTCTTATCGATGCGGGTCATTCACAAATCATTACTTATTAATATAACTTTAAACTCTGGATAGTCCGGCTTTCACTGAGTGAATAACTTGAAACCGGATCTAGTCTTATTTAATTTGGCGATAAAAGGAAAAATGTTTAATGTTAATTAGATTTCAAATAGTAAATTCGCAGTTTATTCTTGATTTGTCCTTGATTTAAAGTATCCATCAAATTAAAGTTATATTTACTTATTCATCTTGAAATTAATCTACAATGCTAATTAATGGTGATCTAATGATGTAACGGTTGTTTAAGTATTAATATATATTGGCAACGGTATTCTGAAGCTGTGTGGATTATCTGTACGATTTCAGATTACATCATAGTATAAGTCATACAAACATTCTATAAAAAATGGTATAAATAGCCAAACAAACATTTCTTTCATGATTTTATTTTTAAATTGAGCAGGATGACGCTCGTTTTCTTCTTTTTATTAACTACTATTTCATGATAATTTTGCAAAATGTATTTCCTTTAAGCAATCCGTGTCTAACGAGCGCGAGTGCAGACGTGCGGATGAATGAGTCACATATGGTGACCGTGCAAACAAATACTTGCAAATGTTTTGGATAACGTTTGAGCGATATCGAATGGCAGGTATCGGTATGTGCATACCAATCAGCGCGCACCTGTTCCATTTTTTAACACATTAACAGTGATTAAGCGACACTCCGCAGCTGGCATTCCGATAAGAAACGAATCCGCCAGTCAATCTGTCTCCTTACATCGTTCCTCGAATGCATTTAATCGCTTTGTTCACGTGAAGGAATTAAAATCCGCGAATTTTCTAGACGTTCCAATAACCGCAGATATTTTTTTCGCGCGCTGTTGGTGTGACATAGTGTTTATCCTGAAACGAGATTACGGACGATTAAATTCTTTTACGCGCCCATTCGTCATGATAAAATTTTATTATATCAAAGATATAATATCGGCGATGTTGACAGAGATATAATAATGGATTCTTTCGATATCAAATATTTTTCCTATTAATTATTATCGCACTTGTCCTTGTACGTACTTGTACGCCGATTACGCAAAAACTTTTATTCCTATTAATTTCTTGACAAGAAAACAAATGTTAATGTTGCGTGTAAATGTTACGAGCTTTATCAATTTTCCGCGTAATGTTTTATTCATTAATTTGCACGAAGGCGCATTAATTCGCATGAGGAATTGAAAGTCCATTATTGGAGTCGTTTCAAGTTCAAACGCAATTTGTTACGGCGTCATATTAATACGTTTTGAACGTCTTCCGCAATAGATGCATTTGTCATCTCTGCATTACGTAATGTCGCAAGATGGATAACGGCTCTACGTTATCGTGGTAAATATGGCTACGTCATAGTTATTCGAATTCCAGGCGAACTCCCACCTTTCTCCTTTTGGTATTCCGCTACAGCAAACGTCATCGTTATCGATTAAAAGATAGAAAATTATTACGTATACACTCTCATAATATATTCACATGATGCATACGTTTCATTCATCAATTATAAAATGGTTTTATTACAAAAACTGATAAATGAAATATGATTGAAAGAAATTTATGTAAAATTTGCTGAGTTATATAAAAACTTCTGCTTGATGATTATAAATTCTTTTTTCTGCACAAAGACTTGCGGCAATCACGATCTCTGAACTCGCGATCTCTTTAATAATTACCTTCTTTTTTTTTGTTCGAATTGACTCAAGAGAAATAGCATTTCGAATTAACGGTGTAACAAAATGCTCGATCAGCCGGTCGCGGAATTCCGTCATGGTAGGTAAGTTCTCGCATTGCGTAATGACGCACAGTATTCGCGTACGTGGCGTATAACTGATCTACGTCACAGCCGTAAACAGAGTGCAGCGTCATCGCCCTGCAACACCCAGCAGGTTTCGCGCCGCGTTTTGCTCCTTTTTGCGCTCTCCTCTCGCCCTGGTCCGCTCCTATCCTCTCGCCAAGGCTTGCATTTTCTTCTCTTTCTCTCGATATTACGTGCATCTACGAGTGGTGCAACGTATCAACGGGTACGTCATCGCCGTCTCCTCTTGCCGGTCGAGTGACTCACCCGTTGGAAACCGTGATCAGCGTAATGTGGTATATATATATATGGTGCAATGGGAGGATGCGATACGCGAGATGAAAATGTTACTTTAATTTGTGCTAATTTTAAAATTTGTTAGAAGATTATTCTATCTAGTATTTTATCCGATGGGAAATGTATAAAACAAAAAATAATTTCGACGTTTCGCAAATATTTAGAGTTATTTGAAGGAAGGAATATTTGAGGGAATGTGCATTAAAAATTATACACGTATAACAATATCTACTTTAGTTCATAAATTTTTTAATAGTGACAATTACAATATCTTTTAAAATCAAACGATTTTGAAAAATCTACTAGTTTACAAGAAATAGTTTATTGTTCTTGAAAATTTACGAGTTGGAAAGATTGGAAATCGTTGTTTTAAAGAGTAATTCAAGTCACGCGTCTCATAAAATTTTTATCTTTCCGTGATAAGTACTTATTTTGTCTCATGCCTCGACCTTGGACATATATATGCCGTCATAAAATCAGTTCTCACTCACAAATAGTACCATTAAAAAAAAAAAAAAAAAACTAAATCATCGAGGAAGCTTTAAAATATCTTTGCAAAAAGCTTATTGGCGAAATAAATATATTTCATAATCAAATACGTTGCTTTAAGAATTCACTTTTAAAGTTTAGCTTGAGAATTTTCAGACACCTTGTAGACAGAGAAGCGAAACGTTTGTTCCGAATACACGGATTACGACGTCACAACGGTGATGTCAGAAGCTCACGTATCGTCCATGACGTCTTCTTCAATTAAAGAGAAAGAAAGAAAGAGAGGGAGGGAGAGAGTCGCGGCAGGAGGAGACAGACATGAGCACGCACGCCTATAATTGCGTGGGTGGGGCTATAATGAGCTGGTAATTAATCAGAGCATGATGCACACAGCAGTGTCGCTGACGCTGTGTGCGCTATCGATCGGATGATTCAGTTCTGGTGGCAGCTCATCATCAGCTTCCGCGGTCGCTGCAACGCGCATAACGTAACCGCGCCACAGCCGCATTACGTAATGCGCTTAACGATCACTCGCTCACGTCCGTCTCGATGAAAAACCGCGATCGCCGCGATATGCGATCAGGCCGTAATGATGTAAGACGTCTCATTAAAATCGCGCTATTCCGCCGAAGTGCGTATTGATGAATAACGAGTGCGTCCAATGTGAGGTGCAATTTACGAACATTAAAAATTTTTTAAAAATGTCTGAACATCGAGATTTTTATCATTTGGATTTTTACACTTTTTCATAGAATTCTGAACAATTAACTACATCCTGGACCTTGGCAAATTCCAGGAGTTTTAATTTGTGTGTTACTTTTTTAGTCTTTGTCTTATTTCTTTCGAAGAAAAAATTAATTAAATAATAAGAAAAGAAATAAATAATAAGTAATTAAAAAAACAAATACAATAAATAAATTGAATATGCGGCAAGAAATAATTTGATATAAAAATAGAAAAATGCTTTTGATACATGGAATACAATATGCACTTCGAGATTTAACGATAAACGAAAAGAATGGTAATCGTGCAAATATTGAAACTTTTGGACCAGTGAACTGAAAAATCAAATAATCGCAGATATTTTCCAATATGGACATCAAGCGTCAATATAAATGTCCAACAAATAAAGTCATTGCACAAATACTTCCACGAATCGTTCGATTCTCAGAAAGCAAGTGGGCGCGAGAAAATACGTGGGATTGCAACAGAAAGATCAGGATCGCGAGTCGCGCAGAATTGCGCTTTCGTGTGGGAGTCTCGGGATGTGACTGCGACACGGTGGCGGTACCGGGAAACCTCGTGATAATGGAATTGTCGTCGGAAGAACATAACGCGTACAATAAATTTCGCGGCGGGAAAAACACGATTTCATAGTTTCCCGATTCGTGAACACGCGGAAATCATTCGCGAGCGAGCCAACGAGTCGAATTTGGCTAGCGAGATCCGCAGTTTGTCATGTGGGCGAACTGGTATCGGCCAAGTTCAATATTTCGAGTTTCCTTATATACAACAACCGGTGTTTGCCGCCATTTCCTACGCCTTGATCTTTGAAATGTATTGATCGTTCAATCCAACAAACATAACAGCTTTGTTTAAAAAGAAAAGTTATATTGCTGTTTCAGTAAACAAGCTATCGTTCATTGAACTTAACATTTTTAAAAGAGAGAGCGAATGATACTTTTCATGCAGATTTTCATCAACAAAGAATTTAAAGACCGGTAAATCTAAAAAATCTAAAACTTTATAACTCTAAAACAGATTTATAATTAATATCTTGCTCTTTGATTAATTTCTTAATAAAATTTAAAGGTCACAGGAATAAAGTTTAATTTTTTATATGCTGTTTCGTAAACATCTCTTTCCCAAATTTGTGGAATGTAGTTGCAATATATCACGCAAAAATATTCTGCGGTTTAAATAAATTTCAAAAACGTCTGAGCATTAAGATAATTAAGTACGATGCGATAGATTGATGGAGATTGAGAGAATAGTTAAATATATTGATTTGTCGATCGTGAATATCGTTGCGAAATACAGGCGCAAGAAACCGCTCCGATCGCAGTTCGATCCGTGCAATGTCCAATTGTGCAACGGACTGAGACGTCGCGCTCGATTTGGAGCTGATCTAGAAGCGTGATCTAGAAGAGCTAGATTTCGCGGAACGGAGATGGCAGGCGGGTGCTTTGGACCGGGGTAATATCTGTGTCGGTGGCGCGGGTATGAGCCGATTTATAGCGTTCGCAGAATGCGATCCCTTTGGCAGGCGGGACAAGACAATTCTCAGAGGTGCTGGCGCTAAGTCCCGGCCTACATAATAGTCGTGCCAACGGGATCTCCTGCTCATTCGCCAGCTCCGTCACAGGGCGTAGGGTCCCCGTGTTTACGACCGTGAGATAATCCTCATCAACATAGCGATGCATGTAAATTTATGGAATTATTTAAAACATTTATTTTCGGTTGTTTTATTTAGTTATGTTATTATTTTATTTCTTCTCGAATTCTTTAAAATTCTTCAAAATTTGATTAATTTTTATCATATTTTAATTCGAAAATGTTTGATATGAAATTCTCATAAAAAATGATCTTTCCGTCTATCGGAAATGTACTCCGTTTTACGTAAGAAGATTGATCGCAATTTGTCTGATTATTAAGAAACATCGAACCATTTTACTCTATCGAGGGATCCTGGATCTCTGGTTGCACAATCGAATAATTTGCTCGACAAGATTTCGCTCTTAGGCGCACCGTAACCAACGGTGTAATCGCCGCCGCGCGATTTGCCGGCAGCGTTTGCAAATCTATCAAACCGGATGTGTCTTACGTAAAACGCGGCTTGTGGAGTTAGCGCTCGGCGAGCGCTTCGTACGGATTCTCTTTGTTTACATCGAACGAAAGACGATATACGGATTCGCGTGTCGCGACTCGTGTTCGACTCTGAACCAGGAAACAATTACGACAGGCAGGTTTTATCGCGGCCACCGCGCCGATTTGCGTGATCGCTACTTTACTTAACAGTTGTCTCGCACAAAGTATCGAGATAATGAACAATCTAGTGATGCTTTTTATTGCAGCAGCTAGGCTATCTGTTTTTTTCTTACAAACAACGTTACTATTATTATCTCAGTCTCACTAACTTCTCAAAATTGGCGTATGCACTCGAAATAATGCAAAGCTAAACTTTATCGTTCGCGAGGGGGCGGAGCTACTTAATAAAATTTTGATGGCCGTCATGTTTGGAAATTTTCCAAACCCGCCCCTAGGGCATTCGATGTGTTTACACACCGTCGCTCGATTAATCTAGAATGCATCTCACGCGAGATGCCCGACACCGTTGACGATGGTTGCACAACGAGGATTATGGCACCATAATCCTTGAAGAGACTCTATCGAACCGACGAAGAGATTCCGTTGTATCGAGAGCCACCTTGTTCCAATTATAACTTGTTTATAACTTTCGTAAGTGGTCTCACGATTATCCTCGATAAAAGCAGCACGGCGTCCCGTTGCGACGTAGACGTTTCTTCATAAAATTTTATTCGCGCTGGTGCAGTTTCGCATTTGCATGCAAATATATTACCGAATGTTCGGGCGGAGGCAGTCGAATCGTAATCTCGTAATGCAATTCTTTCGGACGACTAATTCGCTGAAGTCAGCGAATGGTCCCCCGCTTTTCGAAGGGTAGATGACGAAAATCAATACGAGACCCCCGTTGGTCTGCAAGGCACAGAGTTAGGGTTCCCCGGCTGCAAGTGCAGGAGCGTGTCGACGATCAACACCTGAATGTGAAAAAATTTTGTAAAATTAAGATGCGTTTCATCGACTGACAAATTTTATTGACTATTGACAGATTTTTTCTTACATATTCACACGCGATTAATTGAATCAGATCTCTCGATATTCACATGCTAGTTTAATAAAAATATAATTCAATAAATTAGTGTTAATAAATTAATATAATGCAGGAAACAATCTTAAAAATATTTCCAAAGCTTAATTATGTGAATAGAATTATAAACTTATAAAAGAAAATATGAAATGAAACTGCGAAATATCGAAGGAAATAACGATTTCGATAGAATTTCTTCTTCTTTTCTTCTTCTTTCGAAAACTTTTTAGCAATCGAAATAAAAGTAAAGCATAAAGTTCTCGAACATGCGACGATAGTCACGAGATATAACGTACATATACCTATATTTGCAACTTGCAGACGCAATAAACGAAATCACCGTACCGAATCGAGTTTCGTGAAGGAAAACATGGGTAGAGGGAATGGAAAATTATTAGCACGAGCAACAGTAAAACCGGCGTTACGACTACCGAAATATCGTTCCAACTTTCCGAAAGGCGACTGCGAATTATTAATGTCGTTCTACGGCGAGACATTGAGGGTAGCCAACATGCAGTTACGGGCCTGAAGAGTACCTTCGGGGGGTGAATCGGCGAAGCGTGGCCCCCCCGCTGAATTACTCGGGCGGCGCCCCTTTGCTGACATTTCGGTTCGCATGAAAAAAAAAGTGCAGAAGAGAAAATATACAGTTCGCTTATATATCGAGGAAGCAATACAGACGTTACGTTAAAATATATTTTTTACAATATAAAATAACGCTAATTTTTTTGCAAAAATCTCACATTGTATTTAAAACATGCATCTCGATGCATTTATATTTTTCTAAAAAAAAACAAATTTTTTTTGCCATTTGCGAAATTCGATATTCATATGCGCGATGTCCTTTCGAATATAGATAAATAAATATGGAAATACACGGAGTTTTATATTGTGATTTAATGCAACGCGCGTGTGTTGTGACGCGTGCAGTCGCGGATTAAGGATGCCCGCGGTGGCAATCTAGCGATCCGAGTGTCGCGATTAATATTTCGCGCACACGCTCGACACGCCGGTGGAATAAAGCGTTCGCGGTGCGTGTGTGTGCAATTTGTCGGAGAGCTTGTCGGTGCTTACGTGATGCTGCACATTATATAAATAGAGATCTTTACCTCGCTTTGTCAGCAATATCTTGTATATTTCGCAAGACTGTTTGATGTATAAAATCTGCTATTTATTAACCCTAAGATAGATATTTATTGAATAGCTGCAAAAAGAAAGGATTGTATAATATATCGAGAAACTCCTCGAAGATTTTGGTAGAAAATTCGAAAATAAAATATGAAAACACGAAAAAAACCTGCTATGATAAATGCACGCTCGAATTCGACGGAAACATATCGTTTTCGACGCTAAAAAATATATTTGCGAAAAATACACAGCGGAAAGATAAAGTGCGGACGAATAAATCGTACGTCGGGTAGTATGCAGAAACATCGTAGAACGACCGGCGCGCTCGTTGATATTCCACGCGTCCGGGCGATGCCGCGTTATTCCCGCTCGCGCGCACGCCGACTGAATAAAAAAAAGATGGAACGGTTTGGTTCGTTTTGCACTCTATCGTCACTCTTTGTCGCGTCTACAACGTGATTTATGTGCAGTTTAATCCTTTGCCATAATTAAAATGTATTTATTTTACTTTATAATGCATATTTATTGATTAATTATTATAATTATTTCGGAAACAAAACATTTAATTGACAGATACATTTTCTCTGAAGATAAAATGTGACAAAAACATGACATCGCGATGCGTGTATTATTTTTATAGTTGTCAGTTATTAAATAATGATAATTTGCTGCCAAAACACAACGCGCTCGTTCGTTTAGTACATTCGCAATCGCGTAAACAAGTCATATGTATCCGAATATTTGAAAGCGGCCCTGGTCGAGAGAGAAAGAGATGCAAAATTCGACCGAGACTCGTCCGTTTGATATTCCGCACGTACGCTCGATCTCGCGGCACCGCATTATTTCGACGAAGTCGTGCAATGCCTATGAAACGTGCCTCGCAACTCATCTGATAAAGCTACCTCGCACATTATTGCACTTTGTAGCTGCGGAAAAATAGTATTGTCGTCCGGTGTTTTTTCGAGCCCCAATCGACCTTCGTTTCATCTTCTCTTATGTTATTAATTCCTTCACGACGAGCGTGTCAGATAACCGGTTTTAAATTTGCGTACGTACGATCTCTCAATTCGGCATTCACGCGTGCTTCGCGAAGAATAAGGCAGAAAGAAGGTATAAAGAATAAAATTTCCGTTCTGTGAAATTGGCGATTAACCATGAAATTTTTAATTTCATTCATGTTTGTCTCTGGCATACCTAATTTTTCGGTGTAATTAATGTGTGAATATGAAATATTCAACATCGAGGAGAATCGGTTATTTACTTAGGAATAACTATAAATCTTGTTCTTTTCCTTCCATCGTTCTTGCGAACAATAATTAGAGAACTAACGAAGGCGTATTCGAAAGTGCTCCCCTCTTCCCCCCCACTCGTTTGTCGAGGAAACGATTAAGATTGATCGCCGCCACGATGGAGCGTTTAAGACGGATCGCGAGTAAGGAAGGATCGAGGGATAGAAGACGGGCATTGAAATTCTTAACCACGCTTCTCACACGTGGGCGTCGGGCCCGAAATTGATGTACATATATTAATGATGCCGATAGCATATAGGGATCCCGTCACGACCTCGGAGACCCGAATCCTTTGTTGCAGGTCTCGTGAGGGGGAGAAAAAAAAAAGAAAATATACCGGGTCTCCGGGCAGCTTCGCCGCGCGTTTCTCTCTTTTTCTCTCGAGGTATGTCAAGCGGCGGCCTTCGGCGCGCGGCGATAAACCGACCGATCGCGTAGGAAGATCTATAATTGTCGTGATTATTTTTCCCTCGCGGCGCACGCTAACGTTTATTAGCTCGTGATTTCGTTTTCACAGTCTGCAACGGAAATCGCGCGAATACTTGTGTTCTAGTATGTTCGAAGCATCGATTCGTTATGCCTGAAATAAAATAGTAAAATACAGAATTGCGAAAAGGAATAAACTTCTAATTTGTTCGAACTAATAACGCTATTAATCAATAAAAATTTCGTATGATTTGTTTTTTTATTGTATATTATATATTATTTATTATTAAACTTACGAAAAAGCCTCTGTGGAACAACCGAGTTTATCGATTATCGGCTCGCGGTTAATATTAATTTCTGGAGCACCCTATAGACACCGAAGCCTGGCTCGGGCAGACATCGTAGACATCGTCATGGGGGTCAGCACGCGACCAGCTGTCTCTTCAATGGGGGTTACACACCGGGCACCGTGAAAAAAGACTGAGAGCAGGGGTGAGACTGCTTAATGAGGGCACGATGGTGGTGATGGGGTCGATGCACTCTAAAGCTTTCAGCTTCTCCGGCACTTGACTTGTAATTTTCGACTTCTTTACGCTAATGACGGTCAAATCGGTCCCATTATCTTTTCATCGTTGAAAGTTATATGTCTCGATATTGCCAACCACGGAAAAATTATGATCCGTTGATAATTTCACTACAACTTGCGATAGTAATAAACTTGAAAGTTTTACCGATAACAATCTTATAATATGGTGATTGATATATGTGTCGTACGATATCGTATCAAATAGGAAAAAGAAAACATACTAAAAGATGTTATGAACAATTAATAATAAAAATATACATATAAATATAGATTAATGTTAGTATTTTAAGACTTATATTGATCATTTATTAGAAATGAAACTTGCTTACACAGGCACGTTTAGTGTGCTATAAAAATATGAGTCTCGTGCATTATGGCATTATTAATAAACACACGTGATCTCTGTATCGGCGCTATTTCCAGAAAATGCAATTTGTCGATCGACGATGACAAGGTTTGACCCTTCTCGGCCGGCCTTGCGCTTTTATCATCGCTAAGCACGAAATCCGGTGACCGCAGTAATGGCCAATAGCTAAAATGGAAGGCCTTCTAGGAACCTATGCAAATGTGCACCGGTAATTGTGACTGCCCGACAATTCCGCCTCATTAGGTCTCAGTTCCTAATGATGGTTTAAGCGCTGCAAAGTGACGGGACAACAAAATAAAATAAGCAAAGCTGTTCCATGACAGTTAAGCAAATTATGACAAAATTTCCAAATACAAAAAAATAACGCATTTCTTAAAAATAGAGCAAAAGACGCGAAATGTCATAAAATCGCCTCGATCTTTATTATTCTAGTCATCCGCGCATTCGAAAGTTACCCTAACGCGGTTTCACCCTTCAGACGCATCTCTTACGTAACTCAGGCGAAAGAGGGATGTGGTGGCGCTTAAAAATAAACCGATGAATAAGACTCGCTACACAATTCCGCGGTGTCAACAGTTGGAAAGGATTTATTACGAACTCGCTGCTTTTCGGGGAAAGTCTGACACAACGTTATGCAATTCGTGATCTCGCACGGGCCAGATGTGAATGCCGCCGCTTTGATGCTTTGTGGAAATGGCGCCAAGAACTAATCAGTAATGAAAGTCACGAGTGTGAAGTCTGTTTATTGAATTAAAGTAACGCTGATAGAATACTGTAGGATTAAATAATACCGATAGAATCGCGTCGCGTTTTACGCTCACTATAGTATGTAAATCTGATTCTCTCCGAAGATCCAGGAGAGAGATTATAGTCGGCCCACGTGAAATCGAGGTAGGAAAGTAGAGATAGGATGCTGCGAGAATCGGGAAGGTGGCGAGAAAAAGCGAGATCGTTGGCGAACGGTGCGAAGCAGAGGAAGAAGACGCAGGGCCACATGAGAACCGCCCACTCGCGCCGTTCTCAGCTTCTTTCGACGTTTCTGCCTGCCTCTGCCTGCGAACCATAAAATCGGTGGAGCCTCGCGAACTTTCGGCCAGATGCTTCTCGAGGGTTATTCGCGGAAGAGCATCGCGCAAAGTCATCCTATTCTCTTTAAGAGAAACTGTTAAAAAAAAAAACCCATTATGAATGATTGATCACATTAAATTTAATTAATGAAATGTAAATGTAATTGATGAATGTAAACAATATATTTGTTAAGGAATTATTCAAATTGCTTTGGAAATGATATGTAACGAGGTATTTGTTTAAATAATCAAAGAGCTACTGGATAGAGCGGAAAGACACAGCGACAGCAAATATTTATCGCGCATTATTTTGTTATTACGCCGTAACGCGTTAATTCGCATCGTGAATACGCAGTATAATGCGGAGTTACGCGCACATACACACCTGTTCTTAGCAATCACGCCGTTCAGGCGATGACTAAAATGATTGATCGGAAATTGTGATATTACGCGCTGCAGATTAGTGGAGATGAATGTCTAGCGAGTGTCGCAACTTTTAGTTCCATATATAGCGCTTATGCAATACTTAGGTAGACGGTAATGCAAGAGCCTTAAATAAGTTCTCCTCGCAAACTTCGCGAATGTGGTAATACTCCTTCTTCGAGGAATAATTTTGCGAGCGACGGCGCGTCCTCCCACGCACCTCTTAACGATATAGTATTGATAGCGAAACGAAGGATTTGAGAGGCAACAATGGACCACTTTCACCATTGTCCCGAGTCGCCGTCATTATTGCGCTCGCCGTTGCACAAATATACATCTTTTCGAGAATACATTATGTCCTGGAGTCAATAGGCTTGTTTCGAAATCGCGAAAATATATGGCCTAAAGTAGAAATTTGTTGATATCATAAATATATATAGTTCGTTAAATTACTATTAAATATTGAAAAAAATAGTTTGCTTTGTTTTCTTCAAATGCTTTCAGGAATAAATCAGACTCTGAATCTTGTAGATATTGTTTTTCGAAAAACAATGATAGATTTTTGGCTTTGTTTTGCCCATTTTGGTGTTCTCGGGCCAATCGATTGTATCGCGTAAGCTCTCAGATTTTGTGGCTAGCGTCTTAGGACAAGTTATTCTCTCTGGGAGAGTCGAGGACTCTCCTTCACGCGATATACATATAACTCGCGGCCTTCTTACAATGCGTATCCGCAATAGGAATAACGCGCGTTCACACGAGCGGTGCGCCATATGGATACGAAACGGTGACCCTGGCTCACTGACCCTTTTAGCCGGAGAGCCTTCGCATCGTGACTCTCGTAAACACTGGACTTGATGTTGCAATCTCGCGTCTCGCGACTGCAGCCTTCGGCTGCTCGTCCTTTTCTTTCTTTGCTCAGTGCGTTAAACGAGATGCGACGCCTAGCGCGACTAAAAGTGATTAAAAATAGATAGCCGGTGTGTGGAAAAACGTCGCAACTGCTTGCACTATGATTATCATTAATTTCATTAACGCTCATTATGGAAGCTGTTGTACCGTTATACAAAGTATCTGTGTGCAATGGAATTCTTTTCGATTTGTAATCGACATTTTATTGAGGGAAATTTCGAAACAATGGTTTTCCAGCTGTAAATATTTGAAGAGAGAAATTTTATATAAAATAGACCTCATATCATTTATACCATTTGAATTTTATCGTCTGAGTTTGGACTTTGAACTGCGTTTGCAAGTAGATTGCGGACAATAATCTCCGCGTATCACTTTATCTTTAGAGCACTTGTTGTGTTTTTAATCAAAGATATATCGCTTCTCTCTTTAGACGTTCAATTATGAAACAAAGACTCTTTATTAACGAAGTCGGAATTTTTATTTGATTTTTATGTTACCTGTCAATTATACCGCGATCGGGAGTCACGTGTTCGCGATAGGTCCCTTCGGCGAAAGGGAAGAGAAAGAGAATGACAGCAAAAAGAGAAGAGGGAAGCCATCGGGCGAAACCCTTCGGGCGAGGGTTTCGGAAATTCGGCACCGCGCCAATTTTCCAAAAGTGGAACGATGACTAAGACTTCGCCGCGTACACGGCCAATCGGCGTCCTGGCTCAATTTTAGCACCGCCAATCGCGTGCCACCTGCTTCGTGGGAATTGCCACCCCGAGCGTCAACAACAACGTCGCGTTTCTTCATCTGTTTGCCTCTCCTTTTCTTCTCCCGTTGAAGAAGCGCCAAAACATCGTGTCCCGTCTCTCTATTATGTTTCGCTGCTTAGATAGCGCGTTAAAAGCACTTTCATCTTTCAATATCTCGAAACGCGAGGAGATTGCGTAACGGAAAACTCGCCGCGAATGACTTTCGAAGTAATCGCGGTTGATGATCGATTGAACGTGGCTAGGCGAGAAGAAACCGGCTATTAACGCGAAGTGGAACTGATATCCAACCGATAAACACGCGTGCCACGCTGTCCGCATAGTTATGAAAATGCTATTTCTCTTATTTTTTCACTCAATTTCCATTTACAAGTTCCTAAGCGAGTTAATATGTTCTCATATATTAAATTAAGTAAACACGATCTCTTTTCTATTTTAATAATATTTTGCACTAAAGATGAAATTGGACAAGCTATTTGCGAGCCATAAAATTTAAATGCATATTACATTATTTTAAATTAAGGTACTGGAGGTTTCTCGATGTCGGAGTTAGCGTAATCCTATCCCGACAGGATTTTGTAATGTAAGGCTTACGAGAGTCGATTGGAAAAGAGGTACGCTTGTTGCACGCGCCGTGAGAGAGGCAAAGAGCAAGAGTATCGACCACGACGATTTTATCGTCGTACTCCTTTTCCCCCCCGGCAGCCGATCGATCTGTCTCTATTAATCTCAAACACCTGGTCTGGCGTGGGTGCCAGCCATGACCCTCCGTACCCGGCTGTTCACATCAGTGATCCCGCTTTCAGAGACCAAAACCACTCTAACATTCGTTTGAAAAGCACCGTTCTAAAAAAAATTATCGGTCTATTCACGAAACTCGATTGCAGAAACTCAGTTTTAATTTAAATGTTTCAAAGAATAAACTGTATCAACGGTCTGCAATATAAAATTAATAATTTATTATTATTATTATTTGTGCTTCACAATTTAAATACTTCAAAACTTTTAATTTTTTATAAACTTTGCACGAAAATTTAGCATACAATAAAAGTTCAGGACGCTGATTTGTGGATATTGCTTTTGATGAAGTTATAAAATGCAGTCTATAATATTTTACGGCGAATGAATATTCCTCCGAGTACAGACATGCGTAGCATAAATATTTAGCCTGTCCAGATGGCAGCGACTGTTTTACCGCGACGATTCTCTCGGCAAATAAACCAACATCGATGACGGATTCGTCAGTGCCGAAACGCAAAATCACGAGTGTAGACGTCTGGGTTGTTCGTATAAATTTTTGCGGATCTCTATACGATTTCTTTTGCCGCTGACAAATAGCCGTTATCGTCAACTAGATGTCCAATATTTTCATAAATATTAAGTAACAAACTAATTGAGGAATATTTAAAGACGAATTCATGAGTGAAAGCATAAAGAATCGATTTTTCAGCAAATATTTTCGGGAAGATCATCATTCACAATTTTTCGGTAAAAATAGAAATAATATGCGAACCGATATCAATCCATTGACTTGCATTCTACGTTATAATTATGTCAAAAATGATGGATGCTCCAGTTTGGAATGATCGACGATCCTCTCTAAGGATCTTTCAAAGTCGAAGCTCGCGCTGGCTCGCGCACTACGCCGAGAAGGACAAAGAGCCCCCATAACGAGACAAGCTGTGTGCATTAAACAATGCATTGTTTTATTGCCGCGGAAACGGTTCATTGTCGTCACGACTCGGCGGGCAAGGCTCTGTCTCTTTTTCCCCTTCTCTCTTTCTCTGTCTCCGCCTTTCTCTAGCGCTATTCCGGGGATAACGAATTTACTGTAAACCCCCCCCCTCCCCCCCAGCAAGACAAATGGATCCTGCTTGTTGAAATTATAATATGAATCGCGCGCCCATCTTTTCGTGGAATAGACTGATCGACGGGCAGGAGAAAAAGGAGGACGAGAGTCGGGGCGTCATTCCTAGCTTCTTAAGCACCGGTCTTTATCTATTCACAAGCCGTACAACAAGCTATTCGGCGGGCGTCTGAATAAATTTCAAGGAAAAAGACGACGTTATAGAGTATTATACGTGGCAGAAACAAATGCGCGTGTTGCTCGAAGATCCCGTTGTAGCCGAAAGCGTGAAATCGCAGCATCCGTTCACGACACAACAAGATTTAAGGGACGCTTCAGGTTTATTTGGGCCACATTTAGTTAGAGCACAGATCTCGATCGTCGTGTTAATACGTGGAAAAACCGAATCTTACAAAGTCGAACCTTGTTCCATTTCTTGATTTATTTTTTTATCGCCGTCTCTCTCTCTTTCTGTATATTTAACAACTGAATGTCACTGAAATGTTACTTTGTGTCTCTGGATTATATTTAAATATATTTTATCATTTTAAATTTAGATGAAAAAGTTTTAAATTTAAAATTCAATTTTATTTCAACTTTGTCTACATTAATATTTTATACGTAGATCGGAAATTGAAATTCACAGATTATCATTGCCGCGATACGCGTGCGGCGATTTTCACGAAAGATATAGGTAAAAAAATACGCCCGACTAGAACTGGTGTGAACTGGTGTAAAATTACACTAACAGATGCTTATCCGGTGACCAAATGGACGGATCGTTTTTGAAAGAAATGTTAAAGAGATGGTTTGTTGGCGAAATTTATGAACGGTATATATATATAACGCGACGTCCGCCCACCCTTTCTTTCCATTTACGCGCGTACGCAAACAAGCCCACGTAACGCAATTAATTCGGCACGTGGACGACACGGGGCGAAGGTCGCGTTCCGTCTCGACTCGTGCGCGAAAGCTCCTTGCATTTTTATCCGGCGAGTTCGTTGTAATTCCGCGCGTTCCACACGAGTGCGTGTATTAATCTCAGACGAGTGACATAAGACGATTATTTATTGTGATAGTACGACGATCTCATACGACAAGCGTTTTTCAACTGCCTCCTAAATAATCCGCCTTGTATCTTACATTTTAAGCGTGTATCTCTTTGCGCGCGTAATCCGACTTCCGCTTTTCTAAAATATTAATAAAAGCTCTCAGCGTAGCAATCGCTCATTCACTTTTTTCCAAATCTAAGAAAATTATAATTAGAAAAATAAAATTTATATTAATTTTTTTTCTAATTAATTAATTTTCTCTTTTTTAAATATTGCGCGTTCAATTTTTATAAATATTATTGCAAGGAAAATATGTAAATTAACATTACAGAAATTATTTCCATCTCGCTGAGCAGAACAGAATATTTATTACTCGAGCACAAAGTTCATCGTGAGCCGCAGAAATAGGATCTTGGAGACCCTACGGTACTCTTTCCTTATGGTATTACTTGTGCCTCCTACATAAATTTATCTTCTTTCTTCGAATTATCCTCACATTAATCCAAAGCCACCTTCATGCTCCTCGTCGTCTTTGCGTGAAATCTTCCGCATCTCATAATTTCACGTCTCGTAATTCAACATCTCGTAATTCCGCGTCGTGGGTCATTTAAGCGGCCGATAAATCTACGGTCGCGGAAGCGAGGATGCGATGGATCACTTTCAAGATATGCGAATGCGCGATCGACAGCTGGCTGCCGATCTAATCGACATTATTTCACGTCTATTTTCACGATCCTAGGTGAGGCGGGCTTACGTCACTTAAACGCCGATCACTCGCGTCGGCTTTCTTCCATCTGGCTACTAATAACAATGCAACGTGCACGGAGAGACGATAATTCCACAATATTTCTTGTGTTCCCCTTCTCGCACCGTCGAGTCGCCTGGCGCACCTTCTGGAGCATTAAATAGCACGGTATGCAAAGCGACTCAGCTATGAAATCATTTCGCCGCTCGACAGGGGTCTTGAATACAGCGACAATCGAGTCATTGGTGTCGCTCGTGATTAGTTAATAATTTATTGATTTTGATCTGACGAAAAAAATTGCGTCCGAGATAAGATATCGATACCCAATGATTATTTATTGTTATTGATTAATTGGACATGTATTTTGTAAAAATGATATAACCGATTTCTTATTAGATTGTAGTCGGATAATTGCATCGCAATCAGTTTAAATCGCGGGTAATCAAAAAGAACGCCGAACGCGGCGGCAGATGTTAGCGTCGAGGATAAATGACTCCGAGATTGATCTCAGAAATCATTTAGCGCTCAGGGACACTTGAATGGTAAGTCGAATAGGTACTCGTCATCGTCGATTTCGAGGCAAGCGGATTTTATGCAAATCGCGCGATAAGATCGCCCATAGATCTTGAAGTAATAATCGCCGCCGGCGTTTCTCTTTGACGATTCCTTCACGTATTTTCTTGAAAATTTATCCTTCGTCTCGAGTATCTTTTTCACAAATTTTTAATGAAACACTCAACATATTTCTCGTATATGTTTGCACTTATAAAAGTAATAAATTATATCTGATGAAAGGAACTATAAAAATAGATAAAATTATATGATCTAGAAGAAAAAATAAGTCATTCGGACGAACTGATCCGTAAAATAATAAATCTGGAAAATCTAACAGATGACCGATTGTCAACTGGCACAAAAAAAATCGCGGAGATTTGCAAGAGGTGTGTCGATTCTAACACGATGATCGAAACAGTCGTCATCGACGATCTTGATTTCTGGGCGTCACTTGTTTATGCAAATCGCCAGGTAGTACATCGATCTTGCGTTTTACATCGATCATTGTGCACCCCTTCGCGATCGGTTGCGCATTCCTTCAGATTGAATCACCACCGGCAACTAACCATTATACGTGTAATCATGTGGTATTGTTTTCACAAGGTGCCGATGACAAAGTAATAGTAGTCATTAACGCAAATAAAATGCTAATACGATAATGATTAATGGCAATTAATGATGCGCAAAATGTTTCGCTTTGTTACAATCTCAGATATGTCCTTTGTTTTCCGAGAACAAAATAATCGCGGGTTTTTATTTGCCTTCTGTTCTTTATTGTGCCAAGTATGGAATGAAGCACAAGTTAATCAATACTTTCTCTTTTTATGTTCCGATTTAAATATAATGAATATGGATTTAAAAAATGTTAAATTATGTTAAATTATGTTAAATGTTAAATTAGAGAAATTATGACATTTTCACTGCTTCTTATCTCTGCATGTGATACGATAAAAAATATGAGAACTTTCTCTCGATACGATACATGTTTTTCTTTACTTGCGATAAAAGAAATTAATTATATAGTAATTTATCTTGTATTTTTACCCTGTCCACCAAATTTGGTTTCGACAAGATCGTAGCCTTTTACGAAATCGCCTCTTTCATCCGTCGTAACGAATTGCATAATTGCTCCGCGAGCGTGATGAACGATCCAGGCGTGTTGCAACCAATTGAAAATAAAAGTAGTTTTATCAAGTATTCTACTTGTTCATGGAAAAACTCGAAACGTTGCGCAATTGAATGCGAGAAGCGGAGAACAGCGGCAGTTGTGGGAAAGAGCAATAATCGTCGAAGAAAATTAATTAATCACATGGGATTTGTAAGAGCAGGACGCGAGCAATGACATTCTTAGCTTCAAAAGGTCGCGGAATCAAAGTTATTTAATATTTTATTACAATTTTTTTTACTGAACATTGATCTACGAATAGAAAAAAATGTTTATTATATATTTTACTGGTCAAATTATTCTTCATTAATTATATTTTAGGATTTTCCTTACTTTCGTCATTATTATCTCAGTCGCACATATAAATACAAATTGCTTTATTAACAATAAAATCAATAATTACCACATTTGCATGATAAATGGAATAATAAATGAAACCCAATAGTTAATTATACAAATCGGTTTTCATTTCGTGTTTTGCATAATAAATAGCCAGCTGTGGCGGAAAACAACACACGTGGCGGCGTTGTCCATCTGGGTGGCGCCTGCAGCTTTGAATCACGGTGCAAATTAATAATACGAGCGGCCGTGCTCGTCGCGCTCGCTATTGAGATCATTCTCGGCCTTGGCACGTTTTCTTTTAAGGACCAACCGATTAAGGTCCGCCGCGAGGTGTTCACGCGCCGCTCGCGCCGTTCTCCTACGAATTCGCGGAACTAGAATGCACATTACGCATTATCAAACAAATCGCGCGCATTATGCAGAAATGCAAATCGACGTTCAGAGGCAGCTGCGAGTCTCAAGGGGAACGCAACGTATGTGCGACTTTTCGCTCTCCCGCGCTATCTCGTGCTATTTTCGAAAGACGCGCGCTACTTGCGTGAAATCGCAAAATTATGTTCTAACGATCTGATTAGAACTGACGCGATAACGATCGAATCGCAATGTCGGACGAAAGTTAATGGAGTTAAAAGCTGACTGCAAAAGCGATTTCTTATCAAATAATTATCAATTATCAATAAAATTCTATTCTTTTATAGTTAATTTCATATAAAAGAATATTAAATCACATTACAGATTTGAATCTACTTTAGGCTTGAGTCCAATTTTAAATCGATTTGTATACTCGTCATTAGTCGAGCTTCCTTTTCAAACGCAATAAACAGAGAATTGAAACCGGTATAATAACGGTAATTTCAACACAAGAAACAAGGACCTTGCATCAATCATCACGTTTCCATTGTACAATCATGCAGACCAGTTTTTCATGGTTATAATACATTAAAATCCAGCTAGATGGATGATAACGGGTTTTCGTCCTTGAGCAAAAACCCGGTGGCGACGAAAAATTCACCGGTTGAGTGCCACTGACAGCCCGGCAGGATGTGGGAGGCGAATGTCAAGGCTAAACAGTCGCAGTGTCCCTCGACCCGCTCCTCCGACTCCTCTCACTCGCCATCTTCCCCTCTGATTCTGTTTGTACCTCGATTTTCGCCTTCTTTTTAACGCTTGTCCTCCCCCCCCCCCCTCCTCGGCCACCGTCGTCGTTGTAAGAGAAGTAGACGGGGGCCGCCTTCAACCCGCAGAAAATAATTTAACGAAACAATCGTTCGTTGTTACGCTCCTGCGGGTTCTCGACCCTCCTCCTTCGCCTCCACCTCCGCGAGCTTTGTAAAAGAATTCGTAAGAAATGCGCCGCATAGTATAAAGATTCCCGCGGTCCACATATGTTCTCTCGAATGTACAAGGTTATTTACAACTGGTGCAACGAGCCGTGACGTGCGATCGCGTGTGTTTAGTCTTAAACGGATTTTATAAGGGGAAGTTTTAAACAAAATATTCCATACGCCCTAATTAAGCGAAAAATATCATACATTTAAAGTTGCTGTGCTCTTGACAAATGTAAAAGACGGTAATTAAAATGGAAATTAAAACTCGATCAAAATTCTTACGAGTTGAAATTTCGTTGCTCTTGTCGCTTTAACTTCTGTATTTATTCATAACAATGAATATATTGACCATATTCTGCATTTATTCATAATAATGATAACATGACGATTAACTTAAGATATACCTTTCTGTTACACGAAAAATTAATTTCAATTACATTATACGTACAATTTCGATCTCTGCATTAAAATTACAAAAATGATGATAAAATCACATTATTTAATGCACGCTGACGATTTTTTTTGCAAAAAATATTCGGAATTAAATATTGCACGAATATTGCTGATATACATACAAGGAATTCTCGCAGTTTGTGGAATCACAAAAAGATTGCTAAAGTGCGAAAGACCATAAAGGCGCAGTAAAAAAGGAAGCGAAAAAAGTGCGACGTCAACTAACGACGGAGCGAGTTTAGTTTGGCTTGAAATTCGCGCGATCGCTAAAAACCACAAGCAATAATTATCATCGTTGCGGCGGCTGGACGTGGCAATTACGGGCTCCCCATATAACGGGTAGTCATGGAAACCCCGCTGTCGGAGTGCAACTTTTTCGAGCCCCCGCAGCATCGTCGGGTGGGCCATCGCTCGGCGTTGGAAATTGCTCTAATAAACTTAGCCGCACTTATACAAGGGCCAAATACGATGTAGGGGCGGGAAAGGGAGGACGAGAGATGGAGAGGAAATTTATCGCTGCCGAGAAATCTCATTGCCGCACGCGTTCCTCGATCGTTTCTTCTTCCGTTTCTTTCGGTGAAGCGGCAGATTGTCAAACGTTAATTGGTCCGAACTTTATTGGAATCGATTGCTGCATTAATTGTAGATTTCACTCGATAAAGAATAATTAATAAATATATATTTACGATGTTATTTATAGATAAATAAATATATATTTGTTCTTGTTAAGAAGAGTTAATTAAATAATGCTTTTAAAACAAAACCTTTGCATTTCGGTAATGTCGGAAAATATATTTATATAAATTAATTGTCGAGAATTAATCTAAAAAATATAAACGAGATCTTGGTAGAGCGACCGAATTTCGCAATCGACAGAATCTTCCTGTCTTCGAGAAAGCGAGACGGATGCCCGCCTACGCCGCGCGGAAAGCGCGCATTGCCGCTCGTAGACTTTAATAGGAATCGCCACCGCATTCATTGTGGATTCCGGGAGATAAAAGAGAGGGGGAGGGAGGGAGGGTGTCTCCGGGCTTACGAACGACCGGGGCTAGATATTAAATTACGTTTAATAACATTCAGAACCGGCGAGACATGCCATCAGGCCGAAAGCCACGGCTGCCCTTTGTCGACGACGATATCGTCTGCCCTCATGCCGCGTTAATTGCACTACCATACACACGAAACCATTTTATGCATCTCACAAACGATCACGAATGTGTATTGTCCTCAAGCATTTTCTACGAGATTCTTTGATTTTCTCATTAAAACATATTGTTATATTTCTTAAAATTCATATCTTAAATAACAATTTTTTTTAAGATAACAGACATAAATATATAAGATTAGAAAATAATTAGTTATCTTTATTGAAAGTTTTAAAGTCCACAAGATAAAAATATCTCAAAAAATCAGCCTTGGAATTTTTGAAACTCATTGATTATTATTGTTATTATCTCGTGTAATATATGAAAAAAATTAAAATAATCTTCCATCTACAAAATGTAAGAATTTCCAGGACATTTAATCTTATCGATTGTTGTCCATATAATGAGAAATCTATAAAATTATGAAAGATATATTGATAAACTCATTAGCTATAGAAGATTTATTATCGAACTCATTAGTGAGCTCGTTATGAACAGACATTTACTGTCGATATTAAACACTTTTCTTTTAATCATTTTGAGCACACAGTGAAAAAAAAGGAAAAAACTATTTATGAATAAGAAATAAAACAAAGAATGAATTTCACAACGTAGTTTCGCTTCCGAGAAAGCTGGATCGTGTCAACATGAACTCAATATCTTTCAGCTTAACCGCGACGTCAATAAGACCGACAAACGAGTTGGTTAATCAACAGCTAATCTCTTTCTAAAAGCTCATTAGAAATGACCATATTTATTGTAGCGATGCACTTTGTACTTACAGATAAATCACTAACGTTTTTAACATAGATATATTATCGATGAATTTACCGATAAGTATATTAATAACTTTTTTGTTGCCACGGATATTCCGGCTTATCTTTCTATCTTTACATGGAAATTGATAAACGTAAAATTTTTGGATTTAGATCAAAAGATGTAGATCAAAATTCAGATTTAAAAAACCTCTTTATTTGTCCGTTTAAATAACGATAATGAGGATTGCTGTCTTTCGTTGCTCTTTATCGAATTCCGTTTACAAAGTTACAAACGTTTGATCGTTCAAAATTGAGAATCAATGTTTTAGAATTTTTTTTTACCCACTTTAGTAGTTTAGTAAATTTTCTATCGAAAGCAACGTATATTTTTAAAAATGATACGCATTTCTGTCATTAAATTACTTATTGTATTTTTTGTTCAAACCCAATCGCGATTTCAAATAAAAAGTCCTTGAAGCGTTTGTAGGCGAACACCCGGTAGATTGTAACATGGTTTAACACACGGCGTAGCTGCTTATACTGCTGGTCGCTGGTCGTGTTGGTCGTCGGCAATCATACGGCATTAGCACTTTAACCTACTCGCGCTCTCCGAGCTCTGGCCATTTTAGTCAGGGAACTCTCGCGCGCGCGCTACTCTGGCAGTCAACAAGGCGTAGTTGTTGAAAACGACGTGTGCGAGAGCAAGAGTCGACCCTAAAATAGAAAATAATCACTATTCAAACTTCGACTATTACTTTACAAAGGACAGATTTTTTGTTTATTTTAGGACGAAATCCAAGAATTTCTTGGACAAAGTAAACTCCAACAGACTTTGTTAAAATTCTTGCTGCGTTTCTGTTTCAAAATAAAATGGAATAAGTTTTAAACTAAATTTGAAAGTTCGAAGCTCTCTATAATTTACATTTACATCTATGCAAAAATTACATTTACACGTGAATAAATGTGTTTATACATAGTCACGCATTTATTCAAAAGTTATTTGTTGTCGTTGATATGATAATCAGATGTAAAATACGCATTTCCGCTTGTCACACACGCGTAATTTGCAATGTGCAAACGCATTTCTTCCAAGATAAAAGCCGTATAATTAGAGGATGTAATTCATACGAGCGCACTCTTATGCGTATTTAAACAGGCCGTCGTCTTCAAAAGTCCCGACTTTCCGAGCGCGTGTTTCGCGAAACAGGACGACACGTTCATCCTGTCTTCGAGTGACAGAGCTGCGACAGCGAATCGCGACTTAATCTCTCGAATGTCCTTCACACGAGCGAAAACAAACTGCTGTGCGAAACTGCGCGGAAAGTTTACTCGCGCGTCGCTAGCCGCCGCAGCAACGAAAAAATGCATTTGGCACGTATTTCGGTTCCGCCGACGATCGATACCCCCGAAGGACGCCCTGCAACTCGATGTACGGTAAAAGTGGGGAATTATGCGAATCGCCAACGAGATACCTATCTCACCGTTGCGTTTTATGCGCTTATTATGCAACGAGGAATGCAATAAAAGAGCGCGCGCTAATAAATAAATATCCATGAAAGGTCAGCGATATGCATACGCGATACATTTTCTTGTGGGCCGACATAGTTTCGTAAGGTCGATTTGCGCGCTGTTTAAGGGGCGTTGTGAAATTAGAATGTGCTAGAATTTTATTGTTGTTTCTATCTGTAATTATTTTCAGTTAATTAATAAAATTACTATATCTATAATGAACAAAATTTGCATACATATTTGCAAACACAAATTTATTATATTAATGAATAAAAATTATAAAAAAGAAAGGTATGCAGACCTTCTAAAAATATATCCATGCAAAAAACTAATGCATATGACAAAATATTTTAACTACGCAAAGTAACACGAATGTATAAGAATAACATTTGAAATAACGTCAGAGCTTTAATTCTTTACGCATTCAATATTTTCATAGATATACTCTTTTTTCTGCAAAAACAACATTTCCCGCCACATACAACTGCTATTTCATGCAAATTAAAACTCGTATTATAAAAGCAGGACAATTACATCTGCATATGACGCAGAAAAAAGTAATTAACGTACGAATAATCGCAAGTCTACATTGACGCAACGCAGTTTTATCAATAAACATAAAGATTCTGTGTCTGCAGCATGTAAAAATTCCAAGTCGCCGACATATTATATCAGTTTGTATAAACTCGGATCGCTAATCAATGCGAGACTGGCTTTGTTCGCCGTCGAGAGGGTATCGATCTCGCGACAGAGAGAAGCCGAATGCGCGAAAAAGTGTAAAATTATGCCGCACCGCGTTTCACCCGGCGCCGATAAGGTAAACGAAACGGGAGAACCCACGTTCCAGAAAATTTATGAGTCTCTGCAGTCGTCGCGGGGGTGCAGGGACGTAGCAGACGTGGCGCCGGGCGTCCCGACGCCCAGACTGGCCGGGGCCGCACGCACGTTGACCGTGAAAACCATAGCGTTGCAGCCGGACTGTACGTATTCGTTATCCGATCATGTTTCAGTTGATTCCGATATCGCATCGAAAGAGAGCCGCTCCTTCGAGTCGTGCCTCTCGAATCGAAAAGCGCGATAAGGATTCAAATCATCCGTTCTTTTCTTATCAAAAGTAAAAATAAAATACAAGTTTCTCGGATATTATTGCGGCGCGTAACGTAATTTGAATCGTGTAAAAAATATTATATAAAATATTTTCTCACATGTCTTGAAGGATAAGTTATTTTTACCTTTTCCGATAATCAGAAATAAGGTAACAGTTAATATATCGCCGAAGGGTAGATACCTCGTGAATGAAATGAACAGCAGGCAATCTCGATCAGTGCAGATAGCTATAAGATTCCGCAAAATAAACGCTCCCCCTAAATGAATGTGCCAATTACACACAATGATGCGTGTCGGATACGAAGGCATGAAGCGCCTTTCGATATTGCGCCGGATTCGTGCACCCTCTTCGCGTTCCGGGGGACGACGGGATCGATAAGATTCGAGGGTTCTACGGGCGCGCACACGAGGTGCCCCCGTTTCTCCCGCTTTCTCCGTCTCTCGCCCCACCGAATTAAGAATTCTTACGTGGAAAGAAGGGTCCCCCGCGAGCGATATTTATCCCGCGGTTCGGGGGTTGGCAGCCTCCCTCCCTTCTTCATTCACCCTTGCCGATATCCGCAGGGGGTCACTGAATCGCCCTGGCAACACAATGGCCGCGGGAGTACACATCGGCCCCCCTTTGCTCGCGCTTCCCTCGGCCGCATTGCCCATTCGATGGCCGTACGTACAACTATGGGGAACAAGAACACGCTGATCAAAACTTCACCCTCGCGCGCTATCGCGCTATCACTTTCGACGCGGACGATAAATCGGTCGCCCCCGCATGCGTAAATATGCGATGGCTATCGCGCGAGGAAGAAAAGGGGGAGCGTCGGTCTGTTTGAAAACAGCATGTCGCGTTTTAGAAACGGCACGCTCGTTGCTATAAATTACGACGGTGAGATGATATCACGTTTTCTCTCCGAGCGCAAGAAATCACTTGTGCGAAAATATGGATACTAAGGGACTAAGCAACATATTTCTTTTTAGGCTGTTTTAGAAAAGAATTTTCGAAAGAAAGACGAGAAGGAAAACTTGGAAGAATAGTATTTCGGAACAGCGGCTTACAATTTCGCTTATGTTTTTTGGCCAAATAACAGCAAAAAATTTACTGTCAAAATTTCTCGTTTGTAGTAATAATCTAAAATAATTAATTGAGAGGTAATGATAGAACCATTATAGATAATTATAATTCCATTATAGATAATTAAAAATAAATCCTTAATTAGCTTTCAAATTAGCCCTTACAAGTCAGTTATGTCAGCGCGTTAATTTCCGCAGAATTTCACCTGCCATTTTATTCCCTGACGGCGCCAGTGACAGGCTTTTAAAAGGAAGAAGTTCGAAGGGCACACGAAGGGTCGAAGGGACGGATTAACCGATAGCCAGATTGCGAGGGATGTCTCTCAGCCTAGCAGGCGCCGTCTTTCACCCTGTTAAGTCGCGCTTAATGCCGTGTAAGAAGTGTAAAACACGTTGACTGACAGCCAGATCGTAAGAATGCGAGCTGTAAAAAACTAAAAGTTTGATTTCCTTCCGAGAAAGCGAACAAAGAGCACAGAAACGTCTCGGTCGTTCTCATAAATAAAGAATAATGAAGCGAAGTCGCAAAGTCACGAAGTCACGAAAGCGTTATTTTAATTGCATTTTAATTATTGATGCCGTTTAATAATGTGTTAAGGTAAACGTGACCGCGCAGTTCATTGTCTTTAATCACTGCGAGTATTAATATCATTGTTTAATTAGTATTTCGAAAAATATCTTTGGTTCAAAATTATGTATAATTGTTCAAAAATACCATTTTATAAAATTTTAAATTGTACCAAGATTACAATGCGATATATGTAGTAACATAAAATCAAATTACAACCATATTTTTTATTATACAAGAAAAACTATGCATCTAATTACTGAAATATTTATAAAACGTATATAACGCATTCAGAACAGAGAAAGGAAAATTTCTCCATCAAATTAAATTGTTGCCAATTAACTGTTATAACACATTCAAACGTTATCAAAAAAATCCGATAGTTCAGAAGTTTTAAAAAGGAAAGAAACGCGAGAACAGGGACAAGCAAAAGTGACAAAAAGGAACGGCAAGCAACGAGCCATGCTTGGCGCCGCCGACGTGAATCACGCGTCACGAAATAAACCGCGCGACGCGTGTCGTTTGTAGACCTCTGACACGAGAAATATGGCGAGAGAGGCCGATCTTTTCGCGGGCTCGTTCCTTCTTTACTCGTGATTACTCGCAGCATACGCGTAACAGAACGCTCCGATTTTAAATAGCTCGCCAGAAAATAGCCCGCAAAAATCGAAAGTCAAACAAGTCGAGAGTTTGTAGAGAGTATAAAAAGAAATTATTTCTGAATATAATACGATAATTCGCCGTTACACAGTTAAAGAAGCAAGTGAGAAACCTGTCATCGGTCAATTTCTAATGAAATAATTCACCGATAACTGACTGTCGAACAACGTAACAAGTCGCGATCGAACATCATGTGTCTAAAGAACACAGGTTCTCGCCTGTCACGTATATTAACTTCTAATTTTCGTCGATGGTGGAACCGGCTCGATTCCCACTGTGCACCCTCGCCTCGGGTGGTGGCCAGCAGGAAGTCGCTGAAAGCATGCCATCGGTGCTGCTGTTTTTATTGGCAATCGACTGATAAACATTTACATCCCCCGTCGAAAACAGCCCGACGTCCCATTTTCTGGACGCCGGAAAACAATCTATCGACTACTCGGCTCCAAATCGCATGTCTCGCAAAGTTGCGCGCGGGCGTCTCGTTTCTCAAAAGAGAGAAGCTTGCCTTGCCAATAACATGTCATGTGTCATGCTATCTAACATCGATACAACAATACGTAATCTCTTTAAAAATAGGCGAATCAAAGAATACCGATATAGAAATTTATTCTGCAAAATAATAATTTTGTATCTTCGAATTTCGAAATTAATTTGATAATTTTATCAAAGATATTTGATAAAAAGATTCTCGGAAGTTGAGTTTAAACAACATAGCTAGAGTAAAAAGCACTATTTCGCTTAACTTAAAGTCTGAAATTTTCCAGAGTGTTCTTGAGTCTTCTTACTTTCATCAAGACTTTGTCTGCAATTTCCTTACCGAGAAAATCTAACGTTGAAAATTGAAGGTTACTCTAAACAGCGAGTAATTTCTATTCGACATTATTTTGAAGGAAAAATCTATATAAAGTAATAAGAATTTCACAATCTGTTTATTGCGTCTAGCTGGCCGATCAACGTTGAAAGTCGCGCGCGTTAAGCTTGATCGATTCGTTATTTTAGGCGCATCTGACGGGAGTTAGACCGTCGGGGCATTGGCAGATATCCAAATGGGATAAGCCCTGACGTATTCGCGTGAAAGCGACCACAGTGTGTATGCGTGTGCGCGCTCTCGTCGCCGCACGCGTGAGTTACGCGCCCGTTAATTCGCATTAGCCGCTCCGCCTGATCCACTCGTTTGATCCGCGCGCGAATCGATCGTCCTACAAATGATGTTAATTTGATCGATCTGCGTCTCGCGCGTCCACGCAAACAGGTTATAAATAAAGAAAAAAAGATACAGCAAACAACGACTAATCTTCTCTGAACACGTCGCAGGTAGCTAAACGGCAAACAAACACCGGAATTGTACCGAGGTCGCCAAAGTTCTACTTGTCCAGTATTTTCACAATTTTAATGTCGCATTTCTTGCTGATAATAAGATGATAATAAGATAATAATAAGGTTGTTTTGTTCTCAGCTGGTGGCTGTATTCTTTCAATTTATTGAATACCGTAAAATTGTCCGTATAATTATTTTATATGTTAACATATCTTTTTGAAACTAAAATACAAATGATGCATTTCGTGAAAATATAGAATATAATAGCGTGTTCCAGTTCTAAATTCTTACATCAATTCTTCGCGCGGAAAATCGCTTCTCGACCTCGAAAAGACTGTTATTAGTTAGCAGACAGCTAAAAAGTGGCGTAACGGTGAGCGTGGGCGTGAGAACGTACAGCAGCCCGAAGGTCCCCGGTTGTTGTCATTAAAAAACCATTATCAGACCGACGATAAAGGCTGCTGCAAACGGATTTCGAGGATAGACCCTTAATGCGTGCGCTCACGGTCGGAGCTCTCTTTTTCCACTTGCGTAACCGCGGTAACCGCGTGAAGGTCCTTGACGGATCTTTGGTGATCGATGGCGGTAGCGGCGAGACGCTGCCCTGGCACACGTCGCGTTTGTATCTTCTAATTGCACGTGATTCTGTAATCGTCTCGAGCGCAATTAATACGCTCTCTTGGCTCGATATCAACTTAATATCTTTAACTTGTCGAGGATCCAATTTAAATTTTTCATTTCGCTATTATGTTTAATTTAATATAAATCGTGTATGGTTTAAATAATTTTAGAAAGATCAAATGTATTTATTTTATTCATGAAAATATTATATAATTAAGTGCTGATCGCCACTGTAGTTGTTGCGATCTTTGCATTCCATTTTTTTTTTTTTTCTTTGTGAGAAATATTTTTTAACGGTTCGCGCTATTAAATCAATACTAATAAATCAAATGTGACAGCCGTATGCGATTTGCTTAGTCACTCGGTCACGCGCTACATACTCCAATAATCCAAAGTATCCTTTGGCCGATGATTCAATTGTCTCACCTTTGTGCGAGAAATAAAGCAAGCGAGCGGCGCTGAAGAAAGGCGCGTTTTTACGAGAGAAAGAGAAGCAGAACGGCGTAGAATTACGAGAAAGAACACAAAGAGAGACGGAGGAAAAAAAGAGCCGACTGGCGCAGAGCAACGACCACCTGAACCAACAATAGTCTCCCGTTTAATCCACTTGATGCACTATCGCGCCGTTATTAACTTTTTATGCGGGTTCTAACTGCGCTCAAATACCCGAGACGAAAATATTCATTATCGCGAGAATAACCGAAGATGCCTTCTCTAGGAAATTTACTAGACATAGATAAGGTTATTGATCAAACAATGATAAAAGACCAGACGCGCGTGACCAGCGTGACGCTTTGTTTTACGAATAAATATTCTAAAGAAGTGAAATTTACCTTCAAGTAAGCAGAAAATAATATTCAATGCGTACATTTCAAGGAAAGGAGTTGCTTTATCGCTTAAAAACTACCTTTTATCTCTTGTAGTATTTTTATCTTAATAATCCGCAAGCGTAAGTTAGTCGAACAGTTTTCTTCTGGAATTTAAATTTATTTTCCGTGCCGTCCGTAAATTCGCGTACCGCGGACTCTTTGATGTCTCATTTTCCGACTGCATCTACGCCGCAACAAGCCGCGATGTATGTACGTACCGCTGGAAGACGGCACGGCGAAATCTCATCATACTTGAGGCGGAGGTAATCTGGCAGGCGCGCGATTCTTGGCACAGTCCGCTCGATTCTGCCCACAATGTAGGTCGAAGATCGTGATTTATAATCGCGCGTTAATGATACATCTGAAACGCATTTATCTAGACGGTACAGATACATGGCTAAAATTAAATCGGGGGATGCCCGAGTTCGTCATCCAGGATGCGATTTGTTTAGTAATATCAGCGGTCGTTGGGTTGACGCCGGATGCAGCGCGACGAATGACGACAATAGAGACAAGATTTCGAAGTTGACGCCAGTCACGCGTGATAATGGCAGCTGTATTTATACGCAATATCAGTTGTTTATTTTAAAAAATATATGAATGATTTATTTATAAAATCGATGATTTCGATGAAAAATCTTAATAATTAAGAATTATTCTTCAATCTGTGTAAATTTTACATTGAATCTTTTGAAGTTTTTTATTTTTATAAAATTTTTATTATTATATGTATATAAATATATATATATATTTTTTCTACAATATTTTCTCTTTCCACAATTTTTGAGCAATATATTGATGTCTGAATTTTCGTTATATAAATTTTTCGCGACACTTTGTACAACGCTGATTAACATCTTGCGGAGCAGCACTGTCTAATAGCTGTTACCGTCGACTCGGAGATCGAGCTTACGCGAGTTTAATTCGATCTGGCAGCCTGCGCGACGCACACACACCGGCCACGTGTACGCCTCGCTCTGGCTGACCACCTGCACCACCGGGAGATCTTTGTCGCGAAACGCAAGCGTAAACGCTCGTCGCGACGCTTGTGTGCGCTCGCCGCGTGTTCTCGCATCGACAACGCGCGTCCCGCGTCTCGGATTGCAAAGAAAACAGCGCGCAAATCGTGCCAACGCGGAGATACTGCCGTGATGCATCGTGCTCCACGAATAGAGCAAACCTCTCGTTTACATCGTCAACGCGACCGAGAATGATCGGATCGAGAGTTTCCGAAATTCGAGTTAATTCCATACGTATTCTGTCAATCAAATTTCTTTTTTGTTGTAAGAGAAGAAATTAGTTCTAAAGAAACAAAAATTTAACCAAAGCAATATAAAAAGTACTAATTTTATAAGTTATTTTCTATTTATTACTGTTATCATTCATTTAGATTTTTATAAGTATAAATTCTATTTTTTATTACAAAAATTATTATACGCTAGTACATATAATAGTTTTCGTGTCAGAAGAGTTAAAGGCTGTTCCAGTTTAACTTAATAATGTCTGGTCGAGTGTGTTACATCGTTTCCACTATGCGTGCTCATGAAGGATTAAGCACAGCGAAGTTTCGTTGCGAAAAAGAAGGGGAATCCCTGATACGTCACGTCTGCCTTCCCTTCTCTTTCTCTCACTTTGTCGCGCGCTTGTTTGCTCTCGTTGCTGGCAAACAGCTCTTCCGCACGAAATCAGCATCGACCGCCTTTTCCTGCCCGAGATACGGAGCTCTGCCCTGATGCGTGACTAATCGTGACAAAAGTCCGGCGTGTGTGTCTCGCGGATCTCGTCGATGCTGGCGTGTCTCGTCGGCTGAGCAGCCGAAGCGGTGACTTTTGACATTTCCGCCGAGAGATAAAAGTTTACGGCGCAAGCTCCAGTGGTCCGGCGGATTCTCATTTCAGGATTAGATTCTTCACACTCTTAACATATCTCTTTGATACATCTTCATAAAATCCCGATAACATTGTTCTATCGAAAACACCATTATTACGTTCGCTTGTAATTATCGCGAGATAATAAGAAGCATCGATGTCAGCCGCGGGTTGCGATGCGCGGTAAGATATAAGCGCGTTAACGCGTTAATTACTAATTAGCGCGTAATGACGGAGTGCAGAGCGCAGAGCGCGTCGCATGAGCATGAAACGCGCAAACGAGCCTCTTTTCTTTTCCCTTTCTTTTCTTCCTCCGGCTAAATAATGGCGTGTGTGGCGATCCCCGCCTCCGCCGCTCCGCTTGTTAAGATTAACGACTGGCCGACGAGCGCCGGGAGCGCACGTCCGGGGACACCGAGAGGAAAATCCGGACGCAAGGGAAATCCTCACGCGACACCCGAGCGTCTCCCCCGCAAACATCTCATGAATTCTCTACAGAAATACAGAATTCTCGCGGGAGCGAAGAAACAATTTTATGCCAGTATTTTATCGCGGGAGGAACGGCATTCTCTATTTTAAGTTAGTTTCTCTTTAAACAGTGCAAAACGGTATGTGCAGAAACGAAAGCACAAACATACTATAGCGATATACTTGATAATAATATTTAGATATAATTAGATTGTGAAATAATTTGATGCGTGTCTATTTCGCTTGAAATACTTTTTTATTTTATCTTTATCAGCGTTAATCTGATGTTATCTTATTGATCTTTTTATCGATAAATGTTATTTGTCTGAATATATCAGTTTCAAACTTGAAAATATCTGTGTAATGTTGACATAAATTATCAAAGAATAACATTTTTAGATAATTAGTGTGCTCCACGAGTTCACTTTCCATAGCTTTCTAAATTACCATGTGCATTTTCGGCCATCGCCGTGCTACTTTTGCAAACCGTAAACCGTGGGCAGCGAAGGCAGGATCGTAAACCTCCGCAAGGATACCTCGCGGCTCGGCTTTATTTCGGTCGTCCCGAAAACCAAGCGCGGACTCGTGGAAGGAGAACCGGTCGTTTCGAAATCCGCCACCGCTGTACCGGATAAAGAAACTGGTCCAGCGGCACGGAACGGCCGACGACGACGACGACGACGACGACGACCGGCGGTGAGGAGAGCCGCCGGTGGTGCTTGGCCGTCGTCCAAAGCTCGTCATGCCCGCGGATTTATCGCGAGGAAATCCTGACTGCGGACGCGTGCAAACAACGTCGCGCGGAAACGAGTGTAAGCCAGCATAAAGACCAATCCACAACGGATAGATTTCACCAATGTCGGTTAAATTAAGTAACTTTTAATTCACCAGGCGATTCCTTATCTCTTCCTAGAAATAAACTTGAGCAAAAACTTGATAAAATTTCAATTGCGGTAACTGATGAAGCGAAGATGATAAATAAAAAAAATGTGGCTAAAGTTAATTTCATAATTACAATTAAAGTTGTTAAAATCGATCGTGTGAATTGAATATAACAGAGAATTTCTCTAAAGTGATTTATCTTCCGTAATCTGCGATTAGTGTAAAACGAGCTTGAAGTGCCAGCGGCGAGAATGATAAGCAACGGGATCGTCGCGCGGCTGATTAACGCGACGGAGGCTCACGTCTCTGACCTGGATTTTGTTTCTTCCAACGCGCGATTAATGAGCAGACATTGCGCCGCGCGCTCGCTTTCTAGCACCCGCGTTTTACACGTGGAGGAGGTCGAAAACGCGAGTGGTGCACGCCGCAATTTTTCCGACTTGTGTAATATCGCGGCTTGCGCGATAGGGATTTCAAAAGCGCGGCCTTTATTTCCCGGATTTGAGTGAAACGCGTGCGTTTGCTGGCGAAATCGTGAAATAAAATTAACAAATCTTATTTTGTATGTCACACGCAAGACGTAAGCGCCGCTTTAAACTCGGAATAAAATTCTGGCGAAAATCGCGTCGGATATCTAGAGCATGCTTGCGAAATACAACTGTTTCGCGGAACACTGCTCGAAAAAAAGCAGCGCCGTAAAGTGTCGCTCTCGAATGAGCGAGTCTGGTCTTTCCTGGCGATCGCGCTCGTGCACGACACAGGGTATAAAAACGATGTCAGCGGCGAGGAGGCTGCCGAAGAGGGATCGTATTCGACGAGCCATTTGACCTCATGGGGTTACGCGTTGCCGTATATAACGATCATACGACCACACATACGCGGCTCCGTCGGATTCTGTATCCTTCCGCGCTTAAGTGCGTACACGTGTAAGAACTGCCAACACACCACGTGCGTGCGAAGGAATGTCGGCGATTATGCCGACCCGATCTCTCTCGCCGGTCAGCCGGCTTGCTTCTGCGAATTCGTCTCGCAAAATTACGATGGAACAAATTCACGCGTGTTGCTCATAGTTGCCAAAACGCCTCACAGCCGGGCAAGAAATTATACGAGCACTCGTTAAGACGGCACAATACTGTCAACACTGCAGCAATGTTGACCAGAGAAAAAGATAGTTGGGCGGAAGTGGAGATAAGATATTCAGAATGCTTGAAAGTAAAATCAATTTAAATAAGTCTAAGATGATGTATTGTACTTTACAGAGGAAAAAAATGGAAGAGATAGATATATTGAAAGATAATCAATTTTAAATTTTATTTTTAAAAATAAAACCAAATTATTTGGTTTTATTATATTAGATTTCTTATTTATTATATTTATTCCAAATATGAAATTTAGAAAACTTAAAATTAGAATGGATGCTTACAAAAATTGTCATGGATATTTAAATAAATATTTAAAGTTAAAATCAAAATTTCAAATATTTATTTCATGATAAAAATGGAATGGAAGCAACATTAAAACATTTTAATTTAGGAACTTATTAAGGATTTAATGAATACTTCAGATTAAAATAATGTGCAAGTAATTGCTATACACGTGAAGTTTTAAAAATATTATGTTATGTAAAGTTATTAGAAAAATTTAGAAATTAGGGAAACAATTACGTAACAAGAGTCGGTAACGAAGCGTTTGCCATTTACGTGAAGAAAAAATGTGGTCTTTGGTTACATGTGTTCTCAGGATGCGGTAGCAAATAAGCTTTCCGTCCATTTTTCGACCATCTATTTCTCGATAGCCTCGCAGTACTTAGCATGCTGTCACGTCACGGACATAAATCTCGCAGCGCTACCGATTTATTACACACGCGACACAACGCGCATGGCGGCTTGATATTCTTCGCTTTACAGAAAGTATGGCATTTCTGAGAAGTGATATTTTTCATCCGATCATTATACGGCAAGATGACAGCAAGAGCCATCAAAAAACGTTTGACACCAATGTTTGTCAAACACTTTTGCTATAATAAATAAATCTTTAGTTACGTGCCTATGTTATTAGAAAAGTTTAGATCAGAGATAAATTTAAACAATATTTCACAAATATTTCGAAAGCATGGAACTTTTTGAAACTTACGCGCAGGACAATACGCCGCTTGATTTTTGCATAAAAGTCGCTCAATTTATACCAATTTTCTGAAAGACATATCACAAAATGAAATTTCTATCAAGATCTCTAGCAGTGCGATTGATCGACCTTGTATGATTTTGTTTTAATCTTTATATCTATTCAACATTCGCACAAAAAAATTAATGTCTTCTTCTCACGCTTAATAGATAAAAAAAAACTTGTTATTGTTCATTAACCTTGAATCAGTCGGCATCAACTACACGTGGCGCTAATAGAAACTGGTAGAAGTGCTTACAACCTTGATTGTCGCGCGTAGATTAAACCAATAACATTCAGCTTGATAATTGATAACGGTCAGAATCAAAATAAATAAATTCTAGAAAGAAAAAAAAACACGTCCATATGTCGCTTTCGCAGAAGTGTGCAATTTTAGGAAAGAGAGGCTTATATAAAATTTTCTCATAGTGCTCTCGAAATACACAAAACAAAAATACACGTGCCGTTGTGGCCTTCTGCAAGATTTACAGATCATCTTTTCAAATATTTCAACGGGACTTAAGATCTTGTAAGTTAAGACACGTGCCTGAAAATAGTCTTGTACCGAAGGTTGTGATATATTCGAAATAAATCTGCTTTGTTATTAAATAACACGCTATGTGGCCGCGCGTGGCACCGATAATCGGATCACGTGAAGTTGAAATATCTTGAATTCTCGCGCGCGGTTAAAAAAATAGTTTTGATTTTAAAGAATTACGAGGAAATCTTACAAATCAACCTAGTTATTTTGCAGTGACTGGCCATTAATTAAATTACAGTATATTTCTAAATATCTTTTTTTAAGACAAAGCTTTTAAAATTAAGTTTGAAATTAATAATGTGTATTCACAATATTATTGCACCTTTGGAAAAAGATTTTATTATCCCTCCATCGTGTTTCTAAAATGTTTACAGTGTCTTGATATCAGGAAAGTATTGATACGCTTGATGATAATCTCGATAAACCAAGGATAAAATCGGCGATAAAATTACGGCAACTCAAGTTAATCGGACGGCGAGAATGAGAGAACATTCGATATGCACCCAAGTCACGTTTCGACGTTGTTGACTACCAGGCAAGCAGGTTTCGATTTCCCGTTTCGTCTGGTACCACCTAGCGCAGCCTAAAATACATCGCGGGTCGGGCAAATAAATAAAAAAATATCGAGGAATACATAACGTCGGTAGAGCGGGCGATTGCGCCCGCTGTGGCATTGCAATAGAAGTATATCGTTATATTACGTATAGTTGTGGGCGCAGGATGCGTTGTGGACCACCTTGAAAAAGCCTCTCCACCGTGTTTCGTAATAAAGGACAGCGTCATAACTGATTTTTATAGCGCGCCGTATTTCAAGGTATCCGGACGAACCTTGAAATGCTCATCACTGTAATTTAACCGGTATTCGTGTTCCAAAGAGTAACAGACTTCGACACCTCGGATAATGATGAGAAATGTGATTTCATGCGAACGCGTTGATATACTAAACGTTTATTCAGCATAAACAATATAAATGTTTATTATAAGAATTTAAAATTCTTTCTGTTTTTTTTTACGACTTTTAGAAATTTATGAGACGATATTTTTCCAGCCATGGCGTTTTAATTTAACTAATCGTGTCATTAAGAAAGATCTATTTATATAAAGCAAATGATCTCTCGTCACGTGCTTTCTTCGCGTATTCGTCCTTTGTTCCTTAGTTCGCTGCGCGACGATGCACGCGAGAAAAGACGCGTACGTGCGAACTGCGCAGCGAGCTAATCTCGGTGGAAGATAAGAGGAACGGGAGCGAGCGAGAGGAGTCGAGTTAAAGAGAGAGGGAGAGGGAGAGAGAAAGTCGCGCGGACAAACAAGAGGGGGAGAAACGAGCACGTGGTGGTGCCTAGGTCAACTGCACACAATGCCCGAAAGCGAATCGAGAGGAGCATCGAACAAGCGCGAGAGAGACTCGAAGACTAGTGAAATACGTCGGGTAATTCCAGACTAACTCCTTGGTTACACTCGTTTAAGATCTTCAAATCACAGTCGTGGTCTTCTTATGAAGTTACTTGGTTTTCCGAGGTTGATGTAGGACATGGGCGATGAAAGTGCGCGTCAAAAGAGAAGAGAGAGAGAGAGAGAGTGATGTATTTCGTTTTTAAGAATTCTTGCCGCCTGCATCATACATCGGATTAGCCATTGTATAGAAAATCAAATTGCAATCAAACAATTATAATTCGATAAGAAATTATTTATACGGAGCTACTCGAGAGACGCGCGTCGATTGTAAATGACTCATGATATCTAAAGATCTCTGATACTCGATATGTACAATAATACTGTTGTTTTTATCATTTTGTGCAAAGGAAATATGTTGTCATGACTAATTGCCGCGATTAAATTATGTAACATTGAGGCAACATTTTTTCTGAATAATAATAACAACAAATTGCAGCGTATCATTATCAACGGCAGTACGCTGCGTATAAAAGACTCACACGTTCGTGACGTATCCGCGCGCGAATGCACTCCGAATATCTTCACAGAAGACTCTCGGAATACTCTCGGAGGGTCGTTCGCGTTGTTGTGCGTTGCAGCGAGGGACTTTCCCGTTAAAACGTCCAAACAAACAGCAGCTTGAATTAAGCACCGCTCCCTCGCAAGGGCGACGAAAGGGGCGTCGAAAGAAAAAGGAAGAGAGACCCGCGCGAAGAGGCGAAAGCGGGCAAGAGATGGAAACAGCGGTCAGAGGAGAGAGGGGGGGGGGAGAGGCATGTACGCGCTAAAGAGTGACACAAGGTGGTTGCGCGCGAGAGTCCCTTTCCTTCCGCGCGTACTCCCGAGATAAAACAAAGCCTCGCGGGATAACGTAAATATAACGGAGAGCAGCAACGCCGCCGTTAAAGAAGGGGACAACGAACTTGCACCGTAATACTGTTCGCCGGCATTCTGGGTTAAGCTCCGCTGCGCGGAACGCGCCACGTGCGCTTGTTCGCGGAGAGAAATTGGCCGCGAGGCACGGCCGCGCGAAATCGAGGGGATTGCTTCCGAAACAAGGCGCGACCTTCGAAAACTAGCACGAGAATAGTCTTCGCGTGAGACTTCTACGCAGATGCAAACTTTTTTACTGACCGAAAGACTTATTTTCAGACCTTCGCCAGGCTGAATTATTTTATCGTCTGCAATGTGAAATTTTTCACTGCAAAGTTGAGAAACACGAGTTCACATAATTTTGCACAACAGCGCTGGGTTGCCGTGACGTTAGATTTTAACAGTCGCATTAATTCCAAGTGGAAACAGAAAAGACCACAGAGCTCGTTTCAGGCGAGGTTCCGCAACCGGACGCTCTTTCTTTCTCTTTCTCTCTCTCTCTCTCTTTCTCGCTCTCTCCTCGACGACAAAGAAAGTTAAAGTTTATGTTAGATAAAGAATTGCGTGCTCGCTGGCCAAACGAAACTCTCGAGCGCTTTGTTGAAAATCGCTGACAAAGATCCAGATTATGCGATGCTGGCACTGAGAATTGCGATAAGAGTACAGTTCGAAGGCCGCGACCAACGCAGATACGCCGCGTCGGTTATAAAATAAGGAAAACGACGTAGAAAAAGAAAACATTGGATATCGCGCCCGGTTTACAAAGATAAGCCGAATACTGCGTTGTTAATGCTAATTAGTGGTTAAATTCGATAATATGATTAATAACTCGAAGAGTTCCGAATCTTCTTTTCAATACAATAAATATAAATAAATATATATAATGCTATATCGAAATCGATAGATCTCGATTATCGTCGTAGTCTCACAGCATTTACTTTCATTCGCTATTATTATCCACAATATTTACTCTTATTATATCTTTAGTTATTTGTTTTCATTTGTTTAATTTAAGTAAGAAAAAAAATAGATAGATTATCTTTCTCTTTTAACAAAACAAGCGATAAGTGTCAAATTGATATAAAAATTCTGTGGATAGAAATTTAGAAAATTAAATAATTCGCTCCAACTTTATTTAAAGGAAACTATTATTATTTGCATTTATTTGCATAAAAAACTATCTTCTCCCAAAATCGCAGTATACAAATTCACCCACGGCACAGTTTTTGATGCGTAGTAAGAAGAGATCTGATTCGAGGAAGTCGACAAGGTCATTCTGACCCTTTTGGACCTGAGGTTCTTAGGCTCGCCTGGAATGTCAGTGATAAAAAAAAAAGGAGCGAAACCGCCAAATATCTTGCTGGAACCACTTCCTCGTTCTAAGTTCTCTCGATGCGGTCAGGGTGTAACACTCGCATTCTTTGCTTTCTTTGTTCGCTCTCTTTTCTCGAGCGACTGTCTTCAATACCGTTCCGTAAAACGATCGAGAAAGAGTGTGTGTTAATACATGAACAGTGAATGCGCGACAAGTATCGGCGTTCAAACAGAAAAGGCCGCTTCAGGTTTCGAGAACCCTTGAACATCGTTAAACGGTAGTTTTTAAAATAATTTGATAGGTGTAAACATTTCAATTATGTGGATGAATCATATTATTACGTGACTATATATAATACATGATTATATATAATCATGTATTATACTGTAAAAAAATTAGTGTAAAAATATAACTTATAGTCAACCCACTTATAGTGGGTAATTTTAGAGACCATTACAGATGTAAATTTCCATATGTAAATTACAACACTCTACTTTATTGCAACACTAGAAATTAATTTTACCCTCAACTTGTACATTTACATATATTATAGATTCGCCTATGGAAATTTGTACCTATAACAGTTTCAAAATTACTCATTATAAATTATAATTTTACTCTAATTCCTTACAGTACAATAATTATTATATTACGCTAATTTTTTTATGATATATTATGTCAAAATATTTTATTGATACTTTCACGGTGGTAAAAGATTAATGATATTTTCAGAAATTTTCTAAGAAGTTTTATGAATTCTTCGTGCGAAAATCGAAAACGCAAGTTTCAGTTTAAACGTTTGCAAGAACTGTTCAAGCGTTAGGAGCTAAACTAAATTTCCAGAAAATAGATATGCAAACTTTCCCAAGTTTATCCAATTAACGTAAACTCATTTCATTGCTTCCTCGATGAATCTATACATTGCCTTCCTCGAAATTTTGTCGATCGATACTATCGCATTCACAACCGAATGCATTCGAGGGAAGCATGTATACCGCAACAAATTTCAAATCCGATCACCGCGGTCGACGAAATTCATGATCGAAAAACGACTCGCAGTGGCTTTCTCGCATACGTTAAAAGGTGCATCCGGCCACGTGGAGACCAACTCGCGAGTGGAGAAAACATCATTCCGATGTAAATGCGACCCAACTGCATAATGTTGTCGCTTATATGTGTACGCCGACACGACCGTTCGCGACCGAAAAATACAAAAGTAGGCTTCCAATTTTCTTATGCTAATCCACGCGATGTCCGTTCTAAAGTATTCAGACGAGATATCTCTGATAAAGTATTTCACCAAGCTTTACCTTATATATCTTATTGTTGTCTTTTAAATATAACTGAAGCGCGTGATATGTTAAGTAGAAGAATATAATGAATAGAAATAAAAGAATATATTATTGCGAATGTGCAATTTCATTATTGATTATAATTGAAATTTAAAATATTCTCCTTTATTCAAAACTGACACTTCTCTATAAAGATTTGAGTAATTCATCTGCCTATTAATTGTGAAATATGTGGTCTTGTAAAAGTTATCTTATCGAGACTTTGAATTTCCGGTTTCCGAGGTCTTTTCTTCGAAAATCGAATTACTAATTGGCGAACCGCGAAAACGCCTTCATACGCGTCATTGCCGTTGATCTTGCGCAATATTTGACGAGTCTCTGGGCTGTCTGCCAATTGCGATCCGACTTAACACATGTTGCGAATAAAGCGATGTGACGAGAACAAACGATATGAATCATAAACTGGCGTCAAGTATTTGTACGACAAAAATATAGTCTAGTCGGAAGTCATAAAAAATTATTAGTTATACGATGTCAATTGGATGTATTAGCACGGTGCAAATTATTTGCCCCCCCCCCTCCCCCCCAAGAAGATATAAAATTTAATATCGTTCTTTAACATATAAAAAATATAAATTTTATCACAAAATTAATATTAATGAAGCATGCTAATGTATTATTAAAAATTATTGTATTCATAAAAAGTAGAATTTTATTTTTAAAATAGCATAAATTATATTATATCCCCGAAAGCAAATGCGACTTAGCTAATTTACAAATTTAGAAAATAACGTGACGCTACTCGAGCCCTCGAATCGTGACGCAAGATCCAAGATGCAACATAAACGAGGATCTAGCGGTAGCATAATGTGTTGGCATCGACTTCGCGTCTGGCACGAGGACGCGATCGAGCACGGGTTCCCTTTGTCCCACGCGTGTTCTTTGTTTACCCGCGCATTCCGCGGTCCCGTCACGCGTGCGGTCGCGCGGCGAGCGCATCACGCTCGTCGCTGCACTCGCCGCTCCGCGCAGCTCATCTACATCACAAAGCGTCAGCGCTTTAGTTTGGCCTACATATTCCACTGCATTTCTCCGCCCGATAGACAAAGTAGTGACACATCGTTGAGATAACAATGTCAGGAGCGAGAGATAAGGCGAAATTTTTGCCTCGGGGTTTCCTCGCGAAGCGACTGCGACGCACAAATTTACATTGAAAGGCGCGAAATGGCTCTTCGCTCTCGATAATCACGCTCCGATAAAACGCTGAGTGTTTGAAAAATAAGAATAAAGATAAAAGCGAAAGAGAAAATTGCTTTTTAATCTAATTTCGCATTAGAATAATTTTTACGCTGCAACTTATTCATGTGAATTGCATGGAAAAACCGGCGTGATAATTAAATATTTCCGCGAGGATTGGTATATATTCTCTATCGGCACTGACATCTGGCTCGAAAGGAGTGCAGATCTCTCATCGGCGGCATTGTGCGAAGGGTAAACAGATGAAATCTATTATCCCACGCGGCGTCGCTTAACAGCATAGAGTACCCGCACATCGCGATAAACTGGTTAAAATACAAAAATCAAGATAACGCCGGAACACGGTTCAACTTTTATACAGTTGCGTAATAGCGGCGACGCATAAATTGAATGACGACCACTTCGTTGGATTTCACACCTACAATAAAAATCGCAGTCGTGCATAAACAACGCAACGTCATTTTTTGTATTGAATTTTATGAATCTTGATAAAGTATCTGGAAATCGATAAGAAAAGCGAAAGATGTTTATGCAGGATAAGATTTTATAATAAACGGCTTGACAAATATTAAAAAAAATATAAGATAAGCGCAAGATAATCATTGTACATATAAAATATTCTAGGAAAATTTTGCGTAATTTTATAGCGTATTTATAAATTAATTGACTGATAACGGAAGTGTTCAGGAAGTCATATTGACGCAGTGAATCACACCGGGCAACGTTGTTTAAACAAAGCGAGTGGTTCGCCGCACCATCAGAGAGCGACGGGATTAATGGGCCGCCATTAATTAAACGATAATTCGCGCGCGCGTAATTAGGCGAATAAAGCGCTCGCGCGCTTACAATTCCGCGTGGAGAACTACGATTAATTCAAGGACACCGCTTTAATGAGACACCGTCGCGCGGACGGAATTCGCGATAATCGCGCGCTCGCCGCGGGTTAAAACACGCGCGCGCTCGTTCGTAACTCTATACGGATATATCGGCGCGATCGCGACCTCGCATTTTTCTCCATCGCGGTGTCGGATCGCTCTCTTAAGGAGATCTAGATGCGCGGAGCAAGCCTCTAAGGCAGCATCAAGCGCGACCTTCGCCTGGAGCTATCCATTTTCAGTGGATTTCGCGGAATCTCGCTCGCGGAATTGCGCTTCATGCTTGCGCGTCCGCTCGTGCTTTGATTCGCGACAACGTTGCCTTCATCGCGCACGATTTGTTGCGATAGCGAGAATTTGCTTTGGCTTTTACGCCGAAACAGTATTCAATCTTGCAGCGTTTAACGGAGTGCAGCGATTCGGATTTAGGCACAGCTAACAATTGAGAACGAGTGTGTTTACCAACACAAATCCTTGAGATTTCATATTTGTGTAATTTACGCTATGCACTGGTGCGCGCTGTTGCACGTTTAAAACCAAAGCGCAGATTTACCAAGTTACATATTGCATAAATATGTCTCGAGCACCGTAACGCATAAAATCTGCGGGGACTTTGAATATTCAATTCCGCGTACGCCACCCATATGCCTTTATAACACTCTGCGGTATGTATAACTCTGTTTAGTATGCAACGGTGCACGTACACTGAAGATGCACCGAGAATGCATACGAATCGAAGGTGCACCGAATTTCCCCGTCAACCCACTCTCGTCTTAAACAATACGGCTTTAAAGAAGGTCTGTCGTGTGACTCGATTTCATAATTTATATTTTAAAAAAAAGTTGTTTCACTATTTCAAAAATTATTTCAATATTTCTAACCGATTGTTTAATATTTATACAAGTTAGGTGTATAAATTTTTTAACTTGTAATATTTTAAGTTATTTAATCCGTGCTAAATGAATAATTCCTTTGCTCTCGTTTTCGCGAAAAATCAAGCGATTGCGGTCGCGAGAGGCTTTATTGTCGCGCCACGCTCCTCCGCATTGTGGCGGAGCGCTCCGGGAATTCTCGGCGATAAAGCGAAATCCGTTCCACATACCATGCGGCGCAAGTCTCTCTGTTTCTTTCTCTCTCTCTCTCTCTCTCCCTCTCCGCCTGTACTTTCAGGAAAGTGATAACGGCGCGCAACTACAATCACAGTTCGCTCGGTACATCGTATCTATGCGCATGCATACACCGCTCGGTTTCGATACACCGCAGTATCATCCCGCGGAGGACACGGAGCGCAGGAATGTCACAATTACGCGGAAAATCTATAAATATATAGTGTGTCCGTTGCGAAACGGCGATATGCGCTTTCAACGTTCGCAAAGCGGCGCGCATTTAAAATCCACGAGCACAATCGCGGCGAATAAAGCACATGATGTAGAGAGTGTTCTCGAAAGCGCCGGCCAGTCGTATAAAAAAAATCTTGTATCTAAATCTTGTATCTAAAAATCTTTTTATCGAACTTTCAATGGCTTTTACTTTCTCAGAATTTTTATTTTAAACCGATTACTGAGGATGAGTATTGATATGATTTGATTGATCGATTTTTATTGTCTAGATTTTCTTTAAATAAAAATAGATAAAAAGTTTAATTTTGGAACACTTTGCACACGATGATATAGCAGCGAAGATATAGTAGAAACAATGAATAATCTTATCTCGAGGACGTGTTCAAACCAGCATAAACGCACACCACGATGACTTTAGAACCCTCGATTCTACAATCGATAAATTATGCGATTTGATTGTTAACTTCGTGCAAAATCAGAACTAGACGAAGTTACGCAAGAAAGAATTAATGCCGATTACCGATTCCAGATTCACGTTTCGTTAAAATTCTTGCGATGGAGTATTTTTATTTCTTTGTACATTTCAAAGGCAATTTAACTTCAACGTGAATAACAGCTGATGTTGTTATCAGCGAATGCCAATCAACGATAATGTAAAGTCAACAATAACAGACGATTTCTGCATTAATTAATTATGAAAACAATTTACATAAAGTGCAAAACTGCATTTTTCAAGATCTCCAGTGTCAATCAATTTATATGATAATGATCAGCCGTCTCATGTAATTCAATTACGCACACTTTTTAAAATAAAATTTCAATTTCTTGTATACCAATAAACCATCGACTTCAAGTTCCTGAAAGATAATGCTGACATTTCTCTGCACGCATAAATTACAGTATATTTAATTGCGCAATTAATCATTTTAATATTTAAAATCATCGAGCAATGATCGAAGGTCAGTCTTGTTCGCAAAATATATTCAGCGACAATGAAGCGTTTAAGCATGTTTAGTGTTGAAGTAATTTTTAAAATTCGCTTGCTTTAATTCATATAATCTTTCTAAATGCCTTAGTTTGAAAAAAATAAAAATGTATCAGTTTACATTCTTAAATAACATCATATGAGATAAGATTAATTATAGAGACTAACAAGCGTGTATACGATATTATATTTTCCAATTTTCAAACATAGATAAATCTAACATTTTTAAAATGTATTATTTTTATTTTCTATAAAATTAATTTCTATTGCGTTATTTGCCTCAGTGTAATATTACTGCCAGTATTATTTTTAATTACAAAAGATGAAAGGCTTTACGCTTAAAATAACCTGATTCAAGTATCGTCTTGCAAGTCTAGTTTGAATAAATTTCCTGGTAACAAGTTTTTCTAGAAATTTTCCATTGAGAGCTTAAGAAAATTTACGATATCTAAGATTGAAGATTACCAAAGGGATCAATAAATAACGCAATACAAAATACCGCTACCGGTCCAGCGACGTAACGTCGTCGTAAGCACATATTACAACGTTTCGTCTTACTCGAATAAGCGAGCCTCTCGTCGTGCGCGTGTACAACTCGCCGCGCGTCCACTTATCTTTTACATTCCACCGAAGCCAAGGTAAAGAAGAAGAAAAGAGAGGAACAGAAACGTCCTCCTCCTCGCCTGCGCGATCGTCTTCAACCTGGCACCAAGGTTCCGCCGAGCCCCCTTTACCCCTCCCTTGCGCTTCTTCTATAATCTGATATAATCGTTGCGATACTCACGATCGCGCAGTTTAATTAGAGATCGATCAATCCGAGAACGGGGTCGGCCGGATCCATGGAACACTGAATCGGGATTGCACGAGAGTGATACCTTTCCAGTGTTGTACAATTTATATTTTATGAACCTAGCTTTTTTTTTTTAATATATTCAAAACAGTAGACTGTGATAGAATGTTTTCATAATATTCCAAATTTTTTCTCTGGCCGGTTTTTCGTTTAAAATTGTCCTGTGTTGAAGCGATCGTCGTTTGTTTCGTAAAAAAAAAAAACCGTCGACCGGTGTAAAGGACGCAGATCAGCGGAACGGTTTGCTGTTTGCTTTTCCCGTGCGATAAGGCGCATTCAATAACTGAACGGACCAAAGCGCGCACTGATAACGGCCGCGATAACGAGGCCGATAACGCGACGATATCTTCCATGCGCACGCGAGCATAAGCGACGCGTCCTCTGAATTTTTATCTGCCGTTTGGACTGCATGAAAAACACACGGCGCGCTGCGTGTTACAAATTGTTTTTTCTGGCGTACATGGTTATTATAACGATATTAAGAATGCAATAATATTTTATCAATCAATAAATTTTTTAAATGCAGAATAATCGCGAATTCTGCTTTACAATTTTTTATTTAGTTCCAGACATTCTGACTTTCTTCTTATCGTTTGATTTTTTTCGGCAATTGTTTTGACAAATTATCTGGACATAGTGTCATTTCACTTCTTGAGTGTAGTTATATGCATCTCAATGTGCATTCCAAGCTCGGTGGAATTTATACCGCATCTTATCGACTCATTCGCGACCGTGAATGCATTTTTTACGATCGTCACTTTTTCCCCGATGACTTTCATAAAGCTTTGCGACGTTCCGATTTGACGAGAAGGTCTTTGTTTCACACGCTCGCGTATGTCCTTCCGACTAAAAATACCACGAATTATTAATGGCCAAGTGCGCTGATCGTAATCTTAAACGCGATAATCGTGCGAACATCGTGCGCACACGTGTTTCCTTAGACCACAGAATCCATATGCCGTGGTTAATTCCCCCGAGTGAGAAGAAGATAACATTCCTCGTGATAATTTAATTCTAATAAGCGTGATTCGCGCTTTCTGTTATTTTCCTCTAAAGTATATTTGTTCGCTAAACGAAGCTGAATTGAAAAAAAAAACACGGCATCATAATATGTTTTGAATTATACTTGCATATCATAAATAAATGTAAAATCTAGGAAAATACCGCCACGTTAAATATTTTGAAGAATCCTCGCGTATCGTACATAAATCATTTCTCTCTACAATTGTAAAATCAGTATTTTTCCTCAGATGTGTATATGAAACGTATCGTTACTATTTGAAGTACGAGCGAAAATTTTATGTCGTAATTTAGGAGTTTGCTAACTATTTCAAAAAGAGTAATTATATGTCGATTTGGGGTATCTAAAAAAAGTAACCTTGCCTTAATGACATTAGGCATTAATGGGCGTGCCAATCAATGAAAGTAAGTTCAAATAAAGTTTTACAGTTGTACGTTCACAATTTGCGCAAACGTAATGACCAAGCGAAAGTAAAAGAGCTGATTAAAGCGTTGCCTGAAACAAGGTTGAAAGTATTATCGCAAATTTGCTGATATTAGTAAAAAGACTATACTCATGTACATACATTTCCATCAGTGAATGACCACTGAATCTATATGTATATACCTGTTTCATAAAGTTACGTAATATTACATAACAGTACATAATAGTTTTTCTTCAATATAAAAACACAGTGTTGTGTATGATCGTTAGTTTTTATATTATATAATTAAATTAAAGAGATTCTTTTCTAGCGATGTTTTTGTTTCAATATAAAACGTTGCTCTTAAGGAAAATAAAACCCAAATTAGCGTTCGTTAAAAAGAGATTCTCGGAATGAAAGGTCGTCCCAATAACTAGAGCACTTTTAAAACCGTGCTCGCCGATTTTAATTTGTACCGAGAACTTTCCCAATTGAGCCAATTAGCCAATTGCAATAATTAACACGGACAGAGGGGAGGGAGTACAGTCTCTTTACATTGGAATTTAGCTTCATTATCCTTCGCTCTTCGGTCTCTGCTTTTAGTCTCCAGAAACGGAAATGTAGCAGTTTATCTTCGCAAATACGATATTCGCAAGTATCGTTATAAGCGCGTTCGAGGATTAAAATGTTTGCAAGTCACGTGGAAGAGTAATTATGACTTAACCATTAAATACTAAATTAAATACTAAAAGAAAAAATATATCAGGGACAGGAAAAGAAGCCACGCAACCTGATTACATTTAATATATTGAAATTTTATTTCGTCGTTCATTCAAAAATAAAATTATTCGTAAAAAAAGATTTCTTCGCTCTGTCGGTAGACAATATATAACATATATATATGTGTATATATATATAATATTATTACATTTTATAATAGCAATATTTATATACTCTCATGTTTAATGTTATACGTAAATCTATTGCGCGCGCGTGTATGAGTGTATGTGTGTATTTCTTCTATCTCTCTTTCACGGGCGTCGTTAACCACCGCACAACACCCCGCCACGCGATATTATACTCTAATGGGGGTTTTTTCGCTTACTGACTAAATCACATGTGGTTTTTATTACTTTCATTGCATTTTGCGCCACCGCTCTCCTCGCCCGCCTTAACGCCCTGAAAAAAGGCGCATGCCCTTGAAAAGTGTCGCTCGCACGATTAACTCGGGGAAAAAAAAGGCACGCCGTGCATATGAACGTCTGGTTCGTACTCGTGAGCCTGTTTCCGTACTTATTTAACGGCACATTTAGATAAAACTCTGTCAGCTATATATTTAACGCTAAATGCGCGACAAAAATACGGACGAAGAATTCCCTTTGATTTTAGCCCTTTGCGATCCCATATCGAGAAACGTGTACATATTTTACATTTGTTCAAATTTTCAACTGCAAACGTTGAAAACAATTTCATCTCTAAAATAGAATATTTTTATGTTTGTCGAATCGAATCACAAAGGGTTAAATTGCAGATGGGCGAGGTAGAGGCACACGCGCTTCTGCCTCGCCCTCGTTCAAAATTTTGCCCGAACAGCTCGAGCACGAGTCGAGATTCTGCGATCGAGAGTACGAAGCGACGATTGGGTGTCATCGCGACGAATAAATACAGTGTGAATTCAAGCGAGAGGAAACAGCGCGTATTTAATCCACCGTTACTCGTCACTAATTTATGTATGTAAGTTTTCACAATAATCATTTATAATAATCCAATGATCCAATATTTGTTTGCACCAGTTCAAAATAAATCTCAAAATTGATAAATTATAATAATCAAATTATCGAATCATAAAATCATTATTATAAAAATTATTTTTATCCGTGAAATCTGTTGAAAACATTTGCTTAATCTATTTTTCCCGCATAATACTATCATCATGATCGTTGCGAGCATCGGAGGATTAATCTTAAGAAATAAATACATCTTAACATTCTTGTGTTACGGGTCAATGTTAAAAAAAAAAAAGTATGAAGAGAGAGAAAACGAGGTCAATAGTAATCGCAAGAATTAAGCAAGCGCGCAGTTTCGCACAGATTTTTTTCAGTGTCCTGCTCCTCTTTCTTCTCGAATCGATAAAATATGCGTTTGAAAATGTAAAAGATCGATCGCAAATTTCGTCGTCAAGAGGGTTGATTCGTCTATCGCTTAATTAATTTGATTGAAGCTCCATTGTCGCGTCTAAAAATTGTCTCGCGTAATATGAAAAACGAAAAATCGAGCATCAGAAAAAAGATTTTTATTCATTTGGAATTGACGCTCGTTTTTATGGTCGTTTATCCTAAAATAGCAATTGCTCGACAATATTCTCAGCGGAATATATTTCCTCCCAATATATCGAAGACAAGAGTCTTAAATCGCGAATAAATCGATAGGTGTGGTCCGCCGTTCGCTCACGCCATGCACACCCGCTAGATTTCGCGACGGCGTTACGCAACGTCCGCACGAAGAAAAATACGTGTGTTTTGTCGAGCGACAAAATCGTGAAAGATTTACATAATTTTTTTACTTTAACCAAATGTCAATTTTATTTCCTCGTATGATTTTAAAATATCTTGTAAAAAATTACAACAAAATATATTTATACAATACATATTCTTTCTATAAATATCATCTCTTTGTCATCAACTTGTTTGTTTTTTTTTTTATAACAATCGTTTCCTTGAGAATTTTACACGTTGACGATTCGCCCGAGAAACTCGGAATTCTCAGGCGAAATTACGGGGACGAGGACATTATTTGCGAAGAATTGCACAACGGCACGGCTGATACAGCGCGATAAATCGTGATTTTTCTCCGTATAAGTTTGTATTTTTCTTCGTGATCGCGCGCAATCCGTCTCATATATCCGCCGCTTACAAGATAATGCGCAAAACGGAGGTAACATTATTTTGTCTTATTGCTCGCTTCCCTCTACAAGGTATTCCACTTTTAATCTTTCCGTTCGATACACATATCTGTGATCTAAAATTCTTTCGAATATAGAATATGCGTTGCGAAAAAAAAGAACTACATTAATAAAGTTTGCTTAAAAAGTCTTACGTTACAAATAACTCTACACGGAATCGAACGGAGAGATTAAGCTGGACATCCGGGGCGGGGAGTTTATTTATTGCCGATATCGAGCTGTCGCGATAACGATAGCTTGCGTGCAGCGAGCATTCTCGGATTAAGCCTACGATCCTCGTATTAAAATATATCATACGGCCGCGTATGTTACAAATGTATAAAGATACAATAGCGAATGTCGGTATACTTGCGTCTTAAGAAAAATGTATATTCGAGCAGTGTGGACGTTTCCAGTGTGGCGGCCAATGCCGCGTAGAACCTACGTCGGGCCACGCGTACCCGTCGCGACGTCTGTCGACGCCGCGCGGCTCGTGTAACACGCGGTGAACGCGGTTGCGGCGACCACCATATGTATAATATACGTGTATTTCGGACCCGTGAGTATCCTGTGTGTATGTATGTGTGTGGTGTGTATGCGACTGCGCGCATACATATTGCGCGCAAATTACAAGGGCATACTGGACAAGACTAGATGCACATATGACGAAATTGTGTTCTACGCGGTAGAACCAAGGAGAACGTGACTACTCCGCTGATCGTCTCCGGCTTAAGAGCTAAGGGAAAGATTCGGGGTTTCCCGGAGAGTCGCGCAAACGGATGCGGTATACCAATCACGGTGATATGGACAAACTGTGCATTTTATTTGAGAAAAGAAACAGTATTAACGTGCTCTGAATTTAAACATAATGAAATATAATTTAATTTTATATATTTTAATATAATTAAATATAATTACACGCAACTATATTAAAACTTGTATTAACATTTGCAATTCTAGTAGATAGAAAGTTTATCGATCGTTTGTCGAATTTTACTGGATGATAAAAACTGCAAAATTTTCACAGATTATATGATTGTTGCATTGCAATTAATATATTTGCGTATGAAGAAAAAGATGGTTCATGTTGAATAAAATAATTTGATTAATTAAAACTAAAGCGAGAAAAATATGAATGCAGAGTGCAAAAATTTTTTAAATCTTGTCGTGACATATATGATCGATCGATCATATAATTATGTGTGACTACTTTTGCCATTACTCTTTTTAAATATGTTGATAATTATGCACAATCAGATTAATTAGCACAGACTGTCCTTCGCCACGAACGTATACCGCGCCCATCCTTTTCGCCCCGGGATGACGATCCTTCGACAAGTTCAACGCGAGCGACTGCTCCCCGAACACTATTCTATTTGTACAGCCTTAATAGCGCTAGTTCTTTCAAAAGCAGGGTTAAAACGAGGCCACTTCGATACATGCAATCAACGCGTTGCTGTCGAAACGACGGAACGAGGCACGTCGGAGAAATATCGATGGATCAATGCGCTAGGTTGTAGTCATAGTGAACGCGTCTTCTGCCGACACTTTTTAAACACACGATAAATATTATCGTTATTCGGATAATCTTTCAATCAATTGATAGACAAAACATAGATAAGATAAAACAATTATTCTTTTATATACTTTTACAATCATAACAATCTAAAAATTTTTTAAATATACAAGTTTGCCGTAAAATTATAAATTGGAAACGTCATTTTTTTTTTCGCTATCCTCAATTAAAAGAATATTTTTATAGTTTTTTCAAAAACTTGGCTTTCTTCAACAGAAAGAAATATATATTTTCATAAAAATTCAATATTAAACAAACTCAATAAATTAAACACATTTTTTGGAAGGAACGCTTAATAGTCATCATCGATCGATTCTATCGTCCAACACAGAAAACGCGTTATTGCAGACTGTCCTGTTTTTTTTTTTTGCGCGGCTATATTACAGCACCGTACTCCTTAGAATTAATTTGTCAATTCGTATGCACCAAAGTCTAGAAAGTTTCCAAAACTAGCGGAATGCTCGAGTCTCTCGACGCTCACGAAATTGCATTCGGGATACAAGGCAAACGTGATCTCCCGGTTTGATTGCGCTTATCACAAGTAGTCCGTCGCGCGGCTGTCGGCATAAAATCGCGCCAGAAAAGGTGATCCCTCTTTTTCTTTATTGATCCACAAGACACACATTTTTGTCTGCGTTCGAAGGACACATTATCTTCCGTTTTCTCAAAAGGAGATAACAAGACCCGATCAGGGCCGTCAATACTCGACAAATGTACAAATACTCGCGACTTGCCCGAGGCGTTCGCTTTGACAAAATGCCGAAAATGGAGAGTGCAAGAAAATTATTATTTCGCGCGTATTCAGCAACGATGGCTGATCTCCGAAAGGAAACGTTCTTGACTCGCGTCATTCGCAAAGCGAATGCCTCTTGCTGAAATGTACAGCAAAATCGATACGAGATCGCAAGTCCGCGATAAACAACAGAGACGGCGTTTGCCGTTCAGCGTCAAGAAAGAAAGGAGTTGCTTTACAAAAGTCAAGTCTACAAATTGTACAATTTTACAAATCGTCAGATTTTACAATGACCGAAATCGGGATGTCGATTTCGTTCGAAAAATACAAAGGGGCGTTCGAGGGTCGTGAAAGCGGGATTACGAGCCGCTCAACGACGATCGCTTCTTCTTACCGATAGCGACGGTAAGAAGAAGAGCAAGAAAAGCTTCAGCCTCCGGTAGATCCGAATCACCCGTCGGCTGTCTCGCGTTCTCCAGAATGGCCGCCGCGGTACTTTCCCCCCTCTCGCGCTACCGCTCCCTCTTTCTCTCTCTTTCTCTTTCACACACGCATACATTCTCTCTCATTCTCTCTCTTTCTCTCTCTCTCGCTCTCTCACGCATACGACGCACGCACTCGCCCGTCGCCGAGCGTGGCCGTGCGTGTAAAGTCCCTCGCATGCGCGCAACACGCAAACGCGCACGCCCGCCACTCTCCCAAACGCATCCTTACGTTTCACGTCTATACGAAGGCACTCCTTCCTCCTTCTCCGCCGCGACTACCACCTCCTTTTCCCTCCCGCTGCGTCTGCTTGCTTGCTCGCCTGCTCGCTCGCCTGCTCGCTCGCCTGCTCGCTGCTCTTTACTGTCGCCTTTGCCCAGACATGTCATAAAAGAACCGAGAAAAAAACCGTTGGACGATTGATTTAATCCTGTTCTTCGTTCTCAAGGTTCTTTCCTTCACAGGGTTTTCCCGGTATGGCGATGGTGGGCACACTTAATCTCCCGACGATAATGCTTCTTTCCGATTAGTTTTTGTAGAGATATTTGGTTCCGGTTTGGTATGCGTAGAGAAAGAATCCTCTCGTAGATATCGTTAAAGTTTAGGCAGGTAGAAAAAGAAAACGTTTCTAAACATTTTCGCGATATCCTTGAAAAACAATAAGTCCACGTAAGTCGTACAAACAAAGATCTTGCCCGAAAAGTTGCGAACGACATGGAGCGACGGGTCCGCAATCGTTGATGAAAGTTCAGTGTTTCTTCGTGGAAATTTATGCAAAGAGGCAAGAAGACGATGAGCACGTTATCAGGAACCTCAGCAAGAGGGCCAGAGGAGGGGGAGGGGGCGGAATCCGAGAGCTTCAGAAGTGGCCGCTGACGGTCACGATTTGGCAGCCGGCTTGCATGTGATCCAACACCTGCTCCTTCAGCCGGCACACGTGCTCCTTGAGCTTGTTCAGGATGCCGCTCAGCTCGGTGTTCTCGCCCTTGAGCAGCTTGACCTTGTCCTCGAGCCTGGAGATGCGCTCGAGCTTGCGCCGTCGGCACTTGGAGGCGGCCACGCGGTTTCTCTGCCGCTTCCTCTCCAGCTTGATCTTCTCTTGGTTCTCCATGTCGATCGGCGACATCGGCGGCGTGTTCGACACGCTCGGCACCGTCTGCGGCTCGTCCTTCACCTGCACCATAGCGCCCGGATTGCTCAGGGTGGATTCTGTCGTACTCTGCGCACTGCCGGGCGGCTCCAGGGTAGTGTAGGTCGCGCCGTGAATGCTGCCGGGTTCCTGCGAGCTGTCGGAGTGGTGCAGCTCGTTGAGCGCGTCGACGAAACCGCGCGCGTACAGTTCCTGCGCCTCGGTAACAACCCTCGGGAACAGGATCTGGTTCGTGGGGGTGGGTATGTTGTTCAAGGTGTCTTGCTGCGCCATAATCAATTTCTCCAGCTCCGGGGAGCCGAGCTTCAGCATGTTGAGATCCGGCGAGGTCAGAATCGGCGTGACGTTGTTGAGCGTCGGCGGTAGCGGGCCGAGCCGCGGCCTTTTCGCCTGCGGACCCTGTCGCTGGCAACCGTTCAAGTCGAGCGTGAGATTCCGCTTCAACTGGCCCATGCTGTTCTCGCGACCGTTCATCGCGCCGTAGATGCTCGCGTCCTCGTAGAACGTCTGCTCCATCGTCAGGCTGCGCACCATCGATGCCGTCGGACTGATTAACTGCCTTTCGATGGAATACCGAGGGTCTCTCCCTCGTGTACCGATCGGACTCGGTCCGTTTCTCGCCTCCGGACGGGAAAGCGGTCCCCCCCGCACTAGTTGCGACCGCTCGCCTGTCGAACCCGAACAGCGAAACGTGGAACGAGATTCCGGAGTTTTCACGTTCAACGCCAAGAATTCTAACGTCGGATTGTGTGCGCGTTATTATAATTGCGCGTGAATTATAATACGAGACGACGTTTTCCTTCTTCTTTTCGTTTCTTTTCCTCCGCTTCGCTTCTCTTGTACTCTCCCTCTCTCTCTCTCTCTCTCTCTCTCTCTTTCCTTCTCTGCTACGTCACGCGCAAACACTTCGCTCCGCGCTACGGCGATTACATAACCGCGCGCGGCTACACGCAAAAAAATTCACCAGCGGCGACTGTTTCTTCGTGTGCGACGCACGTCGCCCCTGTCCGCCGATTCTTCCTCACAAATACACTCGGTATGTTGCGCTAAAGCCGCTGACGACACTGTGTACTCGCGATATCCGCCGCTCGGCCACGTTCAACGCAAAAGACACGTCGCTACGACGTTTAATGCATCGGCGCTGCTCCGACACCGCAATTGCGGAACCGATACGCGACGAGCACGAGCCGCCTGCTTCGACTGTCAACACAACAATGACTCACGACGTGACGGACCGCGTTGCGCGTGTGCCGTCTATCTATCTCTCTCTTTCTGTTACGAAGCACAGCGAGTTCGCGAGTGAGCGAACGCGGATTACCCGTGCGCCACGATGGCCCGACAACTTGTGAACACCCAACTAAACGTACTCGCTTATATCCCGTGAGTCACGTCGGCTAAATATAGCGATGTTCTCACTGCCGAAGGCGACGATTCGCCGGCGATGACGTACTTGGGAGCTCGCCATTGGCCGGCCGATCGGCGCTACTGAGAACTAGCTAACGCACGCGCAACTCCGGACGTTCGCGCCGGTGGAGGGAGTGTTTGAACCGAAGCCGGTACCGAAGGATTAAGGTGCGACTCCAACGAGAGAATTTCGGAACAACGTCGACACGCGAGCTGTCAGGAGCTTGGCGAAGCTGTAGAACGTTAAAAAAAAAGCGATTCGGGACGTAAACAGTAACGATGAAACGTGTTTTGCGTAATAATACATTTTTTTAATACAACGATTCAGATATTTATATATATATAAAGTGGAAATGATGCTTTACATTCGTTATCCTGCTCCCACGTGGCTGTAGATCTATTGCTGTCTCGTTTTATCACACACGACTTTAAACGCGCGTATACGCACTTCATACGAAATATAAAGTTTTCGAAAAGTTTGCAGTGATAATAAAAATGTCTTCAAAAAGAGAAGAAATTTTATTACCTAGAAAATAAACAAATATAATAATCAATAAAAGTTTGATATCATAATTATTGAATTGATAATTGAATTTTGCCCGATATTTTTATCGGACATAGAAAGTTGTTTTCACCACGAAAAATTTCTATGTGCACATTCTTTCAGCATGGAATTTCGAACGTTTTCCCTCCTGATAAATGTAATTTTATACGAGAATTGCTATTTGATTACTCCACTTGGCACATTAATACTAATACCGGTTGCATAAAAGCGTATCAGTGAGCACTAATCTCAATTGTTTCACGCTATCATACGCTTGTACTGCATAACGCTACGTAATTGTCCGTCTACATCTTATGCAATTGCGTCTGCGATGCATCGAACGCCTTTCAGGGCGATCGAAGTCTTCGTCATTATCGTTCTCGGTTAATGTAATCGACCAAACAAGTTTTATGAACGTCTATGACAGTTGCAGATAAATCAACAATTCAGTTTACATATTTATCAAGAATGTTGTTACAGTTTTAAAAAAATTAAAAGCGAGAAATTTCAATTTATTAATATGTGCACATAGGTTTCCTGAAATAAACACGCATATGAATTTACAAATGCTTATCTAATTTTGTATATCAATCTGTGTTAATTAGCACTTTATAACTTGTAAAGATTTTTATGATTAATACTTTTATTATTTAATTAATCTATTTTTTTTATTACTATTTGACATTTTATATGTGTGAGAATTTGTGAGACAAACATTTTTATTATCTATTTATCTTTTTCCTATACTAATTAAGCTGAGCGTATAACAGAAAGTGAATTTATAATAATAAAGACGGAACACTTGTGTACCTGAATTTCGGAGCACAAATTACTCGAATGTGTTTATGAACAAACTCGCATTTTACTGCATTCCACCGGCTGCATGCGCTTTCCCGAGAAAGATCTTTTGATCGTTTCGTGTGACGATTATTCTCTGAATCTTTTCCAGGAAAATCGAGTTACTGTTTCGTTTAGAGCAAGGAACATTTTGGACGTGCGCGCGCTATTTGCTGAGCTATTATATTTCAAGTCATTTGTTTAGAGAAAGGCGATACCGAAAGTCGTAAATGTTATTGCACTCTACGATAAATTTTCCGTTCTTGGATTCTTAGGCTGCGCGTACAAAATATGATAAATATTATATTTATCATAAATGAGAAATATATATATTTACGAAAATAAAATTTAATATTTTTAATAAGAAATTTTGTTTTTAGAAAGAGTTTTGACATCGCTGACGAGAGTCTTTAAAAAGGAATTTTTCTCTGTTAAACACACGATTCAATGTGCAAGTTATTTATTTTTCAAAAATTGACGCGTATGTCAAAGATACATGAGAATAATCTCATATTCTTTGTTGAATAACTCATAGAACGTTGATATACAGCTAATAAGATGCTTACTATACTGATTTCATTCTATTTTCCAGCATGCGCAGGGAAATGCGAGAGCGAAATGCTGATATCCAGCATAAACAGCGAGAGCAACAAACATACTGTGTTGCAATGTGACTGATGGCACGTTGTCGATATCAGGCCGCGCATGCGAGTGTGAGTATAACGATCTATGGTTCATGTTGCACCGGCATGATGTAACGATTGATTATGTCGCGAATATCCTTCCGCAATGTATCGCATTACAAGTGGCTTCGGAGTAAAATAATTGTACACATAATTGCGATGGTCTTGCATTTTCATCTTTAAACCGAAGCATCGATCTCCGAGACTTAACAGTAATTTATGATTTGAAACAGTTTGGATAACGAAATTATTAAAGAATGACAAAAAAATTATATTTAGAATAGGAAGTTATATTTCTTTAAAATTTAATTACATTTTTTTCAAAGCTTTTGAATCCTTTGATGCTTTTATAAATAGAAATATCAACAATAAATGAAACGACAGATTGTCGAAGTTACACTCTTTCAAAATTGAATACGACTGAATTATTCATTAAATGCGAAATTTTGCAATTATCTTTATAAGCTACGTGTATTAATTAATAACATCATTCTTACTTTATTATATTTCAACGAGTAAAAATACTGATAAATCTCAGAGATCATATTTATATTAGCATTTTTGGAAGAGATTTTAGTTAAAGAGTTAATTAAGCACAGAAAAAGGCAATTAAGAAAATAAATTCTGACTTTCATTCTTTCTTTTTCCCGTTATCTTTGTTTTTCTGTTTCTCGAATCAAAGCCGCACGGACGCCGCAAGGGCGAGGCAGAGCCAGCAGCTTTTTTCATCTCGAAATTAAACAAACATAATTAATTTCCGCCCCCGTGCGCGCGCGCTTATTCGCACTCTCGCGTGGAAGTGCGCGGAAGGTTAAATCCATTACATATATAATACTACTCGAGTACACGGAGGCCAAGCCTTTTTATTTGCGCACGAAAGCTGCTGGCTGTTTCCGACGGCGATCAATCATTTCGCGAGCCGAGTGGAACAGTTTCACCTCGCATTTAATTTTGTGTTGCGGTCGGTACTTTTCCAAGCTGCGTTGCGACGTTAAGTATTTTTCCAAACGCCGAGAAAAATAATTCGAAAATACAGAATACATATAGAAAGAGAGAGAAAATAATAATACTTTGGCCATCAAGTCTGTTCTATTGTAAAACAAACGAGTGAACAATATTTGAAATCTGTGTTAACCTAACAATGCATATAGCTGTGAAATAATTTTTATCTGGGAGGTGTATGGTATGATGGGTAAAGGATTAAAGATACATCTGCTCAAAGTTACGACATTCTAGCAAAGTACACACTTTTAAGATATTGGTGAAATGAAAATTTTAACTGAAAAAGAAAAACAATTTTATGAACTCTTAAATAAAACACTCCGCGTATCGTACATCTTTTTTTTTACACGCTACTAAAGCCATCTAGTGGGTATAAATGTTTAAAATTTGCGCAATCGATAAATAGACTATTTATATTATTACATAATGATAAAAAGGATAACTGCAATACCTATTGATAACATAATAATTGCATTGGCTCAAATTTATTGCTAATTGTATAAAACACGATTTGATAAAGAGATTATGTAAAAAATAAATAAGAAAATATATAAAAAAAGATAAAATATAATAATTTATTGTAGAACTAACTTTTAAACAGTAATAATTGTTGAATATACGGAATGATGCAAATGCAATTCGTAGCAAAGTATCAAAATGATTGAAGATTATTGAAAATCCTAAAGTATTAGAATTGTCAACATATAGTAATAATGATACTCTGCCAAAATACACATTTCTGAGATATTGCTAAATGAATATTTCAACCGAAAAAAACAATTTTATGAACTCTTAAATAAAACATAGCAATATAATTGAGAGTGTCAACATATAGCATAATAATTACACAAACATAAAATTTGAATTGCATTTTCCATGTACTTTGATGAAGAGAAAATAACTTGAATTGAAGACGATTCCGGAATGAAGATGAACTCCGGACACACAATAATAGTCGACACATAAATTACAATATAAGTGGTTGTAGACGATGTTTAATGCAATACGGACATTCGAGCACATTTACGCGACACTCAATAATTTTTTTACGCAAGATGTACTTTTAAACAATAACAAAGTCGGAAATATGGAACGATTCGAATGCAGCGATTCACTGCGGTGTGTGAAACATGACTGGTGACGATTCGAAAACTGTAGGGAAACAAATATGATTGGCGAAATAAAAATAATAAATGCAACATACTAATGGCAATATTTCTTTAAAAGATACAAATAAAATTCAGGTTATTTTAACATATATTAGAAATATATATTCACGATTGCAATCGTAAATAAAATTTTTACAGAATAGAGAAAACTAATTTTAGCGCAATTATGTTTATCAAAATCAGTAACACAAAAAATGCAATATTTTACACTATTTTATAAAAAGAAGATATTACATAGATATAATTTGATCTAAATAATTAATTATATCTAATTAATAAATCTAATTAAACTAATCTGAAAAACGAAATAAATAACGCTGAAAATACAGTTAATAATAATAACATTATTATTATTATTACAGTTAATATCATTAATATAGTTAGTATTATTATTACAGTTAGTATTATTATTACAGTTAATATTATTATTAAATAATATTAAATTATAGTTGGTAACGGAAGAATAATTATAAACATACATACTATACATACATAATACATATCACTAATTCTGAGTGCAAGAGACAGTTATTTTTTCTGCATTCTACATGCACAACCATTTTCCTAAATAATTGTGTATATATATATAAAATACAATAATTGTACATACATGTGTGGAAAAAGTGGAATATATATATACTTATGCATCTAACATTAAGTGAAGTTGGTAACAGAAGAATAACGGAAGAAAATATTATTAAAAGCTTTGTCAGATACTTTGCTACTTATTTGTATATAGGGCTCTTTCTTCGGTTTGTGTAGTTGGCAACGGAAGAATAATGAATGATCTCTCTTCCATTTAATATATTATTAATAATATTATTAAATGAGAAGAGACCACATTATTCTTCCGTTACCAACTACACAAATCAGAGAGCCCAATATTCAAACAAGTAGCAAAGTATCTGACTATTATTTAATATTATTAAATGAAGAGAAATCATTCATTATCCTTCCGTTACCAACTACACCACTTAGATACGTAAGTATATATATTTTACTTTTTCTACATATATATGTACAACTATTGTATTTTATATATGTACAATTATTTTAGGAAAATAGTCGTGCATGTAGAATACCAGAAAGAATAATTGTCTCTTCACCCAGAATTAGTGGAATGTATTCTTTTATAATTACTATTAAATAATATTATTTAATAATTATAATTATTATTATAATAATATATATTATATCATATTATAATAATATTATTAAATAATATTATTAAATATTAAAGATTAACTGTGTTATCTGATACACGGTTATACATTAACGGTATTATGCTAGCGACGCAAAGCTTAACATATCGCACATCGATGATTAGTCTTTGTATCATCAGATAACACGGTAATCTTTAATATTTGACAATTATTCTAATAAAATTCGTACATATATTAGATCTATTTATACACATTCCGAAGTTAACTGAAAGTTGAGTTATAGATATAAAAAAGAAAACAGTATTCAGTAGAAGCATCGATATCGATGTACGATTCGAGTAATTTTTTAAAAATTTCTTTATCCACATTAGTATTCTTATTGATTTCGCCTTAATTTCCTAGAAGAAAAAAAAGTACATTATTCAAATGTTTAATTAGATTAAATTTTATTACGTATATTTTATTCGGCCTAAGCAAGATTTTTATTTACTTTTTTAAACTCGGTTCTTTCAAACTTATCGGTGCTTTCCTTCGTTTGGGACAACTTGGGCCATGGCTACTCTCCGATTCTCCTGAGCTTTCTTCTAGATGAGACGTAGCATCTCTCCTGCATTCGAAACATTGAAAGCATGTAATTTACAATTCGCAGAGATTTTACAATAGCTCGTAATAATTTGCAATTATACGTACATATGATTATTGTGGGAGTTTCGAGATTCTGCATCATCGATCTTCGGTTTAACACGAGATTCGTTGAGCTTCTCTAAAACTACTTTTGCTGCGCTTGGATCTCGATTACTTTCCCAATCATTCCATTGCTTTCTCTTGTTCTTAAATGTCGAAACTGAATTTTCAGCGTTATTTATTTCGTCTTTCAGATTCGGTGCTTTCGTCTTTTTACTCTTTTTAATTGAATGACTTTTCTGCTCCAATGTTACGATGGATGCTTTCTCGTGATTATCGATTAGAACTGTTGACGATTTCATTGTAACTTGATCGTTTCTTGAATCGTTTAGATTTACACTCGACACAGACGAGATTGGAGTATTCATTACTGCACTGGTGTCATGGTCAATAGTGGAATTGATTGTGCATTCTTCCTCCGGCAACCGTAGCTCGTTAATGTCGAATTGCATCTTTGATTTCATTGGACGCAACATTAATGTAAAGTCTTCGGTTTCATCTTCTAGCTTGGAATGTCCTCGCCTAATCGTAACAAAGCTTGCCATACTATCTTCCTCATTATTTTCTGTACTAAATTTTTCACGGGTAGATACAGCTGCTGCTGTTACATGAAAATTATCGTCTGCATCATGGTAATCCGAAAACGATTCATATTTGCTGCGACAAACGAATGGTGCGTTTCTCTCTAAACCTTGAGTACTATTCGCAAACTGGGTTAAATTTGGCAGTGATGATTCTTCCACGCTTTCTGCATCGCTCGAGTCGTCATATACTACTTGAGCTGTATTATTGTTGACGTCGGAAATATTTAGATGACCGAGCTCTTCCGGCTCGTTATCTCGCGATGGCATGGTTACAGTGTTGTTAAATAACCAGCTTGGACCTTCTAGTGGGTCTTCTTCCCAATTTCTAGCGCTACTCTGCGGAACTCTTGAGATTTCCATCATGCTCAAACTTCTATTAAAATCTTTGTTAGATCCTTTGCTATTCGTTTGTACGTTGGGCTCTTTCTTCGATTTGTGTGCGTATGTTTCATCATCGTCTAAGTTAATAGATATCTGGGTCTCTGGCAATATTGCATTTTTATTGGGCGTGTTATGAGGCGTTTCATCACTACTCTCTTGAATCTCAATATCTTCAATTTTGCTGTCAATTAGCTGTGGAAACAACAATGCCGTATTAATAATTTAAATTCAATATTTCTAAGTATTCTAAATATTTTACAATATTTCTAAATATTGTATTAGACATGGCAGTCTTATATGTATAGATAAAGCACTCACCCTCCTGATGTTAATAGTATGTGAATCCTTAAGCAATTTTGAAACGTCCTTCAGCTTGACTGTAGGACTACCTATATTTATATGTCCTGAACAGTTTTTCGGAGTTTCATTGATTTCAGACCACCTATTTGATCGCGACCGGGAATAAGATTCTGATAGATTTTTCGAATGACGACTCCTTCTTCTTCTTCTTGGTTCATTAGGAAGCGTATCTAAAAACATTAATAATTACAATAATTAAACGAATGATTTATTAGTTAGACAATTAAACATAAAATAATACGTACCACTAATCCTGGGCGAAGAGACAGTTATTCTTTCTGGCATTCTACATGCACGACTATTTTCCTAAAATAATTATATATATATGTAAAATACAATAATTGTATACATGTGTGGAAAAAATAGAATACATATACTTACACATCTAAGTGGTGTAGTTGGTAATGGAAGAATAATAGGAGATCTCTCTGCATTTATCTCTTGACTGTTATTAGGTGAAATTTCTGAGACTTCTGATATATTACTTAGTCTTGATATATTAACACGGCTCAAATTAATTGTAGGCTTTGTAATAGTGTGTCCACCCACCATAGGTTTCACCACACCTTTAGTTGGCGATTTTGACAGTCTCTTAAAAGATTCTTTTCCTAAAATGTAAAGATGTAATACAAAAATCAGACATAAAATATCTAATTACTTACTTCCATTTGAAGTAGATGACAATCTTGCAGTAGTGTCAGAGCTGGTAAGTTCTTGACACATAGAGATAGTATTTGTTACATAACTAGACATAGTAACTACCATTTTCAACATTTCTTTTGCGTTATTTACCACATTTGAAATTAAACTCTGAAACAAACATAATATATATAAATAAATTTATATTCCATAGAATTATCGTCTTGCAATCTGACTTTTTACTTGTTGATATAAATAATGCTTACATTTCGTTTGTTGCATGCTAGCTTTAAGTTTTGAACTTCTGCAATTAGAGCAAGATTTTGTGAGAATAACGACTGATTATTTTGTTTCTCATTTGCAAGTGCCTTAGCCAGATAGTTATTGTTGCTCTTTAATTTGTCAAATACTAGAAATAAATAATGTTAGTAACATAATAATCTGCTGAGGAAAATATGAAACATATAATTAATAGAAGATTAAACTCTTACATGGTTTGTGCGATCGTTCCTTAAAATATTTTCTCAAGTGCTGTGTCCTTTTAGTAAGCACAGTAACCTTCTTAGCTTTTCGAATTGACACTGGTGGCATTTTGTAGTTTAATTTTTTCTTGAAGATATTTGAGTAACAATACAATCCTCGAAGTTCAAATACAGATTTGCAGGTTTATCTGAAAATTTTTTTTACTTATTTTGATGTTTTATTTATATTTTATGAAGATTATTGTATGATAATCGTTACAGCTCTTCAATGTAATTAATATTACAATTAACAAAGGTAGAAATATACGTTGATACGTCACATGTTATAACGGTCGCTTTCCAGAGCAGATTTGTTGACTTTCTTTTGTGCGATCAATAAGTAAATCAATTGTAAGATCTCTGTGTTAGAAATATAGTTTAAATTGATATTAAATGATATTTACCGTTATTTGACACAACGTTTTCACTCCGCCACTAGGAAGTATGCAAAACACCATAAAAATGTAACGTTTAACACACTGACAATTGTCGAGGCATGCGGCCAGATGAGTGTGTCAGATTTGAGACCAGCAACAAAAAGCAAGACGCAGCATGAACGAAGGGAGTACCGCGCAGTCATGCACGATATGTTTGATTTTTGACAACGACTTTCTAACGGTCTTAAGGCAATATCTCATTTATCCTAGAATTTTCTCTCATGTGCTGATTCGCTTTCTTTCATAGATGGCAGTAGTGGTCAACCTACCCGCCTCTCTAGTGCCAATCATAAACATTTATGTTCATGATGCTTATTAGCAAAATAACGAAGAATATGAAAAGTCGACTTTCACAATTTTATTATTATTATAAAACTAAAAAATATTTTCTATTAAAAGATGTACAATAATGTTATACTTTGATGAGAGATATTGAAATGTGATCTAAGATCAGGAATCAATTTCAGAGTAATTATAATATAAACTAAAATTAAGAAACAAAAAACATAGTATTTTTTATTCAAATTACATTTTATTAATATTAAAGTAATATATTTTTATTTTTTTATTTTAAAAATATTTTATATTAAAATAAAATGCATATATTAATTATGTTTTACAGATATTACAATAAATATATATTTCAACAAAATATAATGAATATATAAGAGATATTGACAGCAATAGTTTATTATCAAAAATGCATAAAAATATTCTAGAAGATATATCATATGACAAGTTAAAAAATTTGTCTGTTGAAAATTCTTCAATAACATTTATTAATTCAATTGTAAGTATATTTTTAATAATAGTTCATTAATTTTTCTAATTAAACTGTAATTCAAAGATTGACTAAATTATTCTATTGTTCACAAAGATCTATTATTCTGAAGCATATGGAGAGAAATTTCTATCGGTTGGTCATGAACAAAAACAGCAAATTATTGATAGCAATTGGGGAGGATATGCCTTGGACCAAGATTTATGGGAAGATTCCAAATCACCCGTAGTGCAAATAAAATCCAGCGAAATATCATTTGATAATAAGGAACGCTATGGTATTTTATCTGACAGAATGATAAGTCTTGGTTCGTCTTTTTTAACAAAATCACCTGAGAATGGCCTCTACGTTCTTAGTAAATGTGTTCTAAAAGATAAGGTATTATTAAAAATTTTGAGAACTAAATTAATAACAATTAACATTAAATTTTTTATAAATTAATAATAGATATAAATGCTATATTTTTCTTCTGCTGCTTTTTTCTTTTCAGAATCTCACAAATATCACCATGTTGCAGTATCATCGATACTTGCAGTACATTGATATCAGCTATAATAACATTACTTGTTTATCACCTTTAAGCCATCTTCCCTATTTAATACATTTAAATGCATCGCATAATCAAATTACACACTTATCAAATTTTACACCTCCTTGGTATCTTGCTTATGTAAACTTATCTTACAATCATATGACGGACATTGGCGATTTAAAAAATTGTTGGAGTATTGTCAAGTTAAATTTATCCCACAATGTTATAAGAAACATCTCTGACTTTGAAAATTTAAAGTAAATGTGTAATATGCCTATTGATTCTATTGATGCATATTTACAATATGCAAATTTTGTTTTTACAGACATTTGCGATATTTGGACTTGTCTTACAATCTAATTGAATGTATCAAAAACTTGGATGATCTAAATATAAAGGAACTGAATTTGGAAGGCAATTGCATAACATCGTTCAAATCTGCAACACCTGGTCGCGGAATAAATACATTGTCTAAACTGCGAACAATATTTTTAGGGTATAATAGATTGTCGAATTTGGAATTCTTCAAGGTAATTATTAATAGCAGATTATGCTCAAAATTTACAAGTTCTCGTTTTTATAAGTAATCAAATTATATTTAGGACGCATACAGTTTACGCTTCATAGATTTGAAATTTAATAAAATAACCGATCTATTGGAAGTATTGAAATTGAAGGGCTCAATATTTGAAGTAGATTTTAAAGGTAACACCTGCACAAAATGGCCTAATTATCGGAATGTACTGATATTTTCCATACCGAGTGTTAAATTTATCGATGGTGTTGAAGTACTTGCGACGGAAAAGGTATTAAACAATTTGAATGAAAGCTGTTAATCACGCATTATAATTACTGTAAAAATCAAAATTTTTTTAGGTAAAATCGGCCATGTTATTCGCATCACCAGTTGATTTGATAACTGCCCGTAAAGTAGCAAAATTAACATTATTGGAACACTTAAATATCAACAAGATGGATGCTCATGTTGAACCTTACGATGAGATCAGTCCTCCTCTCGTAATACTTACAGGACCATCGGCGATGAAGAAAGTGGCATTGGCTTTGCATGTGGCTCGTACAATTTCTGACAAAGTAATCTACAGTATTTTTTTTTGTATTTTAGAATTATTATTAATATAGTGAAATGAAACTTTATAGGTAAAATACTGCCGTTGGCATACTACAAAAGAAATGTACGAAGACGATGACGAGCGTAACGCTTATATTCTCGTAAGCAGGGAAGAGTTTAATGAAATGACGCGATCTGGTGAATTTTTAGTAATTTTAGACATGTTGGGTCATAGTTATGGATTTCGTTAGTATAATATTGCTCATATTAATTTACATAAGAATTTTGCCATGTAAATACATTTATAAATGATGTTCCTTTTTATAGATACAAATCAAATCAGTCCATTGATATCCGAAAACAAAATTGGGCTTACCCAGATGAATCTACATGCAGCTACGGAAATTTCTAAACGATATTCAAATGTGAGGACAATATTGATGTACACACAGAGTGTAGATCTTCATCGAGATTGGATAAGAGAAAAATTTGATGTCCACACATGGATTAAGGACAGTATGGAAAATTTGTTAGTTGTCAAAATCAAGCAATCGGGCAAGCATCGGGAAGATGAAAAAAAAACCGCAAGTGGTATATTAGATTTTATCAAGGAAATTCTAGATGAGGTTTGACACACACATAACTTTTTGTGGTGATTTTGTGATGTAAAATTATATATGTTAAGCGTGTGTATAATTTCAGATACTGTGCCATTTCTCAACTGACAGTATTTATGTCAGACCACAAAATGGAGCAACAACCGATATAATATTGAAAAGTAAAGTAATGTTACCGAATGCTGTAGTAAGGAAAGAAATAAAAGGCACTAAAATAAAAAAAGTACAAACTATAGAACACGTGACAAAATTATTTGATCAACCTGGAGATAAGCAATGGAATAGGATAAAAGAATTAAAAGTATGAAGTACAATTTTGAAGTAGATTTTGAATATCTTATACTATCAGTATTGATGAATAGGTGATACTGGATGAGGAATCAAATATCATTATCGATGATGAAGAAACAAAACGAGAAATACGTAAATCAAAAATATTTCAACGTCGAAGTACGTTAATAATGGGCACTTTTACCGATTTGTATGATGATGATGATGATGATCTTAACGAGACAACATCTTCTAATGAAACGACAGAGACAGTACGTGTTTTAAATATCTTGAACTTCTGTTACTTCTAGATAGATATACATTTTTTATAAAATATATTTATTCATATATTAGGGTAATTAAGAACAATAAATTGTAATATCTGCTATATACAAAAAATATAAAAAGCAACAATAGAAAAGTTGTTGTTAAATTTAAAAAAAAGATATAATGTCAAGTATTAACTTATTGTTGTTTAATCTTATATAAAATTAGGATGAAGAGGAAATGTCGCAGGAGGAAAAAGCAGCAGAATTAAAAAATACGTACGTTGAACTTGTTATAAAAAGTAGAAACTTGTACTTGGACTATCATGAAAATCATCCTGGGTTCTTTGCTTTCGTGGTGAGAATGTATTATTTTCATAAAAATCTTAATTACATTATATTATTCTTCATTATAAATTTTTCATTCTTTTATGTTAGTTACTTATGGATGATTATACAGAAGCCTTTAACATGCTTATTAACTTCATTCACGAGACATGCACAAGTCGATCTTATAGGAAATCAATTTTTTTCTCGGAAATGAAGCACTTTAGACAAACGGCAATTTCTGCCACGCTTGAAAATATTGTTAATGGAATCAGAAAGTTAGTATATAATAAATTTTATACAATGTATTAATTTCTGCTTCTTAGCACTTAAGTAACTCATTTATTGCAGGAATTTATCAATATTAAAATTTTAAAAAAGAAGGAAACAATATTGAAGAATCACACATTTAAATTTAGGCTGTATTCTATACCCAAGATTTAAAAGGATACGTTTTTGAATGCATTACAGAACTAGGCAAACATTTAAAGGTAAATATTCTCAGTAGCTTTATAAAACTTTTAATACTATAAGCTTCTGTTGTGACCAGTTGTGACTGTAATAAAACATCGGTAAAAGTTTGATTCTTTCTGTGCTTGTGTTATGTCTTAGCATCTAGATGTAATTCTTAGTATCTTAACGTGTAATTTTACTACGAACTTGTAATATTAAAATCAAAGTTAAGTAAGTTGTTTATTTCTCACTATTATAAGATTTCTGATTGTTATTCATGAATTATATGTCTTTGAATACTTTTTTATTATCTTTATATATATCTTTTTCTGTGTGGGATCAAATGGAAGAAATTTTTTAAAGAAAGTTTTTGTGAACATTATTTAAGGAAAGGCCATTGAAAAAGCATTGTTGCAAATGTCTTTGTTAGGATGTGGGGTATAAAAGATTTGTAAAAAGCATTTATTAAAGTTTTTTTCTAGAGTGAGGTATAACGTAGAGCTAAGTAGAGAGTATGGCTACTATCCATACATACAGTGATGCAAACTCGAGCCGGGTAGCACCAGGGCACTGTGGTAGGGGAAGCATGCACACAAGCGAGAACCGCTACGTCACACGTACGTGTGCGCACAACCGCGCGGCCCGAGTGCTCACACACGTGTACAGAACGTTTCCGCAAGGATGGCTGAACCGCATAGCCATTTGGGCTTAGCAAACCCACGGACCTTAGCTCATATTTCTAAAAAACCGCTTTTTCTATTGCGCAAGCGCGTACCGACTCGTATTGCCGTAAGCGAAGTCTCCCGAAGCCAATAACTATCAACTAATTAGTGTACGGAACGTTGAAGCGAACGGATCACGACTTGGCAAGGTGAGTAAACTGAAATTAATGTCTACTTTTCTTGAAATAGTTAAATATCGCTTTACATTATTAGTTTGTTTATTTTATGATTTATATTATTCTCATTATTGTTAAACTAGCAAATTTTGCAAATTTCTTCTTTACTGTTTCGTCTTCGTAAATTTTGATATCACTATTTATAAGTTTGGTGTAATAAAATTGTTAATATTGTTATTTAATTAGATCTGCAGTTTTCTTAATTTTATGTTTCAAGATTTTGATTAATTGTTTTGTCGCAATAAAACCGATACGTGGCTATCGTAAAATTTTACTAAATCTTTAAAATTTGTCTTTTTCTTGATTTTTATATTTATCGATATTTAGCGATTATTTATATATCGACCGTTATAATTTATATATTATAATTCGAATGTACTAATCGCATTAATTTAAATTGTGTGATGTATGTTAATGATTTGGCAAATATTTATAATGAGACTGTTAAATATTCAAATTAGCTATTATCAGAAAATACAATATTCTCTTAATTCGTCTAACATTAATTAATTATTATGATTGTAATGAATATTTATATTAAAATGTTCTGCCTTTATTTTTCTAATTGAACCATTAATTTCGGTAAAATTTTGAAATAAAATGTAAACTACTGTGGATTTACATTGCGTGAAATTCTGAGTTCTTCAGTTGCTCCGACCTTCCTAAGAAATTAATATAAACACCATCTTTTTTTTTACACAACATGAATCATATTCCATTTACACAAATATTATTACACGTTCTAGTTCTAAATTCAATTTTAATTCTTTCCTCAGTATTTTTAATTATAATTTGGTCATGAATTGTTATAAAATTATTATCCTCTATTACTTCATAAAATGTATGGATTATCATAAGTATCATATCTCGCATTTCTCAAATCCAAAATACTTATTTATTTCAGACAATTGAAATAATATTACAACCTTGATAACTATCGGTTGGATGAAGAAGTTATCTGGTCTTGTTAAGTTTAGAAGAAAATAGTTCAACAAATTCTTAATATGGATACCGTATATCACATCATTTTCCTCAACGCGCTTTGCAGTATGTATCTACATCGTATATAAACAATTATTTGTTTTATTAACTCTCTCTTAATATTACATTAACAAAAACGCAATGAAAAATAATATTTAATTCTTTATTAAGTTATTTTGTTATCTCTCATTTAATATTAAAGTGAAAAAACAAAACAATATAATTATATAATAAAGTTAAAAAACAATAGCCGCAATATTTGAATTTCACATATCTTGGCGATTGATATATAAAACATAATTTGCTATATTTTACTGTTAGACCTCTACTTGATAAAGCATTAAATATGATAGATAAAAATGATACGAATTTTAATAATAATGCTTTACTTACTTAAATCTTTGCTAATTTTTGATAACTAAAATTTATTGATTAATTTACCAATACAATAAAGTATAGATATTATAAAATAAAAAAAGAAAATAGAATATATACAATTCTTTTTATTTTAATTTAATTTTATATAATTTACATACATAATGTAATCATAAAGATTTGTGCTATTAAATTATATTTTTTGAAAATGACTTAATAAGATAAATGTATTACAAGATAAATGTATTATTTTATTAGGTCCTTGAATAAGTTCTCGCTGTTTCTTAAAAGATGGCGTAGCGGCACTCTGTGCATGGAATTTCGTACGGAAACGCATCAGCTAAGTAGTACTATATGTAACCTCAAATTCTAGTAGATACAGTTTACCACAGTGTCAACCACGTGTTTAATTACCTATTGCGAAAATGTCTATTTTTGTGCCAAATAAAGTGTTTTTGCGGGGAATTTTATTGCACTGCTTTATTCAAAAGAAATCTGCAGCTGAAGCACACAGAATTCTTGTTGAAACATATGGTGACAATGCTCTGTCGAATACGACATGCAGAGACTGGTTTAGGCGCTTTAAAAATAATGACTTTGACCTTGAAGATAAAGAACGTTCTGGAGCACCGACAAAGTTTGAAGACGAAGAATTGGAGGCATTGCTTGATCTAGATCCATGTCAGACGCTAGTAGAGCTCGGGAAAACATTGCAAGTAGATGCGTCAACAGTTTCAAAACGTTTAAAAGCGTTAGGAATGATCCAAAAGCAAGGACATTGGGTGCCGTATGAGTTGAAGCCGAGAGACGTTGAACGACGTTTTCTCATGTGTGAATTGCTGCTTCAACGGCATAAAAGAAAAGGCTTTCTGCACCGTATCATCACTGGAGATGAAAAGTGGATACACTACGATAATCCTAAGCGTAGAAAATCGTGGGGTAAGCTCGGCCATGCATCAACATCGTCGGCAGAGCCGAATATCCATGGTTCGAAACTTCTGCTCTGCATTTGGTGGGATCAGCAGGGCGTAATTTATTATGAGCTGCTTAAACCTAATGAAACTATCACGGGAGCTCGCTATCGACTTCAGATGATGCGTTTGAGTCGAGCTCTAAAAGAAAAGCGGCCACTATACGGGCAGAGACACGACAAAGTCATTTTGTTACATGACAATGCTCGGCCACATGTGGCAAAACCAGTCAAAACTTACCTGGAAACGCTTCAATGGGAAGTTCTACCTCACCCGCCGTATTCACCGGACATAGCCCCCTCGGATTACCACTTGTTTTGGTCGATGGCGCATGGTTTGAGCGAGCAGCGCTTCCATTCTTTCGAAGAAACCGAAAAATGGGTCGATTCATGGATTGCGTCAAAAGATGAATCGTTTTTTCGACGGGGGATTCAATTACTGCCAGAAAGATGGGAGAAAGTGGTCTCTAATGATGGACAATACTTTGAGTAAAGTTATTGTAAGCCTTATATTTTAAATTAATGTTTTTTTTTTAACAAAAAAAACAGCGAGAACTTATTCAAGGTCCTAATATAACGAATTTTTATATTAAATCAGTCAGTATTGTTTATTAATATTGCTTTTTACTATTAATAAGCTTTTCGCTTGTAATTTAGTAATAATCTTTAATTATTATGGACCAATAATAAATTTTAACTGTTAATGAACTTAATTAATTTATTAATAATAAATTTTTGCTTTTAACAAAATAGATTTTTAACTACCAACTTTTTGTCACTAATAAATTTATTTCAGTTATGACAAATTTTTAATACTAATAAAGTTTATTTATTGGTAATGAGTCATAAATTAAATTAATTTTTCTAGTTACTGCGATAGAATATGCCTTGAATCGTTCTATGATACATTCTATACGGGAAGAATTAACTATCAATATATGGCAAGACTTGGCTAAAGCTTCTGAAATTTATTTTTACGGGATGCGTTGTACTCGTAACTGCCATTTTGACTGTAATGATTATAAACTTGTTCCTGACGCCTACAACGTAAGTTGATTTACTTTAATATTTATGTTAATAATTTTGTAATTATTTCTTTACATTTCTAAATACTTACATATCTAAATTATTTAAAATTATCTCGGAGATTTTAAGACACAAGATTAAAATTATTGACAAAATAGTTTTCAATTTGTTTAATAACTGATTTTGTTACATTAAATAAGTGAACAATATTAATTATAGTTATTAAAATAAACAATCCTCCAATTAGGAATAAATCTAGAAGTATATATTTAATTCTAGTAATATGACAAATGTGTCTTAGTTTATTGCAATTCAAAAAGTAAAACTAAAAAAAATAACTGTTGGAAAACTTTTGCAAATTTTTTATTTTGAGTGTTACTAGATTATTTATATATTAATACAAATGACGTTTTGTATTTCATTAAACCAAAAAAAGTTAGCCACGCTATTCTACGCTCTAGTTTTTAATATTAAATGTAAAAGTGTGGCATTTACAGAAAATCACACGGCAAGGCTTTGATTGATACTCGACAACGTGATACAATGCACGGAAAAAGATGAATACGCCTATCACGAGATGATATCGTATTTGCCGCTTTGCAGTCATCCGAATCCTAAGGACGTATGTGCAACAATTGACGCATTAATTTTTAGATTTGTCATGATTATATTAGCTTTTAAACTTACTAAGATTTATCCAGATTTTTTAAGTTTATATCACGCAGTATAAAGAAATATTAAAAAGAAAATTATAATATCAAGGCTCTTACGATAAATATCACACAAAGAAGTAAAGAGCAAATGAGCCAATGTTGGTTGTCCGTACATATATGTTTCAAAATATATGTAGAAATATATGTACAAAATATATATGTGTAATCACATTATTGTGATTACAATCTTAAATTTCAAAATATATGTACGGACAACCAACGTTGGCTCATTTGCCCTTTATTTCTTTGTGAAATATTAAAGAACTTTTTTCTCAATGTAAAATTTATATAATTCTGATTCTCATTAAATTAATTGGCGCTAAAATAAAGTTTTTTATTATTAATTATATATAATAATTAGCATCATTAATGCTCTCTTTTCAAATTCATAAACAAGTGTTGTGTTAAATTAGAGTTTTATGAAAAATATTTTATTTTCTGACACAGGTTTTGATAATTGGAGGTGGCGATGGTGAAGCTGCTCGAGAAGTCGCAAAACATCCGGATGTGAAGCGTGTCACGTTTGTGGACATTGAACAGAGTAATTGAAATATGTAAGGACTATTTGCCTCGTTTGAGCTTGGGTCCTAACAATCCTAAAGTAAGCATTCACGCTTGTGACGGCTTGCAATACCTGAAGGATCACCACGGAAAATTCACGGAAAATTTATGTGAAGTGATTTGCCTGTTTGCATCCGGCGGTACTCGCGTTTGCGCTTGCGGAATGGAATATAAGAAAGTTAGCGATACCAAATGCGAACCATACAAGACCTTTGCGGTGGTAACTCAGCTGGACGTTGCCAGAAGTTACAGTCTCAAGAACTCCAAGGAAGCCAAGGTACCCATTGCCGGAATTGGCCATCACATTCTCCATGTGGACGTGCATTACGCGGGCAATTGGATATATTGGGTGGAATTCAACCGAGGCATCTGGAACGGTATCTTTAGGTGAGAAAAAATACTATTATTGGCAGATATTAAATTCTTCAGAAATTTATTAAAAATAAAATTAATTTATATTTCAGAATACGATCCAACGGCACAGAACTGCAGCAAGTAGGCAGTCAAACAGGGAATTGGCTCCAATGGAATTCCAATGGAAACTTGTATTTTGCCAATGTCTTCCCCCATGACAATTACGTGGAGGTCTGCCGGTTAAACAGCTCGAACCAAAAAGTGCTCGTGAAGACAACGACGCTCCCTGCGAGTTAGCAGTTAATCCGATCAAGCATACCTGTATTGGATCGATTACGGACAGTATCCTCGAATAGGCAAAGCTTTCCTCGACGGCAGCAACTGGTCTCCGATTGTAACGTCCGGTGTCAGCACATCGCGCGATCTCAATCGATCTTGCAACACACGACATTTATTGAGTGGACTCAAAGTTGGATACCATTCAGAAAGTATCGTACACCGGCGGAAATTAGGAAATTATCCGTAGAAATCTGCCAAATCCAATGAACGTCATCATTTTTGGCGAAGATGTCTACTGGGTGGATCGCAATCTGGCCACCGTCTTTAAGGCGAATAAGCTCAGCGGCAATACCAGTCTTCTCATTCCCGTCCGAACGAATCTGCAAAAACTCAGAGACATCGTTATTTTCGATCAAAGAAACCAACCAGCAGAACCTACAAATCCTTGCTCGCAGGTATCAGTTTGTTTCAATATACGCAATTTTTTATCTGAAAAAATAAAACTAAAATAAATTTACGATTACTTTTAACGAAATAATTAACGAAGATAAAGATATCTTTCGAGCATTATAAAATCTTAATTTATATTTACATTATAAAATGACTTAATTGAAAGACATGAAATGTCTTAAAACATACATCTAATGCTCGAAAGATATTATCAACTTTGTACAATGTTTCATACACGCAAACATATATCTCGTTTACTGTGACATCAGGGCCCACAGTGATGATGTATGTTAAATTATCTCCACTAAATTCCATGAAAAGATTTCCATAAGGAAATAGTCGTTTTATCAGCTGTAAATTATTTCAAGTAACCACTAATTGAATCTTGTTTATATTTTTGTATGGCCGCAGTGAGTTTATGCGTAAGTCGGTTTACCGTAGTTTTGTCTGCCGGATATCAAGTTCATTTTCTTCTTGCTTTGCGACTTTTTCCGCTACTTTCTCACGAATCTCCACTGGGTAACTAGTATCCGGAGGCCGCCTCTCATGGATTATTGTGTGTTTCTTTACTGCATTTTGAATAGTCTCAATGAAGTCTTCAGCTTCCAAGATCTATAGAGAGAAGGTTACCTCAGTAAAACCGGTTGAGGGCGAGGGACGATAAAGTAAGGGGGGGCTAGAAACAGCTTGATGGCGAGGAGCGATGAAGGAAGGGGGGAGCTAGAAACAGCTTGATGGCGAGGGGCGATGAAGGAAGGGGAGAGCATGATGATCTCTCATCGACAAACAGTAGCTGTCTGAGATAGCTTCTGTTCGCCGATGAGATCATCATTGCCCCTCTTGCCGCTCGCCCCTATCTGCATTTGCCCCTCTTGCCGTTCGTCCCTCTTTGCGCATGAGGTAACCTCTCTATAGATCTTGTTCAGCTTCTAACTGATACTTAGTTTTTAATTGTATTTTCAGGTTTACCTAAGGCACTATAAACGTGAGTATTCTCACGTCTGCTCACGTCTGCGCCATTTTTGCTCCATTCTTCCACTCCTTGCCCTTTCGCCCGCTGAGCTAAGGGATCTGTTGATCCCTGCTCTTCTAATCACTGCCTCTAGCACTAAGTTAAAAAGAAGAGGGGCCAGACCGTCGCCTTGTTTAACTCCCTTTTCTATCTGTAGGGGTTCCGAGATTCTTCCGTTAACCTTGACTCTCCCTCTTGCCTTCTCGGTGACCAACTTACACATTTGCACCAGTTTGTTTGGGACTTTTAATTCTACTAAGGCTTCCCACATTGCTCTGCGATCTATGTTGTCGTATGCTGTTTTAAAGTCAATGAACAGATGATACGATGCGATATTGTGTTCCCAGAGCTTCTCCAAGAGATGTCTCATGATGAAGAGTTGGTCTGTAGTTGATTTATCTTTCCTGAACCCGTACTTGTATTCGCCTAGCAATTCTTCGTATATTTTCTCTAGTTTTTTACGAATGATATATGTAGGAATCGGAAATCCGTTTACCGTGCGCACGCTGCGCGCCCGCGCCTAGCGGCGATTAGAATAAGGATCCTCCAATCAGGATCTTTGCTAATGTCATTTTTGAAACTATCATCCTCTTTAATTATTATTTTCCTTTCTCTTTTTTCTTTCTTAGGCCACGCCTTTTTACTATTACTGGTTAAATCATTTTTTGTTAAAACCTAGAATGCATAATAACAATAATAGTATCATTTTTTAACAAAAATGGTTTGCAGGCGGAGTGCAATACAACTAATAAAGAAAATAGCAGATTAATTAAAAAAGTATTAACGAAAGAAACAATGATTTCTATTACGGTTTCTTCCTTTATTTTTATTAACAATTGGTTGTTTTTGAATTTCCTGGTACGCCACATCGACATTAATTTGCCTTTTGATATTATTGACTTGTTGTGTATAGAATCTTTTTTCTTAACTGGAGGTAACATATTTCTAGTGCACGAAAGATATTATCAATTTTATATAATGTTTGATACACGGAAACGTATATTTCAGTTACTGTGTCATCAGGACCCACAGTGATGAAACATATAAAATGTATTTTTCTTTTTTTTTTTCTGTTAACCGATAAAATTTCCAATTCACGTTTGCCTTCTCATTTTTTTCATGCAGATAAAAATCCAAATGTTTGTTTTGTAAATGATCCGTAAATTTATCATTTTTTGATGTATGGTTAAATTGTTAAATTTACCATTGCAGCAATTTTTTTTTGTTTTAATCGCATTTGGGTAATACCAGCAGTCTGTAACAAATATATATTTATTGTTAAAAATGATGTATAAAACCAATTTTCATAAAGATAATTGATACTAACATTAACATGCTTAATCATACTTTCTTGCGCTGTTGCAAAGTATTGCAATACAACTAATAAAGAAAATAGAAGATTAATTAAAAAAGTATTAACGAAAGAAACAATGATTTCTATTACGGTTTCTTCCTTTACTTTTATTAACAATTGGTTGTTTTTGAATTTCCTGGTACGCCACATCGACATTAATTTACCTTTTGATATTATTGACTTGGTGTGTATAGAATCTTTTTTCTTAATTGGAGGTACATAATATGTTTCGGCTGTTTTACCTCATCTTCGATTTGTTGCAACTTAGAAGAGTGATTGCTCTGTAATTACTACAGATAGTTAGGTTCCCCTTTTTTGGTATCGGGTTGATTAGGCCGGTTGCCCAGTCTTCCGGGAGTGTGTTCTTATGTCTCCAGATATTCACAATTAGCTTATGCATTATCAATGCAGTTGTGTTGCCTGTGTACTTCAGCATCTCGCCCGTGATAGAGTCAATGCCTCGGGCTTTGTTGTTTTTTAAGGCGATTATGGCCCCTTTTATCTCTTCTATGTCAATATAGAATAGTGGTAATATTTTGAATTTTTCACTATTATTCTTTTGCTTATCAACCGTTTTTTTCACCATAAACTTTTATTTTTATTTTATTTAATAAATTTGCAATGAACGGTATATTGTTATCCTTTTTTGTATCAAAATAAAAAATACTTTTTTGTATCAAATACCATAAATGTTCGTTTTCTGGAGGATAACTTAATTGGAAGACATGAAATGTCTTGAAGCATATTTCTAGTGCACGAAAGATATTATTAATTTTATATAATGTTTGATACACGGAAACGTATATTTCAGTTACTGTGTCATCAGGGCCCACAGTGATGAAACATATAAAATGTATTTTTCTTTTTTTTTTTTTTTTTTTTTAACCGATAATATTTCCAATTCACGTTTGCCTTCTCATTTTTTTCATGCAGATAAAAATCCAAATGTTTGTTTTGTAAATGATCCGTAAATTTATCATTTTTTGATGTATGGTTGAATTGTTAAATTTACCATTGCAGCAATTTTTTTTTTGTTTTAATCGCATTTGGGTAATACCAGCAGTCTGTAACAAATATATATTCATTGTTAAAAATGATGTATAAAACCAATTTTCATAAAGATAATTGATACTAACATTAACATGCTTAATCATACTTTCTTGCGCTGTTGCAAAGTATTGCAATACAACTAATAAAGAAAATAGAAGATTAATTAAAAAAGTATTAACGAAAGAAACAATGATTTCTATTACGGTTTCTTTCTTTACTTTTATTAACAATTGGTTGTTTTTGAATTTCCTGGTACGCCACATCGACATTAATTTGCCTTTTGATATTATTGACTTGTTGTGTATAGAATCTTTTTTCTTAACTGGAGGTACATAATATGTTTCGGCTGTTTCACCTCATCTTTGATTTGTTGCAACTTAGAAGAGTGATTGCTCTGTAATCACTACAGATAGTTTCGGATCTTTCATTTGGAAAAGTTTGAACAATCATTTTAGCTATATGTTCACCCAATTCATTTGTCATACTGCAAAAAATTACATAATTAAATAAATATATACAATTAAAAGTAAAGTAAAATAAAATTAATAAAATAAAATAAAATTTACTTTGCAGGAATGTTTTCAATATAAGAAATAATTATATTGCATAAATTAATTTTTAGTATTTCAGATAAGTTTTCTGTTGAATTATAATACATTAAAATTTCTTTTCCTGTTTTGCTTTTTGAAAGTAATTCCTTGATGCAAATCATAGTTTGTTTGGTTAATTTAACTGATTCTATAGGATTCGATATATTCGAAAGTGAACCCTCAGATACAAAATATAGTAAAAATTTATATTCGAAATTTTATTTGTTTTACACAAAATACGTACACACCTTATAATTTGGTTTCCAAAACGCTAAAAATGTACAGATAGTTAGGTCCCCCTTTTTGGTATCGGATTGATTAGGCCGGTTGCCCAATCTTCCGGGAGTGTGTTCTTATGTCTTCAGATATTCACAATTAGCTTATGCATTATCAATGCAGTTGTGTTGCCTGTGTACTTCAGCATCTCGCCCGTGATAGAGTCAATGCCTGGGGCTTTGTTGTTTTTTTAGGCGATTGTGGCCCTTTTTATCTCTTCTATGTTAATATAGAATAGTGGTAATATTTTGAATTTTTCACTATTATTCTTTTGCTTATCAACCGTTTTTTTCACCATAAACTTTTATTTTTATTTTATTTAATAATTTGCAATGAACGGTATATTGTTATCCTTTTTTGTATCAAAATAAAAAATACTCTTTTGTATCAAATACCATTGAAAGTTTTCCGAGTAGTTTTACTCAACGATATACGGCACGAAACGGCTGGACAAAATCCGACTAGTTCTTTACTGAAATATCTTGTAACGGTCAGAGTTACACCGAGTTCACTCGTTCAAAATGTTCGTTGAGCGTATTTGTTCCAACCTCGTGCTCGGATTGGCTACCGACTATATTTATTACTGTAACCGGGGTGTGTGAATAAATCACTTCTTTGAACAGAATAACAAATGGTCTTTATTTCAAGCTCCGAATACACTTTATCTCGACGATTGTTCGACTGACTAGATTTAATTTCACGGCTTATTCGACTAGAAAACGCGACTGACTTTAATGCCGGTTCTGTACAGTGTTTTTTTTTTTGGTTAGCCGATAATATTTCCAATTCACGTTTGTTTTCTCATTTTTTTTATGTAGATAAAAATCCAAATGTTTGTTTTGTAAATGATCCGTAAATTTATCATTTTTTGATGTATGGTTCAATTGTTAAATTTACCATTGCAGCAATTTTTTTTTGTTTTAATCGCATTTGGGTAATACCAGCAGTCTGTAACAAATATATATTCATTGTTAAAAATGATGTATAAAACCAATTTTCATAAAGATAATTGATACTAACATTAACATGCTTAATCATACGCTTTCTTGCGCTATTGCAAAGTATTGCACTACAACTAATAAAGAAAATAAAAGATTAATTAAAAAAGTATTAACGAAAGAAACAATGATTTCTATTACGGTTTCTTCCTTTACTTTTATTAACAATTGGTTGTTTTTGAATTTCCTGGTACGCCACATCGACATTAATTTGCCTTTTGATATTATTGACTTGGTGTGTATAGAATCTTTTTTCTTAATTGGAGGTACATAATATGTTTCGGCTGTTTCACCTCATCTTCGATTTGTTGCAACTTAGAAGAGTGATTGCTCTGTAATTACTACAGATAGTTAGGTCCCCCTTTTTTGGTATCGGGTTGATTAGGCCGGTTGCCCAATCTTTCGGGAGTGTGTTCTTATGTCTCCAGATATTCACAATTAGCTTATGCATTATCAATGCAGTTGTGTTGCCTGTGTACTTCAGCATCTCGCCCGTGATAGAGTCAATGCCTGGGGCTTTGTTGTTTTTTAAGGCCATTATGGCTCCTTTTATCTCTTCTATGTCAATATAGAATAGTGGTAATATTTTGAATTTTTCACTATTATTCTTTTGCTTATCAACCGTTTGTTTCACCATAAACTTGTATTTTTATTTTATTTAATAAATTTGCAATGAACGGTATATTGTTATCCTTTTTTGTATCAAAATAAAAAATACCCTTTTGTATCAAATACCATAAATGTTCGCTTTCTGGAGGATAACTTAATTGGAAGACATGAAATGTCTTGAAGCATATTTCTAGTGCACGAAAGATATTATCAATTTTATATAATGTTTGATACACGGAAACGTATATTTCAGTTACTGTGTCATCAGGGCCCACAGTGATGAAACATATAAAATGTATTTTTCTTTTTTTTTTTGTTAATTTATAATATTTCCAATTCACGTTTGCCTTCTCATTTTTTTCATGCAGATAAAAATCTAAATGTTTGTTTTGTAAATGATCCGTAAATTTATCATTTTTTAATGTATGGTTGAATTGTTAAATTTACCATTGCAGCAATTTTTTTTGTTTTAATCGCATTTGGGTAATACCAGCAGTCTGTAACAAATATATATTCATTGTTAAAAATGATGTGTAAAACAAATTTTCATAAAGATAATTGATACTAACATTAACATGCTTAATCATACTTTCTTTAATTAAATAATTAAATAATATTAATTTATTATGAATTTTTTGCCGATCTCTGTGACGAAATGTTTGATTCGTATGTAGTCTAAATTTTCAGCAATTGCAATAATATATTGACGCGATATATTGAAGTCAATTTACGGTATTATCACACAAATAATACAAAAAGGAGAGAAATAGCGCAATTGTCTTTGCTTGTCAAGCAGTCATATTACTAGGGAAAGTTTCTCGTAAGTTGCACGTTAGGTGCATATGTAGTTTAATAATGTTCATTTTTGGTCGTTAATAAGGTTCAGATTTTGGTCGTTTATTAGCGTGAGAAGAAAAATTAGTATTTTTTTTTCTATTTTGCTCTATAAGAACTTTTGAATGTCGAACAGGTTGCATAATGTGTGATATATTTTTATCATTCTCGCTTTCTGATCTGTACTGATCATTGTTTACATCTGAATCACATAATACTGTATTTTCAATGACATTTGCTTGAGATATCCATATCAGCCCAGCAAACCATATAATGTTTTATATATGTATTTGCAGGGTTGGGAAAGTTATTTTGTAAAAGTATCTAATTAAAGTTACAGTTCTTTTGATTGAAAAAACAACTAGTTACAGTTACAAGTTACCGATTCTAAAAAGTAACACGTTACAGTTATAGTTATTCAAAAAGTAACAAGTCGTTACTTTTCAGTTACTTTTTTGCAATAAATGCGCACTACTATTTTTAATATACGAATCTTACATTTCAAGATTTATTAACTTATTATATACTACATAAGTACTTAATTTTATGTTATATTATTTTATATGTAATAAATCACAATTGTTTTAAACTTAAAATAAAAATACATTTAAAATATTAAATTAATTAATAATTTAAAATAAATTATTATACACTTAGAATAAAAATTATAAAATTAAGATTTTTCAGTTTAAAAATTCACGAATTTCACACAAACAGTCGTAACTTTCCGAAAAATCGTAGACTAATGTTTCAGTTCTTTTTAAAGTCTCAACTTTATGCTTATATGATAATCATCCTCAAAGATAATTTATTACTAGGTAGCAGTGCATTCTTTAAATGAGAATTTATTTATTTCTGTTGAATTTCATAATTAATATCTATACGGTTATCCGTCTATTTATTTAACAAATATCGAATCTACACCTAATATGACAAATTCCATGACAATTTTGTTCCTTTCCTTATGCATATGTTTATGTGACTATGCAAGTTTGTCTGGATAGGCCCTAATTCTTACAATTAATACAACCATATATAGAATATTAAATTAACTGTTAAATTAGTTATTAGTTACCATAAATATGTAACTAAGTTAAGTTACAGTTATAGATGAAAAAAAAGGAACGAAGTTAAGTTATAGTTACCGAAAAAAAATAACTATAACTGTAACTTCGTTACAAGTAACGAGTTACTTCCCAACCCTGTGTATTTGTAATATTACGAATATTACAAGTAATATTATATGTACAGGTAAAAGATACGTTCATGTATAGCTCTATGTCACCAACTTTAGATATTACATATATGTATCAGATCTTTATATTATGTAATGTAACATGTATATATATTTTATATATATTTTCAAACAAGTTTGTAATATGTATGCTACACCACAATAATAATAATAAGGTATTTAAATATATCGATACGTGTATTACTATACATATATATATATTGCTGTATAATATTGTACTGTGAAGTTTTCATACATGTATCGATATATTATTCATATATGAAATAACAACAAATAAATTTTATAATTATACTGAAATATATTTATTTAATTAATACATTATATATATATATATATATATATATATATATATTTCAATTAATATATAGGTATTGTTAAAAATCTTTATAATATATGTATATATGTGACCTGGACTACGAAAAGATGGTTAACGTGCGAAAATAAAAGTTTGTTAGAAAAAAAGCTATTAATGTAAAACAGCGCTCGGAATTAGTTGCACATTTCGGGCCGATTTCCGAGACGATGCCTCCTGTTCCCCCACTACCGCCCGGCCGCTGGAGCCCGAGCCGTCGATAGCTCTGGCTCAGGAGCGTTTTATATTAGAAATAGGCTGGATTGTTTAGGCATCTTTCAGGAAATCGTAACATTTTCTTCATTACATAAATAATGTTTATTTTTATTAATACATAATATATATATTTAATTATACACATATTATAATTTTTTCGAAGGAAAACATATAAGCATAAATAAACTATATTTTCGAAGGAAAACATAAACAAACTATATATATAAACGTACATATTAGATAATATATATTTTACTTTATCACAGTAGCTTTATATTGTATTCTAAAGACTTTTAGCGTTAAAAATATAACTTTTTGGTTTCCTCTGAATGTTAATTGAAGAGGAAAATAAAAAAGGATAGGTACAAAAATAGGCTTTCAAGATAAACTTTTGCCAGAGCATGTGTAGTATATGTGATGCATAGTGTATCTTTTTATATCAGAAACTTCACTTTTAAAAATTTGGCATTTACCTTTCTTTCTTATTTCCACTCTTCTTATTTAAGACATTCATATTGAATACATAAAATTTAAACATAAAATACGTTGTATATATCCAACAAAACAAAAATTTTGTGGCTGTAATTATGCGCGTATAAGTTTCATCAGAAGTTATGTTTCTCAAGACATACTTAAAATATTGTTCATAATTAAAATTAAAATGTTTTTTGTAACAAAGAAAGTTATCCATTTCTAACGCTATGATTAGGTTCATCGTTAACAAATCACAAAGAGATAATTAATATAATTGTTAATTTCGCTTTGTAATTGCAGCCAAATCTATAAGTCTAGGCAATAATATCGAAACGATTACTCACTGCCCGGTAAAAAATTTCTCATACATAATTGGACAAAAATAGTACATATCTAATTATACAAAATTATATACCGAATTTGTCCATACATAAATAGATACACTTATATATAAATGAATATAAATATATATAAATGAATATAAATATATATAAATATATATAAATATATATAAATATATAAATATATTAATATATATATTTATATATGATCATATAAAAGTGTGTATGAGTAAATATACAGTTTCTTGTTTTATTTTGTTGTGTTTTTATTGCACAAACATAAAGTACATAATCATACATCATATATATATATATATCCACTATAAAATAAAAAGTATATGTATACAAAACAAAACGTTATTAATAATATTTATATATATAGTAAAATATAAAATATGAATTCTTTTTTTTAACACAGAAAATAAAGATTATAACTTAATAGTTATTTGGCTTCGCGCTTAAGTTCTCCAATCCTTTGGGATAACGTTCTCTCAAGATCTTTGGTACGAACATATGGCCACTTTTTAAGTTTTCCTATTGCTTTAGCATATTCTGAAAGAAAATAAAAGATAAATCACATGTTCTACAACATAACAAAATACCAATAAAAATATTTTCAGTAAAATCATAAAATATAATAAAACTTGATAAAATTTACTTATGATTGTAAATCTAGCAATAATATCGATATTATCATATTTTATTTCAGTTTGCTTTCCTATATTACGAGGTGAATAACCAGTAAGAGTGACTTGATGAGGTCCTTTCTTAAAAATCTCTTCTTTAAATACGCCAAGCACCAATTTTCGAACTAAATGCGTTGTCTTTGATGAAGAACCAAGAGCATAATGTAGAACCAAAGATTTACAAAAAATATCATTTCCGAGTAATATCATCTATAAACAATGAAAATAATGTGAATTTAAAAAATTCATGAATTTTTTAATAATTATATTTAATTAGTGTATAATATTATAATAATATAATAATATACACGAATTTATATCTGAGAAAAAAAAGAATTGTTTTATTATTATAGTAAAAGAGAAGCTACTTGCCATAATTATTTATATTTATATAATAAATTTTCTATATATAGTTTCTATTTTATATATACATATGTTTATATATATATATATATATATATATTATAAATGTAAAAATATAAATACCGTTTCTCCGTTAAAATCCTTTCCGTATAATTGATGAAGTTGACGTGGAGTATCTGCCAAAGGTTCTTCTATATCATTTGTTATATTCGGTTCCCGCTCTGACTCTACTTCATTTTGAGAGTGTACAAATGGTGATTCAAGTGAGTTATGTTGCAGTATATTTGAATGCGTATCTTTACAAGATTTTTTTTGCGAAATATTCCTAGGTTCTGTAAAAATAGAATATAGAATTAAATGTACAATCTCAAATTTTAATGTAACATTATTAATGTATATTTGAAAAGGATGATTTAAAAGGAAGATGATAAATGACCTGCTTCAAACGATGCTTTATTTTGTTTGATTTGTTGATAGGTATCTGTTACATCTTTCAACTGTTTCCTGGTTGAATCTGTGCTCACACATGCTAGAAGAAAATATTATGTTAAAATAAAAATTGCATTTATCGTATTTACATATTATACATATACTTCCATTAAAGAAAACATAATAATAATAACAAAATAATAATAATAATAATAATAATAACAGAAAACGATACGATATTACACTTATGCTGAGTGTAGATGGAGCTTGTATTAAAAAAAGCTCGACAGCTTCTTTATGGCCGATATGTTTTACGATAGCAGAAATTCCACCGCATCTGAGACATTCTTTTATTATGTGTGTAGGAATATGGTACGCTGATATCAAACCGGAAATGAATACATATCTGAGACCGTTATGCTTAAAATTGCAATCTTGCTTTAAGCAAGGAGGTCTCACATGGATTCATCCTAGAACTAACAGATCTTATACAACTCAGATAAAAGCTCCTCTTGTAGTCGCTGATGCTCCAGCTAGAGCAATGGTTTTAAATATGCAAAATCACAACAGTAAAAATGGATGTCACACGTGTGAAATTCGAGCGGAAAAAATACGTAATCCTCAGCAAGGGAAGGCACGTCGTCGTGTATACAAATTTCGTTCTAATGAATGGACTCTACGAACAAAGGAAAGAATGCTTACATGTGGCAAACATGCTGAACTTACTCATAACATCAACAAGAGTATAAAAGGACGTACAGTAGTTCATATTTTGCCAGATATTGATGAAAGTACTATTGTTTTCGCAGAATTTATGCATCTTTTGTGTTTAGGTATAATAAAACAGATCCTTATTTTATGGACGGAAAAGCTAGGTGAATGGAACATTAAAGAGCACATAGACTCTATAGATGATTTCTTATCAGAGATTAAACCACCTAATACAATTAGTCGTTTACCTAGAGAATTAAAAAAACATAAATTTTGGAAAGCATACGAAAATTTATATTGGGCACTATTTTATTCTCTTCTTGCTGTAAAAAATTACTTGCCTGACAAATATTTTCAACACTGGATGCTACTTGTAATATCCCTCAATTTATTATTACAAGAACAGATACACATCTCTGAGTTAGAAAAAACAAAAATGTTACTTACACGATTTGTGAGTGAATTTGAAGCTTTGTACGGAGAGGCTGAGCTTACATATAACTTGCATCAGCTGTTGCATGTGACATTAAATGTCCAACGATGGAGTCCGGTATGGAGTAACAGTGCCTTTATTTTTGAATCTTTTATTGGAACTTTAGCTAAAATGATACATGGACCGAAACATATTGGAAAAGAGCTTATTAATAAGTTACAAATCATTCAAGGACTTCAGGTCATGACAAATGAAAAATTCCAGCCAGCTTTTGCTTCTGATTTATGTTTAAGTAAAAGCAATCAATCTTTCAGATTTACTGAACATGAAAAGTATTTATTGGATTCTATAAATATTTCAATAATAAATGTAAACGTTTTTTCTCGAGCCAAAATTAAAGGCCAAATATATATCTCTTTACTTTATAAACAGACAAATACACGAAGTTACTGCGTACGTTGTAGAGTTGCTGAAAATTCTGTAATTTTTGGATCGATAAAATTTTTCCTTACGTCACCAGAACATGGCATTCTCTTTGTACTAGAGCCATTTGAAATAGATCAAGCTAAAATAATGTTTCATCGGATAACACGAGTAAAAGTAGATCACATTTTACCAATTAGGGAAGGAGGGCCTTCTGTATTATTGCAAGTTTCTAATATTATATCAATAATGAAAGTATTCTTAATAAATGATTACATATGTATCGTTCCTAAAACCATTAAAAAATATCTGCTTTAATATTACTTTAATGTAAATAGTAAATAATTTTTAATGTAAATAGTATATTTCAAAATATATGATACATTTATCATCAAACTGTTTTATATAAAGTATGTTAGTCGCATATATACGCATTATATATACAACTAACTTGATAAAGACATTTTTTTTTAAATCTCTTCTTTAAGTACCCTACGCACCAATTTTCGAACTATTTGTATCACTCATAAAATGTATTTATATCTCATGTTATTTATTTTTCTCATATTATTTAGAAATACAATAAATAACATATATCTCATAAATGTAAAATAGTGTTTTTTTATTTTATTTTGTTTATATTCCTCTCTTGCATGCACGCGCGCGATAAAAAAAAGATATAGAAACTTTTAGAAAAGTAAAATATTTTTAAATCAAGGCATTAACGTGAAATTAAGGAAAAAGTGACACAATTAGCCAGAATTTCTCGTTTATACAAAATCATATACAATTGCGTATGACTATATCTGAAATTTGCTTCTTACTTATATATGTTTATACATGATGCAAGACTTATACATAATCATATATTAGACTAACAGAGATTCATATATAATTATATATAAAATATTGTGGACATTATATATAAGTATGTATAAAAAGTACTTACATGTAATTCTATACTGCAGTCGCTCCATTTATATATATATATATATAACGTTTTATTTTTCGTCATGTATAATTATACATATTTTTACACAATTATGTAAAATATTGTATAACTCTATTAAATGCTATATGATTATATATGAGAAATTTTTTACCGGGCATGCTTGATATATGCATGTACATTCATACAAATAATTATAATTGTACACATACAATGCGAATAATTAGAATTTTTTTAAACATACAATCATAATATTAAATAAAAATAATTACAAAGTTAAAAATAAATTAAATTAATTTAAATACCATTTTTCCCATATATTTACCGCGTATGATCAGAATGCATTTCAAATCGCATATCCGCACATTATTTCCTCGACCAAGCCAGGAGCATGCTATGCTGAATTCATTTGTGAATATTCTACTGAGGCATCTTTGGACTAACTGTTTACTATTTTTGCCTCCAATGCATTTAATAAAGTCAATCTTGAAAATAAAGAGTAGATAAATTAGTTATAGATTCAATATTTGAAAATAAACATTTCTGCAATTGAACCGCTGGATCGAAAAAGAGTATGAGCGATTTTTCTGAAATTCTTAACACCGTATGTTCAATAATACATGGTTGAAATATGTGCCACTTAGAATTTCAGAAAAATCGCATACGTACTCTTTCGATCGGGCGGTTCATTGATGAAAGGTTGATTTAGATATGTCTATAATTTTGATGCTTATTCACATTTTATTGCATTTATCAAGAATTACTGCAAATTACAAAGATTTTAAGTGATTTGTTTTGTCACTAATTAATAATTTTCTTTGTGACAAATACGTGTGCGCACACGTACGTGTGACGTAAGCGGTTCTCGCTTGTGTGCATGCTTTCCCTACCACGCTGCCCTGGTGCTGGTTGGTTCGAGTTTGCATCACTGGTTATGACCCATAAACAAGAGATTGAGAATCACTGGATATCAGCAAACACCAGCAAGCTCTTGTAAAGATGACGACTTTATGTCGATTTGTGAAACAATTCAGAAAATGTTCAATTTTATCAGAATCTAATAGAAGTATATCGCTGTCTGCGACAACGCGTTTAAAAGAAAGTGAGTTTATTATCTAACAACACTTGTCAAATTGAATATGCAATTATAATAACCTCTATTGTCACATGTAATGCTTAGCTTGTTTATTTCACTAATTGAAAATTAGTATTAATTACTTTTTATTACAGTAATTGAAAAGAAGGAAGGTGACACTCTAATCATCGAAGCGATAAAAGTGCCACAGCAAAAGGAAAATCTATTAATAAACTTGAAATCCAATGCGTGTTCACTTTGTGCTTTAGGACTGGATGTTAAACATACTGTAAGTTTTGTAGTAAAACCTGTGTTTTAGCATCAAATCTATTTCTACATTTTGTAGGATGTCCTTATTCTAAGTCAGTTTGTAAGATCAAATGGCACTATGCTACCACGCAGAATAACTGGTCTATGCACGGTGCAACAAAAAAGAGTTTCCACTTTAGTAACAATGGCTCATAAAGCAGGTTTGCAAATATATTTTTAAGTATATGCATTATATGCATTTTAAGAAGTAATTTTTATTGCTTATCTTGTTATTATCTTGCTTTGTTTTTCTAGGTTTGATGCCAAATTTAGCTCCAAAAAATGACAGATACAATCCCAATCGTAGATACAATTGGGAAAAGTTTAACACATACTATGATGAAAATACTATTCGATATAAATACAAGAATTAGAGAATGTAGAACAAAAGTAAATAGAAGTTGTTTTGTTAATGTAATTGACTTTATTGAATTTGAATTATCTATCTGAGTGATCATCCCTTTTATAGTAAATTAGAGACATTTAGATATTTTATTAGTATATAAAAGTAATACTCGTTCAGTCCATTTGACAATATAATATTAGTTTCTCAAGTTATATTGACTTTTACATGTTACTTGATTTTCTAAAAATCTTATTACAGTTGTGTTTATTTACATCACAAATTGGGAACTGAGAAAGATGGCGCAGGTGTGTATATATAACGCTGCTTTACCGATAGATCTTTTAACCTCGTCAAGTAATACGTAAACACTTCAAAACTTGATCTTCTCCTTAAATTTTAAATCTTGATAAGAAACATTTGTACTCTTAATGATGTAAAATAATTATTAAATAAGCAATAATAATTGGAATTGTATATACACAAAACAAGGTATGTAATTTTGTAATATTTTTTTTTGCGATCTGTCAATTATGAATATTATTAATTATTAATCTTATCCAATTATGTAACATCTTATCAAAATGTTTTGAGAGTCATTGAATCATAATGATGTCTTCTTAGTGATACTGTATTAAAAAGTATTTTAAATTTAATTACAGATTAAAATAATTAAGAAAAAAATCATGGCTGCAAACTCTGTTCTGAGAAATTGGAGGAACTTACGTTCCATCAGTATTAATTGTTATGCCACATGGATCAGATCCAAGCATCTAAAGCACATTGGGGCAGGAGTCTTAACAGGACTCGCAGCATATAGTGTATCTAGCTTTACAGTCCTGGCGGCACAGAATGACTTGCACAATTATGTTAAAAGTTTTATGGCAGAGCCTATTACAGCTGTTGCAAAATTACAAAAAAGCGAAAATAGTATGAGATCAAAGATGGAATTGCTGGTGATGAAAACACAAGCAGACTTCTGCAGAGCCCTTGAGTCACTGGAAAGCGATGGAGCTTCCTTCACAGTGGATCGCTGGACTAGGAAAGAAGGTGGCGGCGGTATTACTTGCGTGCTGCAGGATGGACAAGTATTCGAAAAGGCTGGCGTTAACGTTTCTGTGGTAACTGGCGTATTACCACCGAGCGCGACTCAACAGATGAGAGCACGCGGCAAAAAGATGGAAGATTCAGTGCCGTTCTTCGCAGCCGGCGTGAGCGCCGTGATTCACCCTCGCAATCCTATGATTCCTACGATTCACTTCAACTACCGCTACTTCGAGACAGAGAATCCGGACGGTACCGTTCAGTGGTGGTTTGGCGGTGGCACAGATCTTACTCCATATTATTTGGACGAGGAAGACGCCAAGCACTTTCACAAGACGCTGAAGACTGCGTGCGACAAGCACAATTCTTCCTATTACACCAAGTTTAAGGAGTGGTGTGATAATTACTTCAACATCGTGCACCGAGGAGAGCGCCGTGGCGTGGGCGGGATATTCTTTGACGATCTCGACACTCCGAGTCAGAATGAGGCGTTTCAATTCGTGACTTCCTGCGCCGAGGCAGTCATTCCGTCATACATTCCTTTGATAGAAAAGCACAAGAACGACGGCTATGGATATAACGAGAGGCAGTGGCAATTGTTACGACGAGGTAGATACGTCGAGTTCAATTTGATCTACGATCGCGGCACCAAGTTTGGCTTGTACACACCTGGCGCGCGATACGAAAGTATACTCATGTCTTTACCCTTAAACGCCAAATGGGAATATATGCACGAGCCAAAGATTGGTTCGAAAGAGTCGCAGCTTCTGGAGGTGCTGAAAAATCCAAAAGACTGGCTGGACGAAGCGAAGTCGGGCAACGTGTAAATGTAAATCTTAATTCTGGAAGTGACTTTGAGTTAAAAAAATTATGGACAGATATAAGGTAATATTGTAAATAGAGATTATTTTGCTACACAATTTTGAGATTTAAAAATGTAATGGAAATATATAAGTCAGTGATATTTTAAGAGTTGAGTTTACAGATATATAAATGCAGATTGTTACGTCATTCAAACTTCAAACGTTTAGGATGTTTAACATGAGTCGATGCAGTGCTTCCATAAAGTATTGAATGTTATAAAGGTATGTTATAAATAATTCTATAGAATAAATACACTCAGATTTTGTACAATATACATATATAATCAGTAACTAGTCTTGTACACAATCATACACATTCATTAAAACTTATAATTTTTAAAAGAATCAGTATATAAAAGTAAAAATAATAAAAAGAGAAATAGGATATAAAATCTTTCAAGCTATTTTAACGCGCTTAATACGAACTGCATTTGTCCTAGAAACTTAACTGAACGTTATTTACAATATAGTATCAGGCATGATAGCCGAGAACGATTTTTCGTACAGTTAAGAGAGAAAGATATATATATATCTGTGTATATATATATACGTACATATTTGCGTGGAAGTCGGTGGTATAATCGCATTTAAAGTTCATAAATTTAATTTCTTTAATATTCAGTCTTCGGTTTATATAGAAACTCGATTCTTATCTTTCAGTTTGTAGTTAGGCAGTTATACAAAGCAAGTATTCATCTTCAAGATGAGAATATTAATATTCATCTTAGAGATCATAAAAATGTGCGCGGGGTTGCGCATGTCACATTATGATAATAAATGCTGTAAAATTTCGCTGTAGTATATAATTATCAAGTTTATTGATGAAAAAGCAATGTTTCACAGCCAAAATGATTTCAAATTCGATGTCACGTTTTTACGTGATAAATCGAAAAGTATTCGTTCAGGGATGAGGAATAATATCATTGATAAAAATTATGAGCACTTTGTCTTCCGTTTCAAAATTGTTCAGCATAATTTCTTCAATGAAATATCGTTGCAAGTTTCAGTGAGTCGTATAATGTTTACATAAGTTAAAATAAAGCATCAAGCTTTGTTGAAGACATCTCATATATGAATACTTAATTTTAATTATGTACAACTCTTAAATATAATCGCTTTGTTAAACGCGGTCATAAATAGTAAAAAGATACAAGTATTTAATATACGAAGAGCGTTGAACACAAATTTTAGCAAAGTTTAATTTCATAAAATACAAAATACTAGTCTCAATCTTATGCAGTTTATGAAATTATGCATAAACTGTTGTTATACATAAACTATACATAAACCGTTTATGAAAGATGTAAACATTTAATATACGAAGAGTGTTGAACACAATTCTAACAAAAACTAATTTCATAAAATACTAAATATCAATTTTATGCAGTTTATGAAAGTAGGCATAAAAGGATACAATATTTAATATACGAGAAATGTTGAACACAATTCTAGTAAAATTAATTTCATAAAAAATAATATACGAATCCTAATCTTATGCAGTTTATGAAATTGTGCATACCAAAAAATATACTGTACTCTTGTACAATAGAAGTACAATAAACAAAATATTACGTATATTAAACGCTCGTTTCTTTCTTAACTGGCAAATGGTTCACCGGCTCATCTAAATAGATCTCGTTAGCCTCGAAATGATGCGTTTCATTCGACTTTGAAGATTCGCACGCACTCATTGTGTCGATTAAATCAAGATTATCAATGTTACGCGAACTGGACTTACTAATTGATGTAATATCAGCAAGAGAGCTGAAGTTCTTCTCCAAAAGGTCCTCCAAAAGGAGATCCCTAGGCTCGGATGCGTTAAATACGTTATGATCCACTTCTGGCAGTTGCGGTTCCTCGTGAAAACTGTTTTCCGCTAAACTCTTGTCGGAGATACAATGAATGTTCGCCAAGGAACAGGCGTACGGGGTTTCTGCGTGCGGCGTCAGCGTGCACGGATTATCGCTGGTCAAGCTATTTATCTCGAAGAGCGAGCGTTCTGAGCGATCGTACGATCCTCGGGACTCAGGAACTTCTTGTCCGCACAAGTTCGAACTGGTCGTACTTTGCGCGTCCATAAGCGACGGCTTTGAGTACGCGCAATGCCTTGCGCTCGTCAGCGACGCGAGGTCGTTGAGCGAGTTGCAGTAGCTGTTCATCAACGGTTTCTCATGCTCCAGAGGCAGGCAATACATGCTACTGGAGAGATACAATCGTCCGGCGGTGTCTCGCGGCAAGTGTTCGCCCGCGACGATCTCAAACTCGTTGACGCTTGGGCATCTCTTCCGCAAGAAACGCTCCTCCTGCACCGTTTCCGCGCCCTCGCAGATCTCTGGCAGATTGTGATCGCTCCGCTCGCTCGTCATCTGCGTGACGGTGTCCATCTCGGAGCTGTATTCCAGACTGCACTGCTGCGAGACATTTCGCAAGTGCCACTCCTCGTCGGTTTTCGAGACGTCCGCGTCCGAATCGTGCGTCCTCTTCGATTGCGCCGCGTCTCTCGTCATATCGGACATCACGGGGTTACCGTGCGAGTTACTTTGCTGCGCGTTGTTGATCTTCTTCACGCTGCGCATCAGGTTCTCCTGACCGATGACAAAGCGTATCGGGATGTTTCGCTCCTCGGAGATGCTGCCGCCGCTGTCCGACAGTATGTTCACGTTTTTAATGTCGTTTATGGGGTTCAGCTCGACGTGTATGTTGGTGTTATTCACTTTAGCGCTGCTACTCAGGATGCTGCGCTCCAGGCTATTGTTGATCTTCGCGGTAGGCCGGGGTACGGAAACGCAGCTGCCGCCGTCGCTGGTGGCTCCACCGTCGCCCTGCTTCCTCGGGCCGAGATTGTTCTTCTTTCCGGTGTGTCTACGTTGCTTCTTGAAGAACTTCCTGGCGACGCCGCTCTGATGGGGGTTGTAGAACATCTCGACGCAGGCCGATGACGGTTCGGTGTACGTTGTGACGGAGTTGTTGGAGCGGTACTGCTGACGATGCAGCACTATCAGATTCGCTGCCTTCGCGTTCGCAGGTACAGCGGGAATGCTGTCGCGATTGATGGCGAAATCCGCGAGTTTCGAGCTGTTGTAGATCTGTTGCGATTGATTGGTGTTCCTCGACGAAGCGACGGAATTCGTGTCGGATATCGCCTGAGTGGCCTGCGAGTTCGACAACGGCGGGACGAAGTTCTGCACCAGCGGCTGCGTCGGGATCGCGGCGTTCGCGTCGCACACGCTTCTGGTGCGGCAGCAACGGGTCTTTCGCTTCTGCAGCCAGCAACGCATCTTCAGCCATTGACTGCGCACGTCGTTGCGGGCGATTCCGTAGAAGAACAGCACGAACAGGCCGAGCGAACTCGCGGTGATGGCGTACATCACGGCGAACGCGGTCTCCTCAAACATGAAGTTGAGCGGCTTGATCGTCACCGCGGCCGCATTGCCCCAGGATATCAAGTAGAGAACTAGCATTATGATCTGACCCTTCCACTGCGTGAACTGCGAGTGTTCCGGATCCTCAATGTCGGAGGATACCGTTTGCGTGCTGTGGACGCTGTTTCTGTCGCCGGAAGTATTCGCGTTCGGCTCCAACAGCTCCAGATCCATGTTCTCCGTGGCCTGAGTGCCTTCGGACAGTTGCGCGTTCGTGTCGACATTTTGAATCGCACGTCGGATGAGCAGCAGGAAGATCAATAAATACGCGATCAAGATACCGGACGGTATGAAGAGCGCAGCGAGCGCCGGCCCCGACGTGAGGAAGCAATGAGAGTAGCCCGCATACTCGTGCAGATTAATTGCGCCGGATATTCCGCAGATTATCAAAGCCACACCCCAGCCAACTAAGTAGAGTCCCAACAAGGGCTTCGGTATCGGCTGATCTGGAAGCTCATCGTCTGGTATCACGTCCAGACCTGGTTTCGTCAGTTTTTTGTGCATGTTGCTGAAACACAAAACGGATTTCTATCAACGTGGCAAGTTCATTCTCTCCACGAAATCTGCATTTATTCTAAAAATAAATGTCAGTATCTATTCATTCGTGTTGCAGTTTACCTAGCGGATACTGCCATCCAAAATAGACAACACAGGGATAAATAGTGTAAGGAAAGACCGACGCCCTGACAGATCTCGATGTGCTCCGTTTGCTGGATGCCGATGCTGTATAAGAACGACAGTAAGGCCATGGCGAACCAAGTGTTGATGACGGAATGCTTCGCCTTCTTAGGCATCGTGATGGATGTGTACGAAATAATGTACGTCACGGACATGATCATCAAACAAGTTATCATCACGAAGCTCCCGACATATATCGCCGGATGTGAGTATCTAAATTTTGCTCCATGCATACTGCAAAAGTTACGTACAAAAGTAGAATGACAATCGGCAAAGAATATTTCATTTTTGAAAAAAAATATGTATAAAAATTCCGTACTTGTTTCCGTCAAGATGTGAAATTTCCTGCAAAAGCCCATAATATCCCAATCTGTCGCAATGGAAGACTATCAGATTATTCAACAAATTCGTTATGCGGCATCCATCGCTGGTCCAGCCGCCCACATTGTTCAACGTCTCGTCCCACACCACCGGTGTCGGCCGTTTTCCATTGTAATGAAACAACGGTGCCTTCAGCATTACGTAAACCGGTTCGGAGAGATTTCGTATCGTCGCGCCAACTGCAAAGAAATACGCAATTTGAGTAAAAAATTTGTGAGGCGTGAAAATTCCCGCGGTTTTCGACTTACTTAATTTACTGCCGACAATGCATGTCGATATGTCCATACTGTCATTAGCAATTATCTTGGGAAATAATCTGCTGTCGCTATACATTGATATCATGAGCTGTTGAGCTATTGCACCATCTTGCGAGTGTTGCAGCAAAGATGCGGGTAATTGAATGGAAGCTTCCACCGTCTTATCCTTCGTGTTGATCGGTGTCGTTCTGTTGATCGTGCAATGCAGGTATCTCGCGTCCGAGTCCGCAGTATCCGCGGCGATGTTCGCGTACCACGTGCACGTTAATCCACCGAAACTATCGCGTTTAACACGAAACTCTTCAAGCGCCATACGTTGCTTGTGAGACTGTATGGACGGAGTGTATTCCGTTATGCGCTCGATCGTTTTGATCAGTCTCGAGCAGGCCTTGAAACTTATTTCCGCTTTTTTCAACATTTCTTTCGGCAAGTTCATCATCGAACCGATGATGTCGACCAACATCACTCCGAGGTCCTTCTCATTTACCAAGAAGGTTAAGTAATTCTCCATCGTTCGCACTATGAAATGGATTTCAACCGGATCTGTCAGCTTTATCGGACCGTTTCCCGTGTAGTTCTTGAATCTCTTTGCTGTCTCCAGTAAGCTGCTCTTCGTCAGGGATAGATTCACTTTCGAGAATTGCTCCAAGATTTTCGTTGTGTGAGACATGTACGGGCATGATTCCGTATTTAGGTCTTCCCACTGACCGCTCATGTTACAATGGTAAAAAGCTTTCAAAGAAGTTTGCATCAAGCCCGATAAACGATTGCCCTCGCAAGGCAGTTCCGCTTTCCAACCCACCACCGTTTTCGGCCATGTGTAAACACCCTTGTTGTTTCTGGTTACTGAAAAGAGATTACACGCATATATTTAGGAGATTAAATGGAAATTATAATTTTGGAACCGATTAGAATTATCGGTTCTCTTGCGCGAGAAGACAATTCATTACCTGCCAGAGAACAGTAACGCGTATGCTCGGATATCACGATGACACTGACAGCCTTCGACTTGTTGCCGTTTACGGAAACCAGTAAACAGTTCCATTGTCCATTGTGTTCCTCTTTAACGGGAACTATATGAAGAGTGCTGGAGAAAAGCAAGAGATGCAGATATTGACGATACGTGATATCCTTTTTGAAATAAGGCTGTATTACCTGTCTACAATACCGTTATTCATGAGATCTTTGTTTTCAATCCTAATATTAGGTAAGCTCTCTTGAGGATTCTTATAATCATTCAAATCCACGATTTCGGCGGTGACATTGGGATACCACAACCAATTCAACCTGGCGCTCTTGTCGACCGTAACACTGGGCGCTCTGCATTTCAAGCTAATCGAATCCCCAGCGAAGACTACTTGATTGTGAACAGGTCGAATTTCGATCGCCGGCGACATCCATTGACACTCGGGCTCTTGTAGAAATCTTAGCTTCTTCACTGGCTGGCCTTTGATAGACACCGGCGCGGCACACTTCGGTGGTGGACTGAAATAAAAAATTAAATGTAAAGGATATCAATGTGATGATTTGCAATTAATCAGATACGCAATATACGTTACTTTAACTTAATTGAAGAGTTGGAGATCCAGTTACTAAACCAATATAAATCACAATTGCATTTCCAGGGATTGTTGGACAGGTCACTGAAAATTATATTTCAAATTTTATATATTAAAATTAATTTTTATATATAATTTGTAAATAATATGTGCAATTGGTTTACTCACAGCTGTTTTAAGGTCTTGAGCCCATGAAATATTCCTTCTTTCAAAGTGGTTAAACTGTTTCCATTTAATTTCCTAAAATATATGCATGTAAATTTATGTAATGCAACATAAACTTATATTTCTATACAATATATGCATATATAGAAAGCTATTAATGAAACTAATATATGCTAGCGCAAATAAATAATGCTTTAACTTACAAGCGATTTAAGGCCAGCAAATCATGAAATAAAGATGACACCAGAGCGGTTATTTTATTTCCAGATAAATCACTAGAGCAAAAAAAAGCAAAAAAGACATAAGATAAAAAGAAATATCTTTACACATTTATATTTGACTCTTTCACAAACTCTAGACTTACAGTCTCTTAAGGTTTACTAATTTTTTGAATGCGTAACTGTCTATCGTTGATATCTGGTTCTGGCTCAAATCTCTAAAACCACACATGAAATATTATCACTATGAGATATAAAAGATTAAGATAGATTTGTAGACAATTTAAACAAGTTCTTACAGTCTCTCCAAATTTTCTAGGCCATTAAAACAACCTTCGCCTATAAAATTAATTTTGTTTTCTGATAAATCAAGTCGTTTGAGATTTGTTAGATTTACAAATGCATCCACTTGAATGACATAAATGGCATTTTTACTCAAGTCTCTGTAATTGATTAAATTATTATTATATTATTGCTACAGACTATATAGAAATATATAGAAATATATAGAACAGCCTTACAATTGTGTAAGCTCCACATGAACTATATTGATATCCACATCCTTGATTTCTTGTAAGTGATCACCACACTTAAGACGCAACCATTCACCTTGAGCACCAACTGATTTACAAGAACAATGTTGTGGACACAATTGAACCGTAAAGGTCCATGTTTGAAGTAAAATTACAAACAAAAGAGTGGCTTTCATGATTAGAGAAAAATGGCCTTCAACCTAAAAGAAGAGAAAATATGAAATTATTTTTCTGACATTGAAAATGAATAAAAAGTAGCAGTTGTCATTCAAAATATTCCAGTTTTTTTCCAAATTGTATCATTGCAGTAAACGTATTAACGAGACATTAGGATTTTTTAAAGAAAATAGGACACATACATAATAAATATAGTACATAAAAAAAAAATATATTACCAATTGTTAACTATGCCTTTTGGCATATGAAAATAATGTGTCACTAAAGTTATCTTTCATAACAGGAACAGTGAGTGCACAGAATAGGAAACGAATGTTCTAAAATACTCACGGCCCGATTAAAGATCGTAACTCTCACATTGTCGAAGAGCAAATTTTAAATAGCCGCATTTTATTTGTGTAGTTTATGTATTATTGACGCTGTTGACCACGGAAAACTAAGTGCGTAGAAAGGAATGCGTTTGTGAACAGCTATTCCATCTAACGGCAGTATAAAATTTACACGACTCCTGAAATCATCGATCGAGCTGCAGCCTGAATACTTGTTGACTACTAGTTGCCGTTAGATGGCCTTTGATATTTAGTCACTAAAAGAATGGTCGAAAGTCTGAATGTGTTATGAGTTATATTATCTAGAAGTGAGAGAAAGTTTGTTTTATGTACATATAAACTATAAGATATTTGAAAATGTCAATTGAAATTGAATCTGCCGAGTGAGTGGAATTACTTTGATTCAATTAATTACATTGATTATTGTCAGTAATATGATTGTCAGACAACAGTGAGCTGTACTAATAATAACCTTATTATATTTCAGTGTGATCAGATTAATACAGCAATATTTGAAAGAATCAAATCTTGTAAAGACACTGCAAACTTTACAGGTATGCCTTTTTTGATATTTCAATATAAGTATTTTGATTCCATGCTTACTGATGCATTTTGTACACAGGAGGAAACAGGTGTGTCACTGAACACTGTCGACAGTGTGGATGGATTTGTTGCTGACATAAATAATGGCCATTGGGACACAGTTTTAAAAGCTATACAATCGTTAAAATTACCTGACAAGAAGCTTATAGATCTGTATGAACAGGTAAATATTTCAAATTTGAGATATGGTTTGAATGCTTATGTAAACTTTTGTAAAATACAATGAATTAAGGTTTTAAGCACAACTCTTAATACTCTTAAATCTTTAACTTTAATGTTTTTTACAAAGTTTCAACACTGCATTTGTTGTGATATTCATGGATTTATTGTTTAGGTTGTTCTAGAATTGATTGAACTAAGAGAATTAGGTGCAGCACGTTCCTTATTAAGACAGACTGATCCTATGATTATGATGAAGCAACAAGAACCTGAGAGATATATTCATTTAGGTATATAACATTATACATTAGAAATCATTTTATAATTACGATATAATACAAATTAATGATATTATATATACACTGCTTTACAGAAAATCTACTTGCGCGTTCGTATTTTGATCCACGCGAAGCATATCCCGATGGAAGCACAAAAGAAAAACGAAGAGCATACATAGCAACTGCTCTTGCTGGCGAAGTGTCAGTGGTACCTTCCAGCAGGTTGCTCGCTCTGTTGGGACAAGCATTGAAGTGGCAGCAACATCAAGGTCTGCTACCGCCAGGAACCACAATAGATTTGTTCAGAGGAAAAGCAGCGGTTCGCGATCAAGAAGACGAGAAATATCCGACACAACTTTCAAAGCAGATCAAATTTGGCCAGAAGTCGCATGTGGAGTGCGCACGTTTCTCGCCAGACGGTCAGTACTTGGTGACCGGTTCGGTGGACGGTTTTATCGAAGTGTGGAACTTTACGACTGGCAAGATTAGGAAAGACTTGAAGTATCAGGCGCAAGACAACTTTATGATGATGGAGCAAGCGGTGCTGTCGATGTCGTTCAGCCGCGACAGCGAGATGTTGGCGGGCGGCGGTCAAGACGGTAAGATCAAGGTCTGGAGAGTGCAGAGCGGTCAGTGCTTAAGAAGATTCGAAAAGGCGCATTCGAAAGGAGTGACCTGTTTACAGTTCAGCAGAGACAATAGTCAAATTCTATCGACTTCATTTGACACAACTATAAGGTAAAACGAGGAAATGATTTCACTGGCATAAATATGTTTCAGCAATCAATAAATATTAACATTTATCCCATAGAATACATGGCCTTAAGTCGGGAAAAACGCTCAAGGAATTCCGCGGTCACGGTTCGTTCGTTAATGAGGTCGTTTTTTCTCCAGACGGCCATAACATAATCAGGTATCACTGCAAACACTGTTCTAAACAGAAAACAATTATTTTCATTTCTACATCATCTTTTATTCTGCAGCGCCTCGTCGGATGGGACTGTAAAAATTTGGAGCTTAAAGACTACCGAATGCATAGGCACTTACAAATCATTAGGAGCCGCCGATCTCACAGTGAACAGCGTACATACTCTTCCACGAAATCCGGAGCACTTTGTCGTGTGCAATCGTTCCAATACCGTAGTAATCATGAACATGCAAGGACAAATAGTGAGATCCTTCTCCAGCGGTAAACGAGAAGGTGGCGACTTTGTATGCACGGTGGTGAGCCCGCGCGGCGAATTTATCTACTGCGTCGGTGAAGATCTCGTGCTGTACTGTTTCTCCACGTCGTCGGGAAAACTCGAGAGAACGCTCAATGTGAGTATTCCTTCATCTTTTGCAGTAGCACATTTCAATTTGCAATATCATTGCTTAACAACGTCTGGTTCTTTTTAGATACACGAAAAGGACGTGATCGGCTTGGCGCATCATCCTCATCAAAATTTATTATGCTCGTACAGTGAGGATGGTTTGTTGAAATTGTGGAAGCCGTAAAATAATCGAGAACTTTTATTTCTTTTTTACTTGAGTGCAGTTTGGAGAACTTGCCTGACTTCAGGACCTGTAATATATACATTTTTGAAAGTGACTATGATAATCGTCTTGTGAATTGGTCAAGAATTTGTGCGGTTTGACGATTCATCTATTCTTTCTAATATTATCTATACCCGTCAATAGAAAATATACGTAATTTCGACACACAAACAAATATAAAAAAAAGACCCTGACCATTACAATTTCCCTGTCGAGATTACAAATCTCTTCTGCAGCCTGCGCGTTTTTCACGCCTCATTCCGCTTCTCGTTACAATCCCGGGCGCGTTAACGAGGAAAGGAAAGGCATGATGTTTTACGGGAAAATCGTCGATATCGCTGAAGCATTGGACGTAACGCGTTCTCGGCGAGCAATAATAGGCATTACGCTCGCTTGTATCTGATCGTGCGAACCTAATCGTTACAGCGTCGCCGACGTTAGTTGAGGCAGGTAGATAGGATGCGGGTTGGGTGGTTGGTCGACTCGGTTCGGGACTAAGTGCACCTCCTCCTTGTATCCTATCCCCCCCTTATACAACGTCACGTAGCGCGGGCCCCTTTCGTCGGCGCGCGCTTGGTCGTAATTGGGCTCGAGTAAATAAGCAATCGCTATATATTTCGGCTCGGCAAATATTATAATAACAGACTGCCGGGGTTAACCGGGTTATCGGTCGTACGATCGGTGGTCGGCTCAGGCGTCTTAGACAGCGCCAAAACCAGCACCGATCTTCTGCTCCTTTTTGCACACGTCCGCTTACAGCTTATGGCCGTTTACCGAAAACGACCCTTCGTTAATATCTTCATAAAACTCTTATGCGCGAAAACGTATCCGGCCGAGAGACGACGATTAATCAAGCCGACGGACGGGATGTCGCTCTAATCGAAGAGCGAAGCGGAGCGAAATCTTCGCTTGTGTATTCGGTATTATATAAAAGTTATTATATTTCTTATATTTATTATATTTTTATTAATTTTTATAGTTTTACTTATTTGGTTTTTTATACTTAAATTATTTTTAGAGATTTTTAATTTTTATGATGAGAGAGAGAAAGGTTGACGTGAAATAAGAATGTTATTTTTATAAATTTCTCAGATCACAAAATTTTTTTATTTTTATTAAATACTTTCGTAATTACATCTTTCTAAAAATTTTTAATAAAAGAAAATTAGTTTTATATTTTAGTTGCGAGAGAACGCTTGTTTCTGTAACGCGTTTTTATTTGGATATATAAAGCAGTATATTTTGTTATTTTTCAACGAAACCTGTCATTTATGATGACACAAGGATGTGAAATCCAAGGGATTTTCTCACGAAACAAAATTATGAGATTGCGTGAAAATTCACTGTCGGCTCTTTTATAATCCATACGTGAAAGCAAATGAACCGGAAAGCCGTTCCGCTTCCTCGTAATTCTGGCTAATGCGACTTTAATGTCACTAGAAGATTTTCACTTTGCTCCAGTTTCCTGTCGGTATCTTCGTGTAGTTAGACCAAGTCGGTCCAATTATTGGTCTCATCCCGTCGATTTTTCTTCTTTGTAGTTATACCTGAAACCGCCGGTAGTCTTTGTGCAACTTTCGATGTGTTTTAATGATGCTTATAATTTATTACACAAAATATAATCAATAATTAAAGTAAATGCAACATCGTTTCTGACAATAGCACAATCACTCAATTGTTGAATTTTTCTAGTTACAATTTATCTACTAGTCTTGTGCTAAATTTAGATAAGACTTAAATTAATTTTTAGCAATAAAGCCAGAAGAAATAAATTTAATTTTTAGTCGCAATAAATACGTAATTAAAAATAAATTTGATTTTTAGTCAATGCTAGGAATAAATTTAATTAAAAAAATTAGATCTACGCATTAGAACAATTAATAAATTGAAGCAACAAACAAAACATAAAAATTTTTATCACTTTTTTATTTTATCTTCTTGGACATGTTATGCTCGGCATAAAGCCAAAAAGAATATTGATCGAAAACCGAAAGAAAGTTGTTTGTGTCGGCGGCCGATGCTAGAATTACCGGATAATCAATGACTTCGTACGTGTTTGTGACCTACCGCGAGGTTGCATGTTCGATGGTCTGGCTTTGGAGACGATTAGACGCAACACGCAGCGTGTCTGCGGGACTGTTTTGTGTCCCGGGTAAAATGCGCGTGTAATCATAAGACGACGTATTCACCGGCCATAAAGGATTTTCAAGCGAACGGCCGGTCGAATTAACTGTACGCGGTCGTTACGCGCAAAACCAGATGCTACTCTTAGCGTTACCGGTACCGTAACCGCTGGCCGTCTCGTAATCGCTATCGCTGCGAGACGTTTGATTAAAACGTGATGTTGTGCTGCAACTTGCAGGAGAAAGAAAACAGACCTATGAATTAGAAAAAGAAGGAGGGACACATAGTTTTTCATACTTGCGTGCGTCGCGTGATAAATAAATCAATAATTTTTTAATTTAATTCGGGGAGGAAATTAAACGATGCAATTATGTAACGAAATGCACGAAAGCGACGGAGGCAGGTGCTCCTGCGGAGTTTCGTGAAAGGGCTATAAGAAAGACGGCGAATCCCCATCGCGAGGGAGGAACTACGAACGGTTGGTCTTCGGGAAGGAAACTCGCTCCACTAATTTCGGCTCTTCCGATGCGATATCGTACGAGTGCCTTCAAACCTTATCGCTTAAAAGACCAACACACGGTCTTTTATCTCTGCATTTATATAGATTTTTAACAGTCAAGTAGTAATAGATGCTTAAGAGCATAGTTTTAAAGCATTTCGTCAGGTATTATGGATGTTAAAAAGTCGCGTAAAGGTGAACCTTTCGGAGAAGGAATGATTTCCGCGGTACTTCGCTGAGATTAGCGATACAGCGGCGACTGTAGATCACGTTCGGCTCTAACTCCTAGCGCTTTCGTTTCCGTATTTCCGGAAGACTCCTCAATTTCGCGATCATAATTTGTTAATAATTGGACATTGGTTGCGGGCCCATGGTGGAAGGGCCTCCGCTAGCCAACTGGCCCCAGGTGTGTGCACGGGGAGCGTGGCGGACGCGTGCTTCTCCCCTCTTTAACCTTCGCTTGCAGCCGAACGCGTTTGCTTGATTCGGTTCGCTCCCTTCTTCTTCTTCCTCTCATCTCCTTCTGCCCTCTTTCACCCGACGATCTTCTCCTCCGCTCGATCTCATCCCCCTTAAAGCATCTAACGCTCCTGTCGCAATTTGACGCGGGCGCGAAATTCGCACTCGTAGATATTAATTCGCAAACGCGTGACAAAAAGGGGGATAAAACTCGGAATCCGAGTGTGACGTTACGTCATAATTTTATATATGAGAAAAATAATGTATTGAAAAAAATCGTTAGATCAATTGATTAATTAATTAAAAGTTTCGCGTACGATTAAAAATTTTACATACTTAGTAAAGAAAGAAATAATAAAGAGTCTCGTTCTTCACTTAACCATTAATTAATCTTGAATTGTTGAGCAATTTTTGATTTTAATAAATTTTTAATTCAGAATTTAGTGTAAAAAATAAGAAATTAAATAACGAATGATTGCAATTGCTCTCATTCAGACATTGGTCCTGAATTGGCCAAAAAACTGATAAAGAAAAGAAATTTAGTACGTTAAATATGATTGCAAATGTATATTGTTTGTCATGCATTAATTTTCTTGTTAATTATTGCACACGAGACGGTAGCACAGACGAGACATTAAAATGGTTAAATAGAATATCGTGTGTAATTGATCAAACGAAAAGCAAGTTTCGATTAATACACAGCGGCGGAGACAGTTTTGCATTCGCGGAAATTAAGAATTGAATCGACAAACTGCATGAAGGTAAACGAAAAAGTTGCTTTTATTCACAAAAGTCGGTTCCAAAAAGTTGATGAAGGAATTTACAAAAGAGAGGAACTTGGAACATTATAGCCTAAATATGATCGCAAAAGTATAAGTGTCCGTCATGAATTAATGACAGATTTTTGTTAATTACCGTCCGACGTACATGAGACCTCAACGAACGAGACAGTAAAATGGTTAAATGGAGTATCGTCGTGTGCAGTTGAGCAGCGAAGGCAAGTTTCGGCCGGTACACCTCCGCAGCGCGGTGGGATTTGCATTCGCGGAAAGGTGGCAATTACTCGCGGAACGGAATATAATGCAATTATCGAATTAACCCTCGCACCCCCACATAATTGCTCGCGACTTCACGATTTAAGTGGATAATCATTGGGAACCGGCCCCGGCCGACCGGGCGAGCGCCGAATTTCTTCGCCGGGCGAGCGTCAGGGAATGTGGGGCGGCAGATCGTGCGATGCATCGTGTAATTTACTTGCGCGTTGCACGTACGTACGCACGCACCGTTTGCTCTAATGGCGAATTTAACGGACGACCTCGCTCCCCTCCGATACACTGCTGCGATCGGCAGCATCGATCTTATCTATTTCCCTTTCCCGTCAATCTCCGCCGGTTAGAAAAATCGTGTGTCAGCGGGAAAAGGGAAAAGGAAGAAAAGAAGACTGGGCATATCCTTCTTATAAAACTTCTTTCAACTGCGATTCGTTATGAAATATCGCCGATAATTTGCCGCGGCGTAACATACTTGCCAGTTTCGATCGGGGAAATTGATCGGCGAGCGGTAGCGTCGCGAACTCGAGAAAAAGCTTCGCTCCCGATTGAAGGGGCCACTCGGTCACACAGGAGGGTGCCGCATTGTTACATTATAGCCTTCATTTTCACCTTCGACTCTCCCGCAGCCGCCCTCGTTCGCGCGGACCTCATTGTTTCGCGGGTTGCCGAAGAACGTCTATTGTACTGTCGATTTCAATGCACGAATCTCAAAATAGGGCGGCCGATTGTTTCACTTTTCTTTGAGTCTATTCATTTCGGTGCCGGCTAATTTGCCGACGTTCACCGACCCGACGACGATTTACGAAGCGTCCGGATAGCCGGTTTCAAGGAATTTTAAACGCTCGGAACGCGCGATGAAGATTATTCTGTAGTTTCGAGGAATCTCGAGTATTCATTATAATTTAATTTACTATTTTAGATTCGGACTTCCGAAAATCTTTATAATTATATATAAAGTTGAAAAATAATAAATGTATACATAAATATCGATCAAAAATACGTGATCTAGGCATTTTTTTATTTTTTTTTAGATAAATGAGTAAATTTTTTATCGTGTAAGATCTCTAGGCGTGTCGCCGCATCGTGTGAAACTCGTCAATTTTTTCGAGCGAGAGCATTCGTAACTGTCTCGTACTTTGAGTGAAAATTCCGATTCACTCATAGGCACCACCCCCTCGTTTCGAAGGGCGCTTCCCCGACCTTAATCACTAGGCTACCGACGCTTCGAGAGCGCTTCGTATTCATTTTACGAAGCCGCGCTTGGGAAAATTCTGCGTCGCAACTGCACCGTTGATTCTCGACGAGCGCGTCCTCCCCTTCCGGTTAGCGTACATTCTTCATGACGTTGAAAAAGTTTGAAGAAAAATTTATCCAACTTTAATCATCAATTTATCAAGTTTTAATCATGTCTTAGAAAAAAAGTATTTTCTTTAAAAAACTTTCTTAATCTATTTTTTTTTAGACAATGCCTAATTTCTCGAAGTATTAGGAATTCTCCCAGCAAATATTGACTTACCTTCTTTATTACAATCTTAGATTTTCTTTCCATTTATTTCTCTTTGACAGACAGTCGCGCACAAACAAGGCCGGCGATTTTCTCAAGCCGTATTACAAATCACCGGAATGGCCCCGGGGGCCACCACGATTCCCGGAGTCCTTTTCTCAACGGCGGTCCCTCGAAAGTTTCGAAAATCAATTTTTTTCCCCCGGGGCGTCAATTAAGCGGAGTTTTTCCGTCTTCGACGTAGGTCCGAGAGCGCAACGACTTCGGTCCTCGGAAGCCTTAATCGTTGCTGCTCCCTGGCTCTTACCACATTTGGACCATTGCAATTTTCAATCTTTCGGCTACTGCAATCGTTCTCTCGAGAGTCATTCGTCTAGGTGTTAATCCCTCTAGAGAGGACGTGACTCGGCATCCAGTTTTCTCAGACGAGCGGCAATCGTAACGACAGGAGAATAAATATTTAGGTATCACCATACTAACCGTCATCTCTTGTACGCACTCTGTCCGCCTAATCGACGATTGTATTCTCACCTGTCATGGAAATATATTGAATTAATATCATCGAAAAGTTTGCGACCGATACGAGTGACATAATGACAAAAGAAAAAATTGAGATACTCTATTTTTAAACACGTATAGTTTTTGAAGAACAAAACAATTTTTAGTTGCCTTAAATAATAAATATCGAATCTTTTCAAGCTTCTCAGAACACATATAAGTTTTTTCTATAATGTATATTTCATAAATATTTGAAGACGACTTTTCTTTCAAAAAATACTAAAGATGGACTATCGTCGAGTTTTTAATATTTTGTATTTCTGCAATCAAATTTTTCATTAAGATCTTATTAAAATGTTTATTTAAAATTAATTACAGAATACAGTTCTTTCATATAAAGAACAATATCTTTAATAATGTGAAAATATTCAGTTTTAAATATTGAAGTTTACAATCGTACTCTTACGGGATGCAAGTTTAGATCGGCGATTAATGTGCGAACCGGTGGTATCGGCGGGAGTTTTGTGGAGTTCTCTATTTCATCTTTTGATTATACACTCCTCCGCAAGTACACATATAATCGGCTTACGCGTGTTCGCGGTTAGCCCGATCGAACAGACGTGAGAGAAGGATCGACCGGGGATCGCTCTCTCACCTCTTCGGCGTCCGAAGGGCGCGCGATGCGAGAAACGCGACGGCGCGAATTAGGCGCGCTTTGACAATCCTAATCTCGTGAAATATACGCGCGAATAACGATGCGACGAGAGACGCGTCGGATTAAAACACACCACAGCCGGAGCCGCTCAAAGGGTGACGCTTGCTAAATGGCGCTAATAGTAATCCTATTCATTGTGACGCGATACTTTAGGCGCGTCGTGTCGTCCTACTTGTGCGGATTACGAGCGGAAAGGCCGACTAACGTCCACGAGTAGCCGGGCAGGTGAAAGAGACGATTCCTCTTCGAGAAACACGATATCTTCCCGCGAGGTGTTGAAATAAGAGCAATATTTATCTTATATATTATATCATCCGTAATATATTTAAATGGAGAAAAGGCAAGTCATGGGATTTTATAGCAAAAGCTCTTACTAAGTCTATTCGCTTCCACATGATTATAATCCAGAGAGAGGTGTCTGATTTATCTAGTGGATAAACATCGTATATGTGCGTATAATGTACGATGCAAAGTGTGAGAAATAGTATAAATACGAAAATCTAATCAAAGACAGATATTTAATCCTTTGTAGTTGAATACCTTTTAGTGTCGATTTTATTCTGATTTCTTAATGAAGAATTAACATATTTGTAATAAATAATTTGAAAAAAAATATTGGAAATTTTTCAACTACAAAAAATTATATTGATCTAATAAAAAATTCTTACAAAATTCCCGAGTTATAAAAGTCACAGATGTCTTTAAGGAAGATTTTGAAAAGGAGGTTCTTTGTGAAGACTAAAATTTATGTGAGACATTCGTATTTTTTCATCTATACGTGCTTTAGTATTGTATCTTTTGAAAATACTGCTTTGACGATAACTGCGAACGGATTTAATCGAACGAAAGGGAAGGTTTTACACTCGTTGTCTCGTCTGCTCTCGCTGTGGACGTTGAGAGCCGCGGGGGTCCGAACCGGTCTATTACATCCGCGTCCTAGTTATTAATTATACTCGTGCCACCACGGTCGCTTCTTGCGATTAAACGCGCGCGCAACCTCGTCGTCTCACACAGAGTGATTCATCTCGGAAGTGTGGCTGTTCGCGGCGGGACGTCAGTGCGCGTCTACATATGTCCGACTCGATCTGTCCAGCTGCTATCTAGCATATTACATTTTAGTCGGGACGTTATAATCTTCTACACAAATAGATCTCAGGCCGCGCTAAGGATACGCTCTTATGAATAATAGGAAAACGTTCAAGCGCTGCATTTATTTGTGCAGGATGTTAACGCGGAATTGTGTCGGTTTATTTTGGATCTATTTTTATATATGGAAAATAATTAATAATTCAAATAATTTGATACGGAAATCAAAATATTCAACTACTTTTCATCCTACGAATTTTTTAGCTCTCCAAATAAAATCCTGCACGTAGAATTTCTCTCCGTGGAAGTCTAATGGACTGACAATTACACGATTGTGACTCCGAATTGCATTATAATTGACAGATTAAGCAATGTTCGACACGCGAAGCGGTTCACGTGCGTCACGATGAGGGAAGCGAGAGTACGGCGGGCTAACGCACGGCCGCGTTGTTTTCTCTACTCTCGTATAATTACGATTATAGGAGCGCGCGCACGTGTGCGTCGGTGGTGCTTTACCTCGCGTTGGAGATCGTGGGAACCGGCGTGAAGGGAGAGAAGGACGTGGAGAGCAGAAGGAGGAAGGAAGGAAGGACGGACGGACGGATCTCGAAGGTGAAGAAACGGACGGGCGGCGGTGGTGAGGCGCGGGGGGAGGACCGAGGGGGGAGGCGAGCCGGGGTGAACGCGGAGGCCGGACCCGAAACTCTCTCCGGACCGGAGTGCCAGAAACGCGAACGCTATAACGATCCGTTGTGCCGGTGGAGTGCGTCGATGGTACTTCCAGCATTATGGGCTCGATCAAAGCGCTATATTGTTTGAAGTCTTATTGCACCGGCCGTGTAAACTCTTCGCGTCCGACGGAGAGGGCCTCGAGCGGAACGACACGTACCAAAACACTTAACCGCTCGCCGCTTATCGATAGCTTGCACCCTTTTGATCTTCGGACCGTAATCTCGCCTCGCGTAAATACGCAATTATGCACGAAGTAATTTCATCGCGTTCGTTCGGAATTAGTGCGATCCCGGTTGAAAATTATTATTGCAACACCTTTCTTTCGCGTCATTTTTCATCTAAACTAAAAATTTCGTGTTGATTAAAATAATTTTTATGAGACCGCTGCCACCGATAACATTCTTCAAGCGACAATCGCGATGAACGAATTTATATATAATTTAATATAATTTTACATTACATCAAGGGTTCGCAGAGCTTGGAACATACATTTACACCGCTTACATTACGCCGATAATTTGCAGTTAAATACAATAGAGATGTTTTTCCGAAGGGAAAGAGAGGAACACGACTGCGCGACGGGCCACGCGTACAAGACGGGACCCCGTCGACGCGCGATAATTGGTGGCTCGGCGGAGAAGTATTCCTAACGTCGGATGGATCTCGCGTCGTCCCTCTCGTCGTTGCAGTCAGTCGTAGTAATTTAGCAGGTAGCCAAAAGGCCCCGGTCTCCCCCGTAGTCCCCCGCGGCCCGGGGATCGCCGTAACCGCCCCATCTCTCACGAGCCTCTCTCCCTTGCACGCGCGCCCTTCTCTCTTCCCCGCGTGCCCACCGTGCGCTCGCACGACCGGGGCCCCCGCCAACCCCCCCCTACCCCCCCTCCCCGGTCGACTCCCCGTCTCCACCCCCCGGTCGCCCCGTTGCAACCCGCGCGTATTTAAAAGCGTTTAAGGGCGCTCTCCAGCGCTCGAGTGCTCTCCTGCTCCGGATCCACAATGGTTCTTGCGTATTATTTGTTGGTGAAATAACATGCTGTCAGTTATGGGGGATATGCTAAATATATAGGCACGCTAGAGAGATTCCCGAAGGAGAATCGATCGAACGCCCGGGTCCGGTCGTCCGTCGTGACGCTCGAGTGTTGTGCTTCGAGTCACGGCGAGCCGACGGCACGCTCGAGGTGGGAATGGGGAAGGCGGGCGGACAGGGGGGGAGGAAGGGTGATCTTTATACGCGCGATGGGATGCCCACCTTCGCGAGACAATTCGTAACAATCGAGGAGGCATCGCCGAATGCAGGTCCGGCTTCGGGGATGGATCGCGCGGATCGGATCGATTCGGCCGCGCGGGCACCCTTCTCGTCTCGCTCGCAGCCCTCCCCCTTCGGTCCGGTCGACGGACGCGCCGGGGAGGCGTGGAGGCACCGTTTATTTTTTTTCCCGTTTTTTTTTTCCCTTCTCCGGACCCCGCCGTCGATATCCGACAATCGTTTTTCTCCTGCCGCGCGCGAGAAAGGCATCGCAAGGATTCCGGATAGAATTCCGAACGGCCGCGCCACGCCGCTCGCTCGCTCGCTACCGACGACGACGGCGGACTTCTACGGTACGCGCGCGGCCGTGTTTCCTTGTAGACAAGCGGATTGCAGGGCTTTGGCAAAATAATATTGATCCTTCCGAACTCCTTCTTCTCTCTTCCTTCTCTGCGAGAAATTACAAAATGGGATAATGAGTGTGAGAGCCGAGGGGCGGCGGGACGTGCAAGCAAACGCATAGTTTTAAGAAAGATAGATCAAAACTGTTTATTTGGGATTTTCCAAGTGAATATGACTCTGGATAATCCTTGAAATAAAATGCCAAAATAAATGTCTAATTGTATTTTGTAGCACACACGTCGCTCGCTAAAGTTATTTTCTGAGATCTCGAAGAGATCTCGAATTAATTACAGCGATAGACGAATTTCTACGAGGAAATGTATACTTTTTGCTTGATATTCGCCCACGGCCTTTACTCTTACTTAATCTAATAAAGCAACTAATAACTAATAATAACTTAATATACTTCGACCTAAGAGCAGGCCGTAATTATGTGCTCTTTAATTATGTGGATCCTGCGCTCGATCGAATCGAACGTTATTTGATTATCGAGCTCGGCCGCGTACATAAAATAACGAAGGGGAGGAGCTGTTTGTTTTTCGGACACTGATGGGCCCCGAGCGGCGAATTTAGGGCCAGATCGGCGTCCGATCGGGTGTACCGAGCTCGTGCAGACACGGCTATGTGAGAAGAAGAATGATGTCAATATTTTTTGCAGTGACGGCGAAGCGGGCGGAATTTATTGCGCGTAAATTGCTGACTTCAAGTCAAGCGTAATTACTCGCCAAGTGCGATATTTATTAGCGAATGTGTTGGCGCGCAATATTTTAATCAATTGTGTCTTTATGCTAGATATATCGGGTAGCTTTATGCTACATATTCTAGGTTTTCTATTAAAAAATAATTTGAATAATAGAATTCAATAGATATCTTACTCGAAATTGGGGATAAGTACAATTAGCGCTTACTTGTGTACTAAATTGAAATAACACGAGGTGCAGCGTCTTCTTTTCCCTCAAGTGCTTAGAATAATAGGATGAATAGGTTAACGGTCGGTCGAGAAAATGAAGTGGACTACGGTGCGTGCGTCCGCAGCACGCAGCTGTGTTACCACAATGCGCGTGCCGTTGAGTTTCGCACGTGCATTGCATGCGCTCGCTATCGTTACGGGAAATGGCACGTGACCCAGTTTTAATCGCGGATCGCTCGAGGAAACATTATCGTAGTGATTAGTTACGAGAAACTGCGTGAAATCTAATCCCTGTCTAGTCGTCGCATACCGTTACCCGCGCAGATGTCAATACCTGCGAGTCATTCTTATTATCATAATCGCGTTCTATGATAAATGATCTGTAATTGCTTGTAGATAAATAAAAAAGGAATTGATTATGCTCTATCGGCCGGAGAAACTCTATTGGAGCACGTAGCACGATGTACTGGAAAATGTGATTAATTAAGGATAATTGCAAGAAAAGGTAGAATCATCAAATGTGTCGCGAGAGATAAAAAAAAAAAATAATTAAACACACTTGTCATATAAAATATTACATTTTGAAATAATTTATTAAAATATAAAAAAATTTTGAAAAGAAAGCAGCGAGCAGTTTCTACAAACAACAGATTCCGCAATATGTTTTCTGCTTCGACTTCCGTCCGCTAGTCGGGCAATTAGCGTCGGGCCGAGGTGCGATATCCGATTACGTTTTTTGCTACGAGAGGCGCGAGTGTGAGTGACAGGCGCGGGTGGATGATGGGGCGTTCGGCCGGCACGACAACACGCACCTCATCGCGGCTTTTCGGTGTGGACCTCGCTATTTCGCGAGGAGAGAAACGAGATCTTGTTAGGATCGCAACCTGGTTAACGTTATGACAACCTCCTCCCGGTCGGCAATTACCGGATTACAATGTAAAGGTGCTAAAGGTGGTAAAACGCTGACAGGGTCACAAGGCGCTTATCGCGGGGTCCCCTTTGAGCCGGCAGGCCCCGTTAACGAGCTGCGAGGTGTGGGCGGACGCGCCGGTGCGTGAGACGCGTCGTCTCGCCTTATATCTTGACGGGATAATTTTCTCCCTCGCAGCTTATCCCTCCTCCCGTCGTTCCGCGTATAATTCGCGCGCTCTTACGTCGCGTCACAGTGAAGCGGTGTTTGGTGGGCCAAAGGGATTCGGCTTATTTGCTACGTAAGTTTTCAGCAACACGCCGCTCGTCCGCTCTTTCTAAAAACAGCTCTTCACGAATGATTATCGTGGCAACATAATTATTATCGCGGACCATTTGCGAGATGAATTATGAAGGAGAAATCGTCTATTTTTCACATTTTTCAGATAGTCCCAAGAAATCATTATAAATAGAAGATTCTTCTTTTATTTCTTTTTATACGAAGTTGACGAAAAATTTATGTGTTTAGTAAGTATTTTAATTTTTAATAGATACGGAAGTATACGTTTTTGTTACTCAAAATAATTCTTCAATGAGAAAAGGATGTGTGTTCCCACGCGAGAAGAGCGGAATGATTTCGCGAGAGCGTTCGCTGCAGGCCTCGTAAAAATTTCGCGCGCGTCACTTACGCGAAGCGCATCTTATGCCAGTGTCATTTACGCGTAAACTGCACTTTAGCCGCTCTTTTATTTCCGCCGGTGTTCTGGCTATCGGTCAAAGTAAAGTGTTATTTGATTTGTGGCCGGCGAGGAAGAGTGGTTTGTAATAAGTTCACCGCCTCTTTCTCAATATATCTGTTTTGATGGCTCAATGCGCGCGTGTAAAAACGTCGTGACATTTACAGCACGCCTACGAAACAGATAAAATTGTATCATGAGCTCTGCGGGTTGCAAAGAATACGCGGAGACCGGAAGAATACTCGAGCTTTTGTTAAGCGGAAGTGGAATTGTTCACTTGGTTCTGGATCTCTTTTTAAATTTCTTATTTAAACAGAAATTATTTTAATTGTAGGAAAAGAAAGGAATAAATTTGCGAATAGAAATATAGTTTTTAAATATAGTTTTATCCAAAAATACGCACACATGTAAAAATATCGAAGAACATCCTGGTTCTAAAATATCTTTCGCGCGCCCGTTTGCGAGACGGAGCATCGGCTTTCATCGTCGATCATCGCGAAGTCAGACTTCTTCTTCAGGCCCGTTAAAGAGACGAAGTTGTTTTTGATACGATCGTAAAGAGAGAGAGAGCGAGAGAGAGACTTGTACGCGCGCGAGCGTAAAAGTACGAATGCAGAGACAGACGAAGCCGTACGAAGTCATAACGCGGGGCCGCAACGCGATAAAAGTCTTTAGGCACCTGTCGTCCGTGCTCAGATCGCCAGAATGAGCCGGCGCAGATGCTGCCGGCTCATTCTTTCCGCCGAGACAACGAACTGACACTCGTCCGAAGATATATTTCCACTATTAGCGCTAACGGGCTTCCTTACCGTTATCTTCTAGTCGTAAATGCGTAATTAATTGTATCTATTTTAGCGAAATGACACGAATTTGCGGTCAAGAAGAGCGGATGTTTTATTGTTGAATGCGCTTATGCAAAATTCTTATTGCAATGAATTGAGATGCTGAAATACTTTCCAAAACACCAATTATTTCTATTATTGATTTATTTAAGCTAGAAGCTACTTATTTAATATATAATCATTCTCTATACACGTTTTTATAGTTTTTTATTTGTCTTACAAATTTTGTTAAGAAAATTATTTTTTATCTTTACTAGTATTATAAAAAAATTGTTTAAAGTCTTCGATAAAGATTTGGCAGCGAAAATCTCTATGCGTCTCGCGGAGACATCAATGCCGTGCGAATGGCGCGGTAAATCCAATTATTTTATAACTACATAACGAAACATTTATAACGCTTGGAAAAAAGATTTAAATTAATATTTTCAAATTTATTTAATTTATTAATGTATCTCAGCAAAAGATTAATACAGCATTAAGATTAATAAGAAATTTACATTTTATGATGTAAATATTTTATTTTTGGGATATTGTAGATATTTTAATTTGACAGTCTCGATAGACCGCAATATGTCGCAGATTTTTTTCCAAGGAGTAAGGTGTCCTATGTTCACACACGCGCGTTTTCGGCACCGGCGAGCATGCTTCGAAGCGTATACAAGCGTGTAATTTTTCGGCGTTATACGCAGACGATTTCACCGCAGTCATTCGCCCCGGTTCGCCACGCACTTTACCTAATGAACGCCAATAACCTTCGGCCGTCGATGTCGAACCGAGATCGTGTACGGATAAGGCTCCGAACAAGCCCGCTGGACCACCCGGGCTATTTGGAGTGACACGCCCGAACGAGAGGCACGACACGGACCCGCGGTGTCCGATGTTTCGGAGAACGTTGACACCTGTAAGCGGTTGTTGGTACACTGAAATCGGTGGCATCACGGCCGTCGTCATCGTCAAGGGAAAGATTGATGCGACGTGTCGTGACGTTGTCGTTATCTACGATTGATCTCTGCGTAGTTAATACAGCGATCGCCGTCCCGTTGCAATCGATAGTTGCTTTCTCGTCGTAACGTTATACTTTCGTATTGCGATGAAAAATATACGTAATTAATCCTTAAAGCGAAACATCGTTCTTTCCGATTCAACGACAATTTAAAAATTAATAGTTGTGATTACTTTTGTACTTTTTAAGATTGAGAAATTTTAGGGAAATCGTACAGATTTAATTGAATATAGAACTTTTCCATCTTATTGGACATTTTGTGTTACATTAATACGATTTGTTTTTAATAATTCGAAAAATCAAATCCGGGAAATTCTTCACGGAATGCGAGCCCAGCTGCCCAAAGTGCATCTCGGTTTAACTTAAGCGTGCGTTTTCTGGAAAAAAAATCGTGCGTGTAATCTGTAGGTATTATCTACTAATCGTATTTCACCGAAACCTTTCTTTTCGCGACCAGCGGGACGAACATTTATTAATGACGAACAACCGGCGAAAGAAAGCCCGTCGGTTCGGATCTTCTGAATCTCATTCACTCATTATGCATTTTGGGAAGATCGAACTTCGCTAGATATTCGGATGTAAAGAAAGTGCTATCCTTGTAAATTTCCGCCCTTCCGTCTTCGGTACCGTTCAAAATATTGTAATCTGATCGTACCCTCGAAAACTGGCGAAAACCAGGAGGGAGAGAAAGAGAGAGAGAGGGAAGCAACGCGCAGTCTGGGTCGAAGCGAGAGGTACGGAGAGATCGAAGCATGGCGGAGGCGACACGATCGCATCGGTGCGATCTTCGGAAGGGTCCCGAAGTCCTTTCTTCGCACCTATTTCAACGCGCGGACTTTATCGCTGATGAAATCAACCATATTTGTCTCCTAAACAAGAGACTCACGATCCTCGCTGTTTTCGAGCCTCCGGTTCTCTCTGCGATCCAGATCTCGAGCTGTTCGTCGCCTCGGGAAACACAACATGGTCCGACAGGACCGTTATATCACGTTGCTTTCCTTAATCATGAGAAAGCTGCAAACGTACGGATTCGATATTTTCCAAATACTTTTACTTATCGTTGAATTTTCTTTAAATTTTTGAAGAAAACGTAAATTTTGATAAAGATATCGGAGAAAGGAAGAAAATAGTTGTCTATCCATATTTAAATTTTCTATTAATATTTTCTTTGTTATTGATTTCTATTTAAACTCGCCTTTGAATCCTTTGACTAAAAATATGATATCGTAAATTAAATATTCAATTATCTTCGCAAAGGTTCTCTTATATTTCTAATATATTTAAATTTTCTATTAATATTTTCTTTGTTATTAATTTCTATTCAAACTCGCTTTTGAATCCTTCGACTAAAAAAAATATGGTATCGTAAATTAAATATTCAATTATCTTCGCAATGGTTCTCTTATATCTCTGTAGAAAATCATAAAAATCGAGTTGGAGAAGAAATTGAGAGATCAATTTCGAAATATAATGTAATTTTATGAAGCGCAGATATATTAATACACCGACGTTTGAAGTTTTTACGGAAACTTGACGGGTTCTCACGAGGACCGCGCGATAACACGTCCGGTCGGGGCCGTCAGCAGAGAACGAAAACCGTCGCCGCCCACATCCGGAGGCATCGGGGGGGCGGCGGGGGTGGCGGCGCCATCGCCTCCGGATCGCTCATAAGGCGTTTGTTGGTTTTACCGGTAATCGTTAATTCGCGCGTTTATCCCGCGCGCGATCTCGGGGCCCCCGTCCCAAAATTGGACCGCTCTCATAAATCTCACCGGACCGTCCGTCCAATTTCAGATAATGTTGCAAGAGCAGTGCCGTTCATCGTGCGGCAGGCGAAGAAATTGCCGTAACGGCGCGTTCTCGCTTCTTCCATGCGAAACAGGACGTTGACGTCTTTCCGCCCGCGCGAGAGAAATTCAATGCAATTACAAGCTGAAAGCTGAAATTATTTTATTCTCACGGAACATATTAGCTAAATATTTACGCGGATCAAGTTTACAGCATGTTCATCGCATTACCAGTATCGATGGTAGACTTCTTTCTAATTTCTTCTTTTACGAGGACGTATTATTATTTTCTAGTCTTTAAATTTTTACTTGCGTAAATTTTGACAGATTTAATTGAAAGACTTTATTGCAAGCAGATCGAACTCCTTTTGAAAGAAAATTTGTTTTCCAAATTTTCCAGATATCCGTTCCGAACAACTGCTTCGACAGAAGCCGGACATTTTACAATATCACGCTATAACATCATTGGAAATACAACAGTCAGCTGCGAAATTTTATATTCTTACCTGGCGTCCGCGGTGTATAAAGAAGGCATCGGCATAAAAGGAAGCGCACCCCTTTCGTTTCATCTCAGCACCGACTGTCGTCGCGAGATGATTTCCGGCGTCATGATTCGGCACGATTCCTTTGGAGGATTGGGTGCGTATATCGCGGTCCCCGCCGGGCCCCCGTCGTCTCTTCGAGGGTAGTGAGAATTAAGGTAAAGCCAAACATATAGAAGGGGGTGAGAGGACGAGGAGGCGCGGGCGCGCGCGCGCGCGGTCCTGCACGGGTTGGCTCCGTCGAGGGAGGACGACAGGGCCATATGGAGAGCATACGGCGAGCAGCAGGCTCTCCGCACCCGCTCCCTTCTTCGAGGGTTTAATCTACCCGCCCGCCAAACCACCGTCGTCTAAAGAAATCAGGTAAGCAACCAAACTTTGGCGCGTCTCCGTTTCCGCTATTAGGCGTTTTTACATATGTGCGCCGCGGCCGCGCACGTGACGTATGGATCCGCTCTCGGATGATTATCTCGATGCACTTCTGGGACAGAAGATGTTACGTCATTTGTTCCAACCGTGTCAGCGTGTTCCGACCCTCTTAATCGTAACTGTAGAAAATGATCCACGGGATGTTAATTGGAATAAAAAAAAAGGGTTTGAATCGACTCTCGAGTCGTTATCTCGATGTGTTTCTACAGCAAAAGAATTATATGATGTCTTGGTTCTTTTAATCGTTCAAAGTATCACAATAAAATTGCAATCAAAGCTTAGTTTATTTATAGCTCAAGTGTTTGAATTTGGTGAAATCGACATTGATGAAATTAAAATATTTATTAGAGACTTTGAACCTTCTCGTCGAAAGTACAATGCAATTTTTCGAAGATATCGGAAATGAGAGATGTTTACCTTATTTTTATTAACATTCTCTTTGTATTGATTATATTTGCTGTTATTATGTGAGTCACAAAGGAAGAATTTATAAAATTTTTGATCAAGTTAAAAAATGTGATATCTATTAAATATTTAATTGTCTTCGTAATGCTTCTCTTATATTTTTATGTTAGAAAAATTTAAAAGACTATTTTTGAACTACAATGAAATGCAATTATGAAGTATAGCTGTGGCTCTTAAGTATCAGTCAATCTACCTATAAAAAAAGGGAAGAAAGAAGAGATTTTTGCTTCGAAAACACAAGTTAGAAAAAGCGGAAGCACTAGAAGGAAGCTGATATCCGAATACCATCGAATTCAGTAACGAGCGACGCGATGATCGTCGGTATTGCGCGGTGCCCGTCGATTCTCGAATTTGTCGATTCCTCGAAGAGAAGGAGCTCGTTCTAGTAGACGATCCCGCGGGCCCTCTTGTCTCCCGCTTGCCAACTGTCCCAGGTGTCCGTGGGCCCAGGGCGGGAGAGGGCCCCGGGAGGACGCGAGGCGTGTGGCTGGCGCGTGCTGCTAGTCCTCGATTCCGATTCCCCGCCCTTAAGTTGCTTCCGATCGTTGCCTTGACTGCCGTCGCCACCACCGCCGAACATCACCGCCACCGCCGCCACGGTTCGCGCCACCGCCGCCGGCACCGTCACGCTTAACGAACACGCGAGGTGAGGCTCTTTCGTGCTTAAAGACACAAAACTCTCTCGTTTTGCCCGTCCTTCTCTCCCTCCCCCTCTCCCCCCTTTCTCTCCTCCCCGACTAATCGCCTTTGGCTTCGGCTTCGGTTACACTCGTCGCGGAAACCCTCTCGTACGGAAAGGTGTGCGTGCGCTCCTTATTCTCGTGAATTGCCTAGAATGTGTAAAGTTCTGCAGGTTAATGGGGTGTGGAGCAACATGTAGCGAAATGGGAAGGAAGGGGGCTGTTGAAATCGGCAACAGTGCGCATTATGCTTGACGTGTCCTGTGGCTTTCCAGGATCATGATAAGACTAGGAGTTTCATTTTCCTTTCAGAGATAGTGAAAGACTTACGAGTAAAATAAATATAGATGACTCGGATCGGCGAACAAAGCGGATCAATTTTCAATATTTTATAACTTTTAAATTTGATACGATTTACCCTTTATTTTTTCAATAAAGTAAGGTAAGTGAGAGTGGATCAATTTTTAAAAATATAAAATATTCAAAGCAATCCGTTGTGCCTCATCGATCCAATTCACTCGTCTTTATTTTATTTGAGATTTCAATTATTAAAATACTGCAATCTATTTTTACATTTATATATTTTTGAAACGTCGAATATATGAGAAATAAGATGAATGAATTAATACATCATTCTACCAGAATTGTTTTCTAATTCTTTTGGCAGCCATACAAATAGTATAACAACTCTTTAACATGCTATCGTAATGAGCTGTTTAATGTAAGCAGTTTGTCAGAATTGAAAAAGAATTGCAGGAGAACAACTTAACTGCAGTTTCGATTATTCAAAACACTTAATTTTCTCGACATTGAACAGTTTGGAGATCTCTCTTTGTTCCAATGCCAAGACGGTCCAATTTCACGGCAATCCTGCTCGACGTCGAGTGATTACTTTACTAAATATCCTTAATATGCTCTTGGCAAAAAGCAAAAGTCGCGTCCTTGCGTCTCGCTAAACTGCCCGGCGATCAATTATGGAAATGCGGGCAACGAATGCATATATATGTACATACCTACGGGGTAGGTTTCGACTCTTCGCGCGGTTCGTGCGGGAACGATTTTCGTGTAGACGTTCCGATCGTAACGCAGCGCTACCAGATTATCGATTTTCGCGGCGTGCGTGCCGACCCCGGGCGATAATTTGATTCGAACAATCGGCCGTAGCTGAGAGTCAGTCACGGTACGCGTCCGGATGACTCCGAGACTCCGAGATTATGCTTATCTCGGACGTGTTATGCATCACACGCCTGTACAAAAGTGTAAAGTCCCGAGATTGGTGATTTGCATCGATTAGCGACGACAAGCGTGTCCGGAAACATGCTTGCACGATCGCTCCACATTGTACTCTTAGACTGTCGCCGCGAATGAATTTCCTCATTCTTTTTTATCGCATTCTACTATTCGTGGACACAAAAGCAGAGACTTGTTAATGAATGTCTGAGAAAAAACAACTTTATACGAATGCACGTTTATCAATGAATACTATCTAACTGACTACTAATTATGATTAATGGCGCAAAACTCACTTTCGAGCATTTTGTTTTCGTTTTCGGATTTCTGCAAAAATAAAATATAAAAGCGAGACGATGCAGACGGCGTTCTGCGTCTCGTTTTAACTTCATTTTACTTCACTTTTCAAGGTCTCTTCGCCGAAGACGACCTTCGGCGATCGGTAGATTCACACGTGGAGGACCGTATGGCGGAATATACTTATCCTTCCCCTTCGTCCTCGTCGGACGACAGCGGCGGCCCCGGGATTTCTTCGGGAATCAAGTTTCTCGTTACTAATTTTGCAATATTATCGAGGTCCGTTGCGCGAGCAAGAGTCGCATGGCACGCGAGGCGTATATACAATGGCTGCATCGTCCGACACGCCGGATCATTGTGGTAAAAGAGCGGGCCGCCTTTGATAGTTCTAAGCTGCGTTAGCATTTCTATGGCGACCGAATTGCATCGGTTCGTCGAAAAAATCGTTGCCGCGCCTGCGGCCGTCATTGTGCAACGCGGTCGACCGACAGGTTGAACCGTTTAGCCATTTATCCCGTCATTGGCGCTAATCAGGAACATTATTGGCGTTGCATCGTCGCGGAGAGAGGAATCTTTGCGTGTAATCCGCGCGCGCACACGCGTGAATCGGCAGAGACGTGTAAATCGTGCCGCGAATTTGCTCGTCATTACAAAAGCACGCAAACGACATTGTCGCAGTATTGGTAACTTACTTCAATGGGTTGAATAACAGGACATTAGCACATAACTGCTGTATCGTGTTCTCTATTTTTCTAGACATATTATATCTTTCTGAACGGTGAATATCATCCTACCATTTTTCTAACTATCACAAGTTACGTATAAATCAAAGCAGTTATTTCACTGAAAGTAGGAAATATTTTTTGATATTGCGAAGCGTTTTTTCTCATCATTTATACACACATACACATGTACATTTAATAATGAAAAAGGGATCCGACTCGTGGGAAGAATATCCCGCCCACAACTCGATCGCGTCCCGATTGAATTAGTCGAAACTTTCCCGAAACCTGGAAACCAGGGCGTTTCGTCCGATATGGCGACGTTAATTTTAGAATTCGGGCTTGTTTATGGCCTTCGTGAACCTTTGCGGGAGGAACTCCGGGATCGCACGACATCGATCCTTGAGCGTTCTAATGTGACCAAGGGTTGAAACTCTTTTGACAGCGCTATCGCCCCCTTCGAGTGGATCGATCGAGATGAACGATCTGGGTCGAAGTTTTTCTTCCCAGCCGATTTTTTCCCCGTTGCGCGCAATCGAAACTAATTTGCGCTGCAGGTAAAGATTCGATCGCACCTGTGATCATTTTTGGAAAACCGAAAGTATCGATGCTACGACTTCCTAAATACGCAAGAGATAAAAAAATCACTTTTTTCTCCCAAATTTTAAATTTATCTTCTCGAGTTAAAGACAACCTCAAATCTTTTATATCCTGTGCAATATTAATATCGCGGAAGGCGAAGTAATTGCACGCCCGAAGGATAAAGTGTACCGTTCGCGTAACTACGATGTAAAGTTAATCCGAGAACAAGCCTGATGATAGGGAGGTATCTTTGTGTGCGGGACCACACAGGTCGGTAGCGCGCATTAAACTTGGCATACAGGTTCCGCGGAACAATCAGCGGTAACTATATATTCAATTTTTATATTTGAATATTAAGCAGTGGCGCATCCTGTTGTCGACGACCTATCCGCCTCGCCGCCCGAACTTCGCGTTCTCACAATCGATGCCACGCATACACAAAATGGATAACGCTTGTTTTTTTTATTCGCTTATTACGATGCTTCACGAATCGCTGAAGGCATGGACCGTATGGTACTTTTGGCGGATCTTATTTCCGCGCTATTGCATTTCTATTAAGTCGAGTAGCGCCTGCATTCGTGGGCTTCGATTTTATACGGATGAATATTCAGCTACTAGAAAAAATTTGTTTCCACTCATCAAAAAATCAGAAGATTAAAATATTTATAAGTCGTAAATCAGCGAGTGCAAAGATTTGAATATCATATTTTGTTATAAATTTAATGTCATTTTTTTCTTCCATTTCTTGCCGATGTATTAATAATATATTATTAGAATTTTTAAATTTTTCGGACGACCGGTTTAATTCACGGACATATATTGTTCGGAAAATTCTCCGACGTTTGCGCTCAGTCAGGCGGGAAAATTCGTCGGAAAAATCGTCGGACCATCCGCCATCGTAATTACCAGCGACGTGTAGCAGTCAGAAAACCCCTTTATTTCTAAACTATGATAAACTAGCGCTCGCCTACGGCCGGGAATTTGCCTCTATGATTTATGCTAATGCGGCGGACCTACCCCAAAGCAGCCTCCACTAAACGCTCTATTAGGCTTAAGTTAATTACGACTACCTTCCTGCGGCGGGCTGCCCGACGCCGATCGTTACCATATTACAATACATATATTACGCCCGATTAACCATGCTAGCGCGCGTTTCGTGAATGTTAAAAAATATAAGGATAGTCGGTTGCGACTGCAAGTGCATCCCGCTTCCCTCTCGGCTTTTGTATCATTCGTAGCGACCGAGAAGAATTATATTTTCCTTTATTGCACCCTTTGTTTCCCCGGTTGCTCATCTTCCCTTCCTACGTCGTCGGCGAGCAGTTTCCTTTAATCAAGCGCGTCTAATTTTACAAAACTGAAAGTATAATTGCTCACAAATGACTTATTCATATGAATTTGTCTATAATTGTACAAGAAATACTGGAATTTGAGATAATATGGAATAAGTGTGTTTTAATGTGTATAATTAAACGAGCAAACAAATATTTTCAGAATTTTTTAAGCACATTTCCAATATGCTTAAGAATCCTTAATTTATTACTTGGTACACGAGAATTTTTTGTAGGACTCGCATAATTTTTACGACGCGCATTATCTTCTATGATTTTCTAAAATAGGAGAGTACGTAATAAATCTGTGTTCTAATTAGATTTATATCAAGCTGACAAATTTTCGAGATTATAGGCATTAAGCGCGCTGGAAAATTGCATCAAGAATAAACAGCGAGAGCGTATCGCTGAAAAAGAACCGATAAACCACATGCGTATCGTTAAACGTCGTCATATCGGGCGACCACGAGTGGACCGAAAAGAGCGGCGACCATCGAGAAGGTGATCTCGGGCAGCGGTCTCTTTCGGATACGACGATTATGGACAATAACTTCATTTCACCCCGGGAACTAGTTTTCCTGGTGGTTTTTAATGTTTCCGATCACGCCGCGACCGGGACACGCCGCCTAGTTATTTGCTCACGCTCCAATACATCATTTCGTCCGGCATAATCGCTAATTGACCCCCGAGATTTCAGGGAAAGACACAAAGTCGCAAACTAGCAGCGGACCCACCCTCACATACCGCGCTGTTACACTTCCTCGTCGCAGTTGACCACGGAAATCTAGCTGCTAGCTGTCGTTAATGGGGAATCTTTACTTTACGGCTTCGACGAACGCACGTTTTACTATTGGAAACCGTGAAATCGTTCTATTCCTTTGTAGGCCATTTATCGTGATTGAAGAAGAGATGTGGAGAAATTTTCTAATTTAAAGAGAAAAAAAGAGAAATACAATTTGAGTTATTTAATAATAAAATATTATTTTACTTTTATTGCTTATTTTGAACGCAAAAGATTAAGCAGTAAACTAAGTGGATCATTCAAATTTTTGTGTTACACAGTAACGAAAATAAAAATTGCAATATGAAACAATACACGATTGAAGAAGGCCATGCGAAATATATACATACGATCGTTAGACAGATCGATTGAGTCGATTAGTGTTGCGAGACGAGAAGAAATCACCGCGGGCCGAGTGTTTTGCAAGGCGTCTCGTCTCGGGCCTTCGTTACGGCGAAGAGGCCTCGTTTGAGAAGCGTTTCACGCGTTCGGGCAGAATAGAGGAGTGCACGTCATGCTTAGAATCGCCGGGCAAACAACACAAACGAAACGAAGCGGCGGCGGCATGGTAGCCTCGCGCTCTCGTAAGGACAAAATGAGGAATCTGAAAAGCGGAACCGTATAATGCGGTGATTGTATTCCCGGAATCTGCGCGGCACGCACTCTCTTAACAAGCCCGGACGAGCTCGTTCTGTCTGGCCGACTGTAGACACGAGAGCTCGAAGAGCAGGCTGCTCGTCGCGGGCGACACCCTGCCAGCCGTCAGCAGACGCGGTAGTCGGCTTAATAATTAAAAAAAAAGGATGTATATGGACGATAAGTCATTTATTAAAACACGAGATGTATATTCGGTTATTGCTCGGTCAACGGAACGATTTTATTTAATTATGTGGACTTGCCACGTAAAAGAAAAATAATTATTTTCAACTGTGCGTAACAGTACGATATTTTTCAATAACGTAATTATTTTTAGTAATTTTCTTCAATATATTTTAAATATATACGCGTCTAGTTTCTGAGAAAAGTTTGCAGAATGTAATATGCGTTCTTATTAAGCTAATTTTTGTTCTCAACATTCCGCCTTTAGGAATTTTAGGAAATATCTAAAACTGAAAGTTTGGTCGAATGAGTGAGTTGCAAGTTATGAAGGACGGCTGTCCGTTCTCGGAAGGCAGCAATAATGATTTTGGGTTAATTGCTCGCTTCTCGATCTAATAGAGAACATATCTATCAGCACGTTGGATTCAATGAATTATTGATGAAATGACGTGGATGAAGGGAAGGTCAATCGGCGAAGGCGGTGGAGGATCGTCGTGGGCAGAAGAGGGTGGAATAAATGACGTTCCTTCGAATATAAGTATCCCGGGCCCGAAATTCCGTCCAGTCCGCGAGAGCTCACATCTTTATTTGTGAATGCATATTCATGCGGACTGGCCGCAAAGGGCGGTATAGCACGGATAGATTTAGAAGAACGCGAAGGGTGGGAAAGAGTCTTCGTGGAGGGCCGACTGGGATCGCCGTCATACGGCGCTCTCATAAATTACCGCTAGTTGCCGGGTAACATGTTATTTGCCACCGAGCTCCACAAATGAGTTCACTTTGTATTTAATTACTCGAATCACGCCCAGGGCGTATCCCGATGGCGGACCCACCCCGCGCCAGACCGCCTCGCGCGCAGTTTCTCTGCCTTCGTTACTTCTCTCTTCCTTCTGCGCCGCTTCTTTTTCCCCTTCGTCGCGCCAACACAGCGATCCGTGCAATCCTCATTCCGTGTGCATCGCTGTGCTTTTTAATTTTATGTTATTAAAGCAGTATGTTTTCCTCCGAAAGTTGACCATTGCTACCTGACTCCTTTACACTTCTCGCATCTTCCGTGATACGCAAGAAAATTGTGTCACATTTCACTTCAACTTTTTTAAATATACTTTCTTGCACCTCTATTGTTATATTTCGGTACATTGCACTTTTTTTCTTCAGATTCTTTAAAAGCATTCACTCGTGACGCTTGCGTGACCTCAGGTCTTCAGATTGCATTTGTAATATTGGATTAAGCACCATGTAATTTCAATTTTCCAGAGGAGCCGTTTTTTTGATAAATGCGTTATCTCGTTCGTTCCGATTGCGTCGGCAAGTTTCTGGCAAGCCGAGAAGTCCAGACGCGGCGGAATGAGTGGGTTGAGCCGCGCAACACTGTTGTTATATGGGCAGGTAGATAGAAAGGTAAAAGGTGGAAGGTATATATATATATCTGTGTATAGATGGATAGGGCAAGGGCAAGAGAGCGCAGGTAGGCCAGACTTGCGCGCTTCGCCGTCCTAATTATTGGTTCCGCCACAATTCCATCCGTGGAACGAGATGATAATAGATGAAAGCGATCAATTTTTAAATTGCGCCTGATGAACGGAAAAAAAGCGAGAATATCGCGCGGGATATTGGAAATCGGGCGGGAGCGCGATGTAAGAAAAAAAATCTTATAACACCTGGAGCGCCGATTACTCACGTAACGAGCTGCTTTTTCAAGAAAAAAAATCTCTTTAAGGTGAAATTCAACCGTAAACACCCCGGCCGCGTCGATATTTCATTATCGCGCTAATTTCTGTCTCTCTCCATCTTCCAATCTCTACATTTTTCCGAAACCTTCACGATGCTCCGCGACACGCGAGGCGAGACCGCGAGTCCGGGACTGTTTTGCGCGGGCGTTCTCGTCGAAAATACAGAAGGTTTTTAAAGTAGAGGATTATCGTTTTCTGCTACTTAGGAAGAATTTTCGGGCGGCTGTGAGGCGATCCCCGAAATCCAACACGGCTGCGCGCTCGGAACGAGGACAGAGATCGGGTTGCCCACGGACCACCGTGTCGCGCGGTGGTCACCGCAAACTTTATCCTACCTGTTTTCGCTAATTGAGCGAGTAAAAATGTAACTGGACCTCACGCCCTTAAAGTATTTGCACCCCTTTGCGCAGATACGATCCGTCTCTCAATCGCGGGAGAGCCGGGCAACCCAAGTCAGGCCGATCTTTCGTGGCGCTCGAGATGCATCGAGATGCATTCCGGAAAGCTCTTGAGAAATTTCTGGTAGACGTGGTTTTCTTTTGGGAAGCGCGTGAGAATGTACTTAAGGGCTAAATATATCTTTAAGCAAACCAGTTTGTGGTATAAGCTAGCATAAATCGAATTCATGTGACATTCACAGAAATCTTTATCTAACAGGATTCAATTATATTAATTTTTTATGCACAAAATATAACGCAATGCGCTCGCGTGTGCGCACAAGATAATAAAAGCAAATCAGATCTGTAATATTTGGCAACGAAGTGAAAATTCTTGAATATTTTTTTATATTAATATTTTCGATTCTGTAATTTATTTACGCCAATAATTTTACGATTCTCAAAACTCTCAAAATTCGCTTTAACTTAGAATCTAATAAAACTTGAAATCGACATGTATCTATTTGCAATCAATTTTTATTACGCATTTTTTTTCATGACGTTTTGGAAAATTGAAAAACATTTCTACAATATTCTAGCATTCAGATAAATTACTTATATATATATATCTTGAAGCGTACTTGTATACCACTCGTTGATCCAATTATTAATATAATGCTTCACCTGCGCTCGTTGGCCAAAACTCGCACCGCTTATATTCTCCCTCGTAAGACAATTAAAGACAATTTTCCGGTATTGTGCTCGGGGTGGCGTAAGAAACGAACGACGAAATATATACGGTGCCTCGACAACGGCTAACGAGCGATTCACATTACGAAGCAGGAGTCTCACAATTATCGTTATCATATATTATTCCGTTGAATAGTCTTTGTACTCATGTGCCGTCTGAAGAATACATAAAAAACATGAAAGAGAAAAACTTGAGCAAGTAGGTCAACGCGAGCAATAGGCAAATTCGAGCATAATTTCGGATAATCAACAACGCCGACTGAATCGACAATTTTGAAAAATATTGTTCACTCGTCCAACGCGCAAGTTCTATTACTCGTTTCTACCTCCTTTTTATGATTTTAATGGCTACACGGCTCCATATGCGAGATCGTACGTGTACGACGGAGGCGCCGGGCCACCTGTTGCGGCCTCTGCTCGCGTACCCCGGACTCGGTCCGGCTCCGGGGCACCGGCTCCCTCCTGTCGAAGTGGGGAGCCGCGCTCGACGATGATTGGCGGCGCGGCACGTGCTACGTTAGGGTGCCTCGTTCCGCGAACGCATAAATATCCCGACGCCGTTCCACCCGACTTCAGAACCACCCCGTGGCTCGACTCGACTCGATTCCACGCATCTACCTACGCGCGAGGAGAAAGTAAATTGCCGATCTTTATATCCATCGATCCCGGACGTCGCGCTCGACAGTTGGAAGTAAAAGGACGGGCTCGAAGGAGCGTTCGAGTGCAGCAGAAGAGCAGATACCTTCGCGATTGGTTGTTGAAGTGCGGTTTCAGTGAAACGATCGGGAGAACGAAAGGGCATCCTTGCACGCGCGGTCGTTTCGCAGAGATCCCGACGATCTCGCAGATCCTGCTATGGAACTGCAGGAGATGTTCCGTTACGGGTACATGTTTCCGCCGCGCGAGGACGAGCCGCTCGCAGCTTGCGCGTACCTGGACTTGCCGAGTTACGGGAAGACGACCGGTAAGACGACGACCGGCGTCGGTCTGCCGCCTGTCAGCACCCTCGCCGTGCCGCAGAGCCTCGTCTACGACGGCAGCAACTGCAGCGACGGCTGGCACACGCCGAGTCCCACGGCCAGTCTGCGATCCGTCAGTCCGGCGACGACACTGTCGATCTCGTCGGAGCCGGAAACAATCAACAGCGCGCCGACGTATCGGCTGTTAGTTTCCACCGCCAGGGACAAGAAGACCGCGAAGAGGAGCTCGATTAGTCTGAGCAGCGTTGGCAGCAAGAGGCTGCGCGTCGACGCGATGGACCACCTCGTGACCGAGGAGATAATTAATCTGGACGGCGAGCGCGACGACGTCGACGAGACGCTCAACCTGGATGTCGACAAGACGTGCCACGGCAGCGTCGTCAGCAACTCGAGCGGCGGCCTGTCCGACAGAACGATGGACGGCGACAGCGAGGAAGACGCAGAGGCCAGCGACGGAGGCGCGGATCATCCGGAAGACGCGCATGCCGCTTCCGGCGGCCGCGACGCTCGCCGACGGGGCAAGTACGTCAACTCGACCATCGTGCGGAAACGCCGGCTGGCCGCAAACGCGCGCGAACGCAGACGGATGCAGAATCTGAATAAGGCCTTCGACAGGCTGCGCGCTTATCTGCCGTCCCTCGGCAACGATAGACAGTTATCGAAATACGAGACGTTGCAAATGGCTCAATCTTACATCACCGCGCTTTACGATCTGCTGCAGTGAGGATGCGCGATGAGCGGATAAAGTTCACAGCGATATCGGAAGCTAACAAGCTCGTTAAGCTTGACGAGACGGAGCCGAGCAAGCGAGAGTCGTCGCGTGCGAGATTCGCGAGTTTTTTTTTCTTCGACGTTACGCAGTCACGGCTGCAACTGGAGATAAAAAAATCGCGAGCATTGACGTGACATTTCTGAACGTGCGCAAAAAATACGGAAAAATGGAAGGCAGAAAATTCAATCCATAATTCAGAGACTTGAAGAATGTTTATGCAGCTAATGTTGTCACATTTGAGAAATGTGCCTTTCGCAGTAAATAAGAATTATTCATATCCGTAATCGATAAATCGATAAGAAATTCTGATTATTTTTCTTCAATTTGGTGATTCGACGGAAAGACGACGAGAAATTATTTTATATTTTCATTTTCTTGAAATTATTTTTGCCAATCATTGTTTGTCATTTATAGTATTTGTTAGTTCTATCTATATGTTTAACATTATTTTTGATACTCGTAGGAACTGCTACTCATAGATACTGGAAAATGTGATAATTACAGATATGCGATCTCGTACAGAATAATTACATGTATATAGACCTTGTAAATTTTGTATTATAGTCCGTTAAGTTAGTCTTAAGCATTGTATCATATCGCCCGCTGAATTGTGTTTATCTATATAATTTATTTTTAATACGAAAATTAGCACGTATTTTTTGCGAGACTGAAAAGCGCGATGTATTTTTGCAGAATAAAATTATTTTACAGTAATCGCACGATTCTATCCGTGATATATTATATCCCAATTTTCGAACAGAAGATTGTATCCCGTCCAATGTATTGTTTTGAAGAACACTCTATACTCCTTTTAAAAGTTATTTCAATTCTAAACCCAACGGATTTCGAATTAATGTTCTTCTTCTTTCAAGTCTTTTCTTATTATCGTCATTTTTCGCCACCGTGCGCCCATACTTGAAAACAGCGGTGTCGATTGTCGATCCAATTTTCGTGCGTACACGCAGCTCCTTGAAGTGAGAATTCGCCAGTGCGTTGGGGTCGATGGATGGATGAATATCCGACGGAGAAGCGAGAGAGACGAGCAACACCACCAACGGTGGTCCGGTCGTTATACGAAACCCGCGCGACGCGTCGGTGCCCGATTTCATCGCAATTTGAGAACCTGCAGACTTCTTCCTTCGGCGATGACTCCTTCCTCCTTTCCTTCCTTCTCGCCCGTCCCACATCCTACTTGTTTTTGGCCGTTCTTCTTCTTTTCGGCGGATAAAATTTTCATTAAATTATTTTAATGATGTATTTTACATAAAGCCGACTCGTATAAAATTTATGATCTATCTTTATACCATGTTATTATCTTATTTGCATTATAATTGATAATAAATATGATATTTATTTCTGTATCACCTGTATTTTGTTTTGAGAATCTCGAAAGAATTTGAAAGCATCGCTTAGACCGCTGAAATAATTAATTAGATCCTAGAATCTTAAGTGGAATGAGTTAATCAAATTGATTCTCGAATTTCTAAAAATTTTAAAATTTTTTCAACAAGAATCTCAATATATCAAAATAATAATTTAATAGAGATATCCTTCAATTTATTATTTTGGTTACAAAATGCGGAAATATTTTTATTACTAGCAACGTGATAAAGCAATGGCTATATTTGCAATAACATGTTCTACAGTGAGCAAAATAATGTTCTTGCAATACTGTTTGAATTTTGCGAATGAAACACTTGAAAGATGTAGGTAACGATCTATAGAACTCTATAAACGTTGGTCATGAGTGCGTGCCGATGAAAATACTTATTTATCGAGGCTGCGCATTTATCGCCGCTGACTTTTTCGATTTTTTTTATACGCACCTATCGTTCCTGGTAAATTACGGCTTGGTGTAAATCTTGGCGTAGCCCGTTACTCTCGAGTGAGGCGCATACAGTTGCAGAAATTTTCCGGAACGTTTAATTGCTCGGGGAATCTCTTGAATCTCTTGGGTTTAGAAAGATAACTGTCTTGCTTGGCGAATTATTCTGACATTCCTCTTTCATCATTCGTAAACCACGCAACTCTCTGATGTAATAATCAATAATGAACGCGAATAGTGTCAGTTAAATAATCGTAGCCAATAAGGAAGTGGCTTACTTTGCAAAATTTTTTCAGTTTCTAAATTTTATTCGATTTTGTTTAAACTGTGATTAACTAATTTTTACATATTTTATACAAGAGCATGATGAACATAATTTTCCGTAGACCACAAAGTTAGATAAATAAATTCTTTTAGGCAACGATGAAAGAAAAGATCGCGGCGTCTAAGTAAATACTGCTGAAGAGTCATAAACCGCTTCGCCTTTCGTGCTCGAGTGACAATAGGCTACAAGAAGTGCCTCCGCTCTTTCGCATTTAACGCTATTTGGGAAAACTTGGGTGTGCAAACCACCACGGGTATTTCTTTCAACCAGAACGGCGAGAAAAGTAGATCCCAAGTGCTAACTTGTACAGCAACTCCACGATCTTTCCTGGAAAATGTAGCAATCGCTTTATCACGTTGCCGATAATAAAAAATATTTCTTGTAACCAAACTGAATGAATTTAATTATATAGATCTTTATTAAATTATTAAGATAATAAAATTCTTTTGGAAAAGAGGTTAAAATTTTCAGAAATTTGAGAATTAATTTCATCAATTCACTCGCTCATTTAAGAAATTCCCGGATTTAATTAATTATTCAAGCGGTCTAATAATGCTTTCAAATTTTTTTCTTATCGCGAAGGTATATTAATATCTTCATAAGGTTAATTATATTTCAGCATGCGTTTCACGCATGTATCGCGCTTCGTCGCGTGGCACTTAATTTTTCTTCGGCTCCGTCATCGCGATAAGATCAAACTACCGTAAGTGGTCGTCGCGAAGCACCGATCGGAGGTCCGCGCGATTCTTGCGACTGGATCTAACCGTGACGATCTCCTCATCGCGGAGGAGGAATACCGGAGGACCCGAGGAGACCGTCTTGGGACCGGGAGGGGGGCGGGCTCCTTTTCGACGAGAGAACGCAAATATTTCCCGAGGCGATTAATTCTACGGAGTCGGCTGCCACCTTCGCTTTGTCAGCAGTCTCCGTTTGTGACAAAGGAGTCCGGCTGCGGATACTTTCGCGGTCAGACAGTAAGGGTTGTACGAGGGGGAGAGGGAAAATAAAGGGACAAACACCGCCGACGTCGTTGTCTGATCTTGGAGATTGCTTTATTTGAAAGACGGTCTAACGCGCGCGCATACGCAGCCAAATATCTCGGTCCTCGGCTACCGCATCGCTCGGGGATCAAGATCTGCGGCGGGGAGGAATCGTAGGGGGAGGGAGACGTAACGCATTATAAGCATCGGGATAATGCAATCTCGCGACCGGATCGAGCGATAACAGCAATCGTCCGGTCGAAATTTGTCGGCGGTGACCGCGCATTCGGCAACCCGCACTTGCGTCCGCAGCACCTGTGTCGTCTCCTCGTCGTCTTCGTTCTGCACTCTTCTTCTTCGCAGCGGCAACCGGACGCTTGTCGACTGAACGGTAATTTATGAGCGGGATACCTTAGTGACCGGAATCGGAGGAACGCAACAGCGGCGGAAACGCGCGTTTCATTGTGTCAAGGTTCGCGTAGTAAAATGACTGTTTAATTTACTGACATCTCATCATATCAATTGAAGACTTCAAAAAGAACCGGTTTTTTTTTATCTTTTAGGAGGCTAAAAAATTTTAATAATTGTAGCTTTGGCATAGATTTTGCATTCCGCATCAAAGGATAAATTTCTTTTAATTTATTTTTCCAATAACATTTCGAAGGTCCTATTTAATTCTGAAATTTTCAATTTGATAACGTATAATTAATTAATTATATCTAATATAAGACAAATATTTGCATGTAATTCTAGATGTTATTAGAAATTATAAAATTTCGTGATTTTTAATCTAATGATCTCATTAGTCGTTATATCAATTACGAAATTTTCATCAATATTTTTAATCCCTTGATTCTTATAATTTCTTGGAGCATTTTTAAAAAGGGTAAAATGTAATCATATTTTTTTCCCTTCAGAAATTTATTCCCCTCACAAATTTATTTAACGTAAATATTTTTGCATCTCTAATCGATTTCGTTTGGAACTGAGACGCGTGGCGAGATGAAATTCGGCCACGTGGGGAAGACAAACAGTGTATGCGTCTACTTATGCACCCGTCGTAGCGGAATTACTCGGACTGCACATAAATCAGCCGCTCTTCGCCGACGGCGAACCCGCTGCTATTCGCTCGCGCGACCAACTCGCGACCAACGTGCCCTCGCTCGTTCAAACTCGAGTCTGCCGCATAATGCATTCAATGAATTCGCTCGAGCTTGTTCTCCTGGAAAAATATTTTTATTTTGCAACTTTGCAATGAAAATATACGATATTTTCAATTGCAGGCAAAAGTCAGCCAAACATCATGTTTTAAATATACGGTCGTAATTGTTTCGAAATTTTGACGCGATGCGAAGCTGATCAACATTGATGAAATATAATTCATTCTTTAATAGGAGCATTTTAAAATCGTTGAATACTTCCATCCGGGTGGTCCGACGGAAGTCGATCGGGGGTATTGTCTAAGAAGAAAGGGAAAAAAAAGAAATCCGGAGCGATGTTTCGCATGTGAAGTATAGGTACGATCATCGCGATCCCACGACACAATATCTTCTCGATGTTACGGCGTGCGTGCTCCCGCGAACGCTTCCGGATTATAGACGCAGGTAGACGGACAGCCTCGATCCTGGGGAAGGCAACGAGCAACACGACCGCCCATTGTGCCGCGCGTCGATGATCCCGCGCTCGCGCGTCTCAAATCGTAAATCGGCGAAGGATCCTGTACCTGCGATCGTTCTTCCCGACACGTTTTCGAAGCCGCACACTCAGCCTCACCCTAAGAGATACATTATCTCGCGGTTTTTTTTTTCAATGTCCTTAATCCTCGATTATTTTTTAGATGTTGAAGGCTATATAAGATTTTGTGAGCGAAACGGCAATATGAATAAACAAAAATAGAATTTCTAGATATTTTCTTTAGCAGCATTTATGTTGCGCGAAATGTAGAGAATATAAAATATTGACGCAATAAAGGTTTTTTTATAGAAATAATTTGATATTAATATTGAAGTATAAACTCACTTAATATTCTTGAAATTAATTGATAAAAATTCTTTCGTTAATTAGAATTGTTATTTTAACATCGTCTTCTGGTCAAATGTAGATTATCACGAAGTGAAAAAGTTGAACATTACGTTTATGCAATGCACATGAAAAAAAATTAAAGTTCAGCGAAACGTGAACGCGAGTTCCCCGCATCTCCGGTGTCCCGAGAGACATCGGTTCGTCGGAGATCAACGTCCTTCCCATGGCACTCGTCGTCGTCAATCGACGTTACGCTGCAAAACAATACGCGCGCCGAAAACGAGTCGCTGATGCCGGTCGAGTGGTTTGTTTGCGCGATCGTTACCAAAATGAAATCCGCTTAATACGATCGAGCGACGGTTCGACGATCCTCTCTCTGTTTCGAAAGGGCTTTCGTGGCGGCGGTGGAAGGGTCGAAGAAGGCAGTGCACGAGAGGGCACGCACGTTGGGGTGGCAAAGGGGAGAGAATCGAGCAGAGGCGACTTCGGGGAGAGGCACGCGCTCTCACGACACGCGCCCACTCTCCCCCTTTCGCCACTCGAAATCGCCCCGGGGACATTAATCCCGTTTAATCAAACACCGGCCGCATCCGTAACCGGCGTCATTGTATTTGCCGTTCGTTGCGCGGGGGCGCAGTGTTTGCGTGCGCATTGTTAAAAAAAAAAAGCGCGACTTCTTTCGAAGACGCGAATTCACTGGCGAGTTAGGTTAGGTTTCTCTCGTGAGATTTCACGTGATGCGTTGGCAGCTGTATTCGCGCTGAAATAAATATGCACGTTTACATCGGCTGTGACACTGATAAGGAACATTCGCCAAACCGTTACGTTGATTTTTCTTATTGAAAGTTTTATTGCAACTTCTGTGTGTTATAAAGATGCGTTATGAATATAAAAATTATCCATTAAAACAGCCTGGAAACTTAGTTCGTGGAGAATCCTTTATTTTCAATTATTTATAAGGACCGCTTAATGTTTCAGTATTTTTGTTAATGATTAATTGAGACATTAGTATATCCAATTGATGAAAGAATTCCTGGAAAACAGAAAATCACAAAGCCTAGACATTTTCTACAGCGATAATGTGTGACTATTTGCATTCCACAAGTTACGATCATAATTGCACATTCTTTGTAAAATTACATATTACTTTTTCTACTGGCGCATATAATTTAATTAACAATTAATAATTGTTTAATTAATTGTAATTCAATAATTATATAGCTCTTATGACATTTAATTAAATGCTACTTCCTAATTCATTCATCTCTTATCTCAGGATTAATATCGTCGCTACAACTGAAGCAAACTTAAAAGGCGAGTTAAAAAATTCACAGACATTTCTGGAATATTGCAAATAATTCTTAATTAAAAATTCATTCGTGAATTCGTTTAGAACGTTCACCAGGCTCGTCATCCTTATTCTCATCTTTCGCAGCCTCTGCCGAATCATTCTCAGCTTTGCGTTCGCCATTTCGTCGATCCGCGGGATCGTTTTGCATATTGATCATCAAACTTTGTCTGCACAATGTCGAGATCGTGCTCATGTTATTGCCGTCGGTGTTCCGGGCGCGAATCAGCCGCGAGATTTTCAGCTTGCCGACGATCTTCGCCAGCGGCCCGGAAGAGTCGCGGCGCTTCGCGATCGTCCTCGGCAAGGACTCGCAGCCGCGATCAGCCGTCACCAGCTGATCGAACATGTCGGGATCGATATTGATCATTCCGGCGCTCGCCGATTTCACCAGCGATTCCGGTCGCGTAGCAACGTCCATCGCAGCCTCTTGGCGTGCATCGACTTTGTCTTCGCTCGAAGACGCAGTTTCGTCCTGCGTGGTGATCGCGTTTGTCCGATTTTCTGTTTCTTCAGATTTCGAGGCGGTCACTGTGACTTCTTGCGATTTTATTGCTTCGGTTTCAGTTGTTGACGTTCGTCTCGAAGGATTTTCATGATCGACGGCGTCCGCCGGTTCCATTGTTGAGCGACAAAAAGGACCGCCCCGACGCGAGAGGAAGTTCTCCTTGGCACGTCGTATTCTGGAAGAACGCGACTCCAAACTGTTCGTTATGGATGATTCTATCACTCGTCCTTCCTTTTTCGCCGCAGCGTCCGAAAGTATCCTGAGCTTGTGCATCAAATCCGACGGTACCGCGTCGCATTTCGCGTGATTTTCATCCTGCTGCTTCGCTTCGTCCTTGCCGAATTTGATCTCCTCTCGCTTTCCTTCGTTCTGCCTTCGGCTGCATTGTTCTTCATTCTGTTTTCCTTCAAACTGCACTTGGTTACGCCTGATTCTACCACGCTCTTCATTATCCTGCGTTTGATTATATTTAATTTCGTCCTTTACTCCGGATATACTTTGATCCTGCTCGATCGACATTGCTCTTAATCGGTCGGAAACTCGCGTGAAAATCGTTCCCTTTGAACACGCATTTGTGTTCGAATGATGATTTTTTCTCTCATTTGCATTAATGGATAATGGTTCTTCCTTAATTAATTGATTTTCGCGTTTTTTATTGTCGACATTATTTTCTTCACAAAGCGAGTTTTTCTCCTGCGCCATATCGTCCGTCTTGCTTCCTGAATTTCTTCTGGATTCAACTTTGGAAGGAATCTCACTTTCCTTTGAGGCAGAGCGCAGAGGCCACGGCAGGGACAACGATACGCGCAACAGGGCGTCCTGCCGACTCAATTTTGGCGACGCCGATCTCGATTTGCTCTTGGACTTCGAACGCAAAAGTCGACTGTCGACGGAACCATCGCTCTCTTTTCTTGACAATGATCGGTCTTCCGACCGGCGAAACGGGCCGAATATCATGCGCTTTGTTTTCACGAAGACATTTTTGGAAAAGCCTGGATTGTCGCGAATCGTCTTCGCGGATGCGTGATTGCAGACGCGCTGCCGATCGTCGATGGCTTCGTCCGGACGATATGCGTTTGTGGAACGATCTCGAATTTTCTCCGCACTTCTCATTCCGCTTTCCGTGCTCGCCGTGGGAACGATTATTTTGTTCAACGTCTCTTCGTTGATCAGGATCCTCTCCAAGCGGCGCGCTTCGTTGTCCCTTGAGACAGTTATCGGGATGGTTCGAATGATAGAATTAGTTAAAAGGCTTCTAGAAGTTTCTAAGTAATTTGACTTTTCCATTCCCGGCAATCTTGATGATAAAAGATTTCCTTTAGCGCAATTATTTCTGCTGTCGTAGGAAAAACTGCGAATTTCGGGGCAATTAATCGGTTCGTATAAACGATTATCAGTCGCATCGCCGCACGTGTCCGTTTTGAACGTGAGAATTTCGTAATGTCGATCGACATCGGCCTGTAACTCGGGTGAACTGCAATTCTCGTAATGTGCTGAAGTCTCGTCTTCGATGTCAACGCCGCAATATTCCGGTATATCTTTATTATCGTCTATGAAAAAAGAATTATATAAGATTTGGGCAAGAAAAAATATAAAACAGTGTGGGTATTATGAAAAAATAAAAGTAGAAGTTAAAACTGAAAAACTTGAAAACAAGAAACCTTTAAAAATATTAAGAATAAGAATTCTTCTACTTTTAACTTCTTAATAAATTTACCTTTGACAAATTAAGATGTCTATATTTAAAATAGATTAATCGAGAAAAATTGTATTATACAATAACATAAAATATAATTTATAAATCTTGATGTACCAAAAAAAATCTTGTTCCTTTTATACGAATTTACCTAAGTTTAAATTCGATAACTTCGGAGAAGCTTCCTTGGAATCGCGGCAGTCTGACGATGACGGCGTTCTTGTTAACTGATAAGTATCGAGAATTATTCTTCTCCTTTCGGTCTTCTCGCCATCTTGGAGATCCTCCACGTCGCTTGTCTGCTCATTACTTGGTTCATCCGCTAGAGTCTCGAGCTTCCTCGTCTCGTTCATCCGCCTACTCGTACGCGGAGAGTCCTGGTTGTACCGACAGGACGCTAATTTCAATTGCGCTATGATAAAACTTACTTTTCCAAAAATTTTGAGCCTCAACAGTGACTCGAGTGTCTTACAAATCTTGACGATTAATAAGAAGTATTTTCCGCAAACAGACAATGCTTTTTTTTATTATACGTTCATGCTTTGAAGAATATTAAAACTAGATAAATAGCAGCGTGCAAAATTAATATGTTAAAATAAAATCAAATTATTTCTAAATGTACCATCAATTCTTCTGCATTTAAAGTCCTCAACGAGGTTTCAAAATTTTCGGCAGAGTTCGCAGATTCGGCCTCGTCACTTTCTGAAATAAAATATCGCTAAATAGTGTAACTTTTATTTTCTTTAATAATAGCTTTAGAAAATCTTAGGGAATAAAAGAAGTAACGTCGACAGTGCTGAATTTTCTTACCAAAAAAATCATGTTTCTTCGTGTCACTCTTACTCTCATAAATCGGCGTAAGAGGCAATTCGAGTCCCGTCGAGTCTCTAAAAACATACCACCAATTTGAAAACCGAGTTTTATCTGATCATAATAACTTTTTCGAGAAATCATTTCTTACCTATTTGCTTCATCGCCCGATTCGTCCCAAGCATCTCGATTCCATCCGATCGACTGATCGGATTTTACAGAGTCGCCGGAGTCCGGGATCGAGTTGCGCGTTTTCTCGGTCCACCCTGTAGAGCCGTCGTCCTCTTTGTTGCTCTCCTTGCGCCATGATTCCCAATTCGATTTATCCTCGTCCAAGGATGTCACTGTTTCGTGCCAGTCCTCGGACACCGGTGAGCGTTCCGGACTCGGACTGTTCTCGCTCGAGCGAGCTTCCGGGCCGATCTGCCACGTTCTGCCGTTCCAACGTTCGCAGCTCTCATTCTCCTCGGCCTCGACCAGGAACACCGGCGACGGCTCGTGGCTGGATGTGACCGTACCGAGAGGAACGGCGATGCTGGTGGTTTCGCTGGCCGCAACGGAATACACCGGCGTCTGATGGGGTTGCACTCCCGTCAACGGGCTGGCAGTTTCCTCGATAACGTCCTCGATGTCGACGATCATCGCCTCCGGCTCGGAGTCTTCCACCGCTATATCCTCCGCGTGATCCTTCATCCCTTGCGAGTTGTTACCTGCAAGTGAAATTTTTGTCAGAATTATTACTCGCGAGATTATTTTAAATGCGTAGAAAAGTAATGAGAAATATACTGTGATTTTGCTGAAATTAAGATTGCGACTAGTTAACGTTTGCAGAGTTGTTAAGCGTGTTGAAATGTTAAAGATGTTTGAAAAGGATCGTTTCTTACTAGAAACTGGTAAAGTTTCCAATCGATTGTCATCTTCGAGCTTGTCCGCGGAACTCAAAGATTGCAGACTCGTGGAGCGACGTAGCGTGAATGATTCGTCACGAAGGCTGCCCTCGAACACGCTACCGTCGGACTTGGATCTCTTCAGGGTCAAGTGGAACGCTCGATTCTTTCCTGTAATTAGTATGTGTAATTAATGTTGTGTATAACGCAAATAATTTATTGAAAATTGTTTAATCCTACCTGGCGTACTTGACGGCTCTGCTAACATCGCTTCGTCCGAATCTTCGGTGAACGGTGTGTAACCTGGTCCTAAAAGACGGAACGTGGAGGATCTCGGTGATATTCCGCGATATTTCTCCCAGTCGTATAATTTTCTCGTGAATTCTCGAGATATGCCCTCGAAACGATAAGAGCCAACAGATGTGCGAATCAACACTTCGTTGCCGCAGTTTACGCCACGCGATGCATTCATGAATCTTGAATCAATTAAAAATAGTTTGTAGCATGCACAGTCAACTTCCGTTATTTTTTATGTAACAAAAATAGAAATTATGAAAAATTTAAGAATCACATTTTTCAAAAAATTGAATTTTTGAAACAAAGGTCCTTTGATAGTACACTAATTTATCTTTTAGATAAATACAAATCAATTTATAGAAATAGAAATAAAAATCTCTGTGTTGTCTGAATTTTTATACCTCGAGTCGCCATCGAAACAATCGTTTAATTGTTTGGCGTCGCTCTCTCGACGTTCCTTCTCGGGTTTCTGTTCAAACAGCAACAGCACTTTTTCCAAAGCGACGAACTCCGTTTCGTCGATATCAGACGCGGTACGACTCACCGGTGATTTTGGTCTCTCGTTATTTTGACACGCGGCCTCGCTCATCCTCCTCCACGCCTCCATCCTCTTGATGAAATCCTCGCAGAGATGCTGTTTTCCATCGCTGCCGAAACTACCCGCGCTGCCGATACTCGCACAGCTTCCACGCGAGCCGACTGAGTTGTGATTTTTCTATTACGTAAAAATGTTGAAGAGACGTTCAAAAATATTGCAAATTAAAATTGAATAATAGTGCATCACTCTTTTAATTTGTGTTTCTGTACTTTTTTTCCAAGTACTGTTCATAAAAATTTTTCTATCTTTTAATTATCACAAGTAGAGCACACATATTTTCGTAATTAAGATAAAAAGGTGAATATTTCCGAATTAAAATAAAATAAGTAGATTGTTTGATAAATTCAAAAATAAAATTTTTTGGCATTTTCTTCCGTTAAATTCCGAAATATTCGTAATTTGACGCGACTGCTCGCAAGATCGACGTACGCCGTGAAATTTGGTCTCGGGCTTCGACGAAGAGGTGCGCCAGAGTTGCCAGTCAGTCAATCGTCGGCGACTGACGCGCTGCTGCTCGACAGCCACGCTGGACCGTCGGCCCTTCTTCGCCCGCTTCCACTCCTGCAGCTTCTTCCTGAACTCGGGTGCCAACCGCTCTTCGCTCCAGGGCAAACTGCTACGCGCGTTTCTCGCGCTCTTCAAGCGCTCCCATTCAACCAGCTTCCGGTGGAATTCGGCGCCGAACTTCTCCCGCAGCGCCTGATAGTCCTTGCTCGCTTCCGCCTGGTTGTTGCTGGTACCTGCAACGGTTTTACCGAGATCCTCGACGCTTTCGCTACAGCTGCGAGCTCGGCGCGTATCTGCATTTACAACGAAGACATTTTATGCGATGAGAAGCGCAGAATGAAAGTGCGTGCAAAGAAGGTGAAGGATTAAAATTAGACAGGAAAGTTTGTGGTAGCTCGTTGACACAGACATTGATTAATTGCGCGTTAAGCATACTTATGGAAATATTAATACCTTCGAGGAATCGGAGAAAGTTTATTGTCCTTTTATTATATCTATAATATTTGATAATTGTATTTACTGCACTTCAATACTTTTTTTTCAATTATACCAATATTTCTTTTGTTTTTCAAATATGTGTGTTCAGTATCTTTATTTCGTCCTGACAAGCAACATGTGACACGTGCAAATGGCATGTTGCTACAAAATTTTAAAGTAGGTTGCCAAATTCTGGATAATGTTGCGAGAAATTTTTCATTCTCCGCTTTTCGCTTCAGTAAGAATGTATCACAAAGTCGCAAGCTCATCGAATGGTCGGAAAATAAAATTTATCTAACCCTCAAACAATACAAAGAAAAGCAATGTCCTAAACCGCCGTTTCAACAACTTTGTAAAAAGTTATTCGAGTCTTCCAAGCCTGAGCCCAAAGTAAATTAATTAAATTTATTTTTAATTAAATGTTCTTAAAACTTTCCAATGAAAAATGTAATTGGTAATTATTACTATAAAAGTTAAAAATTTGAGTAAATATTTTATAGAAATTATTTTTGAAGAAAATATTGCATAAAAATAAAATCTTATGCTTCTGAAACTCTTCTCGTGATATGATTGACTCAAATTATTTGTCGATTATTTCATAAAATAATAAATTTTAGTGCAAAAGAACCACTACTGCCAGTGATGATTATTTGAAAGTACGACAATCCTTGGAGCTACGCGTTAAGAACATAGAGAAATTCGTGGAGGATGAATCGCGATTGATCACAAGCGAGGTGAACAGTTGGCTGGAGAACAATAAAGTCGCTTGTGCGACACAATTAAAGGAATTATTCAATAAAACGACGGCAAAGCTAGACGAACTGATCAAGCTGGACATGTCGTATAGCACTTGGATGCGAAAAGAAACATTGTTACTCAACGATGAAATACGGCGATCTTTCGACGCCTTGGATCGAGCGATCGCTTCGAATGCGAAACGCATAGAATCTATGTTGCAGAATCTACGAAATGATGTGACGACGCACAGTGCATGCGTGAAGAAAGGTCTGATTGTGTGTCGCAAACACGACGCGCCCTGCGAATTTGCAGAATGCGTGAAAGCACAGTCGGAGGAAGCGATAAAAATGCTCGATCGCGTGAACGAGAATGCGCGCGTCAAGCTGGAAGAGATCGCGAAATTTCGCGAGTCGGTTGTGAAAACGCACGAGATGACGGCGCAGGAAACGATAGAAGTAAACCATAAGAAAGCGACCGAGTTGTCGAACTATTTGGACAAATGTATCGTCCAGCTGAAAAGATCGAGCGAGTAACGAACACACCACGATAGCGAAAATGAAACGTAAGCAATTTTTCTCAATAGAATGAAAAGCAAGCAAGCTTTAGAAGAGCGAATGTAATCATTGGAATTGGTAAATGGCAAGCGCTTTAAAAATTCAAGTGATTCAAAAGCAGATCTCAATGTTTCGTGAGTTTACTCGAACTTTGAAAATAAATGCGGGAGGAAACTGTTTATTTCCGCGTGCCTTTGTAATTGGATATGTGTACGTAGCACTTCTTTTGAATAAAGATTTACGGTGAAAAAGAGAAAAAGAGATAGTGTAAAGGTCAGTGATTTACAATTGGACTCTATGTCTATAAAAAACCAAAGAATTTTGATGAAAAATTAAATTATAATAAAATATGTATATTACTAATAAAAATCGGAGCACATTCCGATAATATAAATTCTGGATCCGTAAAGGAAGCTTTACATAATATTAGTAACATTTAAGACACAGAGTTTTATAAATAAATGATTCTTGTACTGCGACATCGTTATCATTTCTTTGTCTTCTCATGCAAAGTTTCACTGTGAGGCTTTGAGATGCGATTATTAATATTTTGTGTTAAAATTCACAATGCTTTATGAGAGAAATGGATGTTATGAGAGAAATGGATGATATGTTTCTGCGATTGATATAAGGTTTTTTGCATTGGCGTTAGAATAACATAAAAAGTGCACAATTTATAAGAAGCGATGTGTTCCGGGAAGCTTCACATTAAGCTCTCACCATCGTTTGGGAATAGTTGCGGCGCGACCATTCTAACCGGGCTTGGAGGAACGCTGAACGTGGCGTTTGTCAGAAAAGCACGTCTGACCTTGTTCCATTTCGAATCTTGCATCTTTGGAGCTGGCGTTACCGCTTCCTCGATCGTCGAATACTGGAATCAAACGTCTCGCATGTCTGTGCATCTCGGCGTAGCTCGTAAGCTCGCGCGCGTTGGCAAGAGAAAGCATCCACATAAAATTTAGAATATTTTGTTCTATTTCCATCGCATTTCTTCGCAGATAAAATACGGTAATCCACGTTTCGAGATAGCAAAATTTTATGTTAACATTTAACAAACATTATACGAGCTAGCTTTCCCCCAGCGTGATGATCGAATTTAAATTCAAGGATAAAATTTGAAAGTTTATAGTTATTCAATAGATCAAAGCAGCAGAATTTTGCCAAGGTATTTGTCTAACCTGTCGCTTGAATTCCCTCGGGCTCGAAATACCCTGGCGCGGTTTGGGTTGCTGCGGTGAGCTTCCGCCGGAATCTTGCGTGCTCGAGAGAAGCGGAGACATCGATTCGGGAGAGGACAAGTTCCTGATTTCCTCCTCGTTCGACGGTATTGTGATCGTGAGAATCGGCGTCGGTTTCTTCGGTGATACTTCCGAATTTTTCCCGTCTGTGCTTGCAATTGCTGCATCCGCGTCCGATATGATACGAATCAGCGGTTTATCGCGACTTGGCTGCCATTCAAAGTAAACAAACGTATCGGAAGTAATAGACATTAAAATTCACAGCGGGTCTTTTCTCAATTAAAAAATATTTATAAATATTAAAATTATTAATAACAGAAATATTATTGTTAATAGATATAATACACGCCAAACAAATAAATCAAAGTCGTAGAAATAAGCAAAAATAAAAAAGGAGAAACAAAGTATATCTTAACGCATCAAATATAGGACACGCGTTTTTCAACCGCGCAACAGACAATGACTCGTTCATGTATCAAGATATTTATTCGCAACGGGAAATGTCAGTTACGTGGATATGTGAGCGCAATTTCAGGTGACAAGCAGTCAAGGGACTGTCACCAAAAAGATTCGACTCGTAGTCAGAATGACGCGGTGCGTCCGTTAATGGATACGCTCGCGATGCGTTGATCAAAGAAATTCAACGGGCGCGGTCGTGCGTAGCACCGTGGATATTTTTAAGTCGACACTCGTACACCGCCACTTGTGTAGCGGAAAAGGAATTTTGCGGAGCGCTTTTGTCGACGCGGCTCTTGTAACGCGAATCCGCCGTCTGGCTTCCCGTCGAGGTCGATCGAAAATTACAAGGCGGAAAAATGTTGGCGGGGGTGGATTGAAAATGTAGAATAAATTTTGCACTATAGAGTGAATCGGGGATGTTTCATCTAAGAATAATAAAAAGTAGAGCTTTAGAAAGCATAATATGATCAGCGATAAGGTGTAAAAATATACTGTTTATCAAAAAAATCGATAAAATAATGTTAAGTGCGTTTGGCTTTATTTGTAACATTAAGTCATAGAATTTCTCAAGTAAATGATCTTTGTATTGTGTATTGTGATATCGTTTCTTTATCTCCTCATCAATATAGTATATGCAACGTATATTATAAATCACTGATTAATTCGTTTTAATTAAATCTGGTTCTCTAACTTATTTTAATCAGAATAATCTTGTGATCGAATTAGCTCCGATTTACTACATTTGTACAGATTTATACAACATTATAGAATATTCAGAACAATTATATGTGTTTCCTTTATATTAATATAAAAGAGACCTCACCTCACTGGGTAATTCAGCAGGATCCGGAATCTCCGCGATGACAGTGTCGAGCAATCGACCGTGCCGATCCGGTTCTTCCTTTCTTCTGTCGTCTTTCACTAATGCCAATTGTCGATCCGCATAATTTACATTAGTAGCATTTTTGCGCGAATCTAGAAGAAGACATTGCGCTAATAAGTTTCTCATAATTTTTTTTCGCACAAAAACGAGAAGATATCCTCACCATCGAACACTTCCTCGTTGGACGACGACGCGGACGAAGCCCTGCCGATCGGCGTGGACGGACTAGAGAGCTCGCTGGTGCACGGCGACAGCGCCGATCCGGTGCTCCAGCTTCCGGTGGTAACCGCGTCCGGGATTCTCAGAAATCTCGTGGTCGGCGTCACCGCCTCCACGATGTCCGCGAGATCGCTCGTGCACGCGCGCTCCCATTTGAAGGCTGCCTTCACTCGGGTCCACTTGCTGACCTTCGGGCCGCCGTTGCGATTCGCATTCCTCGCCGTCCGCTTATCCGCCTCGCCCGCACCCTCAATCAGGTTCAGTCCGAGATTCTGCTCGGTCGATGCGATCGATCGGCTCCGCTGCCTCGAGGGCGATCGCATGCTCGCGCGTTCGTTCCTCCTCGCCGCCGACATAGCGGTGTCGCGGCAGCTCGACAGCATGGCGTCCAGCAGCGATTCCGCGAAACCGGTGTCCTCGTCGAGGAAGTCGTCGGGCAGCTCCTCGCCGTTCGCCACGGCGGCCTCCAGGCGGCGATCGGCGTTCCTCTGCGCCTTGGCGCGCTCCAGATTTCGGACGCGCCGAAAGAGCTTGCAGCTGCGATCGCGCAGCTCCAGGATCTCCTCCGTCAGCGCGTACAGCCGGTCCAGATGCTCGAACACATCGTCGGGCGCGGCGTCGACCCCCATCGCCGAGGCCGTCGAGTTCGGCGTGACGTCGTAATCGAACGAGTGGCCGTCGAAGGGCGACGCGCCCTCGCCCTCGTTGAGGTAAATTGCGAGGTCCTCCTCTTCCTCTTCAACACCGCGAGACATCATCCCCGAACGATCTCGCGTTGCGCCCGACGAGCACTGCGGGTCCGGAGACGGGGTCGGAAGTCGACCCTCCTCGGGCCTGTCCTTGACCCTGAGGGTGCCTCTTTGATCTCCTCGCGGGCGACTCGAGCCGTCCGACCTGTCGAGCTTCCTCTCGATCTCGGGCACGCCGGACTCCTCGGCCTGCCGAGCATTATCCTCCGCCATTCGTTGGCGGTTGGTGAACAGAAAGATGCGGGATTTAGGTATCTGAAGAAACGCAGCGAGCGATATTTAATGGATGACAATTATGGGAAGTTAGTGATGCAGTCATCTTTTACGTTGACATTGAAACGACGTCGTTATGCCGTCATGCGGTTTCAGCATCCGTAAAATTTGAGTGATTTGGATTCGTACCAGAATTTCTGCGATTTCGATATCTTTATTTCTTAAGCGTTCCTTCTTTGTATTTTGTGTTCTTTTATGCTTTGTTGCTCGAGCAAAGTAACAGATAATTGTATACCAAGTTTTTATAATTACTTCCTGATTTCGTTGAGCCGCATCGTGTGCTCTTCTTCTTCGAAGAAATCTTATCATATATTGTTTTTACGCCACTAATAGATCTCGTTTGTTATAGTTCGCTCTAAGTATATCTATGTTTCATAATAAGTGTTCTTTGTCGGATTTGCTTTTCTACGCCTTGGTAAGTGCAAATGTAATCGGCAAATTGATGGCACAAGAGAGAGAAGTGTTGATTCGTCTTATAAACATTCGATCCTATAAATATTATGGGAAGCAAACGCGCGGTAATGCATACGAATGCACCAGCGGGTTCCTTCGACGCACTTTTGCTCCTTACTAGAAGAGCGAAGAAGCACAAAGAAATGTTAATTTCAAAATATTTTTTCTTCGTTCCTTTGATGGAAATCTACCGTTCATTGCACTTTGTATCTTTTTTACTCCTTTTATAATCGCTTCGTCAATTTCTGCAGCAGTCATTTCTATTTGATCAAATGTGGACGCTTCGACGTGTTCACTCAATTACATAATATTTTCTACAATTAATATTCGATCGCCTGTTTACGTGTCCACTTATGTAAATGGAAACTTTCTTTACGGAGCACGACTCCTTTGTTACAATCCACGCAAATTGCTTTATTCAGACACGAAGAAGAGAACGACGTACACTCCAGTCGTCCTCATTTTTAATTTACACTGAAATAGCACTTTGCTAAGTTACAGAACGCTTCTTTCGACTGTTGATGCAAGCTGGAAATCTTTACTCTATTTTCCACCACGTCCACCCACGTACATTAGCGTTACTATGGCACTAAGAGACTCTCGGGCAAGCGTTTCGGTTAATTAGTTACGATGAAATTCGCGAGAACGAAATTTGTTTTATACCTGAGCAGTCGGTTTGAGATCAAAATGAAATTTTTATCCCCGGCAGTCCCGATCGATTTGTCCGGAACGACGAGAATCCGCTCGTTCGACTCCGCGCGAGATCGCGGAAAGCGAGAAGCTCGTCGGACGCCGCGCGTTTTGAGACTTCGGCGATAGCACGCGATTATTTTCGGTGACGAGCTTTCGTCGTTCGTATTTACGACGGATGCGAGCGGCGTGTGTATGTGTGCGCGCTAGATTGCAAAGGCGTCGCGACGCCGAGACGGGAGTCTCGAGAAGCGGGCATGTGCGACTGTTCGCTACACGCGCGAGCGAGCGAGCGAGTGTTCTTCCTGTTCCCGTCGAAAATAGACGGGAAGGCGGCGGGAAGACGCGTCCGTTCGGCCCTTATTTATAAGCGCCGCGGAATGACGTTACCGATCATAAAGCACTGCCGCCGCGCTACTTTCGCCGTGCAATATTTTCCGATGCAGAATTTCGCGGAGAGCCTTCGAACCACGCGAAGAATTCGGCTCGTACATTGTGGTCGTAGCGCATATTGTTAGAATAGAAGAATTCGGCATCTGATGGCAGACTATTAAAGAGAAGTTAAAGATAAGTGACCTACCTTCCTGCTTCCAGTATGATATAAAAATGTAGATACTAAAAAAATAAAATGCGGAAAGAAGATTAAAAATTTGTGTTGAACTATTTTTTCCGACCAAAACTCTCGTTAAAGTAAATCCCACGATATTTATTTCATTCTTGAATCTAACTTTGTAATTAGAAATCTCAAATTTTACAATAAAAGATTTTAAAAATCTGGAAAAAAAATTGTCGAATTAGATAAATTTAGTATAAGAATTAAACAAAATAAATTGTAAAAGATTAATTGGCACTTTTTACAATAAAAGAAGGAAAATAAAATTTTATTCAAGAAATATACAGTCACATTTCCACGCAAACAAGTAAATCATCGTAGATACATAACTGGAAGTGTGAATTATTCCTTCATCGGTGACTTGGTTAAATCGGCTACTGGTAGCATTACGATGGCCGCACCTGCAAGACGTTCAATAATTAATAACAATTAATCAAGTGAATAACATTTGCTTTATCGTACCTATTAGGATAATAGACACTACAATGATGCTCGATAAACAAGTTGTCTTCAGGAAGAGCTGCATCGCAAAGACCGTTAAATGGGGAAGTATTTTCGTCAGGCCTATCATCGTGCCTCTGGAAACCGGTACCAGAAATTACAAGTTTTCACATATGTATACATTGCGTTCACAAATATTTGATTCTTGAAAATGCGTCTGATGATCTAAAATTAGCCGAACATGTTGACCATACCGTTTCACATGACCTACCTCAGAGCGGTGGGATAATTTTCCAGCAGCAAAACGCACGTCGTCGTAACGCCGATAGCGTAAGCGGCTAGAAAAATCGATGCTAAGACCAGACGAATTGTATGGTGCATCCGAACAATTAGCACGATCGAGGCTGCGCCGCCCACTAATGCCGAAAAAACTGACAGCAATCAAAAAGATTTCTGTTACCAATATGAAGTTGTATTTACATTCTTGTTTTAAAAAGAATGTAAATTAATATTTCTTTAAAAAAAAGTGTCTTAATTAAAAGTTGCGCAGTTTAACTTTCATATATATTATTGCTGTACAATGTATCAAAATTTTATTTTAAAAACAAGCATAAAATAGTGTTGCGCAAATCAAAATGAATGTATTTATTACAATTTAAATAATTGTTATCATTATTATAAGAAATATTTAGATATTTACTTAAATACGGCTTTCTGCCGACGACGTCGATTCCAACAATAAGCAGTATTTCTCCTAGCACGTAGCCCAATGATACCAGCAGGAGCAGCTCGAAACGAGCCTCGTTTATCTCGTCGCAGCTCTGCAGAAAACCTAATGCCACGTTCTGGATATTGACGCTGCACGTACCGTTTCCGCTTCCGATGTGATCATTTTCCAATTCCTGGAGTACGTGCGTCTTCCACAGAGCGAGCCCGGCGAATCTTAAACATCGTCCTCGTGATTCTCCTCGCAATTGCGCGGTCGGAGAGATACGGATGCAAGAGAGCTTACGGTAGAACTTCCTTTATTACCCGGGAAAATGTAGCAGGCACGCTAATATTCCACACAATGTTGTCCGCTTGTAAGGAGGCCTGTGCATTTTGTTGATTCGTTCCCAAGTTTTCGTAAAGTACTTTTCAAAACTCGATTCTCTTTCGTCATTGTCTGGTTGCACGCAATCATCTAAGTCTCTTAAGTTCTTCAGCTAAATTGCATGAAACGGTTTTAAGGGAATCAGCGCTAAATAAAATAATTATACACATCAATATACAAAAAATTAAAATACATAGATATAAATTTAAAAAATTTAAATTTTTGCTTCAAACAATTAATAAGATAATTATCAAAATATTCATTCTTTATTTAGTTACAAATACGTGAACTCCTTCTGACGGTGAGATTATTTTTTATTGATCTGTAAATAATTAGTGCTACGGATGTTTCAGGATGCACAGATAGATGAAGATTGAATGGACAGAGAAATGAAAAAAGAAACTGGACGGAGTGCGTTGGATTGCCGTACCGGATAGGTATCGGCGTGTTTCGAATTATTGATGGCATACATCTGTCGGAGCACCGCGAGTGCCTGTCCCGGCCTCCGACGGTATATCGAGTGCCGAGGACTCGGCGGCAGGAGACCTGACATGCAGGCGATCACCAGGCTTGGCATACCGTAGAGAGCGGCGAGGACTCGCCAGGAACTCGGTCGGAATTTCTTGCCCAACATGCGTATGACAGACGGCATCAAAGCCCAGGAGACGCCTTGTCAAATCACATCCAGCAAATGTTAGTTTTTTTTTGTGAAGATTTTTTCACAACAAATCTCTTTTAGACACATCTTATTTTAACGTGTTACTCTAATATTCTTTTTAATGGAGAATTGTACTAAAATATTATATAGCATTTATATATATTAAAAATTAAAATAAGTTTTATGAATAATGAATTATTTTAAAATAGATTTTATGAATAATTTTATGAATTAACTAGATTTTATTACAGTTATTGGATAATTTTGATTGAATAGAATTAATTATAAATTAATTATTTTATTAATATATAACACGATATTATTTCTAAATTATTATTATATGCTTTTAATAAATAAAATTGCAAATTGAAATGAGAGCAACTTGTAAATATAATTAGCAAAAAGAATCTTGCAGATTTTATTTTAATATTAAAAAATTAAAAATATACTTAATAAAGAAATAAATTGCATTATTATCAAAGAACATGGATTTAATTTAATTACGATCCAAGGATTTTCTTGTAGATCATTTTTTTACCTAAAGCCAATGCGTAACCGATCATCCAGAACATATCAATTATCGCTAAGCAAGTTCCTCTCTTTCTCATCGGTAGGCATTCGATGAGGTATACTCTCAGAACAGTATTGTTACCGGCTACTCTACGAATAGCCAGATAACGTAATTACTTCTCATTAATTAAATACGCAATTTTTAATGTTATGCAATAATGAAGGCACGATATGCAAATCATGATGCTTTCGCATAATTTTTATTGCTGCAAATAATATGACAATTGCAAGCAAAAAATATTAATGCTAAATGAAAAAATTTGATAAATAAATGCTATAAAATATAGTGAAAAAAATAAACTATGAGAAACTTTTTTCAAACATATGTGAATACGCTGCAGTTATTTTTATCATAGTAAAGTATCGATTGTTTTCGTTGTGTGTTATGAAAAGATAGAAACTTACCCCAGCCCCAACACAAACACTGATAAGTTTATCAGAAAATTAGTTTGCGCGAAGGATAGGCTGGCAGAGGCGCAAAACACAATGCCCATAGTAACCGGGATCAAATTTTTACGCCCAACAGTGTCCGATATAGATCCAAACACGAAGGCTCCTATCGCCATGCCTAATTTTTTTTATGGATTAAATAAAGATAATCAAGTTAACAGACGTGAAACTTATGTTCAATGAAAATACTTCAATAAAATTTAAGACTAAAATAGAACTAAATCAATATATACCAAGACTGGAAATGGCAATAGGCATGATGGCTTGGTCTTTGCTGAGTTTCAAATCGCATGCTATTATCGGTGCCACGATGGGAACAGTCAAAGAAGTGCTCGCTTCCGCAAGCGATATCAAGCCGCAGAGAATGATTAAGAAGTAATGCCAAAGACCCCATCCTGCACATTGAGCGTTGCCATATGTTAATTTAAAAGTATATGTTTACTTTACGTATTCTTCTGATAAATTAAATTAAAATTTCTTATCCGGAATTAACATAATTACGATATAATATCAACAGAACATGACGTGTCTTATCGTTAATAAGATAATAATGTTTGGAAATGCCAACTGTGACACACAGAGTATAATTCTGTTGAATTTTTGCCCTACCTGTTCCTGCTATTGCAGCTTCGTAGTTATCAGTCATATTACATGGAACGATTTTATCACAGATAATTCGCAAAAAGTAGGTTAATGAATCAAACGTTGAAAACTTAACAAGTACAAAATGAAGTTTGCTCTACAATTCGCTCGATCGAGAAACGCTCACCAAACTATCTACGAAATTATCGTAAAAAGTAATCACAACTGATAATTGCAACTGTTAAAACATATTGAATTAAAAGTGAATTAAAATTTTTGGTGATACAAACTTGAACTTTGTACAGATTCAATGACGATATCGTTGACGCATCGAGATTTCCTTTTCCGCTAAGCTCAGGTGTTTCCTAATCGATAATCGACATCAAGCTGATCTCTATCTCTACGTGCATCAATATAAGTTAATCGTATGCGGCAAGGAATGGCACAAAAATGGAAGCATGTAGAAAATAAACTTGTTTTATATTAAACTAAATATATGAACATTTTAATGGATATTCAATGTTCGTTGCGATATGTACGTCTATGTTAGACAAAGAGTACATAAGTATCAAACTGCAAATGCGGCGAAAGAATATGAAACACACACAAATAAGTGTATTCAATAGGACGTATAAAGAATGTGTTATTTGTATCTTATTGTCTATTGATCTTTGAAATATTCCTTTGAACCCTCGACATCGGGCTTCAGAGTTTTCTTGCCGGGTTTCCAGCCAGCTGGGCACACCTCACCATGTTTGTCGGTATATTGGAACGCTTGAACTAAGCGCAGAGTTTCGTCCACGGATCTGTGATAAGATTATTAATGTAATTTAATTTAGCGAAGAAATGCCACTCGTATCTAATGTTAAATGACCGTAAGTGTTATTAATACAAGGATTTCTTTCAACATTATCATGGGTCGAAGATCACGCGATCACGCTTAGCACATTAATAAAAATGTCGAATCATAATTCTTCGAATTCTTGAAAGTCTGTATGTTGTGTGAAGTTTTATGATATAAAAAAACTTTAATTCGTAAATAAATTAATTCGTAATGATAACGGTAGTGTAACTCACCTTCCGACGGGCAGGTCGTTGATGGTGACCTGACGTAGATTTTGCTTGTTATCGATGATGAAAAGACCACGGAAAGGAATTCCTGTTTCCTCATCAAGCACGCCGTAATCACGAGAAATTTTGAAGCTCTTATCTGCCAACAAAGGGATGTTCATCTCACCAAGACCGCCCTGCTTGCGTGGCGTGTTCACCCATGCAAGATGGCTGAAGTGGGAATCGGTAGAAGCGGCGATCAGTTGGCAGTTGATGTCGCTGAATTCCTTCACTCGGTCGGAGAAAGCGATGATTTCCGTCGGACACACAAAAGTGCTGCGGCAGAATGATTATACGTTAGTTACAGCTCACGACGATTGAAGCGATCTTACAAATCACTACTTGTTTATGCGAAATCTTCAAGATGTAGTTAAAAATGTAATTTTAAAAGTCTTATTCTTTTCTTAGAAATGCAAATCTTTAGAATTTAAATAGTATTTCTTTTTTTGAATTTCTTTGAGTCTTGGTATGGTATTTCTTTGCTTAAATTTCTTTACGATGCAACCCGCAACGTGATTTGGAATATATATATATATAAATCAGCTTTTACAGACGCAATATTTTAAAATGCAAAGCGTATCCTTTTGTTATCATCTCAAATGTATTCCGATTCATAGTTAGACATACGTGATAAAAATGTCGAACGCGATACAATAGAATTTCTCGCGCAACAATTGAAAATTGCGTAACCGTTTCGTTATCTCACACCTACAAAAGTAGCTTTGCAGCATACTTACAAGTCCAATGGATAGAAGAACAGAACGACATATTTGCCCTTGTAGTCTGAGAGTTTGATGTCCTTGAATTGTCCGTTCACAACGGCGGTGCCGGAGAAAGCGGGCGCCGGTTTCTGAAGCTGAGGCACTGACATGATTGCTGCTGTTTCTGTGATTTCCTATAATTAAGAACAGGCAAACGTTATATATCTCACGAATCGTACAGCAAAACTCCTAATTATAATATCTATAAGTATACAACTTATTTCAAAATCATTAATCGGGAATCACAGTCATTAAACGAAGTAATCTATGTCGTGATAAATTCACATATCTCTCATTCCGTCTGTGTATATTTTTCATGATAACATAAATTCGATATGTACGAACGTTTACTACGACGTTTGAATATTCATAACATTACGCCTCTTTGTATTTGTTTTTGTGAAGGAACTTTAAACATTAAATATGTAGCAGCTTCTACGATTTGTAAATAAAAACATATTTATACACATTAATGTTTCAAAAATATTTCAAACAAATTCTCGTCACTTTGGGCGATTTGATGTAAATATTTCGCGATATTCTTTTCGCATTCGTTAATAAACTTTCGCTATAGCGGATATACTATGTTCTGTTAATGAAGGATATGATAACGGTCAAAGGATTTGTAAGTATAATCAGCAGTGTTAATTCAGCACTTAGCGTAAGTATTTGCGCGATAAGCTTTCTACAAAGAATCACCAACAACTAAATATTTATTCAGCGATAACTTATGTAAAGGTTTCTCTGTTTGGTGCATCGACTCGTCATATATTACGAAAGTTTGCATACACGCGTCGTCGTTATCTCCAACGATGACAAACTAATAAATATTGGAATATCAAACCTGTCACAAGTGGGAATCATTCGATGGAAGAAGTATGATAACGCAGAAGTTGATAGAAATTAACGGCACATTCAAAGTTAATGAAGCGTATGAAAAATATTTACAGTTCATAAAATTCACTTAAAAATAAAAAAAGTTATATTTAAAACGAGTAAATTATAAACTCGCACATTTATTTTGATATTGAATTTCTCACTTATCAATTTATTACAAATTGGTAATGTATTTTTATTACATACAAATGCTCGATGCTCATCTTTATTAATTAATAGAGCTTTTCGATGCCGAAATTGATCAATATTGAAAATTAATTAAATCAAACTTCGAGAATATATAGATAACACATTGCATTGAAAATTAGATTCAGCTTCCCAAGAGAAGCGGGGGAATAAACGGGAGGGGGGGATCGCACGATTGAACTAGAGCAGCAGATGGGACCTCGGATTACGCAACGGTCAAGTCAGGTATAAGATTTGTATGAAATGAGATTTTATACGAAAAAATAATCTCGAGAAAGGAAACTGCGTACAAAGAAATCGCGAGAAGCTGCATAACATGCATGAAAAAGATTTCGAATAATCTCACAACGGCCTCGCGACTCTATTGAAGTCTTCCTTTGTTAAACGACTCCATTTCCTAGCTCATAATTCTAGCAATAATATGCACCATTCATCGAGGCGTAGAAGCGGATGATAACATTGCGTTCTTTTCCTTCTTTAGTTTAAAAAAAAAAATAATAATAAAAATCTTATTCCAATTGTTTATTTGAATTCATCACGTACGGGCAAAATTTAAAAAATGACGAAAATAAAGAAATTAAATCAATTTCTTTTTCTCAAATTTCAACAATTTTATAATTATATACAATATCAGAGACCAACTTGTTGCTCTTCAAGTGCCACATATGTATTCGCAATAGACTATCTCGTTAAGATTTCGATTTGGACGATTTTAAAATTAAATGACATAATATTCGTATATATATATATACATTTGCAAAAATATCTCACGAAACAATATAGCTAATTACTTTATAATTGTTCGATAATTTGTTCATTAGCCGATGAATTACCATGAATAAATACATATGTGATATATGTATGTTAAGTGCATGAATAATGCTGTGTTTGCTAAACCAGTCGATGTCAGGTTGCGTTAATTCGCGCAATATTAGATAATCGAACGCGGAATATTTTCTAAAAAAGATCAGGTGTGAATTTGCGATCAATGTCGCGTTGTTATTCTCTATATATTTTTCTGAATAAAAACAAAATTTTAACGAAAGAAAAAATAATATTAATAAAAATTGTTGGAAAAATGGTCTCAGAATAAATGTATATCAGATGTAAATTCATCCACGTATTTTTTTTTTGAAGTGACTGCGCAAAATTATAGATTCTCGAAATTTTCTCTGTAACCATTTCTGCGAAATTACAACAGGATAGTCGCGTGACGATTACTCAGACTCGATTGGCACAAACCGCACGACTTGAAATTCGCCGGCATTGTACGCGACTCGGCCCGCATAGCACGGCGTTCTCGAATTCTCTTTCTCTCCGTCACAGTCGACCTTCATTCTTGCGAAATAGAGCGAAAAAAGAACGACAAAATCGCGCTATTCGTGAAAGAGCCGGTACTACCGAATTATGTAAGAAATCTTTAAAATCGGCTTGTACGTTCCCACACATTCGTGACATTGTAAATAAATTCGTCGGGTCGACAACCGATAAGCTCCATCACCGAATTTCGACCGTTGACGAACGAAACCGCTACAATTTATTAAAGGCATAAATCCCTGCGCGTCTTTTGTTCGTGCAAACTTTATGTATGGCAATTTATCGTATTCGAAGATTACCGAAAGTGACAGAGCGAATGCTCGAGAAGTAGGAAATGAGGGATTACCTTGATTAGCTTCCTCGTAGAGATTCGCTGTGCGAGAGACGCGGCTTTGTTGAGAAAGGAACGAGAACTAGCCGGTGACCGGTTTCGTGGAGAAGCTTTTGGTATCGACCGCTGCATATATATGTTAGATGATGTCGTAGCATCGAGAGAACGTTGAGACATCTAGCTGTCGCTTGCTAAAACCGCGAACTGGGGATATAATTTGGGGGAAGATAAATGTTGGCATTAACAATGCGCAGGGAATTTTCGATCGAGTTTCTTATATTGGTACGAAAGTGAAATAAAATCTAGGATAATACACTTTCTACAGTTGGCCATACTAATATTTACCTACCGGTAGAAGAAGAAAAAAAACAGTGACAGATGTACGTGTAATTCGTAATTTCTGTTAAAGTTTTAGAGTGCACTGAATTATATCAAGATTATATTTTTATCTAAACATTCTGCTATTCGTTACGAATTTTGTATTTATCGCAGTTCAAGAAAATTATGTTTTGCTTGTTGTAGGAACAGTAGTTCGCCTAACCTCTCAATATACACTGTTATTATCTGGAGACATTATTATTCGTAGTCATCGTTATAAAGGTAAATTGTTCTAGTCGTAACTCATTTAAAATTTACTTCGAACGACTGTTCGAATATTTTTCAAAAAAAATGCAATATATTTTGACAAATGCTTCATTAAAATGTCAAGTGTCACATCTTTTTTTCCACATTCTTCTTACGTAACTAATATATTCCGATATCTGATGCCATATTTAGTAAAAAATATGCACAAAAATAAATTCGCTTGAACATGTAGCTTGGGTTGGGAATGAATAAACGTCGTTTCGTAACCCATATAATATGCCGTACATGCTAATTATTTCTGCGTTATTTGTCTTTAATAACAACAATTTGTATAAATAATACATCTTGCGCATGCCGCAACATCGAAGGAACGACGCTATAGCGAACGCGCGTTTCCGCGCGCGATTTGCAGAGCCGTCGCCGAGTCGGGCACGAGATACAATTTTGATATATAAATAATACGCGGAAATGCCCGCGCGTTATATCCTATCTGTACGAATAATAATATATTTTTTGGCACTTACTAATTAAATCGAGACCTGGGCCATCTTAAGAATTAGACGAATGCGGCGAGTTCAATTATTCGAATCGGGACGGGAGATCCCGACGATCCCTCCTTTTCGCTCCTTTTTTCCCGAATTCCTTACGTGAGACGATTCGCAACGAATCTAGGAGAGCGTTCTTTCTCGCCAGGATGTCCGGAATAGTTCAGTACGTGGTGGTGCGGGGAGATCTTTCAAAGACAATGGGATGGCCGTTGGGCGCCGTGGTCGCCCAAGCGTGTCACGCGTGTACCGCCGTAACTCATCTCTTTTATAATGACACCCACACGCAGGCCTACCTCGCCGACTTAGACAATATGCACAAGGTTGTCCTCGAAGTGAGTATGATTCGATGAACTTTACGAGCGCACGCGAGCTTCGGCCGTTAATTTGCGTGTTAACCGCACGGTTAAATGAGTCACGTTGCATGCAAAGAAAATTACTTCGGACTCCTTCGTTTCAAATATGTTGGTCGCTATAAAACGCGAGCTCGCGTACCGAAATACATCCGTTTTCGATAAGAATAAAGTATAACAGCGAGAAATGTGAATATGAATAATAGGCCGCCGATGAAGCCAGTCTGCAAACGCTGTGTTCGAAACTGAAAGAGGACGACGTTCAGCACAAGCTGTGGATAGAACAGCCCGAGAACATCGCGACGTGCCTGGTAACAAAGCCCTACCCTAAGGACAAGGTGCAATCGTATTTCAAGAAGTTTAAATTGCTCAAGACATAAAGGAATAATAAATATTGCTACGATAAACAGAAACGTCTCATGTTACTTTCTACTTCGCGTTGCATCGAAATTAATCCCCTCTGCGTCATTCCGTAAAATCTGGATATTTGCGCCTGAGAAGAAATCTTGGAATATTTTGAATTCCGACGAAGGACGAAGATTCTTGATATATGCACGGATTGCGCAGTCATAATTAAAGAAGACGGTAGGCGAAAATCTGACGACACTGAGAGGATTAATAGGCGCAGCTCTCTAGCGCTCGTACAAAATAAATACAAACTTTGGAGGAACATTTATATTTTACCCTGCTTGAACGCGGAAGATCAATGCGCCGGAGATAAGCCGCGCTCTGCACACGTCTGTCGAGAACGTAGCGTCTGACTGTCGATATTCCGACGGGGTAACACTTTGGCTCTACCTCTCTTATCTTTCTTTTTTTCTCTTTCTCTATTTTTTTCCTTTTTTTTGCGACGTCGCTTCGACATACCGAAAATATTTGCGTGTAGGGGACGGGCTACAAACGTCCGAATGAGATAAAAAGAGAGAATAGCTCGACAAACGGCGGTCCGTTATTTCTGACATCGAGACGATATACACTTACTTGATTTATTGCGCGATACCTTGAAAGTATTGACAAAGTATGTGTATGCATAGGCATGTGTATGTTGTGTAAAGTCGTACTTTTCTTTCTTTGCATTACAGCTAGCGGTAGTACGATGCTAATCTAGACGGGAGTAACGCGGGATGCGCGCCACTAATCAACTAGTCGTATCAAAAAGTGTCTCTCTCTTCGCGAGCGTCTACGCGCGAGTCTACCTTGCCCTATGATTAATAACGGCGAAGATTTCTTCACAGGTACGGTTTAGCGTACGTTTTTTTTTTCTTCTTCTAATAGGATTAGCTAAGAGGCGACCTGACAATTTCGTACGCAAAATTGTTGAGTGTACAATTTTTAAGGAATTTTTGAAGATATATTTGTACACGTATCTCTCTCGCCCTTTGAGTGAATCAACGGCACAGCGACGAATTTTCATGCAAAATATTTGTGAAGGAAAAAGAAATTGGAAATGCACTTCAGGTCGCGACTAAGAGCTAATCCGTCAGATCGCATTGCGACTTTTCCTTCCTCGCCTCTGCGTATCTCATCGCGCTCGCTGCAATCGCTGCGAAAAAAATCCATTCGTTCGCATGGAGACGCATCGAGCGTTCGTGTGTGCCCGGTAAGCGGATATGCGTTTTTCTTCCCAACTCGCGCCATCACGCTCGTCCACGAAATGTCCTACACGCGCACTTCACTGCGACTCTCTCCGGGATCAACTCCGATCGGGGTTTATTCCAATGTCTTCGCAGCGGTCCTAACGACGATCCAAGGACCGCGGTCATACATCCCGGATCGTTCCTCTTTTTCCCACGCGGGGAGCAAGCCGCGCACTTGGAAACCGGTAGTGCCGATCGTACGGCGGATCGGTCACCGTATACTTTGTGTGTGTGACGTTTACAGTATAAATCGTACGGGTCCGACGACACGAACGTCGCCGGGATACGATTGTAGATTCGCAGTAAGCTCTAATTATTTATGTACACGCACTGCGGACGCTAGACACTGTAAGTACACGTATTTACAACACTCGATGGCAAGATGATTATTTTGGTATATATATAATATAATTTTTTTTTTTTTTTTTGTTTCGTAACGCAGTCATAACGAGACGGGTTGGCGGGAACAGGAGGATATACAGAAGTCCTTATGAAAAATGCGCTATTGTCCTTGCAACATCACTGCCGCTCGTGTCCCTCCTCCTCTTCCTCCTCCTCCTCCTCTTCCAGCCATTGACGCAGAATGTTGCTCCTCGGCTGCAAAGCAAAAAAAGCGTCATTGTCTGTTCCGTGAAATGAGGTCGTTCGCGCGAGTTTGCAAGCAAGCTTTTATCATTTACTGCCGATGGGATCTCGATGCGTCCAATGGAGACAGGATACAGGATACTCGCAGAAGCAATCGCGAAATTTTTTCGACTAGCTAGCTTGAGGATAATTAGAGGATGCGAAGGAGACAATAAACGAGCATAAACTGGTGGATAAGCAATAAACGCGGAAAACATATTTTAATACATGATATTTTCATCTGATTTTTCTTCATGAAAAGATCATTGATTTTTTGTCGTAATTTCATATTAATGCGTAATAAAAAAAAATATTTAAAGAAAAAATTCAACGCTGTAATTTAATTGGTTGAATAATTACACATGTGCAAAGGTTTGAAATTAAAATCATTAACAAAATAAAATTATTTTAAATTCAAAGTTTGACAAATTAATCGAAATACGTTATAAATAAGCGATTTTTAATGTCTCCTGTAAAATTTGCCTGTAAAATTTCCGTTTTATATTGAAAAATTGGAAATACGAAATACTTTGAGTGAATTATGGAGATAAATACATGCCATATAAGATTGCAAAAGTATATTGCTAATAGAAAATGTGCAAATCATTTGCAGCTAGATGAATAGATTTCCGAAAAGATTCTCCGATAAACTTTGCTGGAGTTCAATCATGAATGCGGCAACGTCTCGTCTTGGCGACTGCAGCCGATAGATAAACGGCGCGCATCCGGAAGCGGAGAATACGAGCGGGATTACATGCGAGAGATCAAACTGCCGACGGCACATCGTGCGTTAGTATTACTACCGGGTATGCAATTACCGGGACCACGTTAGTTTGGGAGAACGGGGTGAGACGAGTGACGAGGGTGGCGGTGGTGGTGATGGCGGTGATGGTGTCGGTGTTGGTAGTTGTCGGTAGTGATTAGGGCAGCGCACAAAAACGAGCATTATTGCTCGGCTAGGTTCCCGTTCGGGTCCGTATAGTCCTCGTAATCGTCGTCCGGCTCCTCGTAATCCGTCTCCGCGGGCTCGGGACCTTCGATCACCGGCGAGGACGTGCTCGTGATATCCTGCTAAGCACACACGAGAATCCAAGCGTGCACCCGGCACTACACTCCCTCTTATCCCTTTCGATACTCCGCGTTAGTGCTGGTGGATTATTAGTGTCTACGCGATCGCCGCGATAACTAGGACGCACCGGTGGGTTTTTGGTTTCGCAGAATGATGTTTATCGAATTTGTCGATTCGAAACACATGGAATATCCTTCTCTTTCCTTTTTTTTGTTTTTTTTTTTTTATTGTATCGCGAGATAATCGGCGAAACAATACAACAGAATTCTTAGACAATTATGAAAGCAAATTGATATTGTATTTCGTATAAAGTCGATTGATAAATTACTATCGATCGGACATCATTGCGATCTGAAATATTGGCAAAGAATTTGCAGTATCTCTATTTTACATCCCTCGATCGAATATTGCAAGATAATTCGTGCGCGACTACGTACGCGCGATGTAACTCCTATCCCTCGAATCTTTGCTGTCCGCAAACTCCGAAACAAAATAAAGCTATCGGTTTACCTGCGGTGGCCTCCAGCCGCAGCCCGGCAGAGGAAGTCCGTCCGGTCCCAGCGGACACGGCGCGTCGAGTCCTGGTACACCTTGATCCCCCTTGTTGCCTTTGTCGCCTTTTCTGCCGCGTTTACCCGGCGGGCCCTGCGCGCACACGCGAAATGCATCATCCCAACTGACACCGCGCGAAACGCCCGATGCAAGTTTCGCGACGTGCAAGTAAAGGCCAGGCACAATATTGTTGGATTATGCAATTATAATACTTGATCGATCGGTGCACAATACCTCGACGAGCGCGAAGGGGAGCGCGTGTCGCAGGTTTAATTAACGGATTTTAATTACGACGAGGCTCGGCCGAGCGTGCCTTCTGAGACGACCGAGCGCAATTATATCGCCGGCACGACTTTTTCACTGTCGTCGAAAACGTGTCGTTGAAATGATTTCTCAGTGAAAAAATGCGCGACCAACGCTCTCCTCGGCGCGTCGTTCCTCGAGCGTCTAATGTCTCTTCTAACATTACTCGCGCCTCGTGATAATGCGCTTTCACGGCACGGTGGTGGCAGCATATATATATATATATACAAATTTTATACAAGACGCGCAAAGTGTGTTAGTCTCGCGAGGAACCGTGCGGAACTTGGTGGGAGCGGACGTGTATACGTAAGGATGTTCTCCTCGTGTTTCTACAAGCTTTTTCCGCTATTTTTCGTGACCCTGTAGCTCGTCGTTCTGCGAGATCTCGAAGTCTCCTCGTCGTTAACGACGACGACGTCGGCGGCACGAAGGAGTCTCCGACGTGCTTGCAGCAATAATTGCGAAAAAAAAAAAAAAAAAAATAAGTACGGGAATGCGAAAGAGTGAACTGCGAGCGCGTGATTCGATTGCGTAAACAGCAATGAAATTTGGCAGTTTGAAGTCGCCCCGTCAAGTCTTCGCACCGTTCCAACGCAACGTGCTGCTTAACGGCATCGACTCGAGTTAATTAAGTCTCAACGTTGCAGAGTTTAACGACGATAATTAATTTCGGCAGCACATCGTCGATCCGATTTCTCGGATTGATGATTCCGCAATAAGGTAAACTAATCGAGGCTCTAAACGCCCCGGCGTGCGCAAAGAGCCTCGGCAACTCGCCAGAACGCGTATAATTATATCCGTAATAGGAAGCGAGTCTCGCATGCCCGACAGTGCTCTCGCGGTCTGCCGGTTATCGTACGGCAAACAATCTCCGCGCAAGCATCTAATCACGCTCGATATCGCTTTCGCATCCCCGCGAAGAGGACGGTGGGCAGAGGTGATACGTATATTTATATATATATATAAAATGTGGTTCGCTCTCGACCGGCTTGTCGCGGTGGAGCTTGGCGCGTCGTGAAAGAAAACGTGAATTACTCGAATTTTAAGTCAATACTCACAGATTCGCCTTTGGCACCTTTCTCTCCCTTCGGTCCCTGGAATTGGTGAACACGGGTCAAAAGGAATTTATTCGGTAAACGTTGGCCGTCGTTTTGCGCGCGCGGGACGCACGGTCGTTCCAGAAAGCGTTTTCCAGCGAAAGGTGGCTCGAGGCAGGCGGTGTGCCGCGTGTGACCACGATGTTGTATATCGATCAGAGAGCGGCGGCGGCGGCGACGGCAGCGGCGGAAAAGCCGCCGCCGTCAACTACCGAGGGGGCTATCGATTCGCGGCCGGAACCACGGCACGGCATTTCGAGTGGATCACTTGGTTATTGCTCTTGCCTCCGAAGAGAGATACGAGAGATGTCAATAAACCGTGAATGCATCCGATGTCAATAAAGCGGCAGCGTCACGAGAGAGAGAAAGAGAGAGAGAGAGAGAGAGAGATATCTCCGTTTTAAATCCAGTATCGCAGCCTTTTGAGCAATTAGGCGCAATTATCTTTCGCGGAAGCATTACATTAAAAGCATTAAATATTCATATTTTCAACATTGCAAGCTTGAAAGAAAAATATGAATACGCCGTTAAATGTGCGCGCGGCAATTATAATATTAATGATGCAACTTGTTAGAAAGAAGTATGAAAAAATATTTCCCATTTAGATAATTCTTCTCCTAAAGTGAGAAAAAATAACGCTGCGGTCTTAAGAGACTAAGGAAGAAATATCGCGCTGTGGTCCGAAATATAGTTATCGCACGTCGAGAGGTGAAAGGGATTATCCTTCTTCGAATACCTTCCTGCGCATTTGAGAGTACACGCGAGAGAGTCGTTTCATTTATACGCTCTCGCATTGGTGCGCATCGAGCGGTCACACGAGCACTGCTCGAGCATCCTTCCGGACACTCCAGAGAGAAGCACGAGGGAGCTGCGCGTTTCCCCCTCCGTTATAATTCGGCCATAAATTTTGATCGGGCGACCCTCTCCTCCACGTGATTATATGCCGAAGGAGTCGCGTGGGAATCTTACCCCGGCCTTAAAAATCGGTCACACCTGATAACGCGGTATTTTGCAAAAAAATAATTCTTTTTCTTTTTTGCAAAATGCCAAACGTTACTGTAGGTGGACGTATTTATTAAATGACAAAATTGAAACGCAATTAATCACGTGGCGATCCAATCAGATTATCATCATGAGTGAACAATTTAAAAAAATTGTTCAAGATTGACCATTCCAAATTTCGTTTTAAAATGCTCGCATTGAGACGTTTCTTTCTTTCTTTCTTTTTAGAATCGATACACGAAAAAAACAATTTTGCGAGAATGGATTTCGAACGAAAGAGGGAGAAAGGCGCAAGACGCTGCTCCGTTCTCTTTGAAATCGGACGGAGGAGGTGAAAAAAGGTTTTCTTTTTTTTTTTTCTTTCGAGACAGTCCCCGGGGTAGATCAGGCAGAATGTGTCGTCGTTACCCCGGGCTGGTCAGACCGTGTCGGACTGTATCGCAGTCGCGCCGGAGGACGAGCGATAATCGAAAGCCAACTGTACCTCCGCGCCGGGAATCCCGTCGGTACCCTGGGGACAAACACAGATCGTCTCGTTAGCGTGTCTCTCTCGACGACGTCGGGCGCGCGATGTAATCGAGTCAGCGGGCTGACTTGACGCGTTCCACGGGCATGACTCGATTTCGGTACGAGTCCGTAGCGGCGATTTTCGAGAAGCGGAGAGATCGCCGGCGACGGAAAATAGAATCGTAGAGACGGCGATCGACAGATTTGAAATTGAAATTTGATCGCGGAGAGAAGGAAGCGGATTCTCGAAATTTCATTACCCGCCGGATTTTGTTTCAGCCGAAATTCTTTACTTCCAAGACTCTCCGACTCGTTAAGGAACTCATCACGGGAGAAGTTATTAATTTAAACAAAAACGTAAAAAAAAATCTGTCCTCGAGATGGTTGTTGAGAGCGCGCGTTGTGTGCGAGGAAAGCCGAAAACCACTAAACCGGAAAATTATTTTTCCGGCGACGGACAAGATCGCCTCGGGATAACATCGGTAAATCTCCGAGATATCCGAGAGCGTTTCTCGATAAACACGAACAGCACGGACGATATCGCGTGTTAGGCGGATCGGATTCGACGGCGGATAAATACTTGATGAAGCATAGGACTTACAGGCAATCCCGGATCTCCCCTTTCGCCCTTCGTTCCTGGGTCGCCCTGCGCGCCCTGAAAGTACGAAGAAACTTGACGGTCGTTCGGCACTCGACTCGCTGTACATCGAAAGAGGAAGGAAGAAAACCGCGTGCACGCACGCTTTTCTATTGAACTCGGATCAAATTCCGAACGATTGCATTTTCGGAACGCGAGAATCGAAAAGAAGCACCATGATAATATGCGACGCAAACGGAAATAGAGCGCGTCCGAATAAGGAGGAGATAATTTACAGAGTGAAAACGGGGTCATCCCGTGGATCGCTCACCTTCATGCCGTCTAATCCTGGTGGTCCCTGAAAGGTAGAGGAAACCTTCGTCAGATACAGACACGGCGTAGCCCATCGATAATATCGAGCGAGCAATATATTGTCGACAGCGACTTAAAAGCTAAATGTCCGCGGAGGGATCTTTATTATTAGAGACGCCCTTTCAGCGCCGTCGTTGCGCCCTCGAGTGTTTCAGGATCGTCCTCGTTAATTCTCACGATTGATCGATTCGCGTGTGCACGCGCGTCAAAGAGCGCAAAAATGCGCCGCTTATACGAGGAGGAATATTTGCACAGCGCGCGCGCCGCTCTGTTTCGCTACGTAAATACAGCCGCAACTCTCGATCGCGTTATACTTCGCAACTTCCTCCCCGCGTGCCGCGGTCCAAGTTTCGAAACTCTCGCTCTCTCCCGCCCGCTCGGATTTTCAAATTAAGTTATAGTTTCGCTATATCGCGCTTGATGTGCCGGCGCAGATATTGGCCGGGGATATTCGATCGATTCGACTCGTTGTAACGAAATTGCGTTCTATTGGATTCTGCACTCTCGGCGCGTTACGACGAATATCCCATCCTCTGTAAATATTTGAGGTATATAACACAGCGGAGATTTATATATCATCTACAAAATTGGAGAGCCGCTTTGCGCTACTTTCAGCCTTAAAAACGGTGTGCAAACATTTCTTCCTCGCGGCGCAATAATGAATTAGATTCGTTTAGCTGCGAGCTTCTCGCTTTTCCGACATTTTAAACTCCCGAAATTCCCATCTTCGACCCCTCTTCGCGGGATAATCCCCGCTCCCCCTCTCGTATTATCGAAATTAATCCCAAGGACTGAGGCAGACTGACAATCGAGGGCGGGCGGCGTCGTGGAAGGCAGAGCAGGAGCTTGAGCAAAGTTGAAAGAAAAAAAAAATCCAAGCGTGCTTCGTACCGAAGCGTCGACGCTTGTCGCGTCTTTGTATTCATCCTTTTTGTTTTTCCTTTTTTTTTCGATCTTATCTTTAAGGTAGCAAGATTAATCGCCGGCCTGAACGATCCGACGATTAACGCCACCGTCGTGGTCGCAGCAAATTAACACGTGTTAATTTATCGTTGTCCTTTTCCTTTCGCCTTTAATCTTTTTGTCTTTTTTTTTCCATTGCCTTGCAACTTGCACGACGGATGCAAAAATATAAAAGAAAGATAGAGTAACGAAAGTGAGCAGAGTCGTTGTCCGATAACCGGATCGCAAAAAACAGTCGGAGCACAATGCAAAAAGAAGCGGTAATAATGTTACTGGATTACTCGTGTGAAAGCATTAATAAACTGGTAGGCAGTTTAGAAGCAAAGGACACAGGCACATGCACATTCTGTTTATTAATCGGGACAATGTAAAACAAAACTGTTTGTTAGAGTTTCAGTATTCACATACGCATTCAATTAGGTCGCCTTAAGGTTGATCGGCTTAAGAGGAGCGCCGCCTTAACAATTAAACGCACGCACACACACGCCTGGGATTCGCGTGTGTAAATATATATATATACATATATATATACATATGTATATACATATATGTGCACACAGAGTGTCGTCCCTTATGACTACCGAGCATTCCTCCGCGTTATGGATTCCTTCGCGAACTCGCAATCGACCTTTGCCGAGCGGAAATTTGATCAAATATTTGGCAGATAAAGTTTAAATTACATCTTCATCCAAAAGCAAAACTCATTAGAAATTAGCTGCAAAAAAATTAGCCGTTGCTATTTACACTCTTAAGATTAATTCGGGAAAACCCTTTACTCAGACGTCGAGAAACTTCCGTAATTAGATTCCGTCTAATGTTTGTCGAGAAGAAAGGAAGAAAAAAAAAAAAAAAAAAAGAAAAGTAGAGTCGATTCTAGATTCGTCAACGAATCCGCAGCAAAAAGGGCTTTCGACACGGCGTGGACAGCCCGTGTGTACATACCCGCGTACGGTCACGCAGGTACGTGTGTATATATGCATTTCTTACTTGTACTTACATTTACAGACATACACATACAAATTGGTATACAGGACGTTCCCCGAGTTTCGTCGAGAAGCTTTTCGCGATCCTTTCCGCGGGGCGCTAGAACGAACGTTTCTCCCAATGGACACTCTCTCGCCCATCGAGTGAAATTTCAGTGGAGAAATTTCGGGAGCCGTGTCGCGAAACGGTATTAAAATAATTCTTGTGTCGCGGGAATCGATAACTGCCAGACGTTTCCGTGTCAACTTTACGCTCAACGGTTTTCGCCAATATCAAAAGTGACGAGATACACGCGCGAGCGAAGGTATATCTAATAACGGGGAGAAGTTTGTTCTGGCGCCCTGAAGAAACCCTTACTACTCGTTCGATACGATATTTTCGAGAAACACACCCCGTATATTTATATACATATCTCGTTTTACGCATCAACGCGACTGCACTTCACGTTTCTCGCCACGCATACGTTTCTTTTCTTCATATGTATGTGTGTATGTATGTGGCTATGTGTGTATGAGCGTCTGTATACGTATGTGTGTGTGTGTGTTGTGTGTATCCATATGTATATGTAGGCGTCGTACATTTTACACGCACAGGAGAATTGCCACCGAGTAGAGCCGTCGGCGTTGTGTTGACGCTCGGAGCTTTACTCCGCTCTCTCACGCTCTCTCGTCCAGTTATCCTCTTAAGACTACATCTGCGTTAATTTATTGTTTCGAGGGTGTACACAGGAATAAGATGTTAGCGTAGTCCGATACATCGATTGTGACGGCGTCGAGCGTCGCCGTCGCTATTCTACGTTCCCGCGTGTCCTTCTTTCCTGTCTTTCGTCTTTCACTTCGGCCAGTTTAAATATCGAGGGTAATGCGTAAATCGATCGGAAGTTGATCTAAACGACTAACACTACTGTTTGGTACATATTCGAAAATGTAATTTAAGACTGCAACGGTATACGTTTACAAGCATTAAAATTTTTGGAAGTAAACACTCAGCGTTTAATAAAAATTGTTACGATGAAAAATTTACACGTAAAAATTCACACGACTTGCTGGCTCGAGCTTTAAAACTGCAAAGGAAAGTCTTGAGTTATTCAAATCAATTTCCGCGCGATCAGGTACACACCGGTCGCCTGTTCTCCGCAGGGAATTAGTATCTTCAATATTTTCCTAGAGATTGAGATCGCCTTTGAAGACACTTCATTATCGGCATCTCGTTGTACTTCGGATCCTTCTTAGGCCAAATGATTACCCATCAGTAATTACATCTTACACGTATTATACGGATCGATTCGAGGTAATCAAGATCCTTCCGGATTTTCCAGCATTTGCAAAACGCTTTTGCAAAACGACAAGCTTGATTGACTTCAATTTTGTTAAATTCTATCGCCGAGAAACGCTCGTCGAAAATATGGATTTATCGTAAACGTCGAGTCGCGTTTGTAATTACATGTACATTATTAAATCACACTCATTGTCGGTCGATTAATCGCCGATGAAAATGTCACGCTGACTTCGTTAACGAACGACAACAAAAACGCCACACACTCGTGATTCTCAAATTCTATGTTAGAGTTCTGCAGGAAAATATCGCGGGCTATCGAAATAGCGCGTTAGTGTACCCGACGGGATAGCGGCGGAAAAGCCGAAAGCAGACGGAGAGAGAAAGAGACGGGTATTCCTCCTACTTGCTATTCGCGGCGGCCGGCCACGTAAACGGTTTTACTACTGTTCGGTGAACGCGCGAAATTTCGCCGCGACCGATGCTCACGCCCGATATCTCACCGACGTTTCCCATGACTCTCGTAAAAGGAGGTCCCGTCGAATGTAAGCGGGCGAATACACCGGTCTTTCTCGCCACCGTTCTCTCTCGCCACGCCTCGGCGGTTGCTGCTGCTACTGCTGCTTCTTTATGCAAGCTTTATGCAAGCGCTGAGCGATGATTTAAAACGCATCCAGCTGTTCTGCGCGAGAGAAAAGCCGCTTTTAGCGAATTTAATTATTAACCGACGCGTTTTTCTCTCCCCTCTTACTGCGATCCAGATCGAGCAGCGAAGATGAGAAGACATTATCGTCGTTTCCCTCCTGATGGAGAGAAGTCGCATCGACGCCAGCAGACGAGCAATCGTGGAAATCTTTTTATTGCGATACAAATTAGTTTTTATTCACTCCGATTTATACCGCAAGGGAAAAAAATTACGTCCGACTTCTCGCTTCTGACGCCGGAATTTAACGCGATTGCAGCAATCAGGGATCTTAATTTTATTCCCCTTTTGTCTCATTAGTATATCTGACAGAATTTCCCGACGTAACCGTACGGAATTCTTGATGGTTCGCGAAATGCGACTGGAATGCTATGAAGAAATGTAGAACGAAGAGGAATCATGATAAATGGCTGGGTTATTATTAGGTGCCGGCGATGCTGCGAAGAGCGAGCTTTCGTTAAGTACAAGCCGACTGAATTATTCTCAGGAGAGGCACAACGGAAAAGTGGATTTTGCCAGACAAGAGACAGGCTGAAAATTGTTTCTCGAGGCCCGTCAAATTACTTTAAACGAAAATTAAACCTTCAATTCTTGCTGCGCGTTTCTTGATCAGTGCAATTACGCGCCTTCATTTAATATTTAATTTATTATTTCGATAACATTTTATTTTTAATCAAAATTTAATTCCAATTAAAAAAAAAAGGAAAACAATCTTGAAAGCATTTGTTTGCAAATCTGTAGAATACGAGAATAAAATATCGCGCAATTAGCACGCAATTTTTACCAACACTTGGTAAATATTTATATGCGCGATTCGCGATGAAATTCGTGAAACTCTACTCTGATACGCTGCGAATAGTGCGACGACCAAAGCGGCTGTCTTCACGTTTTATTCGATAAGATCGAGAAGCTTTCTCACATGCTTACACTAACAAGACTCCTCCGGTGAGAATGGAATCCGTTTGCTTTCCCGTGCACGCTGACGATACAAAATTTAGTGGGACGGCGAAAATTTCTCCTTCCCAGATCCCACCAAACTCCACGATCGAGATTGCCTATTCTCGGCCGGCGCGGGCAGCTGATTATCAGCCGACACGTAGAGTAAGTCAAGAGGACGGATGGCGATGATGCGATCGTGCGCGAGTTACACGCATCGACCGAGCGAGCAGTTCACTTTGAAAGCGTAAACCAAATCGCGGAGATCTCATTTAAGATAGATCGCGTGGCCTCGCGATCTTTTTCTTCTTCTCGGACAATAATGTTTAAATTCGTTATTTTGTCAAATCTGGTCTAAGTTTCTTGCAAAATAAACGGCTCCGGTATACGTGGCATACGTCGAATATACTGGATGCCTTAGATCTATGAAGAGATAATTTAGGGGTGACTTTTTTTTTGACGAATTTTAATCGCAATTTTTTCAATCGATAATTTCGGAGATGTTTCGTGTCGAAAAGTCTCTGAATTCGTCAAAAGAGAAATCTGCTAAAATATCCTTGAATGGTCAATGGGCAGCCATGTGTAGCTTTATTGCATCGATATTGCCAATTAGCATGATTTGATGACCAACCTCGAAGAATTTTAACACCCTGGAAGACGTTCCTTCCGCGTTCCTGTAATCTTCAACGTTAGGCGTCGACGCGACAGATCACTCGACTCGTTTCCGCGCCTGTGAATTTCTATCCGACCTCTGCGCTTCGTCGTCGAGTGATGACGAATCGCGCGCGCGCGCGCGCGCGCGAACAAACATCGTCGATGTTGAGGACCCGCGTTCCTCGACGTCGAAGCGCATTCTTTCGGAGCAGACAAGGTATACGGCGCTCTTCCGAGGAGACACGATTGACGTACGACGACGTATACATACAACTTTCCGAAAGGGAATATATACGCGCGTTCCGCTGCATCGAAGAAATCGAGCCTCGATTCCGGAGAACATGGACGTTGAGACGCTCGCGCATTAAAACACCTTAACGTTCAATTTCACGTTACAGCGATCTCCCTCGCTGGCGGGAGATCGATCGACGAAATCCGCTTCGAGGGGGATCGCAGAATCCGCGGGGTGTCCAGCAGCCAAATCTCAACGCTTCGTGATCGCGCGTTTTAAATTCATTAACGATAAATCGCGGCGGAAGCGACCGTCTTCGCGCTAAATATCTTACGCGTCCGCTCGCCTCCTCTCGAGTCGCCCCTCTCTCGGCGATGCGACGACCGGTTCTCCTTTCCTCACGTTTCCCTCGTAATCGTATGTACACGCAAAACACGCAGAGACAAGTGCTCGAGGGGCGATCGAGAGGCGCTCGTCAGGCCGCGCTTGCTGCGACTGGCTGCCGCGCGACAATATAAACGCACTTATCGGCTTATCAGCGAATTCCGCGGTGGCGGCGGCGGCGGCGCCAAGTAACGATGACGTTAGGAGCGGGAGATCCGCGTTCTTACCGTGGCGCCAGGTTTCCCGGAATCCCCGGGCTTTCCGGACTCTCCTCTCAGTCCCATGGGCCCCTGAAAGTAGATAGACAGAACGCTCATCAGCACGTCTCGCCGCCGACTTCCGACGCGCGATTCCCGCATTCGGGTCTCGCGCGCTCGCAAGGCGAGGTGGTCGAAGCGCGGACCCCGTCGTTCGGAGAGAACGGTAAATGCAGCTCTACGTATTTTGTAATTGTTTTATCATGCAGAGATATGTGTATACCTTCCATACATTGCGCACACCTCTCTTCTCGTCTTTCTTTCCCGTGTACTTTGTTCTGCCGATAAAGTCCAATTCGTTAATTATATCACGTGCTAAGATATTCTATCCTTTTGGTCCTCAATTTTTTACTTTCGCAAGAGACAATTTTATAAAGAATGTGATTCTTCTGAAAATGTATTGAAAATGATAGATCTATTACAAAGTGCACTGAGAAATTTCCAATTGTATTAAATTAATCGAATAAGCGTCAGGACCGAAAAGGATGACAACAACTACGACGACATTGAAATTTTCGGATCGCGAATTTTGCGGGGAAAGCGAAGGCAAGGTGCAGGACCTTCTTTCCGAGAACGTCCGGAAGTGTTCGCTCGTTCACGTCTCGTCTGTCTTCGCGTTCTAGAGCGTGCTTAAGGCTACACGTGTGTGCGTGTATATTCGTGCGCGCGTGTGTGTGTGTGTAATCTGGAGAGAAAATACGTACGGGCAGTCCCATCGGACCAGGATCCCCTTTGGCACCCTTTTCTCCCTGCAACGTGAAAAAAGAGAGAGCGACGCGTGAGAACGGGCTTGCCTGCATCGCGACGGTGTCGCGCACGCAAAAAGGCGGTCTCAAAGATCACCGACATGAATAGCTTCACGCCTCGAGAGTCACATCGCGAACGCGATCTTTCTTCGCGAAGGGTTCTCAAATGACAACGCACGTCTACAATCATCCGCCGCTTCCTTTCTCGGCTTATTTCGTAATTAAACAAAGGGAGCCTCCTACAATTAATTATTTCCAGCTTTCAATCATATCCACAGCTGGCATCGGAAAAATATAAAAGAATTTGAAATATCAAAAAGAACGAATTTTTTCTATACCGTTGTTTAACCATGCTGTTATTTTTATTTTTGTTTACTGCAGCGTACGGGGTAAACTAATAACGTAAAAAAAATAGTGCTGTTTATTATCGCGCTTATATTATATAACCGAGTTTGCACAGTAATATGCGGCTGCGTTTTTTCCCCTCAACATCATTAATAATATGACAAAGATATAAAGATGCGGAAGTAAAAAGTTTTCGAAACGGTCCCGTGCGCGAAATAGCGACGCAAACAGATCGATTCTGTTATTCAATGTTTGCAGTCCCCGAGAGAGAAATCAACATTCGTTTTCCATTGCGTGAGTACGAGCCGCGTAACTGCGTTTTTATATTTCATACGGTACGCGATCAACAAATAGATAATAGTTACTGACAGGATCGCCCTTGGCGCCGTCGTGTCCTCTGTCACCCTTTATCCCGGGCGGACCCTGCAGTCCGGGAGTACCAGCGGGTCCTGGAGGTCCTGGCGGGCCCATTATCTATGCACGAATAATAGAACGAAAATGTCAAAAATAATTACACGAACGCTCCTTGAAAAAAGAAGCATCTCCGCGGCGAATTAACTTTGAATTCTATCATCTTTGCATTCGTTTCATTAAATGATTATAATTACTAAACGTTACACGTGTAGTTTTTTATTTAAAAAAAAAAAATTTTTTATTCGACTAAATGTACTGTGAAACCGGAAAATATAGAAAAATAGATTTCGTTTTACAATTTGTATAGCTCCGAGCGAATTGCTTTATAATCGCTATAAATCGCAAAAGGGTTACATAACTTCATAAAACGCGACTATAACAAAGCGTAAAGTCGATGTAGCAACACGAACTGCAAATTTAAAATCCGTTCAAACGGGAAACACGAAAGCTATTGTTCTCCATATTTTTTTTACGTATCGAATATTTCCCCGAGTATCGCGTGTATCTCACGCTTACATCTGCTAGTTGCAGATGTAAGCGTGAGATTGCGCGTTCGTGAGATAACTTACCACTTCCCCGGCGTTCATCTCGAACGTGCCGTCTCCCTGCGAACAAATACGCATACGATATGTTCACACGTGCGCTAATATCATGTTACATACATTTCGTGGGCCGCATTAAAACGACCCTTCTACGCGCATTCTTTTCTCGATCGGGCGATTCTTTCATCACGCGATCGAGCTGATAAGCGCAAAGATTTGATATCGGAAATACAAACTTTCACGTACCTGTCTTCGTCTGAGCTTTTTGTACTTCTGTGGATGGAAGGCCGATGTCCCGCCATGAAAAGAGATTTATTTTATCGTTAGATTCTGTTTGACATATGTCCGCGTCGGGACCGCAATTTCGTACTATCGCGATCGATCGCGTGCAGCTTGCTGTGACGATAAAATACGATATAAGAGATGATACAGCGGCTTCGATCGCGAAATTCCGGCAACTGCGTTCATCGAATCATCGTTCATAAAAGATATAACGTTAGAGATATACTAGACGTATTATTCTTCGATAATATAAAAGCCGGTTTGAATTTATTCGATCCTCAGTAAAATTAATTTCCGCGACATTGCTTCGATGAGATCATATTTTCTACGGTTATTGCATACGCGGCTCGTTATCCAACGTGATATTAAAGGTGCGCTCAAGATTATAATAAAAAAAATAATTAAAAATTAATTAAGAAAATTAAATAATGTTAAATTCTATGTATAAAATTCCTCTTTATAATATTCTTTTATTATTTCAATTATATGATTCTCTCTATAAACACTTTCTTGTATCCATCTATTATTCCTTATTTTATAGAATACTATTAAAATAATCGTAAACAGCATTGAAAGACGCACTCACCGATTCGCCTTTCTCTCCTTTCTCGCCTTTCAGTCCAGGATAGCCCTGTCGACAGGCAAAATCGCATAAGACGGAATATTTACGATAAGAGGGGTCATTGGAGCCGTGGCTTTAGGGGCAATTACGTACCGGTGGGCCGGGTAGACCCGGAGGTCCCATAAGGCCAGGAGGACCGATGTCACCGTAATCACCTTTTTCACCTTTGGGTCCGGATATTCCCTGAAGAGAGACAAATGTGAGCGCGACGTATGTAAAATGTTGAAAATTTATCCGCCGCAATTTTTCCGTGGGTTACATAATACTGCGCACACATTTTAATTATATGCAACAATACTTGTGTAATATTATGTCAATTATACGACAAGTTCAACGTGCGGTGAAAAGGTAATGTATAATATGTTGCGAATGTTCTTCTACGCTCGATGAGCCCGATAATGCGCTTATATTTTTCCGATCAATTTCGATAACGCTTATAATATTATAATATTTCAATTACGCATGAATCTAGCAATAATAGTGATATTCAACGACCGATTTCCAAAATACGCAATATCATCTTTCCATTAATGCCAGGAAATCTCGCTAAATTTTACATAATAATAAGCGATTTATTACTGTTCTCTTTATAATATTGAAATACACAAGTGTCAGTTATGTAAGGCATACAATATCGAAAGAAATCCTCGGTTATTAAGAAATAACACGTAACGTATATAAAAATTGATTCCCGTATTACAATATTTTTCCTCCCATTTCTTCGATTCAATGATATTCACAATGTAAAATACACCAGCAATAAAATTATGCAACAATATAACGAAAGGGATATTAAATTCTCGCCATCTTTGCGCGGCGTGTAAAACGTTTCCCGAATATTACGCCCGGGAAGGGCGTGAGAGGAGTTTTGGGGGGAAATTTCTCATTTGCGTCCTACTTACCGGTAATCCAGGAGGTCCTTGAATACCGGGTTCGCCGGCGGTACCGTTGAGCCCCTGGAAGCCCTGCAGTCCCATCTCTCCCTTGGGCCCTGAAAGCGAATTTGCCGGCCGTGAGCCCGCCGGTTTGTTCGACTCTCGGTTCGCCGAAGTTAGATTAATTCGCGCGCGCGGACGCCCACGCGATCGATGACGCCCGCCGCAATTCCGTAAACGCGCGCGTGGCAAGAAAACACCCCTGCCCACCTTCGTCTTCCTTCCGTCGTTCTTCTTCGCTCTCGACTTCTCATTTCGCCCCGGGGCGATTCTCCGTGCCGGGAATACTTCCGGCGTGTTTATCCCGCCCGGCGCGAAAGAATAGTTCCACCCGGGGGGGTCCGCAGACACTTCATTGTCGATCTAACTATCGAGAATCTTTAAATACGCGGAGCGTTCTCTTTATCTTGCCTCTTAAAGACGGGCACGGTGACTTAGAACAAGTGCCGGATTCATCGCGTATATTGAGAGCGGAAAGTCTGGGCGACATTCTTTGTATTGACAAATTAATCTCGTCTGATGACACGCTTAGTATATTTCGCTTTCAAAGCGACAGTCAATGAAATATTGCTCCGATATATCAATACCTTTCGATGCCTTTGATTGACGTTGTGAAAAGCATTCGTTCAAAAGACTTGTCGTGCCGACAATCCTTTAATGTTTGTTGCTAAACGCGCAATAACATTATAACGATGATGAATATCGATCATCTGACGGTCTCTTTGGAAAACGTAAGCGTTTAATTAAATCTTCAATTCAATACGAGGCGGATTAATATTAAATTCTCTCGCCGAACGGTCGGCGTTATTAACTTTTGATTAAACTTTTTAAACGCGGAAGACGAAGTTGGCGTGTTATATTCAAAAGGGATTTGAAGGCCGCCACGATTTTTTCCCCCCCAGGGGCCAACACGGGGATCATTTGCAAGTTTCGCGAGAGAACTTTTCGAATCGTTTTGCCATTACATATCTTCGAAAGTTAAACACGGAATCCTGAATTGAACTTGCGCCCGCGTGCATTCGGACCCGCATCATTTTCTGTATGCTCGCATAATTAAGTGGAAAAACAGAATATAACTTCACGATATTTTGGATATACGATGAAATTTAGGGAGATCCTATTCTTCCATGATTATGCAAGAATGATTAAACATTAATGTATATAGCAGCAGAGTTAAACGATAATCTATTTCTCTGGAAGAAATTTAACGTTAATTTTTCTCATATCGTATATTGAGTATCTTTGCGAGATACAACTTAAAAAAAAACAAATAAAAAAAAAGAAACAGTAGTAAAATAAAAAGTAAATAAAAAGAAAAATTAGCAGCATTGACCACCATCGATCGCGGAACATTTTCTGAAAAATGTGGTTATTACTGCTGACCGTCGTCCTGAAAAAAGTCGGAACGAATCCCCGTAATTTTCGGATTTTGCGCACGGGTGCACGGGGGGGAGGGGAGAGGCGCGGCCGAAGGTACGGTGGACGAAGAAACGCGCGCAAGAGGGACCCACGGGTCCTCCTGATCATGAATAAACGAGGGCGGATCGTTTTTTCGGCGCTTATCCGCCGCTTTTCTCGCCGATTGCCCGCCGCGGTAGGGTGGCTTTCGTGGTAATCTACCTGATGTACCCGCGTCTCCCTTGGCGCCTTTATCGCCCCGGTAACCCCGTTCGCCGGGCTCACCCTTTGTTCCCGACAGGCCGGGGGCACCCCTCGCCACTGCCGCACCGCTCTCACCCTTGAAACCCTACAATGACACTGCAAGGTCAGATCCAACCAGGTCCTCCATGTGCGCTGTCAATTTTTTTTTCTGCTTCTACGACGAAGCGTTAATCTGTCGTCTTTCAGAGAGGAGGGAGAGGAGGAGGGGACGGTGCCTCGAGATCTACGTCAAACATGTCGATCGATCTTGGCACCTCACATTTGTTCGCGTGTAAAGTTAATAATTTTGCGCACACATGGATATTGAATCGGATATTTTTCACGCGACAGTTTCGGCGCCAAGATCGTCCAGCTACTTTTTACACTACACACAATTAAACACATTTCTAATTGAAAACACATTTCTAATATTCACTCTGTAACGTAGACAACGACTACTAAGACTTATGCGACTAGGGAGAATTCGTTAGTGGGTTCAAATTTAGTAGAAAATTGAGGGACTACCGATATCTCTCTTTCTCTTTCGTCGCTTCACGATAACGTCTGTGATTTATAGTCTCTCCTCATAATTACAACCTGTAGAGCCAGTCCAACTGGACGCTTCTAATAAGTTTCTTTCTTGCTCGCAAAATAGAAATCCCATAAAATTTTGATTTATTACATATTGGCAATTCCGTGTATTTTGTGCAACAGCAACTTTCAATTTAAACGCATCGTTAAAGCATAATGTAATGATTTATGCATTTCGTGTAATGTTATTTACTGATACTCAAGAAACTTTATACTAATTTGTTACGTGCGTTTGTAAAATTTTAATTAATAAGCAATACAGATTCAAATTAAATCATACAGATAAATCAAACAGACAAATTAAATATTCTTCATAATACAAATAACAATTATAATTTTAATGGACTGAGAAAGACCGCGCGCGAGAGAAAGAGAGAGAGAGAAAGAGAGAGAGAGAGTGGGGCAAGGAATAGACAGAAATAAAGTATTAAAAAAGTATTAAATAAATATAGACAAAAATTAATATCGCGAGTTATTGAGCGTGAGAGAGTCGCCGTGGTCGCGACAGAGTAAGCTACATACTTTGAATACTTACGCGATAGGCTGCAGGCGCTTGCGATCGCCGGTCGATAGGGTTGCGAGAGCCTCAACACAACAACAAGCCGGGGGTAGAGTGGTTATTAGTGATTAGTGAATCGAACCGACACACAGGGAAGAAGTAGTGGGATGGTGTTACTCGCTACATAAACACAAATTAGTTACACAAGCTACGTACACTACGCCGAGGATCACTACTGACTAACTGTACACACAGACACACGCATACATTGTCAAAAAGCGATCGATATCGTCCCCATCATCCCAAAAGGGACAGTGGCGAACGTGATAGACCTACATGGTGGTCCGGAACAACCAAAAAATATTTTAGGCATCTTTCCGCGAATTTGGAATCTTCATTCTTCCTCGGTAAGAATATTGGAGAAAATCACTCACATTTCAACGAGCTTTCAATCCTCAACGTTAAAGGTTCTGTCAAGAGAAAACTTGGAAATAAATAACATTCACTCAAAAGTTAATGAAATTGACAATCTAAAGTATATTTACGAGCAGAAATCGATTCCAAATTATCAGAAAATTCATCTTTAAAATATTTTTCGATAGATTTAGCGCACCCTGTATACGTTAGCTGTAGTTAGATGTACACTTGGCCGCGGCTTTGCAATCGGGACGCACGCAGCGCATCCGGGGCAAGTCCCGGGTCCGCGTCTCGTTAGAGAGCCAAATCGAGCGGACAAACAAAGTTGCGAGCTTGCTCCGCGGTCGAATGGCGAATTTCACGGTTCGGTGTGTCGGGGGTAAGTATCGCGCACGGACACGTGTATCCGCGAGTTTACCGTCGCGGTTCGGAGCAACGGAACCGCCGAAGTTGCTCCGAAGGGTAATTCTCAGCGCTCGAAACTGCATTTGCAACGGCGTTGCCGAGTTACAAGATTGCGTATATATATATATCTCGCATTTAATTCCGTTCTCTGCAAATACTGTATTGAGCGCGAATTTATTTCCAAATATCGTCGCGAAAATGCTGCAAATCGCAACTGCATTTAATTAAGTAAATTCTCCTTAAAAAATTTTTATTTCGTGCAGTATCAAACATTTTTTTGTTTTACGATAAAATGCATCAAATGTTATTTATTCGATGCATTAGGTGTCTACACTTTTCGTAAGAAATATAGAAAATTTGCGAATATTCCCGTTTTATTTATTAATTTTAATTCTACCACGTTTTTAACATGCGATAAAATTTACCATCAAGAGTACTCAACTTTACGTATTAGTTGTAAAAAGTAGCTGAATGAAAATCTGTGAAAATAAAATACACAAAATTGCGTAAAATTTAATAGCTTCTAAATGGAACAGAGTACTTTCACGAACGCGTAAAATGAACAAGCGAACTTTGTAACATTACGGCAAGGAATACATATTTGAACATTTAATATCCATCAAATGGACGTATTTAAAAATTAATACCGTTGATTTACATATCAAACTTCAGAGAAAAAAATACCGTTTCATAAAACGATAATTTGTTGTATAAAAACAATTTATAATTTATAATTTATATTGTAAAAAAACTTTTATCGCACATTAATTTTTAGAGTTTTCTCAACTTCAATTTCCAATTCTAATATGTTGATTCGGGAAATATTTATTTTATATGTTCTAGCTGTTATATAAAATATCGAAATTGATGTTCATTATAAAATAATTAATTAATCATATAGAATCATACATTTCTTGTTAAATCACAATAAATTTATTCTTTTTATTAATAACGCAAAATTTTAAATTAATAATTCGAAAATATTAAATATTTATCTCTCTACCATATGCAAAGTGATTAAGAAAAAAATGAAATATTAAAATGCAATCACAGTTCAGCTTCTATTCAAGTTTCTTGTAAATAGAAATGACCAATTTCACCAACAGAATTACATTTTTAAATGGATTTAAATGTTCCATTGGATGATTGCAATTACATTTCAATCAGGCTGACGATCCCATTAATTTAAGTGAGGCATGAAAATTTAGGAAGTTGTATATATCGTCGATAAGAAATCAATTAGTAATTTCATTAATGAATATACGTGTTAAAAACTTCTTTTAGCTGCTGTATTATCAAATATATGTTTTTAATTAATTTAAAAAAAAGATTAATAGATATTAGTGCGACATTCAAAGCGCTAAGGAATTAATATCGTAAATAAACCCCTCGGAATACGCGCGTGGTCGCCGTTTGCAGTTAGCCGTCTAGAGTTACGATCGCTCGGCAGATCTACGGAATATACTTACGGTGGACCCGAAAGAGTGGTACTGCCGCAGCACGCCAAGCTCTTAGGCGCAGTAGTTATGGGTGTTAGGCGTGTAGGCGTGTAATTCGGCCGGAAGGAGAGCGCTTAAGCCCGTCACCCCCTGTTTGCCAGCTTGCTCTTTCGCTCGCTCGCTCGCTCGCTTTTGCCAGCCCGGGTTCACACAGCCTGCGGTTCGCGGTGTCGGGGTGGTGCTGCGTACGTGTGTGGAGACGATCGACGTCTCGACATTCGCGAATATACGATGGGTAATAAAGGGTAAAAAAAATGATAGAGAGAGTTAAGGGGTGAGAGGGGATCCGAGGAGAAGCCTCGAATACCACAATATCCGTACGTGTTATTTGCTGCCACCAACGTTTTTTTCTTTTTTTTTTTTCTAACTACTTTCTCTTCCCGTTTTCCTGTCTGCTATTTTGTTCTTTTTTTCTTTTCTTTCTCTTTATTGTTGTTTTTCTCTTATTTTTTTATGGGACGAACGAGTCCCAACAGTCGCTCGAGGTACATATGCAATTCCGAGACCAGATACAAGCGTACGAGGAAAGTTCCGGAAAAAAGCATTGAAAAATATCGTATACAAAAATATATACGAGCCCGTGAATCAAATGGCAACGAGAGTAGCAATTGCAACGTAACGTTATTGAACGTAAATAACTTCCATATGTGAAATATTCTGAAATCAATATTTTCGAATATATTAATTTTTATGTTATATGGAAGATTTAATAAAAAAAAAAACAATTAAACGTAGAATCATCTTCAAAAATCACTTTTCTCATCACTATTCTCTTGTCATAATAAATTTTTTTAATTATTAATTAATTGTTTTATTGAGTTATCGTAATATTGAAATGGCATTTAATCTGCTCTTTTTTGGTGTAAATAGAGGAGTTTTGTTTGCGCTTCTCTTAAATTAAATTTGCGTGTTTATCGCTTCACATTAATATGAAACGACAAGAACGTCAATATTTCCGACGATTATGGATTGCCTTATGGCAAGGAACTTTCCTCGGCTCGTAGCCGTCCGAATGACGATGCTGTTCAACTGCACTTTATTCGACGATGCAAAGTGTGACGGCGTGATGTACGTGCTCATGCTCGCGTGACTGCGTGAAGAGTGGCGCGCGTGCTGCTGCCTCTCGCGCGGCTAAAGCGTATCACAGTGCGACGAAGTCGCTTATTTTTTTTTTCTTCTTTCAGGACCAGAGATCTTGGGATTACAAAATCTAATATTCCGTGGGAAAGCGCGAGATGTCGACGATGCTCGAAAGTGGGACGAAAGAAACCAAGAAGGCGGAAAGGAGAGAAAGGACAAAAAGAAATTGGACATTTTAACGCAGAAGAGAGAGAGAGAGAGAGAGAAAATTATTCCTCGGGACCACGAAGAGTTATTTAATCGGTAAAAATAAAAGATCGAGGAGACTGAAATACGACGAAAGATTCTCAATCGGTTAAATTATATAACTTTCTCGGTGATAATTTTATATCTCGGATATATATTAAAACTGTTGGAAATTCTTCAAGAGATTCAAAGTTTTTTTTTTTTTTTTTTTTTGGACGGTAAAATGTTGAGACATCAATCACGTTCGAGTTATAAAGATTGAATATCGAGTTACAAGAAAATTTTGAATTGAAAGAAGCATTGGCGCAAAAACCGACAAATTAAGCAGCAGTATTCTGTAATTAATCTCCAATAAAATTTAATGCAATTTTAATTTGAAGTTTATTTGCCAAGATAATTTAATGTTAAAAATCGAAATCCGTCAAACTGCGAAAGTGGAGCATCGATTATTTCCAGATTAATTCTATACACCGAGAATTGATTAGTATTCTCAAAATTGAAATATGACTAAACAAGCGATATATGATAAAATCGAAACGTAAACGTTGAGCGACGCGAGATCCGCTACTCCAATTAAAACGCGGAATTAAGGGCGACGTAATCAGGAATATCAAATCAGGCAATCTAGGGCCGCCGCGCGTTGGAGAGACCTCGCTGAGTCCATAAACCCTCGTCCACATATATAGACTGAAGAGAGGCATGTTGTGACACAGGTGTAAAAACAAACTACGTCCACACGAAAGAAAGCCACGATCACGTCATGCTGCTCACACAAGAGATCCGGATAGTGACATTCGAATCAAGAGGCATGCGGTTATCGACGGACGCGGGAGCGCGCGATATGTTTTTCTACGCATGCAAAGCATGCGACACAGCATGCGGGACGTGGGATGTAACGGGATCAATGAAAGGGGGTAGTACAGGATATCGAGAAACAGATTGGATGGACCCCATCTTCTTTTTTTATCCTTTTTTTTTTTTTTTTTTTAATTTCTTTCTGCTTCCTGTACGTTCGGATTCAATCAACGGGGTAACGGGATTGGCGGATGGATGAATGGACGGCCGGATAGACAGGCGGACGGTCGTACGGAGTTACTTTGGTCTCGATGGTCGGTCGGAGGACCTCGCTGAAGCTTACCCTCTTCCCTGGTTTTCCCCGAGCACCCTTCTCGCCGGGCAGGCCGGGCGGTCCCGTCGGGCCCAGTTCTCCCTTCTCGCCCTGTGGCCCTGCGTGCCGTGCATAAGATAAGACCTGGTGCCCGCGTGCCACGTCGGCTCGTTCGCCCGCTCGCACGCATGCGGTTGGCGAACGAGCCGCGCGCGGACAATTTCCGGGATCGGCGGCGTTTATCGAGGATCCTGTTCGGGGCTAAGTGGCGTTTGACGGATCGCGTGATCGATCTTTACGGAAATGTATTTCGACGCGTTAATGTCGAGGAAAACGGTTGGCAATTTTGAAAAACGCATTACGCGAGAAGAACGGAACTCGATGGAAAGTCAAATAACCGGTCGCGTTAAAATGTAAATTCGGATGCAGACAAACGTAATTAATGCGGAACTTTAAACTTGTTAAATTTGACGATATCGATCAAGATTGAATGACTAAGAGTTAGAATTGTAGCCTGTCAAGCGTCGCACGGATTAATAATTCATTTTTCTAGCGGTGTGCTCTCCAATCATCGCCGACATGTTTTCGACCAATGAAATTCTGATTTATCGCGCTTACGCGATTTATTGACAGATAGAACTGACAGCTAACAAAATGATACATGTCGGAACGAGAACGATCAATGTCGCTCACACGACTAAAGAAACAATGTTTTACATTTACATAATATTTTCTTCCTCTTGCTTTTCAACAACGAAATAACATTTTTAGTGCCTTTCTCAAAAAAAATTGATATGTGTAATTTTACAGTAAAAATTTCCGACATTTGAATTTTACATTTATTTATCTTCTTTAACAGTGATGCGCATATGTCAATTTAATGGCGTTTGAGATATTAATAGAGCATAGCGTTAATTTGTAACGTTTCGAAAAATTCCTTTTTTTTTTTTGCGTGTTATTCTACTATTAATTTGCAAATTTTGCAGCTGCAAAAAATATCGGGCAAACAAAAGGAAATTTGAGGATCACGTAAGCGGATAACACGAGCAAAGTAAATATACTCGCTGTACAACGCGCGCGGCTGATTCTAAAATACGACGTTGCCATAGTATCGACAGTAGCGTTTCCGCGCGTCTACACCGTCGCAGTAGTTCGTGCCGTGAAATTGCGAGACGGATTTGTATGTGGGTAAATTAATTCTGTCAGGTGCGCATGTATAATGCCCGGAAACGGCGTTACCGTCCTTAGTTCTCCGCTGTCGTCGCACAACGGTATAAAGACGGATTAGCGTTCACGTAATTTTGTTCCGTCGAATACGTCGCGCGGCCCCGCAGTGCTCGTAATATATTGTCTCCAGAGATATCGACGCAGCTATCTTATCAATGCTAAATTATTTTCTTACGCGAGAAGACGAATCGACGCAAAGCTCCTCATCTAGAATTCCGACGATCTCCAGAAGAAGGGAAGTTAAGCCGGTCTTTTTACCGAATCCCTTTTAAGAGGGGCCCTCATTTTTACTTTGCTCTTAATTAAGATAAAGCTTTACCGTAAAAATATTATTTCATTACGTGATTACAATTCCATTACGCGACTCAACATTGGCTAAATCCGATAAACTTATTTTCTCTGAAAATAGCATGTAATATGCCATATTTCCGTAACTTCGTAATGTTTTAGTCGTAATCTTCTGAGTAGTTATTATACTCTGACAATCTCTCTAAGTTATTGAAAGTTCCGTAGGCGTTTAAAACTCTTCCTACGTTCCCCGGTACCTTGACAAGTCTCTCACTCGATTATAATCACGGAGTTTCTCTCGCGGATCAATCACGTCGCGAGGCAGTAACTAATATCCGCGACGCTTTTGCCAATATCCGTCGTCACGGTCAACACGGCGCGCGCTGTAAACGGTCGTTTACGAGTAGCGCGAGATCGGATTCTGAATACGTCCGCGATCGTAAATCATTTTCTCGCCGGTGCGCGGAACGGCGGCGGCGGCGGCGGCGGGGGGCGTGCGAACGTTGACGAACGACCGAGTCGTGAGATATTGGCGCGTGAGGGTCGGAATTTTTTAAGACCGCGTCTTTTTCCGCGAACTAGATATTCTTTGCAGCTTCCGCCCGCGCATGCCGTACTCCGAGACTGTGCATTTATTACCCTTTGCACTATTTACGAAATGTGTTGCGCGTGATGTCTCGTCTCGTGTAACTTTAAGCAAGGTTGAATCTTTTATGCACAAAGTAGCACGGAATTGTCGTGACAACTCCCTCAGGCTACAGATTCTCGGTTGTGCCCGGAAGTAATTCGTTTTTCTCATATTTCTCAAGTCGAAAAAGCTAATCTTATTAAAAACCAAATATTTGTACTTTAAATTCTCCAAACTCTAAACTTTTAACTCTTGTTAAAAACTGCTTTATCCTTCAAATTATAATAAATATTTTTAGATTATAAAATGCTGCATGTATTATAATTATATTTCAATATAATTACATCGCGCGTTGATCATTTTTTACTTTTTTTTTCACCGTAGAAACAACAGTTGCAAAAATTTAACTTTTCTTTTTAATGTTTCTTCTATTTTCCGTGCAATTTTTCCGCGACAAGTCACGCATGAAATTTCGCGACACGCCGTTATGCGCATAAATGTAGTGAAGTTTTTGGGACAATGCTCCTCGAGGACGCTCAACTCTCGAAGGGTTAATGGCCGATCCGTGCGAGATGAGGTTGCATAGAGAAAAAAAAGGAGGCTCGCGAATGGTAAAGAAAGATTTGCTCACGGCCGCATACATTACTACACACGGCCAGGCGTTCTTCTTCGCGTGTACGCCCACCGCATGACCGCACGATCGTCTCTCTCGATCCTCTCGAGGAACTGCACGATCATTCAAGTCAAGATTTCCTCGTCAAACATTTCCGCGTTTTCTTCGCTCGAGGTCACGCCGAAGATAATCGATTCACGGATGAATGCAATTGCGTTCCGATCCGAATGATCGTACCCGGCCGACTTAATCCCCTCTCGTGGATCGCAAAATTAATGATTTCTCAATCGCGTTTTAATTACGCATCGCGTTGCTCCGAAAAAAAAAAATCTATCCACGAGAGAATCGGAATGGAAAATCAATGAGCTTGATCATAGCATGTCGGAATTAACATTTTATAAAATAATATCATTTAATACTATTTAATAATGAAAAACAAAGTGTTGATTTTAAACAAAATATCTCGATAGAATTATTAATATAGAATATTTCTATGAAAATAAAAAGTAATTACGAATAATAAAATTAATGATGCGTAGCCCACAAAGATTTTCCAGTTAAAGGATTACGATATTCGATTGAAATAAATTTTTAACGAAGCAAATAATTTCCATGAAAAATTTGCAAAGAGTTACCGTGACGCTGCTTTTGTATTCCTCGCGGGAATGCAATTGACGTGTAACATTTAATCATATATCACGTATGCAGATTATCTCGTTTGTATGCTTACCAGGTGGTCCTGGTGGACCAGGTGGGCCTTCGAATACTCCGCTCGGAAACTGTTCGCCCTTCAAGGTCGTCGTGTAGCCTCGATCGCCTTTATCACCCCTGTCACCCTGTCGAAAATAAACTTTTAATGATTTGAATAATTATTACGCAACTTGATGTTCTCGCGTTCTCAAAGGGCATTTCGTTGTGATAATTATTTTCTGAAAATAAAACACTTTGTTTCTCTTTTCTTACCTCGTTCTTTGCGACAATGTAAATGATAAGTTAATTAAGAAAATACTTTTTCCAATGAATAACTTCTGACAGTCTTTTATCACCTCGGTATCAAGCGTCGGTAATTAATGTGCAAGAACGTGCTTTCGAATGTAATTAATTATAGTTGAATTAAATTAACAATGCGCCGGACGTAATTAATACTCTATTGTTCTGTAATCGCTCTGCGTTGTGCTTCATTAATAATTATCGGTTACGTAACCTTTTCAAAGGCATAGCGTTAAGTGCATAATATACGTGTAACTTTACACCAGCTTCAACGAGAGTACTTATACATATACGAGCTAATTTGACCTGATAAAAAAAAATGTTCATCCGGTAAATTCAACGTGGGAAAAGACAGTGCTCTGCACGTTTGTACTAATCAAATTAAAAGATTCATAATTGATCAAGCGAAATTGAAAACGCTGTCGAAATTCAACCAAGGTCCGAATCCCGCGAGATTAGTCGGATTTGTATTAAACCTTGAAAGCGCGTACTTGAAAGCGCGCGGTCCGCAATCATTATACAATTCCACAATAACGTGGTTACCTGCGGTGATACATCCGTAATATTAAATCAACTCCCTGCGGAATTTGAAATCACAGACGTTTGATATTTTCAAATATGCCGGCCGCAATAATACGCGAAATCACGCTTTATAATTACATAAATAAAGTTGAGTGTAAATTCCGCATAATCAAAGGCGAGCCTATCGACAGATCGGTAACATGAACAATTTATTTTACGTATTACCATGTAGTGCAAAACATACTTTTAAAAATAAAATTTATTTACGTTATATCTTGTAAACATGGTTTGTTTACCGCATGTTTTGTTCACACGTGATTGTCGTTTTCAACACGTTATACTTTTTATTTTATTTTTCTTTCTTTAATATAATCAAATTCATTCAACGGCCAAGAATTTTTAATTAATACCAGTGAGAGAAGAAGATCTTTTCATCAATTAAGGTACAATTTAATTTTTAATTAAAGAACAATTATTTTCTTCTATATTTCTTACTTTCAGGCTGCAATTCCAATCTCGCTTAATCTCTTCTCTCTTCGTATGTCCAGAAATTCTCATTTTGCACAAAATTTACAGATCGTAATAAAATTTTTTGCAAACTTTTTAAAACAATAACATTAGAGGAAAGGACTACAATTAGATAGCTAATTTCTATTCTTCTGAAAAAAATGCAGTTTTTATTCCTTCCGTGACGATACACCTGTCAAGAAAAGGAGCGCCGAGAGAAGCTCGACCCTTCGAATCTATGAAAACACGCGACACTCGACACCTCGACGTCCGCAAGAAAAAGGCGGCGTGCGTGTGTAACCGGATGCAGCGCGGTCGCGCAAGTTAATCTCTCGGACTCACCTTGGGACCTGCAAGTCCTGGCGTGCCTGGCGGGCCGACGGGCCCGATCGGCCCTGGCGGACCCTTCTCCCCCGGCGCGCCGACCTCGCCTGGAATCCCCTGTCTGCCCTCGTGCCCAGGAAGACCCTCGGATCCTGGCGGACCGGGTGGTCCCGGCGGCCCGGGTTCACCCGGTTCTCCCTGTTACGTCCCAAGAGCGTTACGTCGTTACGGCTTTTCTCTCCGGCGAGAGCCCTCGACACAAGAGTGTCTCTTGGTACTCGTCGGTTTGTGCCACGGACTGACGGGGGATCGAGATGGAGGAGAGACAGAGAGAGACAGAAAGAGAAAGAGAGAGAGACAGAAAGAGAGAGAGAGCGAGAGAGAGAGAAAAAAAGGGTCAGAGAGAAGGAGAGCCGTATCCACGTGGTGCACGGTCTCCCGGGTGAGTGTGTGAGGGTGACAGAACAGCAAAAAGAAATAGATAGAAGAGCGAAAGAACGAAAGATATATAAATAGAGTAAGAGAGAAAGAGAGAGAAAGAGGCAGACAGTTAGAGAGCTTAGAGAGATAGAGAGGTATATGGATTGGCGGACGCGGGAAAAAGGGAAACACGGGCGAGAAAATTGTGCATGGAAACGAGAGAGAGAGAGAAAGAGAGAGAAAGGCATCTCTCGGCGCGCGCGAAAGTACGGGGGTTGCTTCGCGCGGATTTATAGCTCCGCGATACGGCGGCGAGTAACAACAACGGATGGACTTTTCGCCATATTATCGTTATCGTATTACTGCGCGCAGCTGCTTCGACGATGTAATAAGGCGGATGAAGAGTTTTCGGCGGCGCGAGAGAATTTTTCATTAGGTCTCTCACGCGTAAAGAGATGCCCGGGAGCTCGAACGGGATCCCTCCGTCGGAGAAATACCTCCACGATGGTCTTCAGAATCGTTTCTTTCGTCTATGAACACTTTTATAGCGCTCGTTCGACGTAATGTGGAAAACTTTCCGATGTGCCAGGAGCCATTAAAAGGCGGTATCCGTTGCGCGATCCGAAAGTGAAATCGCGATAAAGCAAGTAATTCCGAGAGGCAATTTCGAAATATTGTTAAACGGACAAGTTTTATCTTTCTTCTGCAATCAATGCACGTTGAGTTAATCAAATGCTCTATTTACATTTATATCCGAGGCAAAATAATTTAATAAAGATTTATGTTTGATAAATTTCATGAAACAGCGAAAAGAAAGACAAATTTTAAATATATCTGCAATTAGTTTTATGTAATAAGCTCTTTTTGAAAATATTTAATTAATTCTCGCGTTCGTAGGCTTCATCGCCATCGGAAAATAATTCAACAGTGAATTCTTCGTCGAGAAAGTTGGACGAAAGCCGCCATATGCTAGAATGTGTCAGTTTTGAAAATCAAATTTCTTGATAATTAAATCACAAATATTTTTCGAATTCCCGTCAAATTAAAATTCCATTAAAATTACCCGAAAACCCCAGAATTTTATTATCGATAATTACACTTGAATTGTTCGATGCGTACGAAAAATATTGCTGTCAGCAGACATATGTGCCGTACGCAGAACGCTATATGTGTGCTCGGGTCAAATATTAATTAGACCCTTCATCAAACGCATTCGGGGAGATGAATGCGGTGTATTCGTCGAAGGCCCGCTATTGAAGCAACATTTTCCGGCGGCGATGAGACACCCCGCACATACGAGCGAGCAATTAATTTCTGTCACGGCCGAGGGACATCAGCGTCGGGCAACCCCGTACATATAAACGCGCGCGGAGAACACGTGTTTATGTGCGTACGCGAGGAACAACGCGAAAGACGATAGGTGTACGGTAATACAACGCGTTGCGACTTGTATTCCGTGCTGCGTGCAGTCGCGACGCATCCCGGCTGAAGGCAAATAATAACGATGGTCTGTCGTTCGTATGCGTACAGCGGGGCAACAAAACACACGCATACCCAGCGCAGGCAGAAACGTACGAGCAACGCATGATTAGAGAAGTCTACGACACGCGGCATGCATGTGCCAGATGTATACATATTTCGAGGGCGCAGGTGCCCCTCGAATGAAAACTCAACCGGAATAGCTCGTTGAGATGCGTTTTCGGAGATATACGCGGCCGTCGCGGGCATTTTGCGCGAGGGCAACATGTTTCACCGTAAAAAAAAAAAAAAAAAAAAACATAGAATAATTTCAGCGCAGCCTATTTTTTAATTTCTCTTTCGCATGCGCCAAAACCAATCAGAGCTTGATTGCACCGAGAGTCATATTTAACTAGTCTCTGAATATTCATAAAAACGCAATACTAGATAGAAAACACTATGATTTCTAAAAATAATATGTTAAATTCTTTAACGTAGAAAAATTCAAAAATTTCTGAGAGAAAACTATTCATATAATAATCATAATAAGGATATATGCTGTAGCATATTTAAAAAAAAAAAAGTATTGTACTAAAAGAATATAATTTTTAATCATTATTAAGCTGTTTAATAATTATTAAGTAATTCGATCAGCGCTTTGCCTCTTTTGTTCACGGCTGAATAAATACTTGAGTTTCAATTTAATTTATCGTTTATCTTCATCTTTGTGTGCACAGAATAAGTGGGTGGAACAAGAGAGAGAGTGTAAAAACGACAAATTCCTCGCACCTACTCTATGTTAATACTTAAACATAATAGGGTTGTCTAACAACGTAATTAACTGCGGTTAGCATCTCATTATCGACTCGATCGTAATTCCACTGTAATGTGGATAGAGAAAGGAAATTTAGCTCATTATGGCTAACCCTACGGTACTCGGGAGCCGCGCTATCGTAATTCATGACCCCTCATTATTTGCGCTACCCTTTTGCATTATCGCTGCCATTGCGGCAGGCATACGCCATTTGTGTATGCTCGTACAAACATATCGTAACACACTGATATCTCCGAAAGTGATGGTGCTTGTAATCACGTATTTTAAAAATTCGCGATATCATTCAAATAGATCGGCTCTTTTTAGCAGCGTCATTTTTAAAATGAAATAAAGATACGCTCACCGGAAAAAAGTGCATGCGATATAATTAAAAACCTGGCGAATTAACAGCAAATCAATACTGTAGAATAAATATGAGAGGTGCTGAGAGCGAAATAAAAATATAATAAAAAACACATCTGTATTGTGCGTCATATGAACGCAAAGGTTGGATTTTATATCGATATTGCGCTATAGCAAAGCGTAATAACTTAATATGAAACATTTGTTATAATTATCGATGCGATTGCAATTCTTTCACAATATCACTAGCAATTTTTTTTTCCTATCTCAAACACTCATCAATTTTGGTGCAATCAGCTGTAATAAATTTTCTAATCCATGTCCTCCACATAATTTGATAGCAGAATTATCGTGAGAATTATGTCACGGCTAACGTTTGAGTGTTCGGGTTCCGGTTGACCAGCGCCCATCGGCGGAATCAGCAGTTACTCATTCATTCCCGACAGCTACATCAATACACCATCATCGTGCGATCATGCGATTGCGATACGATCGCAGGCGAATTCTACGGATACACCTACGCACATAAATCGCCCGCGCATTCATCCTGCGGGTAAACACATACGCGCGCAAGGGGCGGGTATACACATTGCACTATATGCCACAGAAAATAGGATAGACTGCAGATGGCTGGCAAAGTAGTATCATGCAACGCACGCACGCGCCCGGTGTTGTAGGGACGCGTGCGATTTCGCATCGGCATGCGGGACGGGTGCGGGGCGGGGTCGTGCATTTTTTACTCACGCCTTATGTGCGCCGGCATCGCGCGCGGCCGTCGCATTTTTTTTTTCCCTCCCTCGCGCACGTTCCCGTTGGGATTTTTTCGCGGCTACGCGACCACGTAATCCGCGCTTCTCGCGCGAAATTCCCTCTCGCAGAGGCCTTCGTGAATTTTGTATTTTCCAGTCATACATATTTTTTTAGTATTGACACCTTGTACGTGTGTTACGATGAATGCAAAATTCAAGCACCGTGAAGATTTATTCAAAAAATCTTGATACGCTTTCGAACGTTTTTATTTTTGCCGCGATATAAAAAATTCAAGCAAAATTCGAGTCTAAATTTTTTTATGTTTGTTATTTCAAACATTGCCGCCGTGAATATATTATTAGAATAAAAATTCGCGACTCGATATTATCACAAAGATTTATCATGAATACCGCGGACCGAATTTTCAGTACATTTACATTGCAAAAATATCACGCAATATTTAAAATTCAAGTTTACAAAATTTAGACGCGAATTTTCTTTCATCTCAAAATTGAAGTTAAAAATTCCTTCACTGCAACATCCGTCTACAAACTTAACTCTGAAAATTTCCACATCGTGGAACTGTAATTTTAGAAACCATCGGGCTTCAGAATTTGATAAGGTGACGTCTTTCAAACGACGAGGCGATACTCTTTGAAATCCAAACGGCGCTTGACTCCGTGGATGCCGTGCCGAGTCAAAGCGCCAGCACGGAACGGATGTACGAAACGTGCGCGAGGTGAGGAACCGGTTCCATCTTACACTCTGAAAGAGTATAGGGTATCGCGTGCTGCTGGCACTCCGACGTCTCCGATCTTTCGAGGAATACGAATTCGACACCGACAAGCGGCAACAGCAAGCCAAGAGGTTGTATTTGCTTTACGCGAGGGGGATTTGCATTCGCCCGAGCAGATACCGCGAGAGACGGCGATCTTTTCCCGCGGCTTTCCGGGCGGTCTGCTTTCACGGTGTCGGGACAATCGTTGCTGAAGATGGCATACGCGCGCGGTAACGCGGTACACGACCCCGATACACAGAAAGAGAGAAAGAGAGAGGAAAATGGCGAAAGAACGGAAGAGATATCGAACCGTAAAGTAAAAGGGTGTGTTATAGGGTCTGGCGAATCTCACGAATGTCGATACGGCGTGAGCACGGCGGGGTTGATTCGACACGATCGCTGTGTGTTCTTCCCGAGTACGTGGTACAACAAGCTCGTAGCTCTCTCTCCTACCGCCGTGCTCTCGCCGCGTTCGTTTCGCGTCGAGTGAACGGTGCTCGGTGTGGTGCCGCGTCGAAATACGAACGATAAAAGAAACTGCTACGCGGTTAAAGGGACGAGCGCGGCGCGCGCTCGACTCCGTCGCCCGACCGATAAATAAACGTCCCCGGACTCCGGGTTGTCGCGGCGAGAAATAAGTTCGCAATCTCGGAGAAAGGGGGAATTAAATCGCCCTGGGATTCCGCCGAGGTGAGAAAACTTTTGCGACTTCTTTGCCGCACAAGACACTTCGTTTCAGCGGCGCGTTTTCTACTTTCGCCAACAGATTTAGGATGCCTTGAGATATGTATAAATGCTCGGAAATGTATCAATGAGTGAAACATTAGTTACAAAAATATTCGAGATAATTTGCGGTATTCTTTTCTTTTGTGATTTAACGCGTAGCGAAATATATCTCAAAAATAATAAATACTTTCAGTGAACGTACAACACTTGCGGAAATATCTTGAATAACGATAGCGTGAGATTGATAATATAAATGCTATAAAAAGATTTGAAAAATTTATTTTATTTTCCGCAAGCCGATCGTTTCATTTCGTCGTGTTCGTTGATGTGTCGCGAAATTTTCGAACCGAGCACCAATCCTCGAGGAGTCGACGATAGAGGAAGGAAATAGGGGCTCCCGAAGAGCAGGCGCACTTACTTTCAGTGGTATGATGTTCTGCGCTGAGATATTAACCCCTTTCTCCTGAAGTTCCTAAAAGTAGGTCAACACTACGGGTAAAAAACCAAATCGCTACAAGACAAAAACAGAGTTTATGGGTAGAGTCTTTTTCAGTTTCGGGCGGGAAGCGTTTCGGGGGCGGGCTTTTTTTTTCCGGGACAGGGGAGAGGGTGGGTTCTCGTATCTCACTGCTCTTCCGAATCCAAGGCATGCCCAGAGATATACCTAAATACTGTAACTTAAAGTAAACACCATTACCAACCAAAAACCAAAGTGAGAAAGCGCGTCATCGATGACCGTTCGTTCTTAATTCATTTGTCATTCGATCTCTTTAATTTAATTTATCGTTCGATCACAATTGTCTGATGCACAATTATGTGTCGGTAAAATTGCGATACGTAAAGAAGAACCCGATCGGGCATCGACATCGCGCTTCGCTTCGTATAAACCAACGAGAGAACGCTACACCGAAAGCACCGCACGAGGCAACGACTAGCTAGAGAACGACTGGGACGAAATCCGGCCTGTCGCGCATCCCGGGGATGTACGCGACGACGCGCGGATTCCCGCACGCGGGGGGGAGGGGGGGCTACAAAACTGACAGACAGGTGGTGTACAACAGGGGGGAGGCGGATAGTGGCGGGCGGGGAATGAAAAGAAGAAGAGAAGAAGCGACGACGACGATGGTAAATGACGATGGCGACGATAAGGAGCGACGACGGGAAACAGAGGGGAGGAGTGTGTGGAGGACGTCCGTCCGGATCGCGACACTGTGAAGTGTGTCGCGCCTTCCGAGGAGGAGGAGGCCGGTTTACCTTGAGGGCGACGATTTCCGCGTAGCCAAGCGTCCCGCCGCGGAGCGTCGTCACCGACCTCTTTAACCCCAATCCCTGTGCATTGACCCGTAGGCGAAAAAGGCAAGATATATTTATTTACTCTCGTGCTTACGATGTCGTGTGGCTGTGGCTGGCTCGGTCGATGCGTCGAGCGCGGAATGGAGATCGCGTGAAATTCCTTCTCCGGAGTCCGTGCGCGCGCGTGAGAAACCGACGCGTTTCTCGCAACTCGTCCAGATCGGCGAAGGCGATTTCACCTTCGTTTTTACGATCGCCGTCAGCATTTTGACGGATCGTTCGGTGCTCGCTGTCTGTCATTCGACGTGCGAAGCGTCGTAGACGAACTTCGCAACAGCTGGCGCAAATCTTCTCCGCGGAGGATGATTTCCACCTCGCCGTTACTTTCACTCAACCCGTAAAGTTTCTTTTTTTTTCATATAGTTTCTCTCAATTATTAATATTACTGGCTACTTTTGTTTCCAAGAAATTAAAACATTTCAAACAGTTCGAATACCAAACAAATTTTGTAATTTCCAATTATTTACGATTTTTGTACGTCACAAATAACCGAGACGATTTTCGCTCATCGATCGTCTCTGAATTCCGTCGCACACGGACTCCGTGCGTGCATGATCTGCTCGTCGGTGCGCAGCGAGCGCATCGATCGGATGCGCTTGTTGCGCTTGGATCGAGAACGCAGAGCTTCAGTGATTTCGGTCTAGACACAAACAGTATGCATATTCATGTGCACGGGCGGATACGTCCTGCACGCGTCGGCGTTCCTCAATAGAATCGCCGTTTGGTTTCCAGGACGAAGACAGCTGGGTTCTCGAGCCAATGACGAGGCGACAGGAGGAAGTGTCCTCTTATCGTCCAGCTTCGGGAAAGAAATAGCGCGCGATCGACGTGTGCAAGTGCGCTCGAGCGGAATGAAGCGTTCGTTCTCGTCCTCAATAACGACGTTACATAAAACTGGATTCTCGCAGCGCGGAGCAGGATCGCTAGCGCGAAATGTTATTTCAAGCACTTGACGATTTTACAAATTTCGCCTTTGCGAGTCGAAATTTAATTATCGCGAATAAACGCGGAGGCGAATTAGATCGTCCAGGATTATATAATTTCCCGAAGGATTTGTACATAAGAAGCCCTCCCCTTTGACCCGAATCGCGCCGAGAGGAGCTTTCTGCGCGTGACATTAATTTCCTCGCCCCCGATATTTGAAATTCTTCCGGGTTGAAATCTCGAAATCCGTGTAATTTATTCGATTAATCGCCGGTCCTTTGATGCTTGACGGCGATCGAGAAGGCGTTAATAACGTTCCCGCTCGAGTGCACTTTTACCACGTAAAGTGGGATTTGCAGCTTTACGCGCGCGCGCGCGCGCGATGAAAATATCGTTCCACTCTCCTGCCGCCGCGCTCTCCTCTTCTCGCCGTCCTTCAGAATTTATCCCCGTATTCTTCTCGCCTCTCCACTCCGCGCGTCCAACGCGCTTTCGTAGTACACACGGAGCTTTACGAGATTGCTGTCTGAAGGGCGACGACGACGGAGGTACAAGGGTGAGAAATGAGAGAGCGCGGCACGCATTTTCGCGTTACGAGTGCGCCGACGGATATTGCTTTACTCCCGCCAAGATAGCGTGGCTTAGATACCTTCACTGCGGACAAGACGTCAAATCCGGGGCTGCCCAGCTCACCCTTCTGCCCTTTGTCGCCGGGTCGGCCCTGCGAACAAAAGAGATGATGTGTATTACATACAGTAATAACGACGACACGATGAACAGAACAAGCGCGCCGCTTCTTTGTAAACGTAAACGTCTCTCACGATTTGTATTAACTTTAATTCGTATGTCAATTACGAAACTCGGAAACACAGATAAAAATTTTCTCGTATTCTTAAATATAATTCCTTATTTTATGGTGATTTTAGTGATTCCTAAATCAGTTAAATGTAAGATTTTAACGAGGGAAGATTTCACCTGCAATTTCGTACTATCGCGTAAAACGATGATGTAGAGTTCAAAAAGTTTAGAAAATTCCACTAATTTTCTACTATTAAAGTAAATGAGATCTTCTTTCCAACAATTTTCCATTTCTAAAGTCTACAGAAAAGTTAGATACATGTAAATGTTCATATTTTCACCATTATAGTTATTTTTAATAATATGCATGATTAATTCTTAATTATTCTCGTGTGTAATATAATTACTATAATTATAACAATGTTAACTCAATAGATATGAACATTCAATACAATTTATGTATTCGAAAATAATTTCAATTACATTTTCCGTTGTTTTCATAACAAATATTAAAAAATGAGCACAAATAAAATTATTAGATAAATCAGAATACAGAACAAGAGGAGAATTAGAAAGATAGCGCGTTTAAATTGAATCGCATATTTTTTACTGCAATAGAATATTACGCTTAAGTCAGATTTGAATCTATAATTGCCGCACTCGAGAAAATCCTGAGACAGAAAAGCTGAATCATTCCTATTTCGCTATAAGCGGTTTATTCAGATTTACCTCTTCCACTGTATTAATGTACGAAGAATATATTGTTGTATGTGTAGAATACCGTCTGACAATATTTTTTGATAAAGAGAACGCAAGCCCGCGTAAAACTTCATTTCGCAAAAATTGTGAGTACACACACGTAGATCGGTCCGATTACGATTCTCAGTGAGGGTTAAAATTGCGGTCTAAATATTTCGTGAAAACGCGATCGTGAATTTCAAAGGAGATAAAGCGTGTGTTTGTGAGGAATCTTGCCGCCTCCCTTTCGTCCCTTTCTCACTCCGCCCGAGTGGCGTAGAGTAAACTCCGCGATCCCGAGGCAAATTGCGAAGCTTCCGCTGTAACTTGCGCTGCGACTATTTGCACGAAATCCGATATAAACGCCAGATTCGTTATTCGAATCTCGGAAACAGCGACCGACCGACCGTTTCTGTGTCCGGGCGTCGGTCGCCGGCGACTGTGTACACACTCGTTTGCCGCACTCGTTTAAAGAAAACGCCGGTCGGGGCAAAGAGAGGAGCACGGTGGAAGGAGTCGATCGTTCGGGTCCTTTTCTTCCCGACCATCGACAGAACAAATATCTCGCGATATTTGCAATGCACTTATTGCTCTTCTCCAACCCGCCCTCCCCGCCCTCATCCATCTCTCTCTTTTTCACCGTTCCTGCCTTTCCCTCGCGCCACGTTCTCTTCCTCTTGGACACATTCTCCCGCTATCTGTTTGCTCTGTCGTTTGTGCCTTACCGCCACCGAGACCTCGTCCTATCACGCAATACATTTTCATGTATATTCTCCTCGGTCTGTCAGACACTTAAGCATACAGGGTGTCTACGAACGAACTATCGCTATTCTGTGAATATTTTTCTCGACACAAAATCGATAAGTTTGCCGTGAAGATTTTATTGGACATCGGTATATCTCTCTCATATTTCACGTATAAATATGATATATATTTTTAAACGCAATGTACCTCGTTACGCATTTCGAATTACTCGCTACAATTGCTACAATTGAATTAAAATTCATTTGAAACGGAGCAAGAGACAATATTTCATTATCTAGTTGCTTGCATCTCAAAAGCACTTATTAACGTGTCGTCAAGCTTCTTAATTAATCACGTAACGTCTGTAGTTGGGAGAAAATAGCAGTAATTCTGCGACATCCTGTGCATCGAACGCATATACGCGACACGCCGTCGTATACCGGCGTGTATCGTACGTGTATATATATGTACATAGACAGAGGCTGTTCTACCGTAAGGCAAACTAGACGGCCACAAAGGACCACCAACGCGTATGCAAGGGCCTGTCATGCAAAAAGACTTTGCGTGTTGACGAGGACTTGGTATAATCGAGAGTCACGCATGTGCTAGGACCTACGTCGCTTAATCACGGAGCTTCGCGCAAGGATCCTCCCATTTATGCTAGGGCGAATCACAAGCGAATAGATCGCGCAACTTGGATCATAATATGTCGTATGTGAATTCGCGTATTCGCGACGATAGTTCTCGTCATATAGGTATATTTGCGAGTACATACAGAGATTCGTCATTTGCGAGAACTTGGAAAGCGCAACCGACGTCTCGCTCGAGCAGTCGTCTTTGCATGCGTAATAACTAAACACGTCAGAGACAATAATAAGAACGAGACAGTGAATGAGAAATACGGAATATGATATCCGAACTCGTGTCGCTTCGATATTCGTATCCTACGTGTTTGCGCGATCCGCGTCCGCTTCCTCGAACAGACATCTCTTCGCCATTATCCATGTATGACTATTATAATTTATGGATGATAAGCAAAATGAAACGGTGACGACGATGTGGCGCGATGTGTCTGCGACTTCGTATCCGTCGTCCCGACATCGATATACGACGATCGCGACAGCCCGTTCCGCGAGAAAAGAGGATAGCGCGTAATAGCGGGGCAGTTGATGAATAGGTCCGAGCGATGAATCGGACCGGAGTTAAAAGACCGCGTCCCGGAGAAAATATAGCGATTGAGCGCGGACGAGTAACCGCTTCCAGACGAACAGCGGAGTTAATAGAGTAAGTGAGTGCAAGTGAGCGAGCAAATCTTCAATTTAAAATCCGATTCGTCTTCCGATCCGATTCGACCGCCGCTATTACAACCGCGACCAAGTGCGCGGAGTTGTCTTAATAAATCGTGATAAATCGAGCTGCTGAGAGTGCTCGCAAATTAAAGGATACAATAAATTCTTATACTAAATTCTAATAAATTTTTCTCCCATTTCACCGAAAAGCCACCCTTTTTTATTTGCGAACGCCGCAGGTAACTCACTACGATTCATTAACCCGCGATGTGATTTACTGCAATATTAGCGCAATAGCGTCGATTTCATAAAATTCTTTTTACAACGACGTTCTTTTGCTACGTAATATATTCATAGATGTGGAATTAGCTTCACTTAATTTACTCGGGAATCTTTTTCATTAACAAGTCTGTGTAAAGTTTTTCTGTAATTAAAAAGATCAATGTTTGCAAGATCGCAGGCCACGTTGCAAATTTAATACACTTTAATTTCGATTGATGTGTTGATTGATGATACGTATCGTGAATATTGAAGCACTATAAAGGGTACTCGATTCAATCAATTTACGCACTATCAAAATAATGATTTTCTCGACTAGTTGCGTTTTTTTGCAGGGATCTGTGTAAATACTTTTTAGATACAAATAAAACATCTGCGTTGAATACCCATAACATTTCATTTGATTTCCAACTTCGATACGTTTTCACTCACATGGCCTGCGTTTGAACCGCGCACGTCAAAAACCGAGCTCGATAGCGTACCGTGGGATACGATACCGACTGAATCGCCCCTATGATTGATCATCCTACATTTTTGCGGCTAATTCGTAGAGCATATGTCAGCTGTTGCAAACAAAAGGGGAGCAAAAAAAAAGTGACAAGACGAAACAAGTTTTCGGGTCGATTAATACTTCACTGTGTTTCCGGTTCTTGTGTTCAAATTTGTGTGATCGAGTCGTATACTCGAAATATCAACTAAATAACTTATTCTGATTTCTACCAAAATCCGAGAAGTAGACTGGAAAAGTTTCGCTCTTTCGGGAACAGCTGCCTTTGACGGAAACTCGATACCAAGATTTCTCTCTCTCTCTCTCTCTCTTTCTTTCTCTCTCTTTTATCTCATTATCTTTACATCTGTCATTTCAATGTACGCTTTTGAATCTTGATCATCATTTCCGAAGCGATTCACGTCACCCGTGACACGTGACTGTATTTCAGAAAAGCGCCTGTTTAATTAAAACCGAACGAACTGATATGCGATTTAAATAAATTCCCGACTCGGTAACTGAGAATAATGTAACAGGCAGATGCTCCCGAAATGTCTTGCGCGACCTCGTTTCACATTTGTGCAATTAGGGCAGAAGAAAATTGAGATAATGCATATAATTTTGTACGTATCAATTGAAATATGTAAGCGAACGGCCGATATTGACAGTTCGATCAAATAAAGAATTTAAGAGATATCTCGCATTTATCGCCAGGCTGGCTGTTTTAGAAATTCCAATTTTTGTTTTCGCACCGATCGACTTTGCGAAATAAAAATTTCACGAATCAACAACAGCGGCCGACGTATTCGGCCACAATAAAACCTAAAATTAAATTTATTATGATGACACCTCGCGTAAGCATAAATTTCGGCGAAACAGGTTTTCTCGCCGCTGTGCGCGCGGAGATACATTATAATTAAATTCCCTCACGCCCATAAGCATTATACTATTAAATAACGTCATTCATAATGTTAAACGCTGCGAATAAAATATCTTGTCTCGCGTTTTTACGACGCGATTAATTTCCCTCGTGGGCGTCGCGGCGGATTGAGAAAAAAAATGTAAATTATGTAGCGAACTTACCGGATCACCTTTGGGTCCGTCCAAGCCGATGGGTCCCTGAAAGAACACCGGCCAGTCAGTGCTACTCGTCGCTCTCAGGCGTCCGTAACGACGAACGAAGAAAAGTGAAAAATTGCGTGCGGGCTGAGCGCGCCCTTGGAAATATCATTCCTTGTGTATGTAACATGTAATAAACACGGGCGAGCGCGACAAACCAGAATTCGTGATGAGTTCGTTATGCTTCCAGGTACGATAAAAGTGCATTCGCATGATCCTCCCGATGTACGCTTGCTCGCAACTGAGAATCGCGAGGAAGCGCTGATAGAAACTTTATTTCGGCACACGGTGAATTTTTCATTTCGCGCAGCTTCGATATTGACGGGGCAACTTTCATATTTGATGGCCAGGTCATTCCAAAATTGACAACTCGTCGTCGTGCCATTTTATTGAGAATTTCTTTGAATATCGTTGTTGCAGTTGTTAACCAAATTCGACAGCCAAATGTCGGCTATTTTACATTTCGCATCCAATTACTTTTGTAATTACATAAATCTAAATTAAAAAAGACAGCATTTTTCCAATTTCGCAAGACAGCGTTCAATCCAATTTTCTACGATGTAATCCAAATTGTATTAAACAAATTTTTTCTTTCATTGTTATTCGGGATATTAAATTTTATGAAAAAATTTTGTAAAAAAAGTTGCTTACGCGAGATTTTATTTGGCAATTAAAACTGCCTCGGAATGATAACGTGACACTTTTAAGTAAATCAATGCTGGTAGGTGATTCAAGATTGCAAACAATTAAAATGGGAAGTATACGCGACAAGTGGAGAATGCAATTAATCCGTTTGCAAACGTATACAGCTGCACCGTCAGTCATCGAAGCGATGCGCGATGCATCGCGCAGTTGGAAGTGAAAATGCTAGAGTTCGATTTCGCGCTTCGATCCGCGCGTATCGATCGCGCTTGGTATACAGCAAAAAAAAAAAGTTAACAAGTGAACAGCTGTATCAAGAGTCAGAAGAAGAGTCCACATCGAGAGATAGCACGCGGATGAAGCAGGTCAAATGAGCAAAAATCGCACATCAGCGGCTACGTGATACGTAATTAATAGCACTTGATGACTGTTATGTTCGATGTGGTGAGAGTTGTTGTGTTCAAGTACATGACAGTGAGAAAGATATGACAGACAAGTAGAAGAAATGCGTGAGGATGTGAGACAAACAGCATACGTAGTAAGATAGAAGCGAGAGAAGGAGTGGAAAGAAAATAAAAAATAATATACCGGAAAACCGTTCTTGCCCGGCGTCCCGGCCACACCCTGTAAGAAGGGGTATAAAAAATTAAAAACTCGTTTACACGAGAGGCACAGGAGGGGAGTGAGGGGGATTACTCGAAGGGGTACTCACTCGCGCGCATGCAAAAGCGATTATTTTGCGGGCCGGCCGATCGTGCCCGCGATATTATCGGTCTCCGGTTCGCGTATACATACGACGGGTCTGTCGGTCGTAAGGACCTCGTACACACTGCCGTCGCCAATAATTATTCCGGCCAATTAGATATTCCACGGGCGTATAAGCACGCGCGCGCGCGCGCGCGCACACACACACGCGAGCGCGCCGATCTGTCTTTCCCCCACCGCCCGGTGTCCCGTCGATTTGATCTTTGATTACGCGACGATGCGCTCGTTCGATCACTAATCGCGAGGGAAATCCGATCGCACGCTTCTGGAACACCCACGACGCTGGTAACCGACGAGAATCCGCTCGTTGCAATAGGTACAAAATTTCCAAGCCGATAATTAAGATCGCTATTATCGTTCGACAGGTAATGACTCGGCCCTAATTCATATTTATGTCTGTTATTAGCTTTTCGGAATTTAATTACACGAGCGATTTAATGCGGTATAATTATAAAGTAAATATACGTATATTGAAAAATGCGTATAAGTAAATACGAAATTAAAATCAGTTTCGAGTTTTTTTAACAATATTAAAATACAAAAAAAAAATGTACACGTATAACTTTGTTAGTGATTAATTACGGCATGGCGTAACTGAGTTTGTTGAATTAATATCAATTTCTCTTTTTCTATTGGCAACAACACTACACTGTTACTTCATATTTTAATCGCCGAGTCATTCGACAGCGATATATTTCTTTGCGAGAGAAAAGAATCGCGAAAACGTTAATTGCAATAAATAAGTTTGTTACGCCACAAATATACGAGTTTCGCGTTTGGTTTAACGTAATTAGCATCCTTCAAAACGCTAATTTAATCGAAGACATATCCGCGAAAACAATCTAATAAATTTTCACTTTCTCAAAAGACAAACGAAATAAAGTTCCGAATTTAATTAGTCGAGCAGCTTCCGACAATGAATGGAGCTTTCGAAGCACGTGTATCGTGATTGATATAAAATCTCAACTTGTCTCTTAAAGCTCGCGGTTTAGACCGTATTTGCGGGACTGTGCCTTCAAATTTTCTTCGCGCGCGCGTGTCCCGCGGGATGCGCGTGCTTACGCTTAGTCACCACGTGTACTCGCCGTCAGTCTCGAGTCCAGTGAAGGGCAGGGGGGAGGGGTAAAACGCGTACCGTTAACTACTACTTCATGCATGCGGAGTCGCTGCACTCCCTAATAAACATACTCGCACACACAACTGCACGTGCGACGTATCTGTGCACTCTCTACTCTACCGGAGGGTATATATAAGATAATATATGTGTACGGCGTGCCGCTTGCGATACCGATGCGCACCGAAGGCACGGAGGTACTCACCGGCGCACCGGGCTCCCCGGGATCGCCCTTCTTTCCTTTCTTGCCCCTCTTTCCGGGTGGACCTGGTTCACCGGGTGGACCTGAAACACGAACAACAAAAGCACATGAAGTCGCAATATATATATATATCTGAAACTCTCCTAGCGCGAAGAAAGCAAGCACAGTTTCAACTGACAAACAAGAAAAATGCAAGAGATAAGTATTTCACGTGTTTTACAACTGCATCGAAGATTCGAACTTGTTTAGTTCTTTAAACGAGTTGTTTGGCTCTTTTATCCGAGGGTGATATCTACTTGTTTCATGCTTCGAAGTGCGCGACAGGAAAATTTGCTGGCGTCTGAAACTCTGATCGTTCGTTAAATGCTCGACACATTTTACAACCGCACGGCTGAACGCAGTTTCGTATATTCTTTTGAATTCACGCAAGAACGTATAATCGTTCTTCTAGTCGAAATAGCTCTCTTTTCATTTCTAAAGATGAAATAATTTAGGGCAAAATGGAAATGTCCATTTGAAGGTATTGTATTGAAGTTGAAAAAAACTCTTGTCCTACGGCCATTTGGAGAATAAAAAGGACCATCATGAAACGAACACCCTGTAGAGTTCGAACGTTACCGTTAACGAAGCGTTACGACCACGGTGAAAATGAGTTTTCGGAACTGTACCCACCGATAAACTTTGCAGCGGTTATACAGGGTGTCTCAAAGTCACTCGGTATTTATTTGTAAATTATGAAAATGTGTTCGAAGACGACTTTTCGTAAAAATTGAACGGTAAACTATAATCTTTATATTTTTAATTACACGATCTATTTACATTCTATATATTTTGTCTTCGATATATTAAATTTTATCTATTTATTTCTGATTTATTTATATTCTTGAAGCCTAATGCGTTTCAATTTTCAACATTAAATTGTTTCGTAACTGCACGCGGCCCGAGGTTGCGAGCGAATCTATCATTATCCTAACTTTATCCCGCGGTTGCGTGATGAAAGGACATCCGGCAGCGGCGGACCACCCCGTAGAGCGCGAACGCCGGCAGGTCGAAGTGAATGGACGAAAGGACCGATAGATTTGACGCGAAATGAAATTACGTCGTCGTTCCCATCCGTCGGAGGTATTTTCGACAATTCGCGGGGAATGCGAGCGCACAGCAGGCGAAAATCTGGTCGACCAGCATCGTGGCACGCACGTAACGGAGCTAATTTTTTTTTATACGACATTTGATTTTTTCGTTTTATCCGACGTGGACTTCGAACGGTGGACGTTACGCTTCGTAACATGTACGTTTCCACTTTTCGGTTTCATTATTTGGAAAAACGAAAATACGGGTTCTCCACATTTCGACTGGAGTGCAACGAATGAAAATATATTGCGCAGTGCCGCGCCACCCGCGTGCACGATTCATCATGATTAAACAATTTCTATAACAAATTGTAACTGTACGTCCCGCCTAAAAATATGGAGCACCTTTAATAAATTGTTACCGGCCAATCTAGTTCGCCGAATTAAAGTACTCAATCAATTTTTTTTACGATGAATTATAACGCGTTCTAAAGTAAATTGATAAAACAAAGTACTTACAAATTTATTGCATTTTTTAAATGCAATGATTATTTTAACATTGTACAATTTATCGAGAATGTGCTTCCGGTAAAGGCCGTGTAATTTTTCGACAACCAAAATTGAGAAATGTTACCAGTCATAACAAATGGATGCGGTTGGACGTGCATTTCTACGATGATACGAACGGTTCGCCCGAGGGAGGATGCTGCTGCTGCTGCAGCTTGTCTCTCTCTCGTCGCTCGCGTTATTCTAATTTCCGGCAGGGACCTACATGACGTTCAGGGTCGGGGATCCCTCTTCCTCTCTCTCTCTCTCTCTCTCTCACGGGGAACAATTCGAATGTGATTTATTCTCGGTTCTGCTGGCCGCTCGGACAAGGGCGCGACGAGCGGTTCTCCTTTTATTTTCCATTTATCGCCGCCGGCGAGCAGCGCGCAGGGGATGACGTCATATCCTCCGGAGAGCGAAGCCGCGAACTAAAGTCGCCCGCGGGGACGAAGCGCATCGCGTCATAGTAGATGCTAACTTTTGCCAGGTTTTTTCCCTTTTTTACAATTGAAGGACTCGAGGCAATAACATGCGAAGTTAACGTGGAAAAAGTTGCGCGGAAAAAGCGAAAGTTTTTCATCAGACGTGTCGATAAATCTGTAAACAAATGTAAGCTAACAGTTTTTATTTACGCAACCCACTTAAACTTGATTTAAATAGATTTTATCTGCAATCTTTCAACAATTTGTAATTGCTTTCTCCTGTAATAAAAATGTCGGCTTATCAATATGAATGATTAAACATCCACGGTATCCATTGTAACGATTAAACTTTGTAATGTAATTTTGGAATGTAATTTTAACTTTGTCAATAACGCGATGTTTCGGATTTTAAGAGGAACGCGTGAAAGAACGACGCTTTCGAAATAACAAAAATGTGAATAAATCCATGAATAAATAATCAGTTGATTATTAAAAACTGATTATACGAATTCATATTAATGCAGTTTTATTTATTCGTTTCTGTCCTTTTGAACTTACCTCTGAGTACGATCAGAGCTATCGCGTGCGATTGTTTGACCACGAAAACTCGGAATCCAACTCTCGAGGGAGGTTTCGAGCGCGCTCTATTTAATAGACACGAAACTGTCAGTACGATCACCCGTAGCGATTCGCAGCGACTCCAGATAATCCACTCTGACAGTTACACCTCGACCCATAATCCACATCGTGTGTAGAAATAACGACGTACGTGCCGATCGCGCGTATTTCTCGCCGGCAGCTGGCGGACGCGTATAGACGCGTGTACGTCTCCGCGTTCGCGAGAACACACCGGTTTGTATCTCTATCTCTCCGAACAAAAAGTCAAAGGCAGATGGCATAATCCCGCCGCACGTCGAGAAGCGGGGCTCTTTCGAGGATTACGGTGAGAAATGTGGATGCAGCGAAGCTGCTAGATATCTTCGGTCAGACAGCTTTATCAAAACTGTATATAAATAAAGCGTCGATGCGTCACTCTTAAACCCATAAAAAATGTACAAAAAATAAATTTATGTGGGAGGTCATTTATACAGTTAAATTTATTACCGAATAATGTACATAAATAAAACTGGGAGTTAATTTAAATTATATTTAAATAACCTCTGATTTATACAAAAATGTTTCGAGTATCAATTATAAAATGTCACAATTTCATAGTCATAAATTAAAAAATTTTTTAATCAAAGTAAATGTAATTTACAATTTTTTCCTGCCTGTAATTTTCAATTTCAAGTTTTCCTGAAGTTTTCCACTTCTGTAAAAGTGGCACTCTATCTTAAAAAAAAAAAATTAATTTTTTATTGCAGTTCTGAATGCATCCGGAAGAGTTCTAGAATTTTCTATTAAAATAAAAAATAGTTCTGGCGAATTAAGTAAAAAAATCTGTTTATGAAACTTTAGGGTGCCAACTTCACAAAACGTAACTACAAAATTAACATCTTAACTATTAAAATTAATTGAAAATATTATTAAGATTTTTCATAGAACTCTTGAGATGTTATCCAGAAGTCTAGTTAGAACTGCAATAAAAAATTAATTAATTTTAATTTTTCTCAATATAAATCGTTAATAATAAATACATGTTACTTTAGTTTAAAAATTTAATGTGTCATCTTTTAAGCTTGACCATTCGCATTTTTCATCGCAATGTTCAGTTCCTGCGGCGGAATTGTACGCGATAAGAAACGTCCGGCGGTTCGGCAATGCATCGGTATCGGTAAGAAGCTGAAGCAGGCGCAAACGGGACTAAGAAGTTGGCGGCGAAGGGATCGATCGATGTCGATCAGTATCGGGATAAAAAGAGAAGACCCTCTTCGGCGTCTCAGCTGTGCCGCGCGCTGTTCTCTCAGTGCGGCAAGTTTTCGCCTCCCCGCGGTTCTCATCAGACTGCGCAGATGACGGGCACCACCGTCTCGCCGCCCCAAGTACTCGTACTTGTCGCGAATACCGGGGTATAACGAGGAAAGTTTGTGCCGGCGGACATTGCCGATCGCTGCTGCCTGCGGCTCGACAAGAAAAGACCGAAACGAGCTTTGCGGATCGCGACGCGACGCGACGCGATCGTCATGTCGAGCAGATTGTGGAATGTTGAGTGGATATATAAAAAAAGAGAAAAAATAATCGTCACGAGATTTAAAAAAAAAACTTGTTCTAAAATGACTTTTTATGAACGAAATAATTTGAGTGCGTGCCCGTTTTAAAATAAAGTTAATAGATTTTTATATTTCGCTTTTTACTTTTTCATTATAAAGTAAAATTCCAAATAAGATTATAAAAAAGTTCAAACATACAATATTTAATAAAACCTCATTTTATATTTAAATTACTTTATCAAAATTTAAATCATATATTTAAGTATAAAAATATTTGACATTGGTAATTGAATTATCACAGAGACCTATTTTCACGCTTTGGAGTGCGAATCGAATAACACTCGATATTGCAAAGAAAAATATAGAAGAAAATAAATTCCAAATTTTAGGATTTATTTAAATAAAAAATGAATTATTTTGGTTTTAAAACTATTTTTCCTACATTATTCTTTCCTTTTGCTAACAATTATAATTATATTATCTATTTTCTTTGCAGTCTTAAAATGAATTGCAGTTTGTTCGCGGACATTTTCCGCTTCGATCGAGCTTGTAGAATGCCCTGTTCGCGTTTGTACATTTTGGCAAAATAGTCGTGCATTCGTGCGATTCCAGCAACATAGCGACCCAATTACTCGGTAATTCGGTGTATCCGCATCTTTTTCGCTGGACAATTCACGCGAATATGCGAACGAGAGTGCGAGATTGGGCTAGCTGAGGTGGGACGAGGGGCGAAGAACAGAACCGCCAAAGAGAGGAGAGAAAGTAGGGATGGGAAAATAACCGCGCAGTCTAGACACGACTGAAATACTTCGGGACGACGACGTACAACACGAAACTGAGAAACTTTCATCTCTCGTTCCCGCAGGGACCGTCTCTCGCAGCGGGAACACCTCTCTCTCTCTCTCTCTCTCTCTCTTTCGCACTTTCCCTGATGTTGTCAACCCTCTTGGAATCTCTCACGCGAATAAGAATGAGATTAACGCGACATTGCTTTGGCGGTGTTCCGAGAGAAGAGAAAGGAGACCCGCCGTGTATACACGCGCATCGCGCTAACGACACACCGCGCGCTCGTTCCGCAAAATAGAGCCACGCGGCCGGAAAATGATCGCGGCGGTCGCTCAGGTATGCGTGTAACGCCGTTTTCCGACGGGCGCATTTTCCGCGGGATTTCCCCCTTTTCTATTAGGTGCCTGTGAAGCGCGCGACGGTCTTTCTTCGCGAGCGTTCGACGGGAAAAGAAATTCGACCGAATTCCTTTCGACGGAGCATCGCGAGGACTGAGTTTATTGAAGCTAGTTGTACGTCAGCTGACGCTAATTAACTCCGTTTTTTCTTCTTCGTTTGTGTAATAATCGGAGCAATATAATTCAGGAAGGTACGATAGCTCGCTGGAATTAATCATTTCACTCGCAGCGTTTCCAATATCCATTTTTTTTCCCTTCATTTAAAATATGCAAATTTATAGTAACGAGATGATTCAATATCGTCATAATTTATGGAGATGCATAAGTGACGCAAGTCAAGTCTATAAAACCTGAGATTTATATAGAAAGTTTGGATATTTTGTAAAATATCCAAAATATTTTGTAAAATATTTTATGAAAGTGTGCTTTTTATTTTAGTAAATTGTTGTCATATTCGAAAACATGTTTTATGTCGATATCGCACATGATAAAAAATAGATAATATAAACAAATGTAAGCGAAAATAATAAAAATTCTGATTTTTGACAGTCAGTTTTCAGGTCATTTAACGTGCGACGCGCGGCGATTCATCGATTCATAGAAGCACCAGACGCGTTTGGATAACGCGTACGGTGAAAAAGGCAAACGGATTTATCGGCTCCAATTTTCGCCGAAAAAAAAGCCAATACATTCCTGAGTGTGACAGCTATCTACAAAGCTGGAACTTCTGCGCGTGTAATTGAAAAAGCGCTGCATCTTCATTATTCAGCTGTTCTGCGAAACAAAGGAAAATATTTCATAAGATCTCAATATGCTTCGTATGACTTTTTCCGCTGCCCGCGGAATTTATTTTCGCGGAAAACATGGTGACGTTTATTCTCCTCCTTTTTCTCAAAACTTTTCGCGATACATTTCTGTCGGCGGACGGTCGTTACACGTGCTCACCGATGCGACGCATCGTGAAACTTGTCTTCAAAACACTGACAGCCCGAGCGTTTCCGCGGAGTTAATTGCCTTTGTCGGACGCGGGTTGTTAAAAAGCAATTACTCGCCGCGACCGTATTTGCGAACCGCGCCTGCCGGCCTGCGGGGGTGGTGGGCTCCCGGGAGTGTATTTAGCGGAAGCCGTCGGAGAGCCGTCGATAGCCAAAGAAAATAATTACCCTTCCACCGTTTGCGTTTCTTGCAGAGCGCGTTCGATCAAAATCAACATCGGCTTCACTCGCTCCCTCCCCCCCGGCCTCGCCTTTTGTTCGCTTTTATCGGCGCGCACGATCAACTAGCGCATTATGTTCTCGTCTTCGTGAGAGTAAAATTAAGCGAGGATTATCGATCTTTTCTATCAAACTAATTTCTTTCTATTTTTCCCCGGATATTTAAATTACAGATAAGACGGTGTCCAAAATTTAAATTATAGATAAGGCGAAATAAGATCGAAATAAGATGATCGTGACGAGCGAGATAAGAAATAAGCGTTATAAAATAAATCGGATTTTAATAAATATGAGCTTAAGTAAAAACGGTTTTTTTTTCAATCGGGTCACTTGTCACCTGACGTTAGTGTCCAAAAATACATAGTAATACGTTTGAAAGATATATTTTCACAGCATTTTTCAGAGAGTAAATATTACAAAAATTTATGATTCCATAAATTCTACAAAAAATATGCAACGCGACATGCAAAACGCTTTTATACATCTATGATATAAAAAATTACTTTATTATTCCCGATCTGCTTTTGATCACAATGCATACATGAAAGCATCATGCATAAACGCTGCAAATAAAATTAAAATGATATCAAATACGGCGCAGTTTTTGTATTGCGATTTTAATCCAAGCTGGATTAATCGCTTTGCCAAAATATTTAGCCGGGCGGACGGAGAACAAACTTCGCTACCTGATATTTCATTCTCTCCTTTGGCACACGTCCGCGATTGTATCGAGCCACTGTCGACGAGCTTTGACACGACCGGTCGGGAGTTAGTTTCCACTATCTGAGCTTGAACCGGGAAACACTGTCTTCGTAATCGCGTAACCCCATATCGCGTAGTTTCACAACAAGAGGAGTTTATCTACCGGTAATACACAGAGTCGAAACTGAACTGTTGCAGGACTTGATGCCGATGCAGCGCGTCGCGTCACATCGATACGACATCCGAAATATGCCAGATTTATATGCAATGTTTTCACTGTTTTTTTTTCTTTTTTTTTTTTTTTTTTTTTTTTTTTTTTGCGATACAAACGTGCTATACCATACATGCATAGTGCGCGGAAAAACGGGACGCGGCGGTCGTAAAATCCATTATGAACCCCCTCTGGCCGCCTCTCTTTCGTGCCCATCGGAAAACAACTCACCGAACGTGCATTTATCAAGTGCGGCGCGTGGGTCGCGCATAACTCGCGGGGCACCGTAGAAGCTAGACGAGGTGAACGCGGAGAAACGGGCGAGGCTGCTGCTACAATGGGGTAAGAAGCACGCAAAGGGCGCAGTTGCTACCACCATTACAGTCATCGACGCCCCGTCAATAAACGCGCTTTTGTAAGTTTGCCGTCGTAAATATAAAAGAGAGAAAATTTACGTTGGTGAACGCGGAGTGACATTTTCTTGAGAGTGAATTTGCTTTATAGAATGGCCAATCTAATTTATATAATTAAGCTAATTGACGCGGGAGCTTAGTGTTACAATACACGAGCTTGCTTTTAATTTAAAAAGTGGCAAGTATAACAATGTTTGCAATGTTTTTAATATGTTTCTTGTGATATTTTCTAAGAATAAATGAACATTTTTGGACAAAAAAAAATTCATTTAAAGAAAAATATTGAAAAGACATTATTATTTGGAACAAGGTACGATTTGTAGGGCACAAGGTCGCATCTTCTGACTCTTGTAAGGATATAAGATGATTTACGAAGTAAATCGATATGCAGAGCATAGAAGATGTCTCGAATTCGGCAGGATGTAACCGTGGTTCGTATGGGAGTTGGACTTTCTCGTACAACTTCTTCGCTTCGACTGACTCACACAATCGGAAATGTTCGCGTCGGCTAACAATAACAAGAGGAACATTCGCCGAAGTCCCATCTATTCTCTGAATCAACCGTCGCACATCATTCGGAGAATATCTATCGTAAGTACATGCACTTATCAAATCGCTTGCAAATTACACCAGCTATTAGTTTCGTTGTTGAAGGATGTCCCAGCGTGATTTCACTCGGCCACGTGCCGGAATTATACTCCGATCGGCCTTACGTGTTGTTTTTATTTTTAAACTCCCAGCTTGCTCATCAAGACGTGTGGTGTAATCGAACTCTCTACGCTCCCGAGAGATAGTTGAGAGACGCTGCTGTCGGCACGGGAGAGAGCAGGCACGACAGACAGACAGAAAGGCAGGCAGGCAGGCAGGCAAGTCGGCAGGCCGACAAGCAGGCGAAACAGGACGCGAGAGGGAGAATGAAAGAGAGAGAGAGAGAGAGAGAACGTAAGGGACCTCACATGTCGCGGCCGCGGGGCAGCACGGTTATACCGGGCCGCCGAGCTCCGATTCCCGCCCCGGTAGTTTCCCATGATTGAGATACATAATCGGTACTCCCCGATGTATTCTACCCTATCCCCTGCCCGCGCCGACCTACCTATCTCGCGAGTACTCCCCTCCCCGTTTGCGTCCCGCCGGCCTTTCTATGCCGTCTCCGGGTGCATTCTGCATTCGGGAATTCGAGATACATAGATAGATAGGAGAGATATTTATTTCGGTACACTCCGGAATATAGTCTTTAAGAGTTCGATGGGATGCGAGTCATTCATGGTACGACGAAAACTAACTTTGAAGTCCGAGGAGGATGAATCTTACTTACGCCATATTGAAGTTATACATTAGAAAATATCTCCACGATAGATGTAAGCAGCCGTTAAGGTACGGAAGCTATTTTGAGATGAATAGAATCTTTCAGAGATATCTGCGCGCGATTGCTCCTGCCGAGTAAGGAGGTTAAATTTGCCAGCTATCAATCAGATATATATTTCTGCAAATCGCCAATCTAATGTCAGATGTAACGGATAACTATTTATTAGTAAAAAATATAATATGCTGCAGCGAGATTTGAGGATTATTCTTAGGTGTTAATCTCTTCCTATAACATTTGACGAATGCAGAATAACTTTGCGTGATCTAACCGGTAATCTGAGTTAAGTTAAAAACTCGCATGCCAGAAAAAATATAGTAATCAAGCAACGGCTGCTCCCCGATACGGACGTTGTGCCTTAACGTTAACTGCGCTCCAATCAACGCGGCGTATTCTTTCGCTGCCTAGTAGGACAAGATTTCACCGTAGGGAGACGCGTCCTCGGGCCGCGAACGGCCCCGCAGGCGCAGTGGTAGTCCCGCGGCCCTCCCTTTAAATCATACTCGTCGTCCGCTGACGATGAATACCTCCGTGCCAGGATGGGGACCCCCGGGCGCGAGGAAACCAGAGCGTACTCGCAGGACTCGCCGTGATCGTGTCGGCAATCCCGCTACCGAACACTACAAGCTCTTGGCTTATCGCACTTGCGGCTTGAGTGAACTTTGATTAATGCTATGAAAACCTAATTAAAAGCTTCGTGCATTCAAGGGTATGTTAAATAAGTGCACTTTGCAACAAATAAATGTGTATCTAATATTGTTGAATAATTGCGAGAAAATATATTAAAGAAGAATAATTTAGAAAACTATATTTAAAAACATTAAAAGAAATAAAAAGGATAAAAGTGTCTCATCTATTCTTTTACAACTTTGAAAAACAGGAGTTTTCTATGCATTATTTACTGTTGTATTTACGTTCTGTTATTCTTACTTCTACAATTATTCTTATATTTGTTATAATATAATGGCAATCTATTTTTAATCCAGCATGCAGCGGCAAAAATTTTGATTCTGTCAGTAAGCACGACTGCATAAAAATGTGTAACACGTATGTCCGGATGGGAAATTAATAGCAATAAAGCGGACGCATAAAGACTTCCCAGACAACGATTTATGTCCGGGGCGGAGTTTCTGAGGTTAAAGGCTGGACGCGTTCTGCAGCAGACAGGAGCGAAGCAAAGGATCGCCTCCTCGAGCGTATCTCGGCCACGATAAAACGCTTAATGGGCATATCATAGTGACGATATTTGCGACATAAATGGCCGAAAGCTTTCTCGTCGTAATCGCTAGATAATGGTGATGGTGAGTTTAAAAAAAAAAAAAAAAAATAGATTTTTAGAAAACGCCGCGATAAGATTCAAGTTACTTCTCTAGCTGTAAACACGACTGGTTTTGCCTGCTCGCATCATCCAGCGTTTAAGGTCAACGAACGGTGTCCAGAATCCTCGTCGGAAACGGAATTTAAGAAGAACGATGATGGCGCTTTCTCAGAGCAGATATTAGACTTCGCGATATAATCGCGCACTATATGCAGCTCGGAAATATTAGGCGGCAAAATTGTGTGTGCTTACACTCTGACATTCTTTAGCATTAACGACGCGGTATCCGCAAAATTATCTGTGTAGCCGACACTCGGCCGAGAATGTATATATGCATATTCTCTGTGCAACTTAAAAGCTTAATGATCGTATTGTGTGCAAAACATCCGTGACATGAGTGATGAAAAGCTGCGTCAAGCGAGCAGTTGTGCTCGACACTCTACTAGAGACGTGACCGTGACAAACTCGCTAATTGATAATATTCATTACCATATCCCTGTACCTTGGCAAATGGATGAATTGTGTTCTCTATAACACTTGTCCACAACAAGCTGGACAATAAAATCTCGATTGAAATATCACCTTGTTACATGTTGTAACATGCAAAATTGAAAAGTTTTAAATCAAATTATTGCAATATAATTTAAATGTTAAAGGGGACGTTGTATTCTATTTTTGAGTCACTTTCTCGAAACAAAAAATAGATAACACAATAAAGTGGGAAAAAAAAATTTAAATAAACGTAATTATGTTGACATTACGTAATAACGAGAGCGTACAACAATATTCGCACTTTGGTAGACGAGATTATGGGCTCCGCAATTACGGGCGTATCTGTACTCGTCGGTCCATAACGGCTTTGTGTCGAGATATACGATCTTAAAATGAGATATAAAGCCGAAACACATATCGGTCCATAAACCGGCGCTCCTCGGTCGCGGACCCGTTTTTGCATAGCGCCGTAAAACTGCTGACATATTATTCAGGGTATAAGGCGTTATGCGCGATAGAACCGTGAACAAGAACAACCATTGATTTTAGCACTGTGGGATAGCGTAAAGGTAAATTTACGCGGTTCATTTCTGATAAATCAATTCAAAAGTGAGAAAAGTAAATTGTTAAGCATAAGAAAATAATTATTTGCATTAAACAATAAAACAAAATCGTTAAATACTGTAAAAAATTTAATGTAAAACTACGATTAATGTTGCAATCAGCTATTATAGATGCAAATTTCTATATGTATGTAAATTTACAGCTTGCAGGTAAAATTAATTTCTAGTGTTGCGAAGCGCAGATTACATAAGTGAATAAATAGTTATCTTATATACACATAATCACTCTTGTGCAATTTGCATTTTGACATTAGAAATTAATTTTACCTGCAAGCTATAAATTTGCATCTATAATAATTGGTCCCAAAATGATCTACTATATAGTTGCAATTTTACGCTAAATTGTTTACAATGCAAACAAGAAGGTCGAGATTGCAAATTCAAATAATAAAACTGATCGCGCAATTGAACATAACTTATAAACTTAAAATGTTTTTTGCCAACTGTATATTCTTCCTGATGTCATAATTCATGACAATGTACGTCGTAGAAGATCGTCGCGTCTCAAGATCCGGGCTCGAGTGTAAAAGCCGCGCGGAGAAAGAGTGGAGAGGAAACGCGAGCGGAAGCACAACCATCGCGCAGGACCGGATTCACGTCTGCAACATAGCTCATAAACCATAACTTATAATACGAGACACGAATTTCGGGCCTTCTGCTCGGTTCCCTAAGCCGCAGAGTCCGGCGCGGCGCGCAACGGGAGGTCTCCGGTTCGGAGTGCGGGAGGACCGCACGCGGCGCGCTGCACAATGAAGAATCGTCCACCCTGCGTCTTATTATCTGTTTCTCTTCTTTGAATTGTTTCGCTCCACCGTGCTTTCATTCTCGATGGACCATCATCCGTCCGCAACCCGAGACTCAACTCCTCCCGGACGCGACAAGCCGTGCGAACGTGTGTTGCAGCTTTCTTCGAAGAATCGGACTATCATATCGGTATAATTCGCATGAACCTCCACATGAAAAGATATCGACGTGAAATTCGAAACATTTGCTGAGGCTGTCGCCACTTAGGTTTCATCGCGTGAATTCTATTTTAATTCTTACGAGAAGCGTATCGGCTGATGCTCAGTTTTTATTTTTATTAATGCTATCAGCGTTGTATAATATTATGATAAATTTGCGTCGCTTGTAGAATTTGGTGAAGATTTGAAAAAGTATAGTATATACTCTTTAAAATATAATTTATTTATTATAATTAATTTATATTTTTTCTATTTTTTTAATGGTGAAAATTGTTTTTCCAGCTTCATGCACTTAATCATTTTCTACTTACATTCATATTTTCGAGGCTAAAATTACGTGCAATCTTAAAACAAGACAAATCTTCGGATCTCACGTCTTTGCTACGCAATTATCGAAGTTACTCAAAGGCGTCATTATTATTAATAGCCAAACTGTCGAAAATTGCTCCGCCAATCAGTCTTACTGGCGTAACAGTTGGACCCAATTACATCCCAACTACCTTCAATTCTCGGCTCTCTATAGAAATCTCCTTTATATAGAGAATAACTTCCACAGCGAGGGGAACAGATTTTCGAGACCTTCCCCGTGCTCGAACCCTGTTCCGACGAACCCTACACGCCCGTATCGAGATCCGCCCTTCCTGCCTGCACTATCCTTCTGAAATACCAGCTAACGGAATCACGTAGGCGCCTGTAAGTAGTAATAGCCCTCGAGCTGACACGTACTTGCAAAGTTCGAACAAACTAAATGCAAGTTATTTACCATTGTTAATTATTCATCAACACTTGTATTAATATTTGGCTATTATTAATAATAAAAATGCTAAGACTATACCTTTACATATCTATAAAAATTTTACACAATTAAAATTAGAAAATGCACGAAAAATAAATATTTATTTATTATATCTTTGTATTGTAAGTCTGAAATAAGAATCGTCGTGAAATGCTTGTTTTGCATAGAACACCATGTTTTAACGTTGTCTGACGTATGATATTGTACAAACTTCCCAATGGCACGCACGCGGGTATCAATCCCATCGCTGAAGCCGTAGATTCGACCACGTGGGCGGTGCTTTATCGTGTGTTCTTTTCACGCGAGATTTACGCCGCCGACGACAATGAACTCGTTATCCCGTGGATTCCGTGCCGGTGGGATTTCCGATTACACGCGTGTCCGCCCCAAGGCCGATCACATCCTGATTCGTTCGTTCTTGACTATCTCATACGATATCGAGCATCAAGCCCGTGTTGTCAAGATCGATACGATCGCGCGAGGGTTTCAGTTACGCGAGTTCATCGAAATGATCGAACGATAAGTATCTGTAGTAGTTCCAAGAGATTTTTATTGTGCTTCTCTTGGTGACAAATAGAAAAAAAAAAAAATAGATTAACTTATTATGGCAATTCCTCTAATATTATTTTGGCTATTATTAATATTATTTAATTATCACTTAATTAGAATTTTATTATTCTTGTTATTAGCATAACGAGATTAGAAAGCACAGCACAGAGACTAATTGTAAGTACGATACTTCATCAAGTCACTATCGCACTTATTTCTAGACACTAATTTGAAGATTTAATGATATTTCAATGTACAAAGCCGAGCACGTCGACCATCAAATCGCACGCTCGTGTAACACCGAGATTTTCGCTCTCGCGCGGCATAGAACGTCTTATCTGATACGCTTCATCTTAATGCGTCGCGATAAATGTCGGAAATAATCCGCGCCTCGCCTATCACGTAGCGTGAACGCGGCCGCCGCATTTGAAAATTATGCGGAGGTCGTTATATTCGCCCGTCATAAAGCATATCTATTTCATCTGGGCAAATCTCATCGTGGAACCGGTATTTTGCACACATAGGTGTGCTAGTAACTATTTTCTCACCAAATAGAACGAAAATCGAGAACATAAAGTTCTAACCATGGATTTAACCGAGCTCGCGTATATCTGGAAAACAATTCTCTCATCGTGCAGCAATATTTTAAGCAAACGATAAGCCAAGCATTACGCACACAAAACTAGTTACGTTGAATAATAATCAAAACTTCTGATATTCTTCAGCAGTGGTACATCGCGAGATAAATTTCAGAATCACGGGGAGGAATATTCATCTTGGCAATGTTTTATGGTCCTTTCGTTAGCTGGCCTATAATATCCGCTCTATGTAACATAGTATATATAGTACGGTACAGCTGTATTCATGTTCGCTTCCAAGACTCTTTCAATTTCGCAAAATGCATTGTGCGCGGTAATACAATGCCACAGAGGGCTTGCGGATAAATCTTTCCGGCTGGATTATCTTCTCTATCTCGCATTTTCTTTATCCATCCTTTTTGGTGTCTCAACGGTACATCGCGCGATTACATTCTTTGCCACTGATCCATCAAATCTTCATTTCCGTCCCCGACTTCGAGCCGTTCGATACAAATCATCAATCATTTTAACCACGCGTCCAAGTAAATCGGTCAATCGATAAAAATATAATCGGATATATTTAAAATAGTGAAATTGTAGAAATATTCCGCATTAATTATAACGATAAGGAAATCATTTGTTATATAACACACAACGGCAACTACCATTAATTTTCCGAAAATGCTGGACGAGCGATCATCGCTTCGTAGTTTCGTCCTCACATCATAATTCACAGCGATCCAGTTGTACGTGTCCTCTCTCGGTTTCATCGCTCGCCGTTTTCCAGAACAGTCTCGCTCGTCGTCACGGGAACGGACGTCTTCGTGGAAGCAGTTTGCACTGGCTGGTGTCAACGATGATCGCGACAACGAGAAACGGCTTAGGCAGCGCAACGGCCGGGAGGCACGAACGGTACGACGTGCGAAGTTACGGATACATGGAACCCGCCTCGCGCCACGACGCGGGGTGAAAGGCGACATGGTAAAAGGATGTCTCGAGGAGGAAAGAGAAGGCGAGGCGAGGCACAAAGAGGCGGAGGAGAGAAGTCGCTATTTATGCGTCTGACTCGAAACTCAGGTCCCGAGTTTCAGCGGGGGGAACGCGACGGCGGCGGCGGCGGCGGCGGCTAGGTGGATGCGTTTATTAGGCGGAGTGGTCGTAAGACGAGAGGGTTCGAGAGAAAGGAAGAACGCGCGAGCGAGCGCGAGAAGGGGCGTCCACGTGGACCGCCCGGCTGCGCCGCGACGGTAGATAAAGGCTAATTTACACGGCTCAGATTCAACGATCCTTCCAGGACAGTCCGGAATTCAGATAAAGGACGGATACAGGGGGACCCTCCTCGCCTGTCCCTCGACCTCGCTGACCTCAGCGCTTCCCAGCCGTCTCCGCGTCATGGATCACAGAGAGTGATTTGTACGTCGCATCGGGATAAATTGATAGGATTTGGGGATGTCCTATGGGATTCGATGACAATTTTCAGTCTATTTTGAGAAGGCATATCCCCCCATCAATATCTGGGGACGCAAAAGTATCGAATGCTATTCCAGCTTGTTTAATATTTCATAGAATTTTCAGTAGAAATCAGAAATTCAATAGAAATATTTGCATTCGTGAACTCGCAACAGTGTTCAGCTTTTAAGAGTCAAATTTTAAGACTGACATTTTTATTGTGGAGAAACTGCAAGAGAGAGAGAGAGAGAGAGAGAGAGAGAGAGAGAGAGAGAGAGAGAGATCTGTATATTTACTTTAATATTACTTCTGTATTCAGATAATGTATACTTATTTGGCTCGGCGTTGGCTCCCGAGGGATTTAGTCGGGACTTAGAGTCCATAATAAATAGCGGTTCTCTCTCTCTCTCTTCCGTTTCCCTCTCCGCTTTATCTGCCCCTCGTGGTTGTCGCAAACAACGAAAGGTGAATTAACATAGAACTGGTTAATGAGCGGAGCATTTTAACCCAACGTCTGCGACGTGCTGCAGAAGCAGACGCAACTTTGCAAACTACAAAATCATACGAGTCATAAATGAGAGCCGTGTTTAGTTTAAGTGAAACAAGTTTAATATTAAACAAACAAGCGGCAAGAAAAATGTGATTCCTACTCGTGACTTATTGGTAAAATGTTGATATTTTCATAATATATCAAGAGACACGGTAGTGTCAAGAGACACGGTAGTGTCTCACGCCAATTCACGCGCAGCGCAAGACCGACCGTGTATCTTTACGCGAGCCCGAAAGTTGAGACGAGCCGAGATTATCGGATCTCAATAACGGCTGGGCCGATTGAGTTGATAATAGGCTCAATCGATAGCGCATATCCGAATTATATAAGAAAAGTATGCTTGTTTTTACTGCAGGTGCTATAGAAAAAAAGTTATAAGAGTCTAAAGTCGAAATGTTGAAATAATTGTCTTTCCTAGGATGTTCCGCTAAAATGTCCAGTTTCCGATTTCTGACGTTAGGTGCGCTGATGGCGCTGAGAAGCCGCGCGGCGCGCGCTTACGATTAGACATTTTTACATAACCTTTCAGTGTTAAAATAAAAAAGTAATATGATAATAGTGAATTCGGGCACTCGCACTACATTGCTCTGTTACTTTGGTGCACACTCGAGACTGCTTATCATTAATCCAGAGCAGTGTAGTGTGAGTGACCAAATTTGTTAGAAATTCGTATTAAGTAAAATAAGTGTATGTGATTTATGTAAACGTTACTTTGCACACTTTAAGTTTAAGCTCACATTGAAAACTTCCGTTTCCCGAAAAATTTAATAATAGATTTTTTTAAATGAGAAATTTGTCGGAAAATTTCGAAGCTCGGCATATAAAAGAATTAACACTCGATCACTCGGCGAACGCGGGAATACGCTAAAAGACTTAATCGATCAAGAAGCGCGGCTTCTTGAGAAATAAAGAAGAGAATCCGAATTTACATATTTGCCAACCGTCTCCACGGTAGACGTACTATCTACGGTAAACACGGTTTGCGAGCGTTCAAAGATACGCGAGCGCAAACGTGCAACTTCTTAGAGAAGAGGACATCGCCTTAAACGCCTCAGGCGACGCTCGTATGTTGCTGCGGTAAACTCGTCACGGTCGCGCGCGTATACGCAGAAAAAGAAGAAGAAGAAGAAGAAGAAAGAGAAACGGGACGAAGTCCTGAAAGCGTTAAAAAATATATTCGCCGCGTTCGAAGCATTCGGTCGGCGTTTTTGGCTGTTTGCCACGACTGCTGTTCCGCACTCAAGTGCGTACTCGAACGCGTACGCTCATCTGCGTTCGACTGCAAGATACATATAGAGACACATTATCGTCACGGTCAACGCTCTCAAGCCAACTTTGCTTCATTACTGCGCAAAAGTTTGTGCATTAGCGACTCGATTGCATACAAATTAAGTACTTTAACCACTCATTAAGTATTTAGGCTATACCTCGTAGGAATATACGGGTATTCATGAATTTGGGATGCAAGTGTTCTCAAAACGCGAATATCTTACTGAATTTCAGATTTTCGAATTCGGATAGCTTTAAAAACATTCATTCATTTTTAATCGTAGAAGCCGAAGAAATGTTGCAATCATAAAAAATTAAGGAGTATCTGTAATTATTGAATCGGATTAGACTCGAGCGAGTTTTTTAATCATACATCTATCACTCAAAAAAATATTTCGCTGATGTAGTTAGATTTCTAGATATCGCAACAAGAATATATCGCTATTTTTCGTATCTGTAAAAACATTGTTTGTCACATATAGAATTTATAACAGTAATGTTCTAGCAATAGCTTCTGAAAAATTTAGGTACCATTGCTAAATGTTATTCATTGCATGATCTAACACGTGATTGATCTTATATAGATAGGCGCTTTAAAGAAACTTTCTTTTTAAAGTTCACAAACAATACAGATATATATTCTGTTTCTGTCATCTAAACTGATTAAGTAATTACATATGCAATATCACAACAGTTGCTAATCATTTGTCTGTTTTAGTTAATTTTTTACACCTAGAAAATTTTAGCTATTATTGCAAGATCATTTTTTTGAGTGATTCTAACATAACGCGCGCTTAATATAAACTGATAAAATAAGAGCAAACATTTATATACACGTGAAAGTGTGTCATATTTCCTACCGCAATTAGATTCAGATTAGAGTACACGAACGTTCACAACGAAATTGTCGTCGATAATAAAATTAATGTTAGACCTTCATGTATGCTTACTAAACGAATTATTGTCACGAATGAGCGAGCACGGAATCTCGATGGCTACCAATGAGTCGTGACGCGCCCGCAAAGTAGCCATCGCGTGCCAGGCACGCAGCGGAAGAGCTATGAAGAGAGAAGCGACGATATCGCGGTATGCGGTATGTACTCGACATACATACATAGGCGTGCAAAAGCGACTCGCGACATTTCAGCCCGACACGGTCGTCGTGGGCGGAACGGAAGTTTAACGTTACGCTGTTTTTGCTGAATTATCTGCGATGGTTCAATAATGAGTTACTCATCTGGAAAATAGTGTAAGTGATATAAAGCACATCTGTTGACGCCATAAATCTGCGAATGCGGTATGAATATCGCACATTTGAGATAAAATAATGAAAATTGTCTGCGAGAGGATCATCATTTACAAATATCGACTCTGACGGTTATACTAATTTTATCCTACAAAAATAAGTCATCGAGCTTTTCAGCAAAGACACACAAAAATATCAGGATATGAGAATCACTTGTTCTTAGTGAATATTATCGTTCCAGTCTAATTTACATACGCGTCTACTTTTCTTCGCTCAATAAAGAACATGACACATGATGAAAATCAGGGTACGTTAAGAGGCGGAGAAGTCAACAGAAAGACATCGTCAGCTTCGTTACAGGCGGTGCCGCGCGATCGAGAGAGTGGATTGATTCATGACCGCGAGAGCTATTACATGTAATTAGACGGATAGAAAATAAGAGGCGGATGTCTCCTGCGTGCCGCTTATTACACGAGTGAGCCTATCAGAGCGGAGGCTGGCAGCACGCGAAGCGGACTCACGAGATGCGACGGAATTACGGATATTTACCCCTAAAATATATAATTTCATGTGTTTCATACGCTTTAAAGTATTTAATTACCTCCAAACAATAATTCTAAAGTACGTATAATAACATTATAAATATCAATTGTTTCTATTGGCTTCCATCAATTTGTATCCGCAAAAACATTGCAACCGTCGATTTGGAATTCGATAAGATAATGTCGTTATTAAATTCGTATCTAGTATCGAGTATCCCTAGATGGGACGCGTCGCGCTGTGACAAATCGGATTGATCGTGCAACGTGTTTACCGAGTAATTGCTCAATTTTCCTGCGCGTCTCGTCCCGACGAGAGTCCATGAGATTTTTAATGCTCTCTTTACTTTTCTGGTTCTTTACCATTTTGCTGTCGCGATCACGATCGTTTGCAAGGTCTTTAATATTTTTGTTGGCTGTTTGCCGTTTCTCCGTCGCGAGCGCGCTTTGTCGTTTCGAAGCGTGTAATTACGGATACGCGGAGTTTTTAATATCTTTGTTATTTCCTCGTTGCCTTTCCGTCGCGACCGCTCGTACCGTGACAGTGAGGTTTTCAATAATCCTTTTTAACTTTTTTTCCATTCTTTTTCTTTTCTTTGCCGGAGTCTTTTTGTTTGCTAAGAAAAGATGAAATGCATCGCCAAGCAAGCATTCCTGTCGCAGTCATTAACATTTAGTTTGAATTGACAGTGAAAGAATAAAAATACGAGCAAAAACGTACAAAAAGATTTGTCCACGTTTAAACAATTTCTTCGAAAAGTCGTTCACATTTTCCTCTCAAAGTCTGAATTATATATAGAATTTCAAGCGCCATAAATTTATTGTACTTATCTCGCATTTCCTAATGTTTCCTGCGTGACAAAGGATTATTCCACGGAGCAAACATTACCCGGTGAAGTGTCCCTCACTACGTTAATCTCTGCTATGACTTGTCTGACAAACCGACTAATTTTCAGAATATCAATGACTAGAACATCGCTGGTCCGTTATTCGCGACGCGCATTTGGAAAACGTAATTAGGCTGGACAAATACGCAACATCGATACCACAGCGAAAAGCAATTACGTCTCTGTCGCTTCTCGATTTGTAGGTTTAATCGTCTCGACGAGTATGCAAACTGCCGAGTCGCGCGCCGATTACTGTATTTTGCCGTAAATCCATGTAGTTCGAGTGTATACTCATGTGTACATCCATACGATTCGATTAGGACCGGTGGGAAATCTATATCGGTATGCCTCGACATTTATCTAATCGATAAAATATTTGTTTCACGCACAAAATGTAAACTAAATGCTTCACTTGCGACAAATTTTTTTGCGAATTGGCATTATATCGTATTTAATTTATTTTTTAATTATAACCAAATCGCATCATGGATTATTTTTAACGTATAAAGGTATTAAGAATATAAAGTAGCGTACGGGCTTCAAATTTTTATTCGAAAAGATTCGACCACAGATTCATCAGAGAGGATAAAAAAAGTCGCGGTGATCCTGGGAAGAGCTCAGTGTATTAATATCGATCGAAGTATATTGTCGAAGATTTCGTTTTAGCGGAATTTAATCTGCGGTATTTTCTCCGTTTCAATGTATAAGAGTTATCCGTGAAACCATATTTTATCGTTCTAAAAACACACATACCTCGAATTGCGGAATCTTTTTCGAGAACATGTTCGCTTATTGATGATACGGTGTAATGATATACACCATAAATATATATTAAATTCGTATTGAATTTATACATGTGTAATATTTAATTTTTTCCGATCCAAATTATCGAATTAAATACAAGCTTTTAAGTAGAATAATAGAAATTTTAAATAAAACTTCAATATACATTTTTAAAGCCAAATTGCATGGCATAGGATTAACATTAAACCGCCGATGTAACATTCTTTGCCCTCTTTTAAAATTCAAACATGCGCCGGGAACATGTTTCCGATTAAAACACCGGCTTACACGGTTCCGCTAAAAATAAAAAAAAAAACATTCTGTTTGCTACAAGATTTTTTTATCTATAGTAAAAATATTTTGTCATTGCGTGATATTTTTTACTCAGAAATCCAATGGAGCAATCACTCTGGCGATTAATCGCTATGATTACACTTGTTATAGTTAATTACTAGATATTTCTATTTCGCAAAATCGTTAACATCCCTCGCTTCCTCACTTCCTTCGTGCTCCATACTGTTGATTTTACAGCGCATATCTGTGCTCCGAAACAAAACACGCGATATCGAAATTGAATGCATTCCGCTCGAAATTACCACACAGAGTGCAGTAGCCCGATTACTCGCGCAAGTTTACGAACGCTCGAGCATAATAGAACAATTATGCGCGAAATGTGAGAGGGGTAGTCGCGTCAAGGGGAGGCTACGCGATCCGTTTACCTTGACTGCGAGTTTAATTGTACACCGACAGGTACACAGGTAATCTCACGACAGTTTCTTGCCGTGAGATCATATCATAAGCGAGCCCGAGGCCGTTCATGGCGCAGTCGAGTACGTCTCGACATCGCCGTCTTCCTTTTCCGTGTACGTTTCGTTTGTTTCTCTTAGTTCCTACATCGGGCCCTCTGTTTACATAGGATGTTTTGCCTCATCGTACCAAATGTTAATGATATATGCTTTGGGAAACTTAAATTAAATATTCTTGGAGCGATTTAAGCTTCGCAAGTATAAACAAATGGCAGAAATTTCCTTTTCTAAACGTCGAGTAGATTTCACTTTGACATTTAATTTCAGATTTATTTGACGTGATATTTAATCGTCTTACAAAGTGACTCTCGACTATTCAAAATATCAGTCACTTGGAGCTAATGCGATAAAAACAGAGCGCTCTGTACATTTGCTCAAGAGTCACTCTTATTGCTGCCGACCACAACTTTTCATTGAGACGTCAACTCTTGAGTGCGATTTCATATTCCTGTTCTCTTAGACGTGATTTCCCGCAAAATTTTATTACCCGACTTCACCGCCGTTCGGCTAGATGCGTTTATTAATATTCCGAAAGTCAGAAAAATGCAAATTCCGCCAAGTGGAACTTCTCTCAAGGAATTAATAACATCTCGGATGCAGTTCATTACTTATCATATAGCTTTTATAATTACTATTATTCTCAATATGAACTTTCTCGCTAATGCACTAAATGCAGACTACATTACGATCGCAGAAAGTTGTACTCGACGTAACTTAGCATGTCGCTGTGCGCGCGCGTATTTTTGTGAAATTTTCACTTGATAATTTGTCGCCGCGGCAAGTTGTTATTATTATTTCAAGTACGCTGTCTCTCCCGGAGATCAATTATTATTTTAATATCAGCTTCCTGACGATTGCCCGCTCCTGCCCTCGTAAAATATAATTGCGGCATATTCTATTACACGGACAGAGGCACGTCGCGCGCTCACCTACTTATTATCGCATTCGAATTACGGCGGAATAAATAATTTTATTAAATCCATCACAAATTAATTGCATTAGATGGTTGCCTGCGGATATTCAATCAACGACAAAATATTATAATTAATCCTTTTTCGTTTTCTCCCATGCGTGATCTGTTTATCTTGAATGCGAACAGATTTGTAGAGATTATATTGATAAAATCGTCTTTATATATGCCACTGGAAATTCGACGCGCTTTAAAATTTGATTTATATTACTCTCAATGAACAATTCGTTCGTTCTTTCATTTCACGCTTAGTCGTGTTTCGACAAAGAGGATTGGCACTGATCTGCATCAAGTGCCATTAAGACTTCATCTCCGGGGCTTCACGCGGCATTAAGTCGCGCTAAAACGCACAGCACATGACACCGTCTTTAGACACGTGGAACATTCCACGTTCTATATTTAAATCGCGAGTGAAGCTCTCCACGATGCGATATATCAAGCGCGATACTTCGATCGCCCCCGTTCTGTTCGCTCGCGGAAGAAGAATGTTGTTTTTAAGGCGTCCCGACGACGATACGGACGGCGGTCGGACGGCGAAGCGTCCGCGTCGCCGTTGTTTTATGGCTTTATACCAGATCCCGTCGACTGATTAATTTCACGAGCGTAAGAAGATATTTACGAGACGACCACGTGCTATCGCTTATTTCCCCCCCCCTTCCACGCTTTTCAGAGACGAGAATCTTCCGTGATCTTCCTCTTTTTCAGGTCGCTTTCTAGCTCTCTCGTTATTCGCTCGCGCTTGCTCCCGCGACGCGAATATTCTGCATAAGTGCACTTTTGCAAGCGAGATCGTCGCTAACTGTACTTTAGGCAGGTACTTAAACTCCGAATTTGGGCCGCGTTTGGCTAAAGCAGCGGTTCGAGAATAGCTTTGAAATTCTTCATAGCTGCAGGTTACTTCGAGTTTGAGCTCATCCGGGTGTATGGCGAGAGTTAATTGGAATTAGCATAGCTAAAGACACGGCGTGCGTGATGAGGCGATTTGAATTCCTACGATACGTTTCGTCCGTAGTTTGGCCTACTTACGAAGATACGAAGAATCCTGCGTTTCTCGCCCGTGAAAGGAGTAACATTCCTCGACGAGATAACAAATTAAAACTATTGTTTCTCCAAGATAATGATCTGAATCGCTTGTTGTATCAGCAATCGATGCGAACCGCAATCCTCTTTCACTTATAAATAACAGACGCAGTCGCGAAGGGGGCAAAGAATTAAACAAGAATTAACGTCGGTGAAAGTTGTCGTAAAAGCGCTTAATTATTCCGACTCGAAATCAAAGCGGCTTATTTACATCGCGCCGGACGGCTGCAATTGCCGACGAACATTGTCGTCCGGCGGCGTCGACAAATCGCCAAACCAAAATAATCCGCAATGATGATAAATTGGGAATAATGGAGAATAAATTATAACGGTTCGTCGCGCGTTACCCCCCTTCGTTATCGTCCCGCGCCACGGTAAATTTTCCCACATGCCCGGCCACGTTTTGCAGCCGACGCTATCGCGTACACAGCGCCCGCGATCCGCGGTTGTATATCATTTATTCTTATTTTCGCGCTGCCGGCTTTTATCGTAAACCGCGTTACTCGTTCCGTATTCCCTCGAGTCAGCTCGCTCGCTCGCCCGCTCGCCCGTCCGTTCCACGCTGTTCTTTTTTCCAGTATTTTTCTTTCTGCGCGCGCTAACCTCGATCTCAGTTCACTACGGTCTCTCCTGCTACTAGCGCGGAAAACGCTGTTTGCGGAGGGTCCTACCATCCGAGAGTCCGTCGTTGTCTCCGACGACGAAACTACTCTCGCACCATGTCTCTTTCGTTGCTTTCTCTCTCTCTCCCTCTCTCTTCCTCTCTCACTCTTTCTCCCTCGCGTGCTGCCTTCGGAAAGCATCGCATTCTCCGCAAACGACCGTGGAGGCTGCGTCGGGTATCCGGATTGTCTACATAAGCAATTAACAGAATTTCTGTCGTCTGAAGCCGCGAATTCTCCGGAGATCTCGGTTAGACATATTACAATTATTTGGAAGGAAACTCTATTATGTATATATTGTAGTATTCATTTTATATGTAAAGAAAACAATATGATTTTTGCCGAGTTTATTCTGAAACATTTCAGTGACTTTTTTTTGCGTTTGAAGCAAAGACTAAAAGGTACGTTTAGAAAATGGATGAATCTGAATAGATTTTGTCACTTGAGATCGCAGACGTTTTCACATGTTATTCAGTTATTCAATCTCTTGCTTTCACAGCATATGTAATATAGATTTCAGTTATTTTCTTTCCTGTTATATTAAAAAAGGAATTACGTTGCGTGATTTATGGCGATATAGAAAGACAAAAAAAAAATATAATATCTCAATTATTAATATAGTTTCGACAGCGACAGAGTCAGCATCTTTCGCCGGAAGTAATATCATCCACGAGGGATCTCGGAGCCCTCACTTTGGACGTCAAAGCTCAAACACGCGTTTTCTTTCCGATCCATGGTCGTCGACCGTTTATCTTCTCGCGAAGAAACCATCGCACCCTTCGCGAAGAAAGTTCACCCTCCCGACACTCGAGATAGCCATTAACCCCGAAAAAGCCAGATGCGATTTTCTCGGCGGACTGGCAGAAATTAGTTCGCGGTTACTTGAAAAGGCAGCACGCGTCGTGCCGTTTATTAGATCGTCTGGATTACGGATTGCAAATGACGGAACCCGGACAACTTGGCACTTTGGCACTTAGCAAAATACGACCCTCTTTTTGAACGATATTAATTAAACTAATAATACCATTAATTAATATCTATAAAGTAAAGTAACGAGCAAAGTTGTGCGGAGTAATACAGATTCCATCGGCACGTGAAAATTACTCATATTAAAGTTACACTGTTGCAACAATTTCGCGATAAATTGAAAGTTCTTTCATTTCTTATCGTTCGAAATTATTTAACTGTTAACGGCTTAATTGTTCGATAATAAAAATCAATCGATTAACAAGCAATAAGCGCGTTAATTTATTGAACGTGACGGGACGAAGCGCGCGGCGATAAATCACGCGCGCCATATTGTCCGTACTCTCAAGTATTTCTATCCGCTATTACGATGATGCAGGATCGACATCTTAATCAGCGTCGCTAGGCGATATAACACGAGCATGTTGGCGTGGCGGAGGACGCGGCGCGACGCGAATGGAGATGACGGAAGACGAAGAGACGATACACGCTATATAGATGGATGCAATTTATTATGTCCTTGAACGAGCAGCGAGTGCGCGCCGTGCTCGAACGTGGAACGAGTCGCGAAGTTTGCGCGCTTTTAGACAGTACGAAATACAAGGGACAAACTACGGGGAGTAATAAAGTTGCTGCGAGACGTGGCGCGGCTGATTTAATAGAAAATATGCAGATTACGGCGGCGCAAAGGCGAAGTTAAATAAGGCAGGGTCGGGCGCAATGATGTGCCTCCTGTGCCCTCACCGAAGCCGTTCTAAACACTGTCATTAAAGTAATGAAATGCGCGAACGACGTTTCGCGCGCGTCGAGTCTCTCCAGCGCTTTGGATTCTGAATGGAATTACATCTACGGCGTCTTCTGCGTGTTAATTTCGCCTTCAAACCGATAAAAATGATATCTGAGAATTTCTCGTCATTGTAAGACGAAAACTGTTAACAGTTTCGCTCGGCAGATTCTAATATGATTTTTGTCGAGCGACGGGAAAATTGAATAAGGAATTTCAATTTTCAAAAATTCTTCGAAAATATCTGAGACACGATCTGAGATATCGGTGGCGGCACGAATCGAATGGAGAAACCTGCGATTGGAAAAGAGAGAACTCTTCATCTCGGAAAAAAGCAATATCCATGAAACACACACAACTTCGACTAAGCGTACAGCATCCAATTCGCAATAAAGTCGGTCTCTTATTTTTCAGAACGCAAGATTGCAAAAATTCGAAATTAACAATCAAAGCTCCAGTCGTCGCGTCCGTATTACGCACGCATAAGATAATACGCCGTGCTCTTATCGATCGGAACTTCGACAAGGCGGGGAATGGCGGTCGGCGAAAACGCACCGCTGTCTGACAAAGCGCATAATTCACTTCAGAGTGTGCACAGAGAGTAAGCACGCACAGTGCGCGAAGCCAGAAGCCCCGCGACTCGCGGGAAAAAGAACCATTTACTCTCTCATTCCTCCCCTCCCTCTTTTTTTTCTTTCCTCCTTTTAATAAGGCGCCGTCTTTGATGTGCTTACGCCCGCTTACGCCCGCTTACGCTCGCTCTCGACGCTCCGGCTTCCAACCTCGGTCCCGATACGGGGAGAGTTTCGCCAAAGCAGACTTACTTTTCGCGCAGGTCTGGCAAAGGCTTGGCTCAGTGACAATCTTAAATTTCGCAACAAAAAAAAAAAACAATAATCCTATATTTTCTTTCTCTTCTTATTTAAATTATGCGACAAAATTGATGAGACATAAAATTGTAGTAATAAAAATAATAAGAAAACAATTCTCATTTATTAGTCGCAACGCTTAACGACCATTGCGACAAATTATTCTCGATTCCAGGTGACGCAAAACTTGCAATCGAGCGCGAATGAGTTCAGTGAATACGAGCGTGGGTGTACAGTGACGATGGAGGAATTTCAACTCGTCTCTCGTCGAGGAAACGAGTAAGTGCTCTCGTTGTTGCACGGCTCCGCTACGTGGCCGACCTACGAAGCTACACACCGTGTGTCTAGCCTGCAATACGACGCCCGTAGCGGCGTGTTCGCGCTGCACTTTCGCGACGCGCACCGGGTTTAATTTCATTTTAACCTCCCGAGGCACACACGGTGTGCTTTTCAAAACTGCTACTAAAGACCCGGAAATCCACCGCCGAAATAAAAGCTGCAGAGGCATATCCGAGTATATTTTTATCGCTGCCGCATGCGTTTAGTTGTACTACTTGCCTAACGTCATTCCTAATGTTTCGTGTGGAGAAAATCTTATTTCGGCGAGACCGCGTCTCGAGCACGAGTAATATAAAGAAGATAAAGCACGCGTATAGCAACACGCTTGCAGCTTTAAGAGATGCGAGCGCGTTTAATGCTATGCTCACTAAATATCTTTAATGCGACGCACATTACGAGGCGCATCGCATTATTTCACATCCTTTCCCCGCAAGTTCGCACGATAATTCCATCCGCGATAAATTCAAATAAAATCAAATTATAATAAATTACGTAAAATTATATAAAATGTAATAATAAATTGCACGTTAACGAATTTAAATACAAAAATTCTCGCTATAAATTTAAGTAGAAATAATTTTGCTACGCGAATTGACTAAACAATATTTGTAGTCGACCACACGGTCAGATTAGTTCACGCAACTGTGCGCGTTTATTCAAATAAGCTTTACATTTGAGTTCGTGAATTTGGATTGTTCCGTTTCCAATCCATCGAACCAAACGTTATATTATTGCAGTTAACAGGATTTTCTCATTACACATAAACTGTAAACTTTTCACGCTCTATATAACCATGTAGACGTCAATCGAGTGCGAATAATTATCGCACTTTTGCTGCGCGATCAATGGTCAAGCGTACCTTCGATTTTTCTACCCTCGGCATCACGAGCCTCGAACGTTCCGTTAGCCTTGAGTATTCGCTGAAGGATGACTAACACGGTAATAATCGTAGGACGCATTCTCGTGAAAGTGACATTTGCGGTATCGCGGAGCTGCGAAACCCCGAGGCAGCGTGGTAACGCGTATTTCGGGGTTTACGAGCGCGGTTGAGCAGCCGAACAAACGAACGGTGCTTCCCGTGGCGCCACGAGTGTTTCAAGCACAGGCCGATATAATAAAACGCCGCATATGTACGCGTGTATAACGAATGACCGTTGGGCGTGAGAGGATTTGTTTGACACGCTACTGCCGTGGCACCTAATAAAAGATGCTAATATACAGAGTGTCCCAGATCAACCATATCACCCGTTAATAGTAGATTTTCTGAGGCTTCTCATATGATAAGGATAGAAAAATTTGATTTTGAATACTTTGTATTTAAAAATTATTTCAATATTTTCGTATTTTCATCTTCAAATAACTTCAAAAATCTGCTATTAACGAGTAATAAAGTCTGTCTGGAACACCCTGTATCTCTGAAGAAACACACGCATGTTATACATGCACACTCACATTGGCGCGCTCACAAAGATAGATGTATAGACATGAGCGCCCATAATTCAAGCGGTAGAGAAACAGAAATCCAAGATGTTGGAACACCCGGAAAACGCGGGGAAAGAGGAAGGCCAAGAGTTTAGAAAACACGCTCTGTGTTGCGTCTGTCGCGAGACGACGAGAATAATAACGCGAGAAACTGAGAGACAGATCAGATCCAAGTTTGCGTTTCTCTTTAGAACAATCGCGGTGCTAATTAATCCTTATAAGAAAAACGGCGGAGACTTTTATGTTTGCAAATGAAATAAAAAGTCAGTCAATTTACTTTACTCGTTCGTTCACTACGTTTAGTCCACCTAAACTGTTTTCATTTCCATTTGTCTGCGATTTCTATTAAGTAATTGTTTCATGTGTTTTATCAAGTCAAGAAAAATGGCATTTGGTCAAGAGAAAATATTGCAAAAATAACAGTAATTTCCTGGTAGTGTTTCGTTCTACATTATAGAGAAAATCAAACAGGAGAGCGTTTGCGTAACATAATAATGATAAAAGGAATTCAATACTTGTTACTATCACTTGCGCAATAATTCTTCGCGTGTATATAAAATGCTTCAAGATAAACGAGTAAAATTCGGATAATAAATTCTTTGATCATTTTATTAAAACAAAAATTTTATGCAAATAGCATCATTTATCGTAACTGTTCAATTTTGAACATTGATTTTTAGTTTCTATTTCATTTTTAGCAAACCAATTTAAGAATATTCACGTTAAAACAAAGTTGAGTTAAAATTCACAAGCCCAGAAACAATAATCTATTATTTACATTGGCAAAATAATAATTCATAGAATACAATTATCCGCGCTTCTCGCGAGATCAGCAAGTTTGAAGTGTCATTTCGCGAATTATGACAAGCATTGACGATCGACAAGAATCAAAAGGATTGTATAATCCATAAATAAGCCGGATCAACTAAATGGCGCGATATATTCATCAGGATTGGAGCAAGTAGGATTAGCGACAGTGTTGTCGTAACTCGTACGCTCGTAACTCCGACGCGGATTATCTCGATTCTGTGTTACGAGCTCACCCCGTGTCGCGCCTTTTAGAGTCATCGTAACAACTTGCCACCCTCGTGAGCTGTTTCTACACGCAAGCGTTACATTGAAATCCCGCAAAGTCACTTAACGTCGAATGCCGCCGGTTTAAAGTCTTGTAACATCGCCGGAAACCGCGCAATAAATTCCGCAGATAAGCGCCACCGGCACAGCATGCACTCTCTCACTCTCTCCACTCATGTATATGCAAAGAAACCACCTATCCGCATCCCCCGTTTGCCGTGCAACTCGTCGTCCCGTGGGACGATGACTCTGTTCTTATGCCTCGGTCCCCTCGGTTGATAACGTGCCTGCTGGGCTCGGCCGCGATCATTGCTCGCGTGGGCTTTTACAATCTGCGCGTGGTTATGGAGAATTTTGCGCGATACAAATGAACCCATTACTGTGGAGACATAAGTTAGATTCGTGAAATGTGTAATCCGATGTCGAACAGATATAACTATTGTAACCACACATCATCGATTTCTCGCAGCTTGGAATACATTTTCAGAGGAGAAAATAATGTAATTTAAGTCTTACAATGCACTATGATATCAATATGGTAAATTATTGTGAAAATTAGAGTGAATCTAAATGAATACATAGAAAAAAATCAATATTAAATAATAGAGTTGAATCTGTAGCTCAATTCTCGCGAAGATAAATCTTTACCGTTTACTTGTTTCTTTTTAATCCGTGCGCGAGACATGTTCAGTTTTATGTCGTCTCGCTGCACGTTGAAGTTTTCGGAAAGACCGCTTCAACGACGACTATCACCGCAATCATGTGCGCGCTCGGTAACGATCGACCGGGTAGTCGCTCTACGACTCGAAGGAGGTCCTCGTCACGAACCAAACTGATTGTAACACGAGTCGTAATACGCGTACGTGTACGACATCGCGAACGCGACCGGGCGCGACGAACTCGAGCCTCGCCTCCCCTCGCAGAAAATATCCGTACGTGAGCTCTCTCACGTTATGGTCGGTCGCGTGAACTGTTAAACCGCCACCGCATACGGTACCGCAGCATGTTGCTCGCGAGTGCAAAAGTGCCAACGCGCGCCTTTCTTCCCTCCTTTACTAAACCGCTGACATTGCGCTGAAATGCAGCAACGGGTTCAGGCGTCAGCCGGCAATATTTCTCCACGCGCGCGCAAGTTTTGGGAGAAGGTTCGCATTTTCGCAAGCTGTGTGTGATATCGCGAGACCCGATAATTGCATTAACTTCCACGAATTTGCTGGCGGATGAGCAAACCAACCGCATTAAAACCGAAGTAACGATATCGGTTTTTCTGTTTAATTAATTTTTGTTTAAATTAAATATAGTTACAAGCATTTTCAAAAATGGTAAGCCGGGTATTTGAATTAGCGCTGGAATAGTAACATTAATTCCGTTATTCAATTAATTTTCGTTTATATTATTTAATGAATCCGTTTTAAAAGAATCGAGCATAAATACAGAATGCAGAGTGAGAATTAATGCAGCCAAAATAACGTTTTAAAATAATATTAATTCATCCCTCCAATTAATCTTCACTTCACTTGAACTTACAACCATGTAGGTTTGGTCTGAAAACAGCGTATATTCAAATATAGGAAACAAATTAATGCGCTGCTAATTTCAGCAAGATTTGCAAGAACCTAACTCCAAACATTTTCGAGACAAATGTATGCTAAAGGAGCGTTGCATTATTCACAAAAGACACATAAACGCATGTATAATAAACGCATAAACAACGGAAATTATCTCGAGCCGCGTTTGTGCCCCTCGCTGCACACTTGATATTGCGAATTACAAATGTGTGAGACGCATGCATGTGCCCAGCGTACCGGAGAAACTTCCGTGTCCTCCCGCATTTTTGCACACACGGGGAAACTTATAGCCGCGGCGGCGGGCGGAAATTACGCGAACGAAAAAAAAGAAAAGAAGAAAAACAGCAATGCGCTTATACGCAAATAATGAAGCGGCGAACACGGTACCAGCGTTTACCATGCAGAAACGGATGCCGCGCGGAATCGCGATTGCGATGATATAAAGCCGTCTGTATGTACCTATGCAAATGGCCAGCCGGCCGTGCGTCCTTCCCCCCCCCCCCCCCCGTCTCGCAATCGGTTTCTCGGACGCGCCATTATAACGTCTTGAATTTTTCCTACTATCGAATAAGATCGATCGTTATCGATCTATCACACAGTGCATTTTATGCAGCTAGACGAGAAAACGACAATCTACTTATCCGCCGCGTCAGTTTTATCCGTTCTCACAGCCGTTCCCTCCTCTCGTCCTTTTACTGCAAAACGCTTTTCATTTAACGAAGTACAATCGCCTTCGGGGCCTCGTTTTCGCCTGAATTAATCCACGAAAGCTGCTGCACCCAACCGCCCGATATGCCCGACGGCGGTACGTCGCGACGAGAACGAGCGGCGCGCAGCGCCTGCTTAATTAGGTAAATAAATTTTCGTCTCGTCTCGCCGTTTTCCGAGGCGGTCTCCGCTCTTGTACCGAGTGAGGGCCCCGCGTCGCATCGGTCGTCGATACACAAGGCTCGCGCGTAATTAATTCACGCGCCCGTTACTTATCCCTCCGGGAGGATAAATTTCTTCCCCCGGGTGCGGAGCTTAATAGGTCGCGAAGAGACAGGTAACGGCGGAGAAGAGAAGGAAGTAATAATCCTCGACGGAGCGCGGCGCGAAACGAGAGGCGCTTATCGAGGAAAAGCGTCACTCGGGATTTCGCGCCTTGTACAATTATTACTAATATCTCGAATAATATCGTTCCGTACATTTATAACGTCACTGCAGACTTTGTGGATTAAAACTTGCGTGATATCTTAAGAAAATAAATAAAGATAAAAGATAATAACAATGAAAGATGGAAGTGAGCTTTTGTTTTTGGTTTATAGAAATTCAAAGCAAATAAGAGAAAAATTCGAGAAATTAAAGTCACTTCCGCACAAATATTTGTGTTAAATATATTCACAATTTTCGAACGTCACTCATACGTCCAATTACGTAAATAAAGTTCACGTAATCGAAATATCCGCATCTCGACAGTACAACGAGTTTCACTAATTACATCGACTTAGATCATTAATTTTAATCAATCCACGAAGGAGAAATGTACGGAAACTCAACTGGGAAATTTTCAGTTTCCGACCGGCGGAAAAGTAGTTCACGGTTTTTCTTTTTCTCTTTTTTTCACAGGCCCTATCGCGGAAATGTTTGGAAAGCGCTGTATGACGGCGCAACAACAGCCACACAGTTTCAAGTCTCACTGCTAAATGGCCAGCCCGTGCGATAAGGAGGCTGCGGAACAACGGGTGCGCGTCGTTCGTGGAATTACACTCGCGCGAAAGTTTTAATTATCCGGGAGACGAGCAACGGGCGATGTTTCGCGAAGCACCGGAGTTTCCGCGCCCGCCCGCTCGTCCGCGGTATCGCGGCTTCGCGGTAGCGGCGGCAGCAGTAGCAGCAGCAGCAGCACGTGCTACCTCTAACGAAGTTTCGCGCGTGCTAGTTTGCAGTTAGTTTTGCGAGTAAATACAATATCGCCGTGTAAGCGGATGACTTCGCCGCGGCATCGACGCGCGACGAACTCCGAATAAAGCATTGAGAGCTTCCTGGGTCTTTCCGACACCGCCGAATGCATTTCTCTCGCCCTCCGAATGTGCGGGAGAATGCAATCGCATTGGGAGAAGCAGGAAGAAAGTTTACGCGCGATTAAGTCCTCCGATTACACGATTATACAAGTTCGCTTATGTAAATTTTCACGATATCTCGTAACGATAACGATCATTCGATTAAAGATCTTTAAATAGCTAGTACAGGAATCCTTATCGGGAATATTCTCCTCTCGCGTATAAATATAAATTTATTCTTTATCGTTTATTATCATTATAAATTTTATACTTATTTGATATTTTTAATATGTTTCAAATATCTCAATTAATATCTGTCGAACATCGCGGTTGAAATTATTTTAACGGACTTATCGAAGAAAATTGGTTTTTCTTGTCGGCGAAAACGAATTACCACGAGTCTAAAACTGATTTTGGAGTGACAGGTACGCGTTTTCGTGTTTGCTAGTTCCGGGTGGTCGTGAATAATAGTTGGCGAGTAGTCACCTTGATATACCGTCCGTCAACTCGACGTAGGAAGGCTCGTCGTCGACGGAATATTTTGGCGTGCGTCCAGCTATACCCTGCGAAATTCGCAACATGTACGCTATATGAAGGGAAATAGAAAGCATCAACTTGCACCTCGAGATTTTCAGGGATAAAGAATTTATGGCAAATAAAGAAAGTATTTGGAAAAATCAGAATATGAGAAAAATAATTATAGAAGCCAAGGAAATAATGACAAAGAAATTTTATATTTTGATCGGTTTGAGAAACGATTCTAAGCGGTACTAAAAAAAAAAGAGAGAGATTCTAGCGATACTCACGCGGCGGAATAATATTCTGCTCACTATTGTAAAGGCGCGGCAGACTGAATAGCTATATCTACGGATTTAACGAACGCAGATGTATCCGGTTGATTGAGTTACTATCTCGATTCTCGTGTTGAGTTCATCGTAATTGCATTGTGGGCGCGTTCTAATATCTATAGCGATTAAGCGGAAAGATCGTCAGGTAGAAAGGGATTCTAACGTGGAGATAATTAACTTTCTATCGCTTGATTGCTCTGTCCTTACCTCGTTACTGACGACGCCGCTATGACCGATTAAAAATGTTATATCAAATGTGTCTTATAATTTTTATAATTAGGCAATTGTTGAAAAAATTTTTTTTTATTTTTCTTGTATATCTTTATACAAAGATTGTTTTAAGTATGAGTATATTCGCATGCTCATACTTTATTAATCAGTTAAATTGAAATATGTTAAATCCAGTGAGTGGTTTGTTAAACAGACCGAGGCTTAAAATCACTCTTATCGTCCGACATATATGATCCATAATTTTCTTGGGGGAAAACTTTAGGAGGCTATGCCTCGCTTTTGACATATGACCACTTGGTCCTTTTCATATGAAGGCCGTCCAGTTATTCTTGCCGGTATCCCCGCAGCAAACGTCCAGGGTGAATTTCCGCGATCGCGGTAAATCCCCCGAGCGCATAAACGGAAACCTCTCGACGTGTAACGCCTTACAACCTTGCTGCCGCGTTCGTTGGCGGCAACGGCGCGGAACGAATCCGAACATTTGTATGCGCCCGGTTACAATTCGCGAGCGTAACATCCATCTAGCGCCCGGCGGACAACGTTGTTTAACTCCACCCCTTAAAATGACGAGTCGCGTTCGTGCCCGGCGGCGGTGAGCGGTCTAAAAATGGCCAGAGAACCGAGTGACACTCGTGATCCTTTGAAGTGATTTATGCAGTTTGTTCTACATGCCCGTTTTACACGGGAGTTTAGAACCCGTGAATATTCTGTAGCTATTGTACGCTTTACGCTCACAATATGTTAAAAAAAAACTTTCAGTGATCATGCGCAAATAAGATATTTTCAATTATACTTCTTATATTTCCTGCGGGAGAGAAATAAATTACTTTCCCCGAATTAATTGTGCTCCACAGGTATAAGTTATTCGAGGAATTTGTTTCCATTATTTTTTTCCGTGTATCAAACTCGAGACTAATTAGCCGGCTTAGGTCGTTCTCAAAAAGGCGGCAAGTGTCGAGGCGGGAAGTTAACGCGCCAACGGCTGCTCGATCCCTGCGAGAAAGGACCCAGAAACAACTAATCCCCGACATAATTAACTCGCTCGACGTGCACACCGTGCTCTGCTTATTTTCGTTGCGTTAGCTGTTCTGAGAGCTTTAAAGACCGCCGCCGCGGATTTAAAAGAACCGTGGAAGTGCTTCGGGCGAGCAAACACGGGCGTGGGAGGAAATCCTAGCGGCACTATGGCTGCCGACGTGTAGCATCTTCCGGCTAAACATTTGCCTTTTGGAGGACAATGCGATGCGGAGGAATCAACGCGATCCGCATACAGGCCTCTCTTAAGCCGCTTAACGCTACGAACGCTTCCAAGCTGATCAACATATCGCGATATCAAAGCCATCGGGAGAGATGTCGGAGAGAATCGCGATCGGTCGATCGGCGGCGGCGAGAAGACCATGTTTTCCAGCATGCGATTAATCTCCCGCGCAATTAACCCGCGTCGTGCAACCGGTTTATTTTCAGTCTCGCGCCGTTTTATTTTCATCGACCGACGCTTTTACCGATCGCCCCCGTTTTTCCTCATAACAATCTTTTATTTCTAGACACCGAGTATTTTACCAAGGATATCCGCGTGACAATATTTATTTTGCTATTTAGAGAAATCTATTACTAGAGAAATTTATTATTTTTGAAACGAGAAGCAGTCGTCAATCAGCAGTTTATTGTTTCAGCAATTAAATATATCAGATACTGAAGAGTGTGCGAGACGCTCTCTTTTATGACTGCAAAATTTGTAAAACATTTTTGAAATCTACAATTATTTTAACGATAAATGTTTTTATTTCAACTCTGCGTTCTACTTTCGTAAGGAGTATGTGAGATGATATAGACGACCTTTCACCATATTGGTTCAAGTGAAATTGAATACTATCTCATTCCCAGAATAAAATTTGCAAATCAATGTACCATATACTCCCGAAATCACGGAAGCAATATCAAGTTTACGTTCATAAAAGTCGGAGAGTCGTCGCGTGTAAATGTCATTTGGAAACTCCGTTTCGCAAGAAGTTTCCTTAATATCCGCGGAACGCGATCGCACACTTTTCTCAGCGGGACAAGCAACATCTTGCGGCGAGGGGTTTGCGGTTGTCGCGACGACACGACGACGGGAACCCGAGCATTTGCATGCGCCGCTTGCAAGTTGCTGCGGCGTGTACCTGCAGCGGCAGTGTGCGCCGAGGACGACAACGACAACAACAACAACAACGACGACGACGACGACGACGACGTTAAGGTCACCGCACGAAGAAGGCACTAAGCGTAAAGAATGTCGGCACCGCGGAGCGCAGATTCCTTATAAACAACCCGCGTTCGTACTTTAATCTGGGAGGAGAACCGGTCGACTCCGCGGTTAATTTTCCGGAAGTGGCCGCTAGGAGACCTGGCGCGGCGTTAAATAATTCAGAATTTCGGCGGTGCGTGAGACCGCGTCTCATTCTCGGGGGAGTAATCGCGCGGATAACGCAGATAACGCTGTATTTTAGTGTCTTAATACTCGCAGCAGACATGAGATTCACATCGATTGGCTGCTTAACATGTTGGATTATCCCGCAATCTTACGAGCAAACGCTCTTATTTCCTCCTTTCATTCCTATTATCGCTCGAGAGTGGCTTATAGGAAACTTTATTTAGCTTCAAGTCGCCGTCTCTCGGTTCCCGATATTACGAAGATATTTTCACAAGCGTTAAAGATGGAAAAATACTATCGCGAAATACTTGCAGCTGTATAGAAGAAAACTAATGTTTTCTCGGGACACTTATCTTTCCCCCCGTGCTCTTTCCCTTTGTTTCTAACTCGTTGCTAGATATGCGATCTCGGCACTCGCGGCGAAACACCTCGTATAATTGACGCCGACGTGCGGCATTGCGGGACCGCGATGAAAAACATAAATTTTTCGTGAGAACGGTTTTGATAATTGCACGTTACACGATACGTGTAAACAATACGCCCTATCGTCGCAATAGATCCGAATATTGTAACACAACATGGCATATCATGCGCGCTGCTATTCTCCGAAAACATACATATGCCAGCAGCGGCATATGTCTATTTAGGAGCGAGCGCGAGCGTATACGGGCTATTATCTGAATGCTAATTGTCGCGTTTATTACGGCAGCGCGCACGGTCGAATTATTTTCTAAAGAGACCGCGCGGCTGCGGGAGCCGAGATTTAACCGTCTAATTTGGTGGAGTGTAATCTCAATCTGTTGATCCGTGATCTCATTCGTATTGACAGAAATAGCGAGAGCGACGAACCGAATTTTACGCGGTCGCATTCATCGCGGGACGAGGAGTCGCGACAATAACGTTGTCGTGCGCAATTAACGTAATGGCTTGCCGAGAGGCCGCAGCCGATGTCGAAAACCAGCCATTACCCTAACGATTTGCTCTGTAATTCATTCTAAGTAAAATTATTCCCAGGCTCGTTTCCCGTCGCCCAGCCGGCCCGGGAGGAAACACGATAATCGGTCGTTGCGCGCCTACGTGCGATCGCCGATAATACGTCGCGCAACATGAGGCCTGCGCGCGAGCGAAACGAGGGAGGAAGAGCCCGATTCCTCCCCGGTTCGTTGACTTCCGCCGCGTGTTTGTTCGTTTCTCTGGTTTTTTCGCCTCTCCCGAAACTGAAAGCACACGCTGAAATAGCCGCTCCTCTGTGAATATCGGCAACCATGATTTTTGTCCGGATAAATACTGCATGAGTCCCCGGTCGAGGATGCTGCGTGGGTGACGACTTAAGTTCGCGCGATCGCGATCGAGCGTGGAGAGTAAAAACATCGTGAGATATGAAACGCGTCGGCGTAAACGATGCTAACAGCTTTGCACAAGCTAATAAAAAATATTGCAGAAAATGCAGCGGAAGAATAGTGGAAATATAATCGTCTTGTGATAATTTCGAGAAATTTATAATGATATTGCAACGTTTTCTAAACATGATAATACGTTTAAAAAAATATTTTCAAGATATAAATATTATAAATCATATTTTCAGTTTACAAAGATATCGACAATGAGAAAATGATAAAAAACGACATCTACAAACCTTTCTTGAAGAAAATTCAATTTTAAATTCCGCAGATGACATTACTCAGTGGTAACAATCGGATCAATCGCAGGACGAATGATCAATTCATTTGATAAACTTCCCTACGACAGGAATCAGCAGTGCGTGATGATACGCGCTCGTGGCTCAGTAACGAAACGAATTCGATCATCGAGCGTCGACGACGTCGAATCGCTCCGCGAAACCGGAAGCCGATCATTGAGTCGGTGCATGGGGACGATCCCGCTTCCCCGATTTATTATGCTAACCAGCCTGAGTCCCGGGCGTCGAAGCGTGGCGGAAACAGGCAGCGCGTCAATCTCCCGGATCGATATTTTAACTAGATTAATGCCGCCGGCGTGCTTCGTCTAAATCGACGTTAATCCCGCGCGACCTCCTCGCGCCCGAACGCCAAGTCTTTAATCATTCCGGGGGCCTCCGCCAATTCATCGGATGGTCAGCTCATTGCGAGCTTTATTACCAATAAAGAGAAGCGCAGAGGTGAGAGGGAAAATTATCCGCGAACAAAATATCACCGCGCAATGGCGGTCTTTTCACGCGCATCCGGTAGCGCGATTACGTAAACGCGTATCGACATCAATATAAGGAGATTCGCTATTTCCTCGTAGCATTGTATAAACGCGAACGTGAGCTCTCGCTCGCGTTTGCAACCCGTCGGCTTAGCGTGCGCGCGCTTAGTGGCTTATGATTCCAAAGCACATAATGGGTCGAGTATACTGCCTCATGTTAGTACACGTGATTCGCCAGCAACAAATTCTCCGCGCTTATCTCGTCGAGGGGTACAGTATTACTGGGTATTACCAGCAAATAATATCGTATAACTGCTGCAACACGATCGCGGTACGATACGAGCGCGAAGATTTGTTGGAACAGGTCGCGTGTCACGTTTTACGCGCGCAGATATTTACGGTTACGACGAAATGTAACCGACCCGCCATGTCGCGCGGAAAAAGTAAAAAAAAAGTAATCCGATTCCCGAAATAGTTCTGCAAAATCGGAAGAATTATCAAAATTAATCGCTCTCGTCTGATTCACCGACTCGTCGTTCCATTTCGCGCGGCGAGGTAAATTGCAAAAGTTTCGGGTGCGCGCGACGCACCTCGTCAGCTCTCTCTCCCGGCTGTGTGGCTGTCTGGTTCTTCCAAAAAACCGAATTATTCAACGGCGTAATTCGCGAGCGGAGCGCTTCGTCAACGAGTAATTTTCCCGCGCGCGCAATCAGCGCGGTTCGCCCGAACCGTTTTTGCTAATTAACCGTCCGCGAAAAATTCACCGGTCCTTGTTAAATCGCTAAACGCATTACACCCCTGCGTCCCTGACTCTCATTATCGATCGCGCGAACGATTGCGTTCAATGTTAATTTTTAATCAATTTACACACCGCTAGATATAGTCCGTCATTCAGCAATTAGAAAATTAGGAATTAATTTTCTGTTACGGCAAACTGAGTTTTATCATCATGTCCATTTCTACCGGGATTTAAATTGCGGCTTCATTAAACGGAAGCTTTGTTACGATCCCGTCTCGTTCCTTTAACATTACCTTTATCTCCATCGTCCAAGGGGCGAATCCACCGGGACAATATTCTCAGACGATAGTTAAAGGCAGTTTGACTGCTGTACAACTGTCGGTTCAGATCTCGATGAATAGACGGACGGAGTGTATAAAGTCGGATGCGCGAGTAATACTTCCGTTGAAAACTCCTGAACCATCCGCGACAAGTTCCGACCCGGCCGGGCGCGCAAGGGCAGGAGAGCCTGTAGTCGGCGAGAACGAGAGAGAGAGACGTCGGGAGGGGTAGGTACTTTCCGCTCGAGGAATTTCACAAACGAAACCAATTTCCTGCCATGCCGGTCGCGAGCCTTCGACCTTCCTTCTCGTTCGCGCGCGCGACGGGTCAGACCGCCGTGGAATCCGGCATTCTTCGATTCTCGTCTCCGGCGCCTTTTATTCCGACACGGCACGATGCAAGATTGCGCGAAAGACGTATTATTGAACTGGTCGCACGTGAATTCATACGCAGTAGTATATTGTGTATGAACAAACGAGCCTGAACAATGAAATCGAAATACTGCAGACACGCGCAGAATAAAAATTTATAAATTTATTTTACAGTATTGTCGAAATTTGGAAACATTAAATATCCAGATAAAATATCGTATATAGAAATGATGTAAAATTAAATGTATTAATTTAATTATGTATAGTAAATTAAATTTTTGATATATTCAATCGTAGCGCTCTTATATTTACCTACCCCTACATTATCTTCGTTAAAAATATATACAAATTATATGTAAATTTAATATGAATTTCATAATAACTTTAACCTCAATTTAATTAAAGAATTATCGCATATTTCATTAAAATCTCGAGAACCACCTCACATATCTCATTAAAATTAAAAAGAAGAAATGAATCAGACGAATTAAGATTGAATTTAATTTATGTTAATAGAACCGGTTTAATTATCAAGCATCCGTTAATCCTGCAGTAATAGCCCTTTAATTGCGGTAACAGCACGGAATACTAATTTTCACTACACGATGTCGTACGTACGTACGGCGAAGCGCATACTACGGGACACGAAGGCATTGATAGGGCACGACTATGCAGAGCGAGGTGCGTCCTGTAATGTCGACTTCCGAGAAGAAGATTCCGTGTAAAAGGGATTCGACATACCGGAAAAGCTTTCTCGAATTTTCTCACGTCGCATCGGGCGGACGCTGCGATACCGGAGAGAGAGAGAAAAAGCAAACTATACGCGGCGCCTCGCGCGCACTCGACAGCCGTACACACGGACCAGATTAAAGCGGAAATTTCTATTAAAACGTAAATTTCTATTTCTATGCGAATTACGAGTTTGTGCATATATTCTTTCCGACGCTAGGGACATATTAAAAGAGACGCTTGCGCGCTATAAAATTTTCATTTTAATTATCCGTCTCGCGCGAGAAAGTAGCGGTAGTAGTTAACGCTAACAAAGTGTTCCCTTGTACCGAGATAACGCAGCGGCGAGACACATTTTTCGCCTCATCGTGAATAAAAAAAAAATTCACACAAAAAAAAGTAGCCGGAGTAGCGGCAGTTACCGAGTTGAAACTTTTCTGTATCGCGTTACGTGGCATTTTTATTTTAATTACGCGACTCATCGTCTATCGCGAAGTTGAATGAGGCGGACGTTAAATGTCTGTTTCCCCTCGTCATGATATGCGCCGCGCTGAAAAAAATTTAGCTCGCAGAGAGCCACGGCTGTTGCAGTCGGCGAATGAAACGCGTGTACTGTGCAAGAAATTGGATATGCTACAAATTAAAAAAAAAAACACTTTAAACTTTAGAAGAACGCTAAAGGGCGATATATTAAACGTTTGATTTTCATGCACTTCGGAATTCCTCTATTTTTATTGCTTTATTTTCACCACTTATTGTCAATTGTGCCGAATGATCGGATGAGGAAAACAGCTTTTATCCTGTAAATCGCATTCGGATCGCAGCGAAACATCCGGAACGAATTCGATCGCACGAGGATCAAGAGTGACGCGCATCCCCACTCGAATCGCGCGGAGAGGTGTCGCGCGGCAGAAGTAAATTTCCCGACATGCCGGGTAGCACGTCTCCGTTTATATTGAAATTCAGCGGCAGCACATGCGATCGACGAAGCGACTAAAAGCATTCGCCGCGTGAGACGATGAGATATACACTGGCGATGAGGAGAGCCCAAGACGGAGGTCGGCGCGAATCGATATATCGACACGGGCCATTTTTTTCCCTCGCTATAAATAGCCAAACTACCGTCCTCGGATTACGTATATAGGCACCGCTGTGTGTGTCTACCGTCTCGAATAGATTAGAGCGCCGTGCCATCGACGTCTCTGATTTACGATCGCGGATACTTCTTCCCACGCATGGATCCCGACGTTTTATAGGCTGCGCACGTCAAGAAACAATAGCGTTATCCGATATTTTTGCTTCAATATTTTATCAGGTGTGACAAGGTATTGCACATAAAAGAGAATTTTGTATGTACTTAATTTTCACCGCATCGCGCGAGCGATCAACTTCCGAGTAAAACAAAGCGATAGTAATTTTTTATAAAAAAGAAACGATTACTCACACACAAATGTTTTTATTTATCAGAAAAAGAATATTAACACCTTGTAGACACGCGAGAGATTACGAGGGATCGATTAAAACGTTGCTTTTACGCGCGTATTTCCACGAGTTATAAGAGAAAATTTAAACAAGTTGTTAATTCTATTGCTGGAAACGTTACTGCACACGAGAAAGTTGCAGCAATCAGTCGTTTTGCGTAAACGAGAAACAAATGAAGTACGATACACAGATACGAAGAGAGAGAGAGAAAGAGCATGAAACAGATGCATTATTCGTAGAAAAACCAAGCGCGTCCTACTTTATACTTGTTGTCCTCCGTGCACTCCGATGCGCTCACTCGGAAATTTATGAATGATAAGCCGCAAACTTTACAACATCATAACTCAGTCAAAATTGCCCGGGGAAATGAGGGAACTTTCGGCATTTTTCCTACTCGCCGTGTGACACATGTACAAGCTGTCGTTTAAAGGCAAGATTTCTGTGATTACGTTTTTCTAACCGCATTACATAATAAATCGCGCGAGACGTTTAGAATTTTCATGCCGCGCAGAAATTATTCAACACGAACAGTTATTGGCCGTTTACCATATTTATGAACACTGGTAAATGTTGCCGAAGAAATTACCCGTCGAGAAATTACGTTTCACAAAACCCGACTTGCTAAATGTGCCGCGTTAAATAACATTAATGCAAATCGTAGAAGTTAAATTTCAAGGAAGGACAAAAATCAAGATAACTAGATAGAAGATTTCAGTCAACTAATTAATCGGTTAAGTTTTATTCCGCGGCCACTTCTAATTCATTCATTTTATGTAGAAGGTGCAAGCTGCGACTGGATTGTTACCTCCCCGGAACAATAACGTAGGTTTCGAGTCACTCGAGGGGCCCATCATTGTACTCGCTCACACTATCCCGACAAGATGCAAATTTGCAAGCCCCGTTAGGACCCGGCTGCTGCTTTGAATCGCCATACGAGCCCCGACGCTCGTAAATCGCACGGGTGGCGCGCGGTTCTCTGTTTCTATCGCCGTTCAGGTGCACACGGGTGTACAGTATGTACACGGCGCCCACGCCGCCGCCGCCGCCGCCGCCGCCATCGTCGTCGTCGTCGTCGTCTACGCCGCCGAAACCTATTTCAGGAATAATGCTCGCGCTATCTGTCCCTGATAGAAGCGACAGACTATGGCTCGTCGCTGTAATAGGTAGCCCGAGTAATCCCCGTGTCTCCCGAAAGGCATCCGGCGTGACCCGACGAAAATTGAGGTTACGCGGTGGACCATATCGAGGCGGATCGGCTCTGCGTCCGCCCGCTCGCTGCATTGTGTTCTCGGTTAACCACAGAGATATACGAATATCTTAGAAGACGGGGACGCGCGCGCGGTGTTCAATTTAACCACCGATGTGCGTCGTCTGCGACCGCGAGTGCACTCAACATCGCGTAAACTTGACAGATGGCACGATAAAAATATCTCGCAGTTGCGTATAACATATCTATAGCTGGAACATTTTTCCTATAATCGCACGAATAGCACAATGTTTTATTTTAGGAAGGAATAATCTTAAATGTTTATTGCAAGGCGGAACTCAGTCGCTTATCTATTGGAAACACGGCTGAAATATGCGCGTGATATTCGAGAAAAGGCAAGCGCGATATATCCGACTCGTTAAGACGGTAGAAATTTATTCCGCGTTCTCTAGCGCTCGGTCGCCACACATATTACGCGAGGAAGGAGGCGAATATGCCTCGACATCGACGCCTCGCCTCGGGCGGGTAACTCGATCTTCGCTCCTTAAACACTGACCGACGCGATCGCCGCGCGATTAGGTATAGTATCGTCCGCCGCCGACGCGCGCGCGCGCGCACACACGGTCATATAAATGTACGCGAGGAAGGTAACATACGGGCTGTTGAGACGGGGCAATGAGCCACGACATCGACAACGAACATTCCCTTCGGATGGGAACGGTCTTCGACCTGCGCCATACCGCCTACTTACGGAAAGCCGCGGCACCAAATCCCTCGTCGACGACGACGTCGTCGAACGGGCGAAGGCGCAAGAAACGGGGAAGGCAGGAGGCAGGCAAGAACGGAAGAAGCCGAGACGAAAAGCGAGGCGACGATCGTCGCAAGACGACGACGGTAGCGATGGCAGCGAATCTCTCTTGAAATTGCGACGTCGTGAGTCACTTTGCATGAGAATAGTTCTTACATCGTCGAACCAGATGGTACGATCGATTCTACAAAGTGGTTAGACTGTCGAAGGGACAATTTCTTTTGTAAATTCTTATGTCAACTTCTGAATCAGCATCCAACTGACGCTGGTCCAACGGACGCGAACACGATTATGGCGCGTCGTAAATCTTGAAAATTGTCAAAGAGCGCTGAGATTTGCTGTTTTACGACGCATAAATTTTTAAATTGGAAAAATAGTAAAATGACTATCACCTATATAAAATTTCCAAGATCCCTCGATAAGTTCATGTTGTATAACATTTTGTTTCAATCGAAATTATCTCCCTGATCATCTCGCAATTACTTATGTATCATAAAATAAAATAAATATTCTCAATCCAAAGACGTTTTTCGTCTTTTAATCGCATTGATTAATTAAATTAATACGTGTATTATATATATATATATATATATCACAATAATACAGTTTTAAAATAAAATAAAATATTTAATATAATCGATATTATTTCTGAACTATTATATTCAGATATTTACTTTACATTTATTCTGCGTTTTCTCTCTGTTCTGTCTAGCGCATGTCACGAGCGCATATCTTCACACGATACAAAATATTCCTGTCCGATACGTAAGAACGTAAATCATCTCGACGATTTCTGGCGGCTGTAATACTTCCGTTCTCTCAAGGCGACGCGAAACGGCAGTTTCTCAAGCAGGCGAAAACCGCCCGAGTCGGTTCCCGGTAAATCGTCTCGGATTTCCCGGCATATTTTCGTCCCCCTTTATTCGCACTCCATGGTTCCTGTAGCTTTATGTTCCGCGGGACGAACATCGCTCACCACTCGGCCCCGTATTTCTTACGCCGCTCGTATTTTCGCCTTTTATCCGTGTTCTCTTGGGGTCCCCGCAGCTTGCATATTCGTCGCAAAGTCGTTTTCGAGACTTTTGCAAGTAAATCATGACCGTATTCATTACTTGTCCGCCATGCCTTCGCGAAAAAATCACCCGAAAACGCTGCTGACGTCGTATCTATTTATTTTTCGCGTAATTTTGAATAACTAAATCCTTATAAATTTAAATTTATATAAATTAAAAATTTCAGATTAATCTATTTTCTTCAATATTTATCTATTTTATTTAATTTTTCTCTTTACTTTAGTCACAAAACTGATTTATTATTAGATACAAAGATGACATGTAAAAAATCGATTTAATATCTATCAAAAGATTCCAAGATGACTTAAAGGTATGTGAGATTTAGTAGACCCTATTCATGAAGGATTAACCTCGCAGTTGTATTTCTCAGCTGTGAATGCATCGCAGCATACGTGTCAGATATGTTTATAGAGTATAAATGCATTTGTACCTGAATTGTGTCGAAATCGATGCGCGCCATGTCAACGATAAGCTCTGACAGATTGTCGATGATTAACATCCCTGGCAATAATGCCCGAAGGCATTCAATAAAATTCGACACGCAGCTTGAATTATTATTTACCACGGTGTGATCAAAAATAAACAAAAAAATCTCAATCTTGAAAAGATACCCAAATGCCGACAAAGATACAATTTGCGATTCGATGATAGCGAAAAGAAACGGCTGCTATTACCGAGTTATGGCGCGATCGATAGAAAATGATAAACGTTCTTTGAGGAGGGAAACATTCTTCGGGCATCGTCTTTTCCCAGCTACATACTGCGGCGTGGGTGTCGTTAAATATTCCGCGGCTCCGAAGAAACCGTCCCCGCGTCTTAGAATATAAATTACTTTCAACACTCCGCGTTCCTATCGATATTTCACATCGCATTCCCGATGTATATCTCTTCGTTTTATAAATTAATATCGCCACTACAAAAGAAATTATTGAATTACATTCTCGATTAAAGTTAATCCTTTTATCCTCGCAATATAACTAAATTCAAATCGGTTCTCCTCTTATTATCTTAATTATTCTCTTTTATGTAAAGCGTCGACTTGCGCAAGGAACGCAATTTAATTTAGCTCGAATTAATAACGGGTCGTTTCTCGTCGAAACTGCGAGATCAACGTTCTTTGTTGCACACCGGATACAGAATGTGATTATTTAAACCCGCGCGGACCACTTTCGCGTTCTATGTTTGATTTCGTCTACCAAGAAAGGCCATGCTACTTCGACTCGGGCACGTGCGCTCGATCGCGATGCAATTCGTCCGATGATCACTAGGCGGAATCGATTGTCGGACAAACGGTGCTACGTGCGCGGCGTGCCGTAGATGTTTCCTTATATACGGGGTGCTTGATAATTAATAACAACCGAAATGGCATCGGTTTCTTACTACAAGAATAAATCAAATCGAAAAGGACACAATTTCTCTTATTTATCGTCGAAAATGCGAACACACTTGCAATAATGTTTTTACTATCGATTGTGACCAAAATAAAAAAAAAGGTAAATAACTTACAAATATCATCGATCATAAACTCACTTTCGTTAGTATTGTATGTGTGAGATTCGTTCTATTTCGTTACAGCGACTTATTGATTAAAACGAGCGGTATAAAGGTATTATTAGCAGTTAGAAGTGGTTATATATATACATGAGACTTGAACACAATCACTTAGATTGCGAATAGAGTTCGAAATGCACAACTGTTTATTCGAGGGAAGAGATCCCTGTAGATCGGCTTAGTATATCCACTCCGCGAAATGGTGGAATCAACTGTTTCCTTGTTGTGTGCCGCCAATTACCAAACACCCTGTATATATGCATATATCGCTGCGACCCAGGATCGTCGCATTAAGCGGGAACGCGGCCTAGAGCGCGTTACAAAGCGTTCGATCGGATTAAGCGGCTAATAGGCAGTCTATAATAATAATCTCGACGTAATAACGTGGTATTACGCGAAGGATCGGCCCGCGCACCGTATAATTTCGTCGCCCCGTGGTCGCACCCCGCCACCAGAAAGGGCCCACCTTAAATCTGCCTTTCGCACGTTGCCGGCTCGGTGAAAAAAAGGAGCGCGTCGACCGGCGTGTGTGTGTAAAACGGACCCGACACTCTCTTTCGCCGATCTCTCATCGCGATCGCGCGCGCTCGTTCTGTCTCTTCCTGGAGAGAATGCATAATTTTATTTTCTTTTTGGTACGCACAACTTCTTCGAAGTTAAACAACCCCACCTCGTAGCAAGATCGATTTAATTATTGACCGCGGCTGTGCATACACACAGTGCGGTTATGATTGATGAATTATGTAATTATTAATGCCACACGCATCGTGTTTATTTAATGAATCCACACATAGAGCTCGCTTATTATTATAATCGCGATGAAGTATGTTAATACGGATTTCTGAAATTAATAATCCGTTCTCATCAATCATATCGTTTCTTCGATTAAAAAGAAAATCTCGATAAGAAACATGAATTTTACGATGCCGTCGTATAAAAATTCATGCTGTCTCTTTCTAGAATTAGGACTTCTTTTACCTTTTGTCCTCGCCGAGGTGAGCTCACGTTACATCGCATTTTCACTCGTAAAAGAGGAAGTTACTCCCGGCGAGCTGCCATTATAATACCCCGAGATTTAATTCGCTGTTATCGGTTCCGCTGGTAATTCCATGCCTCGCACGATATCTCGATCGTTGCACACATATAGGTATAGAAGAGCCTCTCTCTCCCTCTCCCTTCCTATCTTTCTCACTCGCTCGTACGGTTACGTGTTCCACGATACCTAGATATCTCCCGACCGCGGCCCGCGGGTCGATAGTACCTTCTCTACCACCACGGGACGCTAATTTATTATAGCTTTCGGGGGATTTGATCCCTAAACATTATCCGTTCTCGGCTCTCGCTCGCCGCGCGTTTCCATAATCTCTCTATCTTCGACAGGGCGGCGTGAAAGCCCGTTTCGAAATCCCAGGTAATCGTCGCGGTCTCGCCGGACGATGCCTGCGCGCGATGTTCTAAAAGTGTTTTTCCCAAAGCTATTAAGGGCAATGGACTCGTTTTCGGTGAGGATAGGACACGGTGATGAAAGAATCTAGTTTAAAGTAACGGAGATATTTTCTCGGGATATTTTCTTGTGAGAATGAAATTGAAAACGAGAATTTTATCAATTTATTTCCTCGTTTATTAAGCATAAGATTAAACACTCATAAATTCGTTTAAAGGAATAATTGAATATTACACGATTCGATACGCATATCGAATTAGAATATAAAAGTGGAGGAGGAGCCACTGACGAGAGAAATTGAACTTGTTAGTATATTTTGCCAATTTGCGTATATCCTATTGAGCGCGGAATTTACGTCACAGCTGATTCCGTGGAACGGCAGAGATATCTAAAACGTTTGGTATGCAAACATCTCTCAAAACATTTTTACAATATTCGTCGAGAAGAATATTCCGAAAATATTCCGAGAATATCTTTCTAACTTCGTATTCCCAGCGGGATCGACTTTAGCCGTTCGACGAAAGACGATCTGGAGAACGGTATCAATGACATAGAGTTCTGGCAATTATCCAGACTGGATCGTTCTCGGCTTGAACTAATAACACTATCGGTTCCCCGGACAGGCGTACCAACGGTAGTGAGAGAGGGTTAAAAACGCGCGCATTAACATTATCGCGAATCGACTGATAAATAGCAAGATAAGGGACGAGATCGCGCGACCGTTTCTCGCGTCGCTCGACAGTCGGATCGATGCGAGTGTCTCGCGCGCATTCGCCTCACCGCATTCCCTCTTCACTCCTCGCCTAGATCTCGCGAGCTCCGTCCTTGCCGATCGGTATCTCGATCGGAACGAATTCCGACCGCGAACTCTCGGCGACTCGGTAGGATTTCTCCGTCGAGGCGAAAAATCACTTAACCAGAGATCTTATCGTCGCGCGCCGTTCATCGACGAAACGCCGCGCCGCGCCGCGCCGCCGCCGATGCTACGTCTGGCGCGGATTCGCGCTGCAACCCGTGATAAGGATCCGATTTCCATGAGCCGCAGCAATCGGAAAGGACAAGCCGCTCCTCCCCACCGCCGCGTGAATAACCCTCTTATCGGGTATTTCCGATAGAGCGCCGCGAGGCTCCCTCGACTCATCCGCGCCGAATCAGCTTCGCGGGAAACAATCAAGTCTGTTTTACTGCCTTTCGGATATACCACTCTATTCTTTATCTATTTTGTTTTATTAACTTCTTTCATTTTCGTTTCTATTTTAACTACATTTACTAACATTTTTTTGGTAGAAACTATAAATTGATTAAAAGTAAATTTAATAAAAAAACATTCTCCAATTGTTTACAAATAAAAAACTATCGATGTCGCAGCGTTTTTATCCCAAAAAATTTGCTTCAGTTCTTCAATAAAACGAAAAAAAAACATTGCGTCATGCGTAAAATATGTCTGACATAAGATTTCTATTAATAACGCGTTTATCGCTTCTTTTTTACTTATGATAAAATAGAATAAAATGATTATAAATCGTACGCAAATGCTTCAAGTTTACTGAGATCTTGAACAATGTCAGTTATGAATGCTTCAATTATTCTTAGTACTACGGTTTTCTCTGCAGCCTCTCACTGAGCACTCATCCCATATTTTAATAAAGGATATTATCATTGTTACGGTGTATAAGTAATTGTGTTCGTTGCGCAAATATTTTCCTCGTAATCTCTATGTCTCATTATATGGCATAAGAGACTCGCAACTTGTTAACTCTCGAGAGCACCTAGGGAATACATTTTTCCTTTCGTTCTTTGTACTCGAACCCGCTTCTACCTGCTATTACCCTTCAACCTCTCGAACCTGCCAGCGGCTACCTTGGTTCCTCCGTTTTTGTACTACCCCCCTCCCGCTTTCCATCCCTCAACGTGTCCCTACCTTCGCCTAGCTATTCACTCTCGACTGCCCACATTTCCCTCCGTAGTTTGTCTTCTATACGAGTAAACTCTGCGCCGGGAGACGAGAGGAGGGCGGCTGCCATCTTGTCTCGTTAGGTACAGACCTGTTTCAAGATGACACGCGGGTGGGGTCCTGACCAAGCCTCGAAAATTAGGCGCCAACCTCGTGCCAACCGGCGCGCCCTTCCTAAGGACGTTCGAGTTACTATCGAGTCTATCGCGTAGAAACCCGACACTTTATATATAATCGATGAATAACCCGCACTTTAACGAAACGGACGAAAGGTCTTTTAAAGGTATTTAAGGCTCTCTTAAAGGGTTCTCGGTGACGCCCCCGTGGATAATCCTATAAAATTTTTAATTTCGTTACCCGGGAAAATTTTACCCTCATTGTAACACGATACGATCTACAAGATAAGCGAAAGATGACTATTTATAGATAAAATTTATCCATCGGGAAAGGTGAATAACACTTTGAATATTTCTATAATCTTCTTTTGATAACAGTCGGGCTTTTATGTACTCTCAGGCAAATTTTAGTCCGCTTCGTATATCCTCTTAGCGACAAACTTTTAGGATTTGAGGGGATAATTGCGATTATGGACAGTAGTCGTCGGACCGAATAAATCCGAACACTTCACACCTCTTTCAACACTCTTTCAACAACCAACTCGAGGAAACCGCGCCCAATCCCGAGAGAAAGCGCCACTCGCCTACGCGTTATCATTGATAGATCTCTAGAATGCCATATCACCAAGTCGTTCAAAAAGCTCTTTTCTTCCTGCTATCTTTACTGACTATCTTTAACTTAATTATATTGATTAGCGTAGTAATAGCATTTTTAACGCGCGCCGTATATGTTGTATTCAATTTGTCCGATTAATAACGATTGTGTAGAGTGAACAAAATAAGATAAAGAATGAAAAATGCTTGTACAAGATCTATAAAATTAATTAAAAGATTAATTAGCTAACGACAGAATGCAAACTCAACTTTGCATGTTAAGATTTATGAGATTGTATGCTCGTCCTTATTTTAAGAGAAAGTCATACTTTTCGATGTCAGAAAAAAAGAATACAGGAATGTTAAAACAAGAAACAAGTCGCAAGAAATTTTATGAACAAGCATTAAATTCGCCAAATAAGATGTTAATAAAACGTTATTAAATGTTGCATAAATAAAAAAATGTCACGCATTAGAGGCAATCAACATATTTTACGCATCCAGCCATTTCGTTTAATCTGTTCGAGCGATAAAAAGGTGATTACGGTAAACTAAAGCCGCAGACCCAGTTCTATAAACAGAAATTCAATTGTACCTGTATATGTGACATTTTTCTTAATTAATATTCTTTTAAATTAATAAATGATAATGCAAAATGCCTGATAAATATAACTTTATCCACGCTTTATATTAGCCTTATTTTCGCTCGATCGAAATACGCAGCCGAATACGCGACAACGCTAATGTTTATTTTATACATTTGCCATTTTAATTGAAAGCAATGCACGTGTTGCGTGACGCGACGCTCGCGGGTTAAAGTGAGAAACGGAACCGGTCCCGAGCGCGATTGAGAGCGTTGTCGCGCTTGTTCGGCGCTCGTTGAGTCGCTCGTAACGTCGTGGAATGCGAAATGTAATTACTGAAGTATCGCGCCGGAGGGGTCAATCTCCAATTGAACTTCAATTCAGGACGACCCTGATGGCCGCCCGTGCTGAAACGTCGTACGGCGTATTTTCGGCTCGCCAGACCGAATTTGGTCAAGTTTGACCCTCCAGCACTGCTAAGTGTACAATTTACACGAATGCAAGGCGAAACATTTCGCTCGAGAAACGAATTGAATCTAGAGATAAAATTGTTTAAAGTCTACAAACACTTCATATATTCAGTGAAATACGTAGACCGTTTTTGCCTTTGAATTGGTCTAAAAATAATGTTGATAAACGCAAGCGGTTTAAAATTTGGTTAGTATTTTATCTAAAATAAAAAAAAAATACTACACATTCAATGCCGTTTGCAAGCGTTTCAGCACACAATCAGCAAAAAATATGCCATTTCCGTCTCTTTTTATCGTATCGAAAAACATTTGTTCAGTAAATGTAGATGGTATAAATTTTAGAATCAAACATTTCTCGCGTAAATGTTTGAGCTTTGAATAAATATTAAATACAGAGTTTTATCCATGGAAAGTGTATTTAAAATAAAAAAACTATAATTAAACGTACGACTTTTACGTAAAAGATACAAGTGCGGTTTTTAATTATTTCGTATTAAAAAGACTTTGTCGGATTTCGTAGTATTTTCATCTCTATAAAGAGAGAAAATGATGAAGAACAATATCATTAATCCTTTTTTTATGTATTATAAATGAAATAAAATATAACAGTAATATTATTAATATTATTAATACTTAAATTTCAAATGTAATGCTAATTAAATGGGTAATTCTAAATTAGATAATTAGATAATTATATAGTTGAGATTTATATTACTATAATACATATATCGTCATTTATTTTGAATGACAGTTTTTCTTCTCGAAAATATTTTAGAAGAATATTTTTCAGAATTTTTTGTCGAGACATTTGGTTCTTTAAAAAAAAACCATTTAGATGGGAAATGTGTATATTCAAGAGATCGCAAAAAAGGATTGAGCCATCGTGCACGGCGTGCGAATCGATATGTGTGCTCGCTGCGTGGATTTGCCGTCGATAACACGGCACCGAATTGGAAATGGAAACCAAGTTTTGCCTGAGTGTCAAGTCGCTCGATTCTGTAACGTGCATGCCTCGCGTCCGACCCAATGAAATCGAGTTCGACCAAGTTTAGCAGATTAGGGACGTCGTACTTCTGTCCGTCCGCGTCGGAGAGAGAGAAGGGAACGCGTTGATCGGCGTATATCCGGACGGATGCTGCGCGATATCACGAACCGCAGAGCAAGTTGGCCGCGTAGTGTCCTCTGGAGGATCGACCCGCTTTATCCTTGGGATCTCTTAACGACCGTTCCTGCCCATTCGAATCCAGCTCAAAGGTCGTGTGCACTTTAGCGTCTTTAGCGGAATGCAAGCGAGTCCGGCAAGATACTCGTGATTCGAAGCATTTGAATGCCTCGCCGCGATGTATTCTCTAACTTCCGCGAACAGCGGTTCTCAAACTTCTTTCTTAATCGCACTTGCAAGATTACGTGAACGTAATCTTGTAAAATATTAGCAAAATATTAATTATACGAATTTCTTCTTACAATTGTATGTAAAGTTTAGAAAATATGTAACTTTTTATTATTTTATTCATGATAATTTGATCTTGTTATGGAATTGTGGATCTTGTTATGGAATTTTCTTGAGAAATTCGAGAGCATGTCGAGAGGGCAATTTGGGTATTGCTGTTTTAGATGTAATTCAGAGAGAGTTGTTGAGTAAAGAGGATGGATATTACTAGCTTCTCCGAACTAAAGCATTGCGTTACTAAGGCTGCTTGATATGTATATTCAGCAGCAAAGAAAATATACGTAAATTAATTTTCGTAAAAGTAAATATTATATCACACATCGAAAATGGTCGTCATATTTCAAGGTACATTACGAAAGATGAAATCTAAACGTGTCAAGTGTCTCGAAACAGAAGGGCGAGCTGTTCATAAATAATACATGAAAGCTTATGACTTCACCGCCGAACGCAAGTTACCAAGCAAGGTAGGTTTTCGGTAGATCGTCCTTGTGTGACCAAGCGAAAAATACTGATGTGGGCGTTCGAGTGTGACATTCGCTTCTAGTGCTCACCGCTATGATTCCGAGACTCGATTATTCGCGATCGAGACGATTATGTGTGGAGGCGAGAAGCGGAAAGGAAGGCAAACCGAAGACTTGCGGTAGAGTCGCGACAATATCGATTCACGTTTTGCTCGCGAAGCGAGTAAGCTGATTTTGGCATAGTTTAACATGAAATCGCATCGTTAAGTCGCCTGCCGGACGACAAGGCACGTAAATTATGCACAACAGGTAGTTGCGTAGGTATCTTACCCGATAGTGCCCAGGTTCGAAGTTCCTCCTGCGAGATACAGCAGGAGAAGCTGTCTTTCTCTCTCTCCTTTCCGCTTGCTGCTTTCGCTACTCGCCTCTTACTCTCCTCCTCTCTTCGGGGTTCTGAGGCGCGACGCAAGTTAAATTACGTTTACGATTCGCGGCGAACGATGGCGGAGCCTCGGAGAGCACGTTCGGTGAGCCTTAACGAAGGAAAGGCCGGTTTGCGGAGCCGGTGTAAGCGCGCGCGCGCGCGCATTACGGCAGAACTTCTCAAAGCGGATAAGTTTCGGTAAAAAGGCTGCCGCAAATGCTGATGATCTTCGCCGGTAAAATGGACCAATTTGTTGTTTCCGCTCAAATGACGATCTTCCGTGCGATATTGCAAGGTCGACTAATAAATTGCAGACTTCAATAAATTCTAGTTTTTATCAAAAAAATCGACGCAGATAATTATAAATTTTTTATGCATTAATTTAAAAAATTATTAAATAAATTTCTCAACAATAAATTTCATTAAAAATTATTCAAAAAATGTTAGTAATATAATGGCACATAAAATGTTATACAATTTTATAATAAAATGTAATAAATATAAATTAGACAACAAAAATATATATCGAAAGAATTTGATATAAATCAAAACATGTATATTCAAAAATCGATATAAACAATAAAATAATTCATTCCAATTGACTGATATTTGATTAGACCTCAGCAATGTCACACACAAAACGTGCTATAGAATATTTAAATTTTAGCGCGTACATAAGCAACGCTTGACGAGGATAAGAACCGTCCTGCTACAGTGTAGTTAACAGATACATATGTAACGGTTTTACTTGATACGATGTAACGGCGCGGTAATATATCTCTAATGCCTGTAGTATTATCTGTCGGTGATTTATCGAAGCGCTTTAATTGGAGCCGTAGTACGAACCATTAAAAACTGCGGGACGTACCGATATAAATCGCTACCGCTTAATCATTTATGATAGTCAAACATTAAATGATACACTCTTCATGTACGTGCTTACGTTACAAAAAGACACATAATAAATGTACGGAAAAATCCAAATGGTCAATTAACCAAAACTAATTAAATAAGTACGTGTCTCTAATTATCTCATAAACAGAATCCTGCCGATAACTTGACAACTAATGCAGTACATTCATTTTAGATACATCTAAACAGTTCTAAATATATACATTAGCAAAGAGAAGCGACTTTTCTTCGACGTGTACAAATACTATTATTTTTTTATATCAAAAATATTTTAAGAATCATAATTTTTCGGTTATATCATTAAAATAATTAATGTGTAAAAATTAATTTTTTACAAATATGCAACAGCAGAACATCGAGAGCTATGATAAATTAAAATATCTCAAAGCAAGATAAACAATGATTTTATATTTATTTATTATACCAAAAAAAAGAAGAAAAAAACCGGTTTGCATCACAAAGGATTAAACGGTAATTTATTATTGTCTGCGGCTTGGTTTGAACTGACATTAGCCTAGTCGCTTTGCGCGAGGCGGTTTCCCCCTGAGTTCCTTCAAGCAAAGACGGAGCGCGCGTTTTCGTCGGACGTAATCACCATATTAAATTCAATCCACCGAACCCTGATTCGCTTAATCCGGTCTCTTGGGTGTACTCGCGTTTGTGTATGTGCGCGCGTATGTGTATGTATGCGAGGGCGTGTGCACACCGCAAAAAGGATTGCGCGCGTGAGGAGTGGCGAGACGGACGAAACGAGGAGTCTTGGCGTACGCGATCGATAGTCAAGCTGGATCCCGGCGTGATAACGTCGGGGACGAAGGTCCTCCGAAATAAAGTGCTAGCAATATAACCCGTCCTAGGCGAAGGAAGGCGCGGACTTAAGCCTGGGAGCTTAAGCCCGAGCGAATGATCTCGCTCGCGAGCCTTATCTCGCGTCGATATACCTAACACGCGCGCGCGTGACCGAATACTTTGAGCGACTGTGTCTGTGCGAGCGCACAGGATCTACTCGGGGTACTCGGAAAAACGCGAAGCGCTGAAACAGGGGCGACGTTTTTTCGAACAAGGCGACGAGCAGACCGGCGAGTTTTACAGACTGATATAAATGCCGCTTTAGGAATAAAAGATAAGAGAATAAATCTTTCGTATTCAGCACAAGACATACGTTCTGTTTTTCGAAAATAGAAAAAAATTTCATTATTCCTTATTTGCATTAATATTATTAAGAGCAAAGATACGTTTATATATTAAAGAATCTAAAAAGAAATACAATATAAAATCTTTTCAACTTGCACTGAGAAGAAATGTTCTACATATTATAATCTTAATATTCTGCTATTGCAAAATGACGTTGATTGATCAAGTCTCAAGATTATGTATTACCAATTTATTTCGTTTTAAAAATGTCTCGTTATTCTCTGTCGCGATTATTAATATGATAAGAACTTTTGAAAAATTCTTGCAAGCTGAAATAACAGTATAAAGAAAGTGCGAATGTGTCATTAATATACAACACAAATTGATCCCTCAAAACTATAGCCGCCTGCAAATTACTTCATGAATATAAATCGTAGTAACTGCTTTTGAAGATGTTTGCAAGATTTCATGGCAGCCTGGATGCAAGATGTTATTTTGCGAAAGAGAAGCTACATCCGCGATCTTGTTTCGTATTTGTTCGCCACCCTGTGCGTACGGGAATAGTCACAAGCAGAAGATGTGCACGGGAGTGAACAATAATCGGATTCCTTCTTAGCGATCCTGTAAAATCTACTCGGATATTGGAACGGTTCGTCTGCTATGTTAAAGTCAGGTCGTTCGACCGAAAGGACAGAGGAAGAAGAACGAAAGCGGTATTCCGAGACTGACTCTTTGAAACCACACAATGTGCAACGCATCGTTCAACTATCATTCAGCGATTGATTTCTCAGAAAAGTTCAAGATAAATGAAATTTTGTATCGTAACATGGGTTGATCTTCTCAACAAACTGATCAAACAATACTAAACTGAACAATTGAATTTAAAATGCAAAGTTTGACCTAACTGTGTGTAACTTTTTTCAGCTTTATGAACTCGTGTTTTTATATTTTTTAAATATTTAATTTATATTTTTCGAATATATAGATATATGTAAAATATAAATAATTTCCACAGTATGTAAATAAAAAAAGCGGGAAATTCTGACTCTGTTGTATTTGATATATCATGATTTTTTAATTCAAACAACCGGTTTTGATATAAATGTTGATATGTAGAAAATAATAAATATTCTCCTCTGACTCTTTCTGCAAAATGAATATCATTGATGAATAGAATATCTCTATTCACGCGTATGCAGTAAAGTCTACACATTTACATTTGTATAAATTCGGAATTACTATAAATTTACGACTTTCAACGAACATCAATACAAAATAAAGCAATTTAAAACATCGTAAAAAATTCACAAAAGTATCTCGGGTTTTTCGTAATTACGCGAATTTGCACAAGCGGCTGAATTTAATCTCGAAAAATATCCTCGGAAAAAGGGTGAAACACGAGTCTGCTATTGCAGCGTATGTAGAGAGCCGCATACGCTCCATAGTTCACACTACACTCTTCAACTAGCCCCGAAATATTTCACGCCGCTTAAAGGTTAAAAATGTCCGTAGCCGGCCAGCCGGGCGGAAGTTCTGCGCGCGCGGTTTATAGCCGACTGAATTATACTCTTTCGCGGATCGTTTTGTTCGCGTGACGGCGTCCGTTCGCGTTCGAACGAGCAAAACGGTCTGCGTCGCGCCGTATATCACGTGTCTTTTTCGGCGGAAATCTCGACGCGCGTTCCTTCCCGTATCTCAGAGGGTGTATGGTGGTGTAGGGTCGATGAGAATCCCGGGGGTTCGTTGAGGGGGAGAGAGAGGTCGGGGTGAGACGTAGGTATCCTCGATTCTGTCGCGCTTTTCCCATTCCACTCCACCTTCCTTCCTTCCTCCTTTCCTTCCTTCCTTCCTCCTTTCCTTCCTTCCTTCCTTCCTTCCTTCCTGCGCTTTCACCGTGTGTTCCTTTCTCCATCCATCCCTTTCACCCCGTTTCCCTCTCGAGGCAACAGCAGGTTTATTTTATTTCTACGGATACCATCCGCTGACAGATGCTGCCGCATCGTCGGAAAAAGTCTCGGCTTTAAGCACGTGCTCCACATCACGCGTTTGTGTGCGTGCGTGTCGCGCTTACGGCAGCATGCCACAACGGAAATACGACGCGAAAAGAGACGCCCGTGTGACTCTTGGCAAGCGTGTCTTCGTTAATCGACTACGCGCGTTTATCCTTAACCTTAACATTGCGATGGAATCAGATTTAACACTTCGTGGACTGAGCTCATTAAGCTTCTTTTAAGCAATTCTTTTTTTAGAAATGCAATAGTTGTAAAAAAAAAAGAATAAATTTTTACATAGCTTTTCAAAAAGCATTTTTAAACACTGCTCGTTAATCAATCTATTTATTCATCCATTTATGTATTTCGTTTTTTTTACCCATTTAAAGCCTGAAATTAGTTTTAAATGTCTCGACAAAATTTAAACAAAGTTCTCAAAGATCTTTATGAAAAATGTTTTTTCTGGTAATTTCCCTGACACAATATACCGAAATCTCAGGGAGGACAGACAAACGGACTTGCAAACTCAAGAGTTCTAATATAAACTTTTCTTAATTAAACCGATAAATCGTGCGCAAAGACTCGATAAAAATCTTCGGTATTCCGTGCGCCACAACCTTCTTTGCCGCAACCCTTCTGCCGTGCTCACCATTCTTCTCTCTTTTCTTCTGAGCGACCTTCTTAGTGCGACGTTTATCTTTTAGGCAGCGCCCAGAGAACGCGGCAGATTGCCATCCGCAGCGGAATCGCAGATAAGCTGTGCGCGCGTCGGAGCACGTTTTCATTCGTTTGATCGCGCTCCCCGACGTTCCGCTCAGGAATGGCAATATACCGCGTTGCAAACGTCGACCTTCGTGATTCACCGGAATTCGTTTAAATTAAATCCTGCCGACAGAGAGAGAAAGAGAGAGAAAGAGGAGCAGGGAGGGCGCGCAAACGTACACGAATTACGCGAGCGAATAGAGAAAGTGTGGGTTTCAAATTTGCCCGGTCGCCGCAGCGAAGGGGAAAAAAAATTCGCTGCTCGGCGAGAAGCGGAGAAAGTAAAATGCAAATAAACGCCACGTTAGTGTATTTAGTTAGAACGCCGTAGTCAGCTATAGCGGAATACCGTCGAGTGGCCGCCGATATTCGAGTCAGCTCGACACACCGTTGGTAATAGATACTTGGCAAGAGTACTTCGTGTCGAATCGAAGTATTTTCCCAGACACGCCCGCTATATAAAAGGAAAAGGGCTTGCCTCAAGCGTCATGCGTTCGCTGCACGCATAAATGCGATGTACATAATTTTCTACACTTGATGGTTTAATCAAATCATTTAGTCATATTTGTTTCTACAATTTCATCTTCAATTCATATCTGTATTTTTTGTTTCATTCATTGATATTTATTAGTTGATTTGTACTTTTTTTCTTTCATCAGTTAAAAAACATTAGTATAAATATTATGTAAATATAGTAAATACATATATAAAATGTAAAATATTAAAGCATAACACTGTACACGCACAATATGACGTGTTCTAAAATATATCAATTGTTGGAAAACAAAAGGCGTTACGTAATACCACTCCGGTCACCAATATTGTGCATTTTCGATAAAATGCATTATATGAATCTCCATCAAGCGATTCAAATTGCAAATACAAATTACCTGGTTGCCCAATGTCGATATTTTTATATTAATTTCAAATAATCAATATTAGCGCAGCGTGCAGAACAAAACACGACGTGACAAAGCGCGAGCGAAATGACTGCTTGAAGCGTGTTGTTTTAAAACGGAGGAAATCGTAAGGAAGTGTTTAATCTACACTCGAAAGTTTCACCGCTCAACAGCGATTTGCGATAGTAGAACTTCGACGCGTAAAGTAACTATTAATGAGAGTCTGGTCAAGAGTTTTATTCTTTAAGAACGACTCTCGATAACAAAATTCTTCGGTGACTAAAACAAAAGTAACTTGATAGGACTCCATATTAAAGAGTTCTATTCTCCGAGGAAGGATCTCGATAATAAAACTCGAGCAGATACAGATTCTTAAAGGACGAGACAGCACTCGAAAGTTTCGTCACTTTCCGAAAGTGACTCTCCGCGGTAGAATTTTCCGATGAGAAAAACTTTATTCTAAACATGGCCGGGAATTTCATATAAAATAAATCTCCGCCCTTTCCGTCTCGCCTTGTAATTTCTTGTTCAGAGTTAAAATATGTTTAAACCAACGCGCGCGTTAAAATTATATAAGAATTACTTATATAAGAATATTTTACAATTTATTGTGATATATCTGGAGTAACGACGAATTTGCGATAATTAAATTATGATATCATCTATCAAGATGTAATGTATCTATCGCGATGCATGTATCTCGCAGTAACGTGGTAGTAAGCAAACCTGTTAAAGTAAATCAACTCCAAGGATAGGTTACATTGCCCGAAGGCGGAACATCCATAATAAAACTCGAAATTGTAAACTTAAGAGAAAACATACTCGAGCGAGTCCCCCGATCGATGCGAGATATAACTATCTGTTTGGCGACCTGATTCTGTCTAATTAGGCACATTTTCATTCGACAAGGCGACAGCTATTGCTAATCGCGTGCGTTCCTATCCATCATGCGGGCATATGCCGGAGATATGAAACACGACGAAGTCATTAAAGCGAACGTCGAACGAAAGACGCGATTGCTCACAGCTCGACGACGACGACGTTCCGTAGAAAGCGCGTCCGTCGTGTACAGATTTCTGCCATTTTTCAACCGGTCAAATGGTCCAGATATATTCCGCGCCCTTTGCAAGCTTGATTAGAGTATCCTTGAAAAGACGGGCTGTCGCGATAAAATCGAATTTACATCGATTCACTATACATAATCGTCTGAGCTAAGTTTGAAATAAAATATTCAGACATGTATAAACTTTCTATTTATAGAATTTATATAGAAATAATAAATAAATATATTTATATAAATATAAATATATTTATATTTGTTTATGGAAATGAACATATTTCCAGAAATAAAGCTCTTGACAAATATAACAAAATTTTAATAACAGAATTTTAATAAATACAATGAAATTGATAATAGAATAAAACCGTGTCCCTCGTTTAATTAAAAATAGATTCAATTTTTCATAAATTTTAATTTAATTATTTACATAAATATTTATATCAAAATACAAAAAAGTTACGAAAAAAATATTGAATGAAATTCTCATGTAGCAAAAATACATGCTAAAATATTCAAAGAATCTGTAAATGAATGAATTTTATCTTTACAGAAAGTTATCCTTTATACATATTTTATAAAACGAAGCTAGAAAATGACTCGAGGCTGCGTCTGAATAATCATTTTCATGAAAATACCGTTTATACAAATCGCGTTAAACAATTTATTCAGCACAATTGCCAATAGTGAACCGTGTAAATTCACCTTAAGTTACAAACTCGTACACTTCTCCCTTTCTTCTCGCTCTAATGATCTCTCGCGAGTATAACGATGGACCTGACGTTACATACATTAGTCGCAGGAGCCAAACAGGGGGAAGGGGGCCAGGGAGTATGCATCGAGTCAAGTTGCAGCTCGTTATTCGTTCGTAGCTGTGAGCGAGCTCCGCGAGAATTCCGCTGTTGCAGAATGCTCGGCGATCGGCGAACTCGGTTTAACATCTATCGAGATGTTGAATGTAGCACGTAGACGGAATAAAGAGCCGGTTTTATTTTCCCATCTGCTCGCCGCGGAACGCTGCGGTACGCCGCGCGAATTGAAGCGGCAGTGAAGCTTTTCCATCTGGTCCGCGTGGGAATGTGCAAGATAACGCGAAGAGAAGAGAAACACGCGGATTATGCATATTAATACTTTCCAGATGGGGACTTAAAAAAAAAAAAAAAAAAAAAAGCACCTATTCGCTTTATTAACAACGCCTTTTTCTTTTTCCACGCGAAGGTATATTTAATAATACGTCTTTTCAATTTCGTTCTTGACGATAAAGAGCATTAGAAACAGCGTTCATTGTTTATTTTAATATACTTCACAGCATTTTTATATTTTATAATACGATAGTAACAAAGCGAACGCTATTCATCGCGATAAGTCATAAAATCACTCGCTCGAAAAAAATCTACACGGGAGAAAAAATCTGTTTATCCTATTTCATTGATTGTGCAGGAATTCGCTTTGCGAAATGCACCTACGTAACTTATGGTTTCAATGTAGGCAAGAATTGGTGGCAGCGAGGAGAGAAAGAGGGACAGAGCGAGAGATCGGTGAAAATTCCGTTTTGATACGCGGATCATATCGCGAGCGGCGGCGATGCGCCGAATGTTTGGGTGAATAAATCTCGATAAATGGCGAACGGAGATTTATGAGAGGCTCGCGAAGCCGTGAATGCAATATGTATCGCGTGCGCGCGGTGCATCTTTTACGAGATATCCCGCGCTATCGGAGTCGAATATCCCTATAAAGAACTCGACGGCGCGTCCGCGATATCGGGAGTTAAGCGAACTCTCGGAATTCATAACTCGTAAGCGCTGTCGGAGCGAGGAGTGATCCCAACCTATCCCAGTTTCATAAATTTCGCCCGTTAAATGGCTTCGCGCATCAAGGGCTTTGGCGAGCTTACTCGAAATTATCGCTCTCGATGTTGCAGCGTGATAAGCGTAGCCTGAGGATGTGGTAATTTTATAGACGTGGTTAAAAATTCACTTATCAGTTACTTCGAAGTTTAGATACGGCTGTATTTTTTTCCCGCCGATATTACGGCGTGCATTATTGCTTCAACAGTTGTCACTATTCATCACTGTTTCCCGATCGACACGCACCGTTATCCCCCATGTATTTTTCACGCATATTTTTTCATTATATAAACATTTTTCCAAGCGTAACGTTTATTTTAATCATACGCTACTTAAGTTTCAGCCCCACTTTATTTTCACTCCCACGACAATTTATGCGACACTATTTATCGATTGCTAGATGACGAGTAATTTTATTGGACGGAGCATAAAGCTGCGCGGGTTCACATATATCCAGACGATCAATTCGATTATTATCGTACCGATCCAAGATCGTACGATCGTTCGCAGAGAAGCTGACGTGCAAGCTCGTCACGTTGAACATTTCCCGCGACATGACATCGTAACAAGCCGCGCGGCAATCCGGCGATCGATTACTGCGCGTTACGTTCGTATGTTCATCGAGTGTTAAATCGGCGCGATGTTGCGCAGAAGGACGTCGTGTCGTACGATGTCTGGCGCGATCGAGAAAGACACGACGCGCGTGTACGCATGAATGCGTGCAAACGCGTCTCACAGCAATCCCGGTGCGAGAACGGTCGTTTGTCACGACAGCCGAGCTTTGATGGAATAAAATTGCGCAAACAGGCTGAAAAGACGACCTTAAAAAACAAATCTGATCGTTCTCGCCCTTGTTTAACGCTACGTTTAATATCGAGATATGGTTGTCCGATCGCGTATAAAGAGACGCATCGAATGAGATGAGAATCAGATATGAAACAGATATATTTAGCGCTAAATGCGATTAGGTTTACCAACGATCTATGTTCTCGCTGCGGCATTTATTGCTAAATGCGGCAAACAATCCCTAATTTTATTCGCACAAAGACCACATTCGATGAAACACGACGCGAGAATCAGATAGCATCGCACATATAAATTTGCAATTGAATGTGACTGCTTGACATTTACGAGAATTGATCGCGTGAATTAATTATAAATCGAAGATCGCTTTCGCAACGCACTTTGATATCATAGTCGATGCTAACATCCTACTATAATTTGCTCGCGTTCGCCGAGATGAACGTGAGACGAGAGCGTGTGCAGGCGCGTTTAGCGTTGAACGCACGGTGAGAACCGAGAGACAAAGCTGCGAGGGCGCGAAACGGTGCGGCGCGGCGCGGCAGCTACGCGCTCGCCGTCGATTGCCGATGAATGACGGGGCCGTCATTAGTTCGTCGGCGTAGTCAATGGATTCATTGCTGCCTATTACGACGTCAAATCCTCTTGTACGATAATCTAGCGATAATGAGAGCTCGTTAAAGAAGGCCAGTGCATAACGGGCCGTATATATGCGCTCCGCTACGCTCCGCGTCGCGATACCAAGGAGAATCGATGCGTTCGTACGCATGACGCCTTCTCTATTCGACGTCCCCACGAGACCTCGCCCTTGATTCCCAGTCTCCCCCTTACCGTCGATCTCGACTTTCGACTACTTACGAATTCGTCGTCACGCCGTGGAGTTTTGTCACGAAGCGCGCGACTTCCTGCTGGCATTAAATCGAAAGATATTATTGTACGTTTTTAGCAGCGAAAGTGGCTGCTCGACTCTAATCGTTCATTCGTGCAGCGAAAAGATCTATGCGCTGTGCGTTAGAATTAGTCTCTCAAATAAAATAATAAAAAGAGAAGGGAGTTTTTGTCGCTATAAATCATGTGCCGTATCGGAAGATAAAAATATGTCACAAGTATTTCAGAAGACCCTTCCTTTCTTTCGGTTTCTGCAAAATAAAATTATTCCCCTAAAACTCGAATCGCGAGAATGCCCTTCGATACTTGATTGAGCGCAAGTCGGGAACTAGAAACTTTGTGGATATTCAAGAAATATAAAAATGTATTATAAATATTTCTGAAGATGCTTTCTTTCTTTCAGTTTCTGCGAAGAAAAATTATTCTCTCAAGATTAAATCGTAAAAACCCTCCAATACTCAATTGACTACAAATCGGAAACTAGAAATTTTATGATATTCAAGGAATATAAAAATTTATAATATTATAAATATTTCAGGAGACTCTTCCTTTCTTTTGACTTCTGCAAAATAAAAATATTCCCTTAAAACTTGAATCGCGCAAACTCTTTGATACTGAATTTGCAAGTCAAAAATTAGAAATTTTATAATATTCAAGAAATTTCGCGTTTTTCGTAAACATAATTTTTCGTCGTCAATCCGTAAGAACGACTTTGTCACAACTTTCGAACCTATCTTTCATCTTTATAATTTTTAATAATGCGATTCTGTCGTTTTTGTATGTTAATGTGCCGCATATTCGGGAAACGCATCACGCAACTTTTCGATGCATTCATGAAAGAACGTGGCAGCAGCAGTTTATGTAATCCGAATTGGCAGACACGTTTCCGGAATGCGATGACCGAGTTTTCACCTGTGGACACGCCGGACACGCCGGAGGAATCGCATCGCCGGCTATTTTCCCAGATATAAGCACCCGTGGACCGCTACGTTTCCGCAAAGTGAATTATCCTTCGTAGCGCGTGGTCGGGAATAGTTTTAGTGCCTTCGGCAGGCACCGCTGTCCGCGCTCGGCAACCGTTTTGCAGCTCTCGTCGATTAATCGCCTCGTAGTCCACGGAATCCAGGCGAAAGCGACGACGATAATCGCTTCTGCTCTCCCATTAAACAGCACGCGGGAAATTCCGCTCCCTTCCCTTCCTCGCTCTTTCTGCCGGCCGGAAATCGTCGCGACGCGCGTATATGTAAATCTGATAAATGCGCGATCGCGAGCTCAATGATATTCGCGTTGTATCGGCATTTTCCGATATCCAGCCAGTCCCGCTAGGCTGCCGACGGCCGGATAATATTATCGATATCGTCGAAAAACGAGCGCTACGCGACGCACTGGCGGGCTGTGCTCGTCGACACGGTATTTCGGTTGTTAATGCGAAATATTCAAAACTTGATACCTCGGACCGCTCGCCACTTTTAGGGCCGCGTCCGAATTTCCTGCACAATCGCCGCGATGCGTGTGACAGTGCTCGCAAATTTTATCCTCGATTTACGTCGCGCGTACTCGGCTGATCGACGGGAAATATGTTTCTATTATCGTTCGCGCGGATACGCAACGGGACGCAAGTTAATTCCACATGATTTGACGTTTGCTTCGTTGTTAAAATAACGCAACCGCGTGCGCGAACGCGCCTGAAATTACACGTCCACGCCGTCAACACGATGTTCTCCGAATTTCCGGAGTAATTGGCCGGAGTAATTCCGCCGTAATTGGCAGTTACGCGTACTTTCCACTAATTAGGTATCGTCGCAAGTAATAAACGCATCGATATACGCGCGTTCACGTATGCCTCATTAAGATGGTATTATAAAGTCTTCGAGTATTGGCTTTCAAAGCTTCCAAAGACGTCGTAAAATCTTCCCAAAGTGCATTGTGCGCTTTGGAAAAATATGTAAGGAAAATAGAAGCTCGCGCGTTTTCTCTTGACTAAATTCTTTCAGGAACTTTAGGAACAATCTTTTCTTGGTGAAAAATACGATTAGACGTTGAATTTTTACGCAATTTTTCAATCTTCTACATCTCACCAAGAAAATTACTGTACAGTTTCCTCGATATTACCCTAATAACTCTCTTCCGTAATTGAATGAGATTTTATTTTCACTCGGTGATCAAAGTGAAATATAAGTATACCGATTCCGCACGTGATCGTAAATCTTTTTAATGCACATCGAGGTGGCCACGACATCGCGATGCGTTTTCGCCAAGATTTCTACTCGCGCGCCGCCGACTCAATTCCACGCTCTCGGCTGGATATTCCTCGTCAGCGATCGTACTCGGGCGTCCAATCTGGTCATGCAAATTTGCCGTTGGTTCACGTGGATGTACGACGACCGATCATGATACGTCGTCGAACACGCGATGCGTAGGCGTCGACGCGACGCCGCGCTCAGGTAGTCGCATTATTCGCGCGTCCGCGTCTACGATGATGAGTCATCCGTTGTTCGTAAATTTATTCGACGCGCGCGATATATGTATATACCGGTCCGTGTCGCGGCGTCAACCGGCTGCCGATGCGGTGTACGATAGCGCGCGCAGATGCGCTCGAATACCTGTCGAGTGAGTGACGACGGGGGGATACGCGGCTAAATCGGGAATAGGGGTGAGACGACGACGAGGACGACGAGGACGACGACGACGACGACGACGACGACGACGACGACGACGACGACGACGACGGGATATGAACAAGATAAGGCGCACGTTATGGAACATCTCGTTCCGAAGATAGGAAATCCGCTATCGCTTTTGGTTCGTTTATATAGAATTCATATCTCACTTTTAACATTAAATATTATAGTTGTCTGAATCTGAGATTTATCTCATGTAAGCGTAATTCTTGATCCTAGCAGAGCTAACAAGGCATCTTAACGAGAAATATATTCTGCCATTTCTACTTTCGCTCAATTGATGTCGTAATTATGGATTATGTGTTTTATAAATTTCCTTTATAGCTTTATATGAGTTTTCTCTACAAATTGGACAAATTTGTAAAAATTTGATTTAATTCGACATGATTGATTTAACTTTAATCTAGTTTCTGTTATAAAGATGTATTGTCCAAATATATGTATGTTTCGGATATAATTCAATAATTACATTTCATTTCCAGGAATTCGCATGTCAATGATAAATGATTTTATAACTAAATGTTTACTGTTTAATGTTTACAAATAGAGATTAATTATCGTACAGCACGTAACTATGCAAACTAATGCAATTAATTTATGTCACCAAATTAGTTTGTTATTTGATACAACTGTTATTGTGTTAAATTATCTTGTTATTTAATGCACTATTCGCAACAAATTAAATGGCCTTTTGCATTCTCTCTACCTCAAAAATGTTTTTTTGTGCAGCAAGATAGACGAATGAACGTAACTGAAAGTAAGCTGCCATAAAACAGAGCATTATGCCCCGAAGGGTTAAGACCCCTCGAAGAAAGGGTGTGTTTAAAATAAGGGTGTGTCGCGTAGGATTACTTTGCCATTAACTCCGAGCTATGAGGGTAGAATATTACCGTCGCTTTGTTCTTTCGCAGGTCGACGCACGAGTTAATATAAAACTAACACAGTGTAGATAATACATAAATATATGTGCATCGGTATCTGTGTTAATACCATTCGCGTTAAATTAATGAAAAATTCTGCAGAGAATCCACATACTAAGTATAATTAGTTCTATTTAGCATTTCGTAATATAAAAAAATTGTATTTTACTTTTTGAAAAGCAACCTCATAAAAAATTATCCAACCTTTGTATTCTTAATCTGGTACATTTTGTAGTACTCGTTTCTCTTTCCTTCGTCATATATTTTGAAATCAACAAGGGAGTAGCGAAATTTCGTAAAATTCATAGTAACACAACAAAGCTTTAAACAGCTGCAAGATTTATGGTAACACAATTCTTGATGCCGCAGGCCTGATATTCGCTGATTCGAATACTGGAACTATACATGTGGTATGTTCAAAATTGTGCCTCTGAATCGCGACGTGTACTAATGTGCACAATACCCGAGATATACAACATGAGCGTCATACCTAAGCGCGCGTTTGTGTGCGTTCTGCATGCCGATGCGGTAGCCGCTCATCCCTCTCTGTATCGAGGTATGCGTTTCGCGAACTGCAGCTGCAGAGAGAAGGCGAGTCCCGAACAATGACCGTGAGTCCAACAATCACCGCGAGAGGAATCCTGATGAAATAATACCGCGGCGTGCCGGCAGGCTTGGGCTTGCCTTGATTTTTATCCTCGCCAAACGACGTATCGCCGTCGCGCGCGAAGCCATGTACATCGTGCATTCTAAATATATTCGCGAATATATTTAGTCACTCGCGACTCTGGACGTAGAAAGATTCGGTTTTAGTCTGTTGTTGCCGAACGCCGAGTTAACAATAAACGCAAAGTTCTAGATACTTTTACAGATTAATTTGGATTAGGGTCAGATCCTCTGCATAATTCAGGATTAGAGTTACATCTTTGTTATCAGCACGAACACAGATCTGGAGTTCAACTCATAATCTTCAGGGCGACTAACACAGTTTAATTAGACTTATCTTTTTCAGCGGGAGTACGGGTTTTAGTATAATCCGTGATATAAATTTTATAATATCGCTGACAAAGTACAACCACGTTGATTGAACGAAATGACTCGGCTTCTGACGTCGCGGCCCGCGTTGACTTTTGCAATATGCAAATTAATTGGCCTCGGCACTCGTGACGCTTATCTATAAACTGCGAGTTACAGTTTCAAATTACACGATGTTAGCGTTCGCGTAGAAAGATACTACAAGATCGAACCACGCGAGTCACGCGAGAAACGGCCGCGAACCAAATCACGGTTTTGCGTGAAGCGGTGACGAAATGCGCGGCGACACGTTATTTGCTTTCAACGACTCTTTGTGAAACGCAAATTAATTGATTGCGGCTTGAGATGCTTATATAACCGTTATTTGAGACCTCGAATTATCATAATAACTCTCGAGACCGGCTATCGGGTAACGATCAAACTGCCTTTCCACGCGATCGGGCACAATGAGACGTATTATTTCATTCCCTACGGAGGTTTGTGGCATGCGTATTGATAAATGCATATAACAGTTCTGCTCCCGCTAATTCCCAATTACGCGTGCCATATATTACCGTAAACCGCAAGAATCAAGTTGTCCGACTTACGTAACGACTACTGGTGATACCGCTCGAGTATTACCCCACATATTTTATCAGTTACATAAGTTATACACATGTACGCGATATGCAAAGTATCTTAGATTTATTACACTTTCCTTCACGTATGGAGGATACTCTAACCAATTTAGAGTTGATTTATTCCGAGTAGAAATAGGAGCTACTCTTGGTTTTTGAAAAATACTGAAAATTTTAACATTTTTGCAAATTAAATATAAAAAATACACAATCTCATTCCTCACTTATTTTCAAGTAAATTATTGATAATTATTTTTATAGAAATTAATTAAAATAACGTTAAAAAAATGAGTACCCAAAATTAATTTCTAAATCTTTAAAATAAAGAAAAAAATACATTGAGTATTTTTGTAAAAAAAAATTGTATTTTTTTTCGAGATCTTATTTTTGATTATCGATACTTTGCCCGACCACCTGCGTGTTGTTGTACTAAATACCGTTCAAGACACCGTACGGTCTCATCGATGAATTCCAAGGAACAGTTGTGGCAGGCGGAACGGCAACGGATTCGCGGCGTGCATATAATAGCCGCGCGTCGAACGGCCGATCGATCGATTGCGGCGTAGCCATAGAAACGATCCGGTCGTCCCTGATGATCGATGAATAGTACGCGATTGCACGGACGGTCTATTGCACGCTAGGTCCTGTCAGCGCGCGCAACATCGTGTGTATCTTCGGGACCCGCGCCTCCTCGTCTCGGCTCGTCTCGTCTCGTCTCGTCGTTATCGCGCAGAGGAAACTGTTATGCCTTCGGGGTTGCGTTACTCGAGACAGTGGAAAGATAGCCTGTCTAGATACCGACCGACCGAGGAAACGCGGCCCGAAGGAAACATTTGTCTCCCCAACCCCGATAATAATTCGCGCCGCTGAAATTCGCTGAGCTTTCGGATTCGCCGTCGCGGAATTGAGACGTTCTCGCGAGTATCTCCGGCTTCGATGCTGAATTGCACGATTCTCGGACGCGAAAGAATAATGATTGTTTTGGGATAGGAGTGAGAGGAGGAGGAAAAGGAGGAGGAGGAGGAGGAGGAGGAGGAGTGGGTCGACACGCCGAACGTTTCAGAATCGTTTCTCAATAGAAGCATTAACAGCTGCAGTATCAATAAGAGAATCTCGTCCTTTGGTTCAATCGAACTAGACGCTATTTCTGTAGAAGCTCAAATGACTTAATATAGAATAATTCCACAAAACAGAGCACTAACTCTCTCCACAAATAATCCGTCTCTTAAATTAGATTGAAAGAATTTGTAGATGAAAGAACATCCGGCCGCGGTACGTCGCGTATTACGCCATCGTTTAAACTTTAAATACTCATGCATTGACTTCAGTAAGATCAGGAAGATCCCAATTGGCAGTGACGCATTCACCGACGGTCGAGCCGGGAGTAACTCGAGCGATTACGCCTCGCTTTCACATACGGCTATCATAAATAAACTAATTGCAATGCCGGAATTAACAACAACGCGCATGAAAGCGACCGCGGTGGTTAAACCCTGATTTGACTTCTATGTGTGACAATCCCCACGCGTCCTACGATTTTATGAACCGCAAAACAACGCATCGATATCATATTGTCCCATATACTGGGTGTTGAAAAATTTTCATTTTTCCCTTCAAATCTGAAATCTTTGATCGATCTAAATTCCATAATTTTGTCTTATAATTAAAATAATTAAATATCTCATAATTAATCCGCATACAAAAGTTGTATGTCGTTTTTTTTTTCAAGCAAGATTTTTTAAAATCAATTAAGGCGGCAAAATTTTGTCATCCAATAAAGTTCGGTAATTTCTAACAGCCTTATAACTTTTCCATTTTTCGATTATAATAAAAACAAAATTGTACCTCTTCACAGATTAATTAGAATCCGTGAAAGAAATTCCAATAGTTCCAGAACACGTTGTATTTTAAGCGCGATCGATATCGCACCGCAATTAACGGGAGTACCCCAGCAAACATCATCGGAGCGTCATTATCGCTTTCGTGAAAGGGCATCGCGTCGCCAAGTGCAATGCGCGATTCATTACCTTATTGATTGCATGCTTTCGCAGTAACAGACTGATTTTCGCTGCGGATTGGTTTGCATCAGTCTCAAAGTCATTACCATCACGCGTGCTGCGTGATTGACTTCCGAATCTCGATGTACCCGTTGTACGCGTACAATGTACAGTGGATGTGATGTTCCGAAAAGCCGCCCATCACATTTTCCTATACGCTGTTACGATGATTAAACACTCGCATGAAATACACAGAACAATTACGAAATTATAATTTCTAAAAAGAGTACAGAATAAATTAGCAATAAAATAAAAATCGTATTAAGCTCAATTTTTGCCGTTCGCTTTTGTCGCTATTTACTATATCCGCTTTTATAATACAAAGAATTTCCGAGTATCTGATTTTTAATTTTGCAAAAGTTTCTGCATATCGAAACTCCTCGTTTATTTGATCTGCCTGCTTGATATCACACGAATAACATCTCTCTGAATCGAAATTTCTCGTGGGACGCGCTGTGCGTGTATTTATGGTGTTCCCATCGTGGCGACGTGTTCGATCAGAGAGAAACATCACCGGCGATCGCTCACGCTTCTCGCTCAAATTCGCGTGCGATTCATCTCTAATTATGCCGCGCTCGTTCGATGCATGCCAATGCGCTGCCGCGTAAACATCGCCACGAGACTCTCTCTCTCTCATGTTCGTCCTTTGATCGCCGAGCCGATATCCCTTCTCTTCCGGTAGGCTTGTAAAATAGCGCCTAACCAGCGTTATCGCGGTCGTAATTACACCGTAACTGCGTTTTTTTCTTGTCTATCTCGCCCGTTTAAATTTCTCGCAAAACCGGGAATTCTTATTTTACGCCGCGATGCGCGCGTCGATTTATTTCCGCTCGATTTCACGCACAAGCGTATTCAGCCGCGGGTTTAAAGCGCATATAAAGAGAATAAATTCACGGACTAAATGAGTTTCCGAATTCCGACGAAATGTCGTTTATATCGCGGTGAATTCTCGTTTCGCTTCGTTATCAGGCCGTTTATTTCCTGTCATTCGCGTTTCAAACTCACATAATCCAGCTTAATTGTATTATTAATTATTAATTCGTTTAAGCAACAAATAAATCTATTTCTCGCGGATGGTTGATTGGTGCATTGCTATAGTTTCTAGTTTACGTCAGTATTTTAGCCGGTGTACAATATTAACAAAGAGGAGTACCACATAATGTAGAAATGTCAAAGCGCTATTATCATTGTTATACCCGTTGCAAGAGATAGAATATCAAGTTATTTCCGTTGCAATTCCATTTGTGAATAAATAAAAACTTAAAAAAAAAACTAATGAATCAAATTAACTAATAATTAACTTTGCATATATTCTAGAATAATACAATTTTAGGACATTGATTTATTAAATACACATGTCTCGATTATCTGCGTTGGAAAATACCAGTCCCGGGGAAAGTTATATACATATATATATATATATATATATATAGTTAAATTTCATAACCAATATATAAGAAAAATGATATTCTTTGATTTTAAACATTCAAGTTTAATAATCTTGAAAAGAGAAAGTAACAGAATCGCATATTATATAAAAGCTATGTGAATATTGTCGAGTTCATCTTTTCTCTCTTACGAAGTGCAGGAAACGAGTCGGATCTCGTTAGCACGCACCGCTTACCGATTCTTTCGATCGACTCGAGCAGTCGCATAATTGTCATTAGAGATGCGGTTGCCTTCCCCCGCGGCCACGTACGGCTCGCATCTTCGATGAACTACTCCCGCTCGCGACTCTCGCGGTCCGGCGAGTACCGTCTGCACGCGAATACTGCCGCCTCTCAGCCGTTCCGACTAATTAAACGACATTTAAGCGAGCGGAAGGCAAGCGGGCATTGAAACGTAACGACCGGCCGCGATTCATGCAAATTCAACGACTTCCGAGCCAAGTGTTTCCTCCCAACCACTCCTCCCCCCTTCGGCTCGCTCCCCTTTCTCTTCCGCGATAGGCGTTCTCAAGTATGCAGGGTGAATCGCAGAGATTGGGAATACAGAGAATATGGAAACGCAATCGATTTTTCCAAACAAAAATATCAACCCCGAAAAATAATTCAATCACGATTTTGATTTTGCAAAAACAAAATAATTTGATGAATTAAATTTCGACAAATGTAAATAAGTACAATTTTAACTAAAATTAAGCTCGACAAACATTTCATATAGTGTGTAAAAATAAACATTAAAAGTTGCTAACTAATTATGATTTCCGATTCAATTTTCATCAAAGAGAGATCGACTTCAAATTCAATCGAGAATATATCATCAATTCTTCAGCTTCACGGATCCGCCTTAGTATATAACCACGTTACAATTCTATCTTCCTTCGAGCTCCAATCTTCGCGTATTTTCCCGTTTCCTTCGCAGTTAGAACGTGAGCAGCTCTAGCTTTGTAACGCGCGAACGAAATCACAGTAAATGTATCTCCGGCGAACGACGGTCGACCTCAAGCTAACCCACCGAAGAAGCGATTCGACCGAGAACGGCCTCGACTTAACCTCGGCAAAGCAAACCGAAAGAGCGGTAGTACGAATAGAATAGTCGGAGAAATTAATGTGTATGAAGTTAGCCCTACACTTTAATAAAATTAAAATAATCGAAATTGTACTGCATTGTACTAGTTTTGTACCAAATTGTACCGTAGTTAATTTTTTGAAATCACGCGTGGATTTCCAAAAAATCAAAATTTTTGAATTTTTTAAGTAGCCCCACACTTTTCGAAAAATCATTTTTTCTCGACTGTACTACATTGTACTAGTTGTACCGAACATTGTACCGTTTGAAAAAAATTCCTAACAAATTTGGATTTTGAGAAAAACGAGAAAATCGAAACATTTTTGACATTATTACGTAATTACGGCAAATCGGCTATTTTTTAAGATATCGAAACGCGGCCAACGGGGTTCGAAAGAGAATCGTTTGTACCGGTTATAAATAAAAAAAATTTTCAAAAAAATTAGGCCTGTTGGCCGCGTTTCGATATCTTAAAAAACAGCCGAGTTACCGTATTTACGTATTGTTAAAAATTGGAAAATTCGGTACTTCCGGTCCGGTTGAGATGCAAACGAAATTCAAAGCGGTACAAACCGGTACAAACGATTCTCTTTCGAACCCCGTTGGCCGCGTTTCAATATCTTAAAAAATAGCCGATTTGCCGTAATGTCCAAAATTTTTCGATTTTCTCGTTTTTCTCAAAATCCAAATTTGTTAGGAATTTTTTTCAAACGGTACAATGTTCGGTACAACTAGTACAATGTAGTACAGTCGAGAAAAAATGATTTTTCGAAAAGTGTGGGGCTACTCAAAAAATTCAAAAATTTCGATTTTTTGGAAATTCGCGCGTGATTTCAAAAAATTAACTACGGTACAATTTGGTACAAAACTAGTACAATGCAGTACAGTTTCGATTACTTTAATTTTATTAAAGTGTGGGGCTAACTGCATACACATGAGAAATTAACCAACGGCGAACGAGTTAACCGAAGTCCCATCGATACGATGGAAAGCTCTCGTTCGGACTACGAGAGAGTGGAGAATCTGTTAACCTTTAGTTACTATTATTGCGACCTTTATTCTTATGCGGAACAGTGAATGTAGAGAGGACTCAAATGCACGAGAACGAGCCGGGACGTAACATTATATGTAACGTTAACCGTATGGTTAAACATAATTTGCTCCTCAGATAAATGCGGAATGTGGAATGCGTGTTACGTTATAATATACATTGTAATGTGCATATAATTTACATTTGGTTACGTATAGTACATCTCGCACTTAGGTAGTTACGAATTCTCTCGTGAGGTTTATAATTCGCGGTGCTATTTATCTCATAATGGTGCAAATAAAAAAATGCATGTATGCGAAAAAATGTTGTTAAATAGTTTTTTTGGTCAAATTTTTGTTCTTGATAATTATTAATACTAATTTATTTATTATAATTATATTTAGTATTAATTAAAGAATAAACTATCTATAATATATATTTACCTGCTATCTTTTTGGATATCTTTTTACAAGTTATCTTCTAAAATATATATATACTTTATCATAATAAATGCAATAATGTTTCTTATAAGTTTTAGTAAAATAACTACAGTCAATACTTCTTTCCAAATGAGAAAATTAGATAGTAATGTTACTATCACGCAAATAATTGCAGTAATCGATAATCGAAACTAAAGGAACAGCGAAGCTATTTTTCGTCATAAAGTTTGTATTACCAAGAGAGAAAGAAGGTAGGTCAGTTCGGATTTAGCTCGCGTGAATAGTTAAAGAGACATTCCACTTTCGTGCATTTTTTATCTCTCGAATAATCGGTCAAAGTTGAAATTTGAGTTCTTATCAAGATGTACTCTGCAATACTTTGATATTTCGCGAGCTTGTAATAAACAAAGTTATTATGCAGAGTAAATAAATATCATAAAAGTTAGTAAAAAACTAGCTATTTGAAGCATACAAGTTTAATTAGGTAAATGTTATCAGTATGTCGTAAGATTTCTGCGAAATGTGGTCACGTAAAACCGACTACCGCAACCAAAAAAAATTTGAGAGCAACAGCTATACAGCTGTCCTTATGTCGCGTAGCAAGTTTTATGAGATTAATCTCTGTAAATCCCCATAAGAAGAACAATATATCTAAGAGCTGCTCTTTCATTTATCCGACTGAATGCTAGGCAGATTTATTACATAAATACTTCAAACGAGTATAGACACGATGGTGTGAAATGCGCTCATACATTCAGAACTAGCGTTGCATACAAAATACGTGAAATATTATGTATGAGTATTTTCCGACTTTCCAATGCATTTCATAACTGTCGAAAATAGAACTACGGTAATATCACATATTAGCAAGTGTTTCGCTCGGCCCGATTCCGACCCAGTTTCAGTCATGTGTTTGCGTTTTGTATGAATATTTTGACGGTGATGACGTACTTTTAACGAGAATAGACGTTTAAAATAATTGTAACCAAACGAACGATACGAACAAGTTGTCGCGTGTTTCTGCAACGAAGGCGCGCAACCGTGGCGCGCGAGGTTCAGCAACGCGATATTAAAATTAATTGCAATCATAAAATCCTTGACACGCGTGTATTATTTCTTTCCCCAACTTGTGCGCCCGCGGACTCACGTCGTAAAATCCCGGCGAGACTGGGTGTGGGATGGGAAAGCAGAGGGAGAACCGGGAGCCCGTTCCAATGGTGTGTCATTAGTTAACCGAGGCCGGGTTAATCGGAGGCCGTCCGTTAACCAGAGTTGTCGATACGAGAAACGATAGTACCAATCGTTCGGAGACGAATTCCGCTACGGCCGGAATTCGCTCGTCGCGTCGAGCGATCCGAAGCGTTATTTATCGTGCACTCTGGAATTTATCGGGACTGTTAATTCGGTAAAAGCCCATCCATCTGTATATGCCATTGGCAGAAGCATATTCTCAAACCGACGTATCCGACGTCCAATTACCACATTTTTTTACCGCATCAGTTTCTAACATGGTCTCTAACAATTGTATGAAAAATTACAGGAAATATTTCTCTGCAAATTTCGCGATTAAATTATTGCTAATTATTCGTAAATATTCTTTTATCAAATATTTGATTGAATGTCACTTAAATTTCCGATATTAAAATATCTTGACAGACTCCGTGTTACTGTTAACAAAAAGTGTATTTAAAATTAAGCAAAGAATAAAGTTTTATTAATTAAATCCTTTTTTTTTTTTTTAAAAAAAAAAAAAAAAAAAAAGCGTATTCTCAGTTCGCAATTAATTCTCTTTTTCTCCTCTTTTATTTACCGCTGCCTCTGAGGAACTCGAACAACCAACTGAATTGCTATACCGTCGCAATAGAAATCTTTAATTTCAGTATTTTACACGTTCGAGGCTTCTCATCCTCGTTTCAGTTACGAGCCTTCGCTCGAGACTTCAAAGAAAGCCATTCCTTTCTCATTGTCCAAATATTTAACGGGGACTCGCTCGAATCTATCGATGTTGAGGTGCAAGCTCGTCGGGGAGACACGCCCCGCTCGCGAATCGATCGCGACCTTCGAACGCGGACGCGTTTCGGCCGGGAGCGTTCGGCAGTATGAAATGAAAGAAAAAAAGAAAAGCAAGGACGAACACGCCGGTAAAAGCAACATGCGCCGGAACTGCCGCGAAACAAGGACAACATCCGAGGGGGTGGTAATAAGTTTTGTCGTACGGTGCGAGCGGTTCGCGAGCATAAACTTGCAGTCGGCTCTGACACACGTGCGCCAATCGTAAATCGCGCCCGACCCGCCTGCAACCCGCCGCTGCGAGAGCGACCCAACTTTCGCGAGCCAACGTTACATACCGCTCTCCATGTTGCCGAACGCGAATTCAATTTGTTGCAGTTTCGCCGATAGGAGGGTTTCCCCACTGCGACGTGTCACCTCGCCTAGCAGCGTCGCCCAAGCTCATTGCGGATTAAAGGTGACGGTAATTCGGTCGCGAGATACGAGAGTTTCGGAGAGCAAACAAGAAACAAGTCCGCAATTTGCAAAGTTTGCTCAAGTATCGAGTCATGCATAAAGTATAAGATTGCTCCACTTATATTCCTTTGGGTTTCTCGAGTAATGGTGTTCAGATAAAAGAAAGTTAATGAATAAATAATTTCTTTATTGATGTGAGAAACTATCGAGGACACGAGAGACACGTGCGCAAAGAGAAGTATGTGTACAAAAAGGAGAAGTAATATCAAGAAACAATAAACTACACAGCAGATGTAGCACTCAGTTATAAGCTGTTTCGCAATCTGAGCAAAAACTAATATGATATAACCGTAACTTCTTGTTCCTTTTAAAACATCATAAGCATCGAAAAAGAACTTGAGAAATGCGTTTCATTTAAAAGGTGAAATTATTTCAACAATATTCGATGAAACTTTATAATTGCAAATACAGTTATCGTTGAATAATTATTTATCGAACTGTATTTAGTATTAGATTGTTTCGCAAAGTTGCGAGATTCCAAGATAATTTTAGCAGATATCGGCTTGTCAGCCTTCAATAATCAATCGCCGAAGAACTTTGTGAAAGAGCAGAGCTATTTCCGACGAGCACGCGCGCGTATTATAAACCCCACGGATATAACATGCTAAAAGTTCGTTGTATTACGTAACTCTACCTTCCGTATCCCTTTCTATCTACGTAGGCGCGCGTACGTACAATAATGTCGCCTCCATCCTTACAGCGCGACGCGGAGTCTACTTCCGGAATAGCAGTCGGTAATTTGGCTCTAAGCGGGCAGGTCGCTTATCCGCATCAAAGCGGAAGAAAATATTCTCGCCGACGGAAGTCGCCGGAAGCTCATCAATTTTTCGAGAACCGCCCCCCGATCGACTTCACCTCGCGTTTCTTTGCGGCGCGGCGCGGCGGTGGCGGCGACTTGCATGCTGTACACGTTCGACGGTACATCTGTTCCTCAACGAGGAACGAGACAAGATGCGCTCTTTTCGCGATACACAGACTGACACTTTGAAGATACGAGAAAGGATATTTATGTAAAATACGGGGTGTCGCGCGTGAGACTATCGACATCCTTTCCCTCCACCGGACTGTTCCATCGATTTACGATGGAATTCTGCTCTTGGCGAAAATTCGATTCGCGAGTTTACAGTTAAAATTCTTTTTAATTAAGCCGCAAATTAAGATTCCGCTCAAGCAAAGTTGGCTTGAATGTAACCAGCGAATAAGTTTAAACGCTATCTATTCTCTTTTTCCTCCTAAGAACTTTAATTCGCCTTCAACTCGAAGAACTATAAATTGCTTCGACATTCTTGTCGAGGAAAAATCGACTCCGGCTTCATCGAGCGATAATAATTTATATCGACCGACGGAAGTTGGCGCGATTCCATCGTTTGTCACTGTAATACCACACCCGTTCGGCCTGTAATTATATGCCGGATATTTGCTTTATTTACTCGATAAATGTACAACTTGGCGTTGCCTTATCCGTGAAATACAATGGAGGAGTTAACTCGCGCGCTGCCTCCTCCTTTCTAAAAGGAACATAATTTCACGTCGCGTTTTCTATGATAAACGGTTCGAAGATCTCCGGTCAGCGATATACTGCAAGTTTAATTTCTATTAGGGTAAGCTGCAGGAAGACGTCCATATTCCTGCTGGCTGGTTGGTGCATGCTACCTGTACGCTGCCGGGACAATGCATCATTCTCCTCCTTCCCGTGCATCTACCCAGATAGATGGCAATTTGGTTGAAAGTGGAGAGAGAGAGAGAGAGAGAGAGAGAGACTAGGAGCGCATGCATGAACCGGAGTAGGCGTTTCATCGACGTAGTTTGCAAGCGACCATCAATTTCTCGGGACATCCGAGAACGAGCGATCGGCTAATCGACCTTGATCTTTCCACATGCAACCCCGTAGATCTCCTCGCTCCACTTCGTCCGTGACACGTCGCGCGACGTACGACATCGCGCATCGATTATGTAACGTATACGAGAAATTCCGATGTTCGAGATACGTCAGTTCCCTTGCCTGTGTGAATCTATTTACAGCAATTTCCGAAGACGAACATCTTGACTGAAGTATGGATATTACAAGGTGAATTAAGAAGAATAGTTATTTTAGTTACAAGATATTGATAAAACTTGCATTATAAACGACTAAAGTTTTAATGATATCAGTGAGAGGAGAAAATTATCTTTAAAATCTCTCTCTTTCACTCCTCTTCCTCTCCCCAATTAAGTCTACCCAGATTATTTTACGTTCATGCAATTAATGCACATGATAATTGCACGGTTATCCAAATATATAACATCAAAGATTAAAAAGTTGCGAAAGAAAAAAAGATTGGAGCGTTTGATTTCGCCGGCAACGTACAAGTTTAATATATTCATCGATATTTTCGCGCAGAATAAAGCCTCGATTCTTCGAGAGAAAAATTATTGTACCCACGCAAATTCTGCCTTTCACCTTAACTTCTCAAGCGCCGTCGATACTGCCCTTAATGGACCGGATCGATTCTTAATGAAAAAGAAATCTCATGACCTCGATTTAATGGCTATTCTTCTTCGGCAACAGATTCGAAAATCAAAATTCCCCCCGAAATGCAACAACGATTGCTTCATTCCTGCGTCGCGTGGGACAAAGCGCGCGACGCGTTCGCTCTAACGATTCCATTCCCTTTTATTCGGCGTTCTTTCGAGCGTACGAGCTGCATACGAAGGTAATCTATCTACGGAATAGCTTTCGATTCGATTTCAAATGGAGCGAATTAACGGCAGATCCCCCGACTACGCGCACCGTCACGACGAGGAAGAGGGACGAGAAGTCCTCGGACGTCCATCGATTTCCCCGAGGCGTGGAAAAACGCCCGGATATAACGAGAAGTATGTGGCGTCGTTCGGGACCGCGTCGTTTCTTACGGACGTGTCCTTTTCACGGGGATACGTCTTCTTCCTCCTTCTTCCTTACCCCATTTGCCCTGACGATTCGATCGCGATGGCTCGACCACGCATCGTTTGTCACACGGCCAATCGCATTACCGCGTTCACTCGCAAGCGATAAGTATACCGCGTAAGTGGACAACAACGCTGAGTGAAATCGACGATAAGTACGCCCGGTAAAACGTTCGATCGCGAAAGTTCGTACTTCGTCAGTTATCTATCGAATAAAATTGAAGCTCGTTCGGAACAGTTAATGGCGCTTGTCGCAACACTTGGTAACTTTACGATCATCACGCTATTTTAGTAATATGCCGTTCCGTCGTACGGCGACGCGGTGAAATGTCGATAACGTAAAATTTGCACGGAATTTTATGTGGTATTTTATATGACCCAAATTGCTCTTGCGCGAGAAGAAAATTTCCAACGATAAAAAACTTCGTATTTCAGGACGAGCCGCGGCGCGTTCAAAATTCTTTTGCGTTCTTCGTACGAGTAAAATGTCATAAATAAATCTTTTTAGAGATTTTATTTCCCCTTTAGATTCTGTTCGTCAAAGTTCGGTGATTTCGTCCGCGCATCGAAATTCACGGCAATGGAGACGACTCTATCCGTACAAGTTCCACGTAGTGACGTAGTCGAACAGTATCAGAAGGGGGAGGGCGTATAACACGCGCGCGAGGGACGCGATAGATACGGACGCCCTTGTCTACGAGGGAAGGCAAAGATTTATGATGCCGGTGCGTCAGCTCGCACGTCTCAATTTCGGGACGCCGCCGTGAGAGTCAACGGGAGCCGGAGCCCTCTCTCTCTCTCTCTCTCTCCCCCTTTGTTGCTCGTCGTGCCGAGGACGCGCGATAAGAGAAAGGTACGGCTACCGACGGCACAAAAATAAAAGAAGGAAGAAGAGCCGACGAGATAGCGGCGGATGGGCTGCGAGCAGGAACGAAGCGCGGAATTAATCCGACCGGCGTTTCCCTCTCTCCCTGTATACGCGCTTCCGTTTCCGTCCCGGCCGTACTTCGCCGGAAAATAGTTTCTACCTCGGACTCCGACAATGGAGTAATTATTGCAATTAGCGAGCTCCTACCTGCTCTCTCCGTGGATGCTTTTTCGTGCGGCTGTGTGAAAAGGGCTCCGAGAAAAGGAGGTCGATATTTTCGTGGCGCGCGCTTTGAAAATCTCGCGATTTCGCAAAGAGAACTGACTGCAACCGTTATCGCAAAGTGGCTCTTAATGATGCTCGTAGCTGCATCATTTGCTCCATACGGACGCGCAGTAACTGTGAACGGCTGAAGTTGCATTTATTGGTCGTAAATTCGCCCTGCCGCGAGTGCGATAGTTTCGCGATGCTTGCAAGTTTCAACCCTAAAACGCCAGCGATTTTCCTCGTTTCCGATCCGTTCGTACATACAACGATTGCTCACACAAAGTCGACTGTCTTGTTTACGTAAAATTTTTATACACATTTCCGTAGTGACTTGTTAAACGTAATATTACTAAAAATATTCTTTTGCTATAATATAAAAAATATATAAAACTCTCGATTTCAACATTTATACACATGTATTAATACGCCGTCATCAATCACCATATAATATAAATACCGAAACGCCGAAACGCAGTTATAACGGTAAAATAAACAGTCGAATATATGATGCAAAATAAATACTAGTAGATATTTGCGGCCTTTTTCGTCATCCTAACGCTCACTCAGATTCAACTGACGCGCCTGCGGTATTAGCGTGACGCGAATACACAGTGTGATTACCGTAACAGCTATTGAGTGAAGAGTGCGACTTGATGAAAGCTGCAATGAAGCAATCGCGCATCTGTCTTAATAACAGGAAGAAGTCTCGCGCACAAAGCCGCGTCGATTTCACCGCACGTCGGCACGCAAACGGTCTCTCCCCGGTCGTATTCATTAGTCGATTGACAACGATCGACGGCGATCACGAGACGCATCTCTTCGGTGCAACGATCCTCATCTCGCACGAATGGAATGTGCCGTGCGAGCTGAGGATAAGAGCTCACCGAGAAGGAGTGTCCCGTTCTCTTCGTCGTATAGTCCTTTGAAAGCACGATGACATTTGCTCGGCACCCGAGCGGAATGACACGGGAGCTTAATCTGAAACCGTCATACCGCCAGAAACGAGATTTAGCCATTCCGATCTTTTCGCGGTGAAACATTTTTATTGCGTTCCGCGAAGCGATTCAGCTCGCAGCTTTCTGCGACGTTGAGCTTTTGCGTTTTGCCCCGCTGCTACTTTGTTTTGTCATGAATAAAAGTTGCGAGAGGCGGACAGACTGCGAAGCGTAAAGCGGGAGTTTACGTAGAATCACTTGGTGGAATAAAGTTTCAAACGGAAGATGCGACGGAAAAGCGGCGCAACGCGCTTTGCGTAAATGATATCAGGCGCGATGTCGAGTGGTCAGAATGGAATTATTATCATTGGAATAAAAACACAAATGTGCAATGCATGGAATGTGAAGGAGTCAAGTATTTATCACATAATTACGCATCAAGTTTTTAATTTTGAATACGTTTACAGCAATTTAATAATTGAGCTCTGTTTCATGCACAACATTAGTGCGAAATATGCTATATATTTTTTAGTCTTTAAAACATTATATTTCTCTTTGTTATGAAAAAGAGATAAATATGTACAATCTTTTTAATTAATAATTTCGTAGTTAAAACACATTTTCCTGTTTTTAAAATATTCCCCATTACTATCAAAGAGAGATAAAGTGTATATATATAATGTAAAAATTCATTATCCACAAATTTTAAAATATACGGTTAGGTTTGTTACCGGTCGCGTTTGTTACTGTAATAAAAGACAGACTACTCGTTTTTGCTAATCTTATGAAGTTATTAGAAGAAGAAGCATAATATTTATGAGTCGTGATTACGCCTACGGTATCCTCAACTTGTTCCTATAATCGATAAGATTATATGCTACTTTGTCGGTGATAAATTGAAAGCTCGCGACACGAAGACAAAGTCTGTCTTCGGAGTTGCAGCGAAGAAACTAACAAGCTAACGGTCACAAAAATTCTTTACTCCTCGCTTTCTTTACGGGAAAATGCTTAAGGCTCATAAATAATGCGGTTGGAAATAAGAATACACTACGGCGCATTCAAGTTTGCCGAAACGACAAACTCCGTGTTTCACGGACGCTTCCGCAATTTCGAAGTCGCCGTAAATTACCTGTACAACGCGACCGTTCTCGGATTAACACTTTGCTGACACGTTAATTCGCGCATCCACAACTGTCGCTAAGTGTCGTTCTTCGAATGTGTATCCAAATGAAGATATGATAATTCGCAATGCGTGATATCAAGTTTAGACTGTATGAATATTCATAATCGTTTTAGAGAGAAGATAGCGCTACTGGTTTAGAAATTACATATTTCTCAGTATGCATATAAATTAATTTAACTATTTTACAGCATCCAATGATTTACAGTTAAGTGAGTGACTCTACGGGGATCGGCAATTATTTTCATTAAGAAATAGCGGTTTAGAAATTATGCAATTATTTCACAACCCGCATTTACGCAATTTACAGTATTATAATAATTAGAATGAATATATGAATCTATAATTATCTTCGCTAAGAAATAACCCGCAGATCAGAAATTAAATTCATTTATCTCGTGTATTAATACATTACCACACTCCCAACCATTTTTATACAATACAGCGCTACAATAAATCATAATGACACGATTTAAATTCTATGCAGATTCGTAATTGCTTTCATCGAGAAGTAACTAATATTTCACCAGTTGCGTACAACTGTCCGCGCATTGATATAATATCAGAATCGTGCTTATGAGTAAAGTGAATCATTGAGAACGTTTCCAAACGTTTCTTCAGAATAAGAAGACACTTACCTGGAGGACACATGCATTCGGAGACATCGCGCTTAGGCCTGAAGACCGTGGAATCGGCTGATGCGGACCGTTGCGCCTGCAGCAGGTGCTCCTGTAGCTCCAACTTCATCCTCTGCACGATGACATCCAACGGCGGTGACTGCTCGACACGTAGACACTCGACCTCCAGAGTGACGATTTTGGCCTCCAGGCACCGCTGGCGATAGAAGAGCAGACCATAGCCGGCCAACATGACCAAGCAGACGACGCACATCGTCCAATTGGGGCCCGCGGTTTCCGCGCGGCGGACCTCATCTCGAAACTTCCGCGGCATCGACGCCTCCAGGCAGGACGATTCCTTGCCTGTCGCCGGGCCCGACGACCAGGAGTCGGCCGTCGGGACGGTCATCGTCGTCGCGCACGCACGCACGCACTCGCGATTTTCGGAACTCCGGTTTCGGTACGCGCTCTCAAAAGCGTCCCTAAACGGCGCGGCGCGTCATAACCCGCGTGACGTCGATATACCGTGACCGCGACGATGGATTCGCGTAAACAAACGACAATAATATCTAATAATACCCGACGGCGGCGACTGTTACAGACGTCGCGGCGTCATCGTCCATCCGAAATGCATCTTCGCGCGATCACACGCTCTGTTATCGCGTGGTTCTTCCTACTTCGGGGCTTACCAGTCGCGCGTGTAAAAGCTCTCACGATCTTCGCGGCGAGTCACCACTTCGCGCCAATTATTTTTGTTTTGAATATTCAAAACGATAACAAACAATGACAACCGGTGCACGCGTTTTAATTCGGAACGATGCTTCTCTGTCCCGAATGAGACTGTCGCGCGTTTCGCAGCAGTGTTTAATACAATACGACTGCTTGTTGACTCGCACACTTTCCACACATCGGCCGATGACAACGGGGCGGCGACGGCGTCGATCGTCGTCTGTTTCGCAGAACCACGAGCAGCACGCGCTCTGTCTCCCCCTCTCTTCACTGTTTTACTGTCGCTTTTTTTTCCTTCGCCGACGCGATACGGTCGAACGATAGAAAAACGCGCCGAACTTTGCGGCGATCGTTACCGCTCCTTGAAGATGATTTCGGCGAAAGACAAAATTCACGGCAGAGACAGAAAGAAAGAGAGAACAAGACGCCGGCGAGCGCCGTGTATTTTCAAACGTGATCGTTCGTCTCCGTGTTTTCGGCCCTCAAAAACACATCGCCGTTATGAGGGAGAAACACACGAGGCAGCACGCATACGACGTACACGATATGGCATTCGCGGTAAGACTGGATGTGGTGGGGCGACGCTACGTCGAGAGGACAGAGGGTTCGTCGCTTCGGCAACGCTCGGACGACGCTCGTACGTCTTCGTGGTGCCGCGCCGCGCGATACTCTACCGACGGACGCGCGCGTGGAGGACGCGGATCGCGCGGTCGACCTAATGTCCACTTCCATTCGCACTGATTCGCCCCCTACGCTTCATTCTCTAGGCAGCCGCTTGCGCGCTCGCCACCTCTATCGTCAACCCATCCTACGGACGGATTCGGCTGCCGCGGCGACGAGAGAGAGAGACAGGATATAGCCTCTTTTTGTTTTTCTCCACCTCCCCCCTTTTTTTTCTCCGTTCGTTGTCCATTATCCACTCGGATTACACGCCGGAGGATTCCGCTTTCGTTCGCGCGTTCATACGTACCCACGTAAACGGCTTTAACATCGGCGGGAGATTGTTTTTCGTCCCGAATTGCAAACGCGGCGGCTGCGAATGCTAATGCGTATGCCTGTGCTTCATCGACGAATGTCATCGATGTCTTTTATTGTCTACACATCATTATCCATATATTCTCGTCAAATTTTGTTTCTCTACATTCAACGACACGTTGTACCAAATAATATGAGTCAGAACATGCTCTTTTATGAGTAAAAGCTCAAAAATTTCCTTCTTATAAATTCTTTTTTTATTTCAATTTAAAAATTTAAAATTCTTTCATAAAGTTTGTGTTAACGATAGTTTTCATCAAATAATATTTTGATCAAAATGGAAATAATTAAATAATATGTAATAATCAATATACATAATATCTCATAATTAAAATATATGTATTATTTTCTTCAGGTATAGCTAACAGCGTATTTAGTTAGGGTACAACGATCGATGAGTGATTTCATTCATATTTGCACAATGTTTAGAACTGTACTTTGACAATTATTTTCATCTGCGATTCTTGCAAATAAATAACATACTGGCAGTAATTTATTACTTCAAAAGTGTAAAATTATATAACTGAGAATATTATATCACATATATGTAGAAAAAAATCTTATAACATTGAATTTAAAAATTTTAAACATAAATTTAAAAAATATAATTTTTAATATATCTTTAATGTATATATACAAATATATTTTTCATTTCATGTTATTATATATATATATATATAAGAAGTATAATTATTCAATTTTTTTCAAAAGTGCAAATTTGATACAATATTAAATGTGCATTTTGTTGTGATGAAGAAGCTGTAACTATTGATACAATTGCTTATATATAGTTGTGTCACGATATTTACAAAACAAAAGAATATTAGTTAAACCTTTTTTTCTATTAGTCTTTTTTGTTAATTTGATTGTACTTTGCAGATGTATCACAATTGTATATATTTGAATAATAAGCAATTAATCGTGCGCATGACACTATTATCTTTGTCATTGTCCTTGTTTTTTCATAATCATTTAATAGAGATTTTAACTTGAAAACGTTCAAGTTATTTTCGATTGACATTGACACATCAATTTTTATTAATAATAAAATAGGTATTTTAAGTGACACACACACACATGTCATTTAACAAAATAGGGTATATAATTTTAACTCTGCGCAATTTAAATTGAGTCACAAATTGAACAATAGTTAGAGACAGTTCAGTTAATAAAGGCTACAAATTGCAGTGAGAAAAACTATAATATATTAACAGTTTTTGAACCATTGTGCAAAAGGGGTTTCTACTTTTTTCATGAAGCGTATTTTATTTATAAGACTTGAATTTTATGATATCCAACGAAAGAAGACAATTATTCAGTAAAACGCAAGCTATATATATATATATATAAAATGCGAGTTAATTACTTATATCAATTGCTATATATAAGCAATTGTATCAATAGTTACAGCTTCTTCATCACAACAAAATGCACATTTAATATTGTATCAAATTTGCACTTTTGAAAAAAATTGAATAATTATACTTCTTAATAACATGAAATGAAAAATATATTTGTATATATACATTAAAGATATATTAAAAATTATATTTTTTAAATTTATGTTTAAAATTTTTAAATTCAATGTTATAAGATTTTTTTCTACATATATGTGATATAATATTCTCAGTTATATAATTTTACACTTTTGAAGTAATAAATTACTGCCAGTATGTTATTTATTTGCAAGAATCGCAGATGAAAATAATTGTCAAAGTACAGTTCTAAACATTGTGCAAATATAATGAATGAAATCACTCATCGATCGTTGTACCCTAACTAAATACGCTGTTAGTTATACCTGAAGAAAATAATACATATTTTAATTATGAGATATTATGTATATTGATTATTACATATTATTTAATTATTTCCATTTTGATCAAAATATTATTTGATGAAAACTATATGCAATGCAATGTATGACTAATTATTTAAAAATTTTAATGAATATTTAATAAATGTTTTAATAAATTACATTTAAATAATAAATAAATAATGAATAAATATTCACCAGCTAGGGTATTGTAGTTTGTTCCAACTGCATATTTTGCCTGAGATTCTGCTCCGCATCAGATTCATCAAACAGTCAATAAATACTGGAAAACCGTGCTTGTTAATTATTATTATTATTATCAGACAATAATCAATACTTTATTTTTGAAAGAATGCATAGAAGTTACAGACAGGATTGCATCTCGAAGTTTCTATGCTGTGGTACAAAACAGGCAAATGCGAAATAAAACACACTGTGGCCGCGACGTGTTCATTAACATAACTATTAATGTGTACATTAGATGATCAATTCGATACTTTGGTACATACATATACATTAAAGCAAGCTTCTTTGCAAGATTCTTTTATGAGAACGATTATAGAAAGGAGGTCATCTTTCTCACATGCAATAATCATGTTTTACTTGATTAATTTTGATGAAATTTTCGACATATAATAAATAATGTTTTGATATTTAAACAAACATTTAGATTAACTTTGTATGTTTTTTGCATTGGAATCTATACTCACCGGAACCATTTGCAATCTAGAACAAACTACGACGCCAACAATAAATCGTCGTTGATCGCGTACAATCGAAAATAATACACTCCACTAATCGCCCGTCACTTTAATTGGTACTCCCGACAAAAATTTCATACTTATTGTACACTTTTAATACGAATTGATATGGTAAAATTTACAACCTAAATTCAATTATGACGCCGACGTTCTGATAATTGCCTGTTACTTTAATCGACACTCCCGATAAAAATTTTGCATTGATTGTACATTTTTAATATGAATTGATATAGATAACGTACGTGATTAATCGTGAAGCGTCATTTACCTCCATTTTGATCCAACGGAAAGAAAGTGGCGGGAACGGGATTACTCAGCATCTTTTAGCAAGAGTACCAATAGTTTAATATTTAAATACATCGATATCGATACTATATGCGCCATCTCCGCGGCCGCGAAAAAAGTTTCAATTACGCATTATGTATGTTTCATAACGCAGGGTGCAAGTGCATCATAATTAATCTCTTTATAATAAATCTTAAGTTTTAATTATTATATGTAAAATTCATGAATAAATTTACATAATACATAACACAAAATAGCAGTAGAATATTTAAAAAGATTTTTTTAATTATCGTGAGCAAGGGTAATGTAAAGCAATTGGCAGCAGTTTATCGAGATACAAGTTGCAATTTTCGCGCATTGTTCTATCGAAACTCGAATGAAGGAGTGCAGTTATTTTTCGAACGCAAGGCATATTGTAAGTTATAACATTCCGATTTTCATTATAATTTGCATAATAATACCAATTTCTGAACAATTATGAATATAACGCACTTGGATAATATTGAGTCGTTTCTTTTTATGTATGAATGTGTTTTTTGATATTGAAATATTACATTGTCATTACGGCATAAATTGCTAGAATCGCGATGGATCAAGAATAAAAATTAAATGTTTCTTTATTGCTTTTCATCAAGCTATGGTTATAATTAAGAATGTCTTATTCAACGTTCTTTAAGAAATTTACATTTTTTTGTTAGGAGAGAGACAGAGAGACTAACGTTAATTCTGGTAGTAGTATGCCTTATGTATTTATATGCGAGTCGTCAAATGGAAATATTTTGTATAGCTGACATTTTGTCTAACAATAAGCATTGCCATAATAATGTTTTACGTGCGTCGGTTCGAAACGCGAGGTACGAATATTTTACGTATTTTATCCGTATCAATCCGTATAAAAAAGCATAGATAATAGTCATATGTGACGTAACATAATAAAAACTTTCACCGAAGGATGGCGCACATAGTACGGATATCGATATATTTTGATATTTAACGATTGGTACAATTGTTAAAGTGACACTATGACGTAACTCTCCGCCATGACACTTTCTTTTCGTCGGTTCGGAATGCAGGTAAAGACGCTTCGCAGCTAATTGCATATTTTATTTGTATCAATCTGCATTAAAAATACATGATCAATGTAAAATATTTGTCGGGAGTGCCGATGAAAGTGACGGGCGATTACAGGAATGTATTAAAATGTTTTACTTTTTGTTGTTGACACAATAAAAAAGTTTTCATATCTTATTCTTCATCTAAAAAAAGTGAAATTGCAGACGAAGATGTGATTGTCAAAGAGTAATAACACACACAATGAATATTGACAAATAAAAAGACAGCGGATGATATCAGAACGCTGTGTAATTAATATAATAAAAGAATTCACTCACCGGTCGTTGTACCCCAGCTAAGTATGCTCTCCAATTTTATATTTGTGTATTTATCTGTTATCATATTCATGTACATAATAAAATTATGAATAATTGTACTCACCAGCTAGGGTATTGTAGTGTGCCGCATCCGTTGTATATTCCATCTTAGGCTGCTTTATATTCAGTTATTTAGAACGCATGGAAGTATCAGCTTTATGGAAGAATCGAATACTAGAAACTTGCACATATTGCTAATTATACGCACTTCACTACGAATTTACTACGTCGCGGTATAAAATTCAAATGCGAAATCAAACACTTTTTATCCCGATACGCGTTCACACACACTACAGCACAACTACACGCACAACACTACATACAACTGCAACTAATGTTAATATATGCACTGAGAATGCGAAATAAGCGACTGTCTTTGCGGTTAGAGTGTTTTACTTGACATAATTTTGACGAACTAAATTTTAATGAAAGTACATATAATAGCGCGTATAGATAGTACATACCGTATTTGTAGCATCAAAATCTGCAGTTATTAGACATATACAGATTTTTATTCGCGGTACAATAATCGACAAAACATCATTAATCGCGAACACTCGCGATAAATAATACAACTGAATTTGTATTATTATGTAGTATATGTAGTATATGTAGTTGTGAATTATAATTGTGCGTGTAGTTTATTACTTTGAAATAGTAAAATTATAAAATTTTGGAAATATTACATAAACATACATATAAAAAACAAAATCTCTTATGAAAACATAAATTATCAAAAAAATACATTTAAAAATTAAAATTTTAAAGATATAAATTTTAAGAACATAATATTCAATATAATTTTAATATATGTGAATATATCTTCTTAATAAACATAATTTTAATAAATTTAATTGACCAATATCTTTGTAAATTGAGAAACAGATTGTCAAAGTACAGTTTCAGATGTATACTTTGTTCATGTAACAAAAAGGCTGTGGTTATTGATTTAATCGCTTATAAAACAATTGATATAATTGACTCACTTTTATGTCGCACGTTTTACCAGACTATTCTTTTCTCTCGCCGAGCACCATAAAATTCGAGAGCTTTTAAATACAACGCGCTTTGCAAAAAAAATCTTTTGTACAATAACTAAAATGTTATTTATTGTTACATAATACTTTTTCTCATTGCAATTCTCTTATTATTTTTGTAATTAGAAGAATCAAAAATTGTGTAAGATTTAAATGATGCATTTTTCTACTTTTTAATGAATAATATATTACTTTATTTAAAATAGTTATATTTTTACGTTTGCTACTAACAAAAATTGACGTATCAATATCTGTGCATATTTCACGAATAATTTCACTGAATGATTTTTTTTTATTAACATGAAAAAATCGAGGATTTTTAAATACGAATTTTAAATACTTTCTAAAAAAATTTTATGACAGTTATAATAAAATCAGTATATTATATTATATTATGTTTTTCTCTTTGCAATTTTATTATAGTTTGCAATAATTAATTGAACAATTTCTAGCTGTTGCTTACGTTAGTTTATACTTTATAATTGTGTTTTATCTCGTGTTTGTTTCGTGAAACGCGATAACAAATTGGTAACGTAAATCCATCATTTTCAAAAATGAAATACGCCGGTTGATTTTTACTCGTTAATCCGTGTAAGTGCGGGTTTATAGTGTTCATCGATTTTTCGATAAAGTTAACGCAGAGCGGTCTAGGGCGGAATCCGCAGCGGATGGAGAAAAATCCGTAATACCTTAACTGGTGAATACAATAATTTTATTTGTATGTATATAATTAGAATAACACACACAAACAATTATAATTATCTATTCTTTTCTTGCAATAATTGATTAAATGTAACACAGTAACTAAGAAAAAATGCTAAATTTTAAAATACGTATTTGCATTTAAAAATATTTTCCTTAAAAAGAATTATTTTTTTATATTCTTTGTAACCATTTTTTTTATTTTATTTTTATAATTCTTATATATTTTTTCTTCATTTCTTATCAATTCTTATATATAATTCTAATTTTTATTACAATTTTTTTATATTCTGCATAATAATCATAATTATTAAAATCTATATCACTTTTGTTTTAATAGATGCTTAATATTATCTTAAAAATAATTTCAAGTAAATATTGAAATGTTAATATTTTTGCAAGATGCTTTTTTTATATTATTTATTTATAAAATTAACTGGGAATGCTCTGTATTTATGCAAATGCATTTGTCTATTAAAAATATTTTAACACACTTTGTGTGTATATTTAAACGGCAAAACTTTTATTGTATTAAAATTGTTTATATTTTTCCGCGGTAAAATTAATAATATTATTTTTATATACTTTTAAACATTTCTAATTTATCGCGCGTTTCGTATCGAAATGATTCGAGCGATAAAGGAAAAATAATTGACAATAATTCTACCTTGAATCAGACACATGCAGATAGTGCAAGCAAAAACTCTGCTGTTTTTTCCCATTTAACAGTTATCTAAATGTTGAGAAAACGCTTTTTAATATTGACTTTCTCATTAGTCTAGCTAAATAATTACATCACTATCTTAGTAGAATTTCTCATTATCTTTGCTACTATTTATTTCATAAAAAAATCAACACTGCAAATATATTGCTACGTATTGCAACTTATTTAAAGATAACTCTAAATAACTCGTAATAATTTGCAATATATTTGCAGTGTTAAACTTTTATGAAATAAATAGCAAGCAAAGATAATGAGATATTCTTCTAAGATAGTGATATAATTATTCTTTTTTATACGTCTTCTCGATTTAGATACCTATTAAATGTGAAAAACCAGTGAATGAGAGTTTTTTTGCACTATCATACAGAACATAAAATCAGTTCCTAGACCGTCTCTCTGATTCAATAAAGTAGAATTATTGTCAATTATTTTTTCTTCGTCGTTCGAATCATTTCTATATGATGCGGCGCAATGAATTAGAAATGCTGCTACCACTTATAGTCTCCATATAACCTCAACTTCGATCGTGCAAATTCTAAATAAGAAATAGAGTCTACCCTGTCGGTCTACCTTGCGAGTTTCATCGAATCACAGCACTTATCTTTTAGTATTCTCTAAACAGAAAGACAAGTCAACAAACGCGACAAAAATGGCATTATAAAAAAAGAATTCAGTGCAGTCGTTTAACTCGCGAATAATAAAGTTATCTCTGTGACATTTAATGTATTTCGCAATTTCATAAAATTTTTATTAAAATATTTTTATCCATATGTTTCTATTACATATATATTTGCATATATATTCTGATATATTTATTAAATTTTGGAGGTAAAATTTAGAGCTTAAAATATTGTTTTAAATTTCTTGTATGTCGTTGATCCGATAAAACAAAATATTTGGTTTATCTCGTTATTCTCGAGTTAGAAATTACGAATAAAAAAAATTCTCTCGAATTTTACTCGACGTTTACTTTTTTTATTCGATTTTAGAGTAAGGATATCTATTACCATGCAATTGGTTCGTCATGTCCTAGGACGGGGTAATATCCTTCCAACTCATCCCTCTCAGTAACTATTAATTAGAGGCGGTTCTGAAGGTAGCGCAATGCCTTGGGCTAAGACCGTGTGAATTCTCGTCTAGCGTTCTCCGTTCGAGTCCGTCACACGTATGAGTTCCTCGCACATGCAGAGGCTTAATTCGTTTAATTCGAACGCGAGGGTCTCTCGTGCTGTGAGTCCTTGCACATCTCCCTAAGACCTCAGGCGGTCATTTAATTCAAGCGCATAAATCCGTGGTATAGCGAAGCTGTTATTCGCGCGCAAGGCGCACGAAAGCCTTACACACGCAAAGTCCTTGACAGACTTAAAATATTTTATGCTTAGTTACGCTACTTGGGGGTATATTTTATTTGTCCCCCCCCCCCCCCCCAACTGTAATGTAGATCATATATTAGATGTTTTATTTCGAGTACTTTCGAGGTCGTTGTTCTTCCGTTACACAATTTATACCAATTTGTTTGAATCTGAAACGCGTCTCCGTATTGTACGGAACTCGATAACAGTAGTATTAACGAGTATCTTGAAATCCGGGCAGTTATCCAAGATTATCCGTCGGATATTTGTTCCGTCTGAGGTTGCACCACCGCTACTACCGCTAGCAGCAATTTACCAAACACCCTGTATTAGAGAACATTGATCGGCGGAATCGATCGTATCCCCGTCTGTTGTGTACACATGCGGCGGATACGTACAACGAGAGACGACCCCTCGGTCGCTACCACCCAATCGGTTGGCTAGGCAGAGGAAGCGATTATAGACTACATCCTGGAGCGCTCGCCCCGTGCACGCACGCTAAATCGAATCGAATGCCGGTCGGCGCGGGTCCGGCGTGTGCGAGGAAATCGTCGCGAGAGGCAAATCGATACGATATATGGGCGACCGATATGCCGTTATTTGTACGAATATCTGCGGTAATCATTATCGATGGGTGCCAATCAACGTCGTACAACGAGCGGCAGTTGCTAGACGTTGAGAGTGTTTCGTGCCATTATTCATTTTCGCTGATGAATTAAATGTATGTATACCTAAATTTTATTAAAATTTTATGATAGTAAAATTATGTAATAATGACTAACACGACAATTGCATTTAGGAAAAATTAAAAAAATATCTATAAAAAAATTATTTTAGAAAATTAAACAATTAAAATAATACGCATTTTTCAAATAAGATTGGAGAAATTAATAAAATAAAGATACGCTTCTTTTTTAAATCGACGAGGAATGGACGTGTTTTAGTATACGATTACTCCTGTTAATTGGTTTGTAGTCGAAATAAGTTATTGTGCGAGCATTCTTTACGACCATAACACGAGTCTCATCAAGACGAAGAGAAAGCACCGCGTTTGAAAGACGCTACAGCGTTTCGACGCGCTGCACGCGTCGCATTCCAATCTCCTATCGTCGTCCCGTTCCGAATTCACTCGGGAGACTCCTCGAGCCGCCGAGTCGTTTCTCATTTTCCCAGACATCAGTACAACGCGATCGGTACTCCGGACCACGTACATCACTCCGCGGATAAGGACATTCCCGACACGGATATATTTCTTATACCTTCGCCGCCGCCGTCGCTGCACTTGCTTACACTTAATGCTTCTAGCTTCCTTCTTTTATCTCGCGGGCCAACCAACGGCGAGTCTTAAGTACGGACAAATTGCTCGAAGAGTTATCCTCTTACCGCTCACAGCACTAATCTCTGGATTTCCGAAACGTCTCGTACACACGGCTCCTCGACGGGAAACAGCCAGCGAACATGGAATTCCTCGGCTCTCTCTCCCATTAATTCCCATCTCTCGCTTTCCTGTTCTTGGCTGTTGCTTTCTTATCTCTTACTTTTTGCCACTCTCATATTTTTTAGTTTTTCTGTCTCTTGGACTCTAAAGTTCACACCGGATTACGCGTCTGAGGATCGAGATTGCATTGCGCTCGCACAATGAAAATTGTGAAATAGTATTTGCTAGCAAGATAAAAGAAGAAAGTTGGAAGCATTAAGTGTAAGCAAATTGAGATATAAGGGAAAAATAAGTCTTTTCTAATTTGTCGAATTATATATGCGAAAGTGCGCAAGTGTTAATATTTGAACGATAGAATCATTCATTTATATTCATATCGCGGAATATATATCGTTATACGTTCATTTTACATGATTTTTCATTCCATTACAAAATACTAAGGTCCGCAACAGCGTTTCCATTCAACATGCAAAAATTAGGTTGTAAATTCAAGGGTGAAAAGACCGGTGGGGCGATAAAAACATTGAGAGTCGCTGTCGCGTTTCGTAGGGTGACCAACGTGTGCCGCGCGATTAAAAAATCATCGCGGCCGATGCCCTCTTCACGGCACGCTGGCCATCGCGTTGGGGTGCGGTATGTGTACACATACGAGGTAGAGCGCATTATGTCGCGCGCGTTCGTTCGTTTGTTCGTTCGTTCGTTCGTTCTCCCGCCAGGAAGCTGGCGCAGTCGGTGACGATCTACCCGCGCGCTTCGCTCGCTCGCTCGCTCGCAGAACGTGCCTCTCGTGCGGACGACGAATGCGCCCCGGGGAAGAGACAGAGGACGACGACGACGAGGATGGAGCGACGACGGAAGGGATGATCGAGAGAGGAACGCGGGAATAGCGGCGACGGGGAAGCGGCCGGGTATATACCGGCGAACACGTTCGCCGCGCTTCAAGCAGACTCTCATTTCGAGGGGGGAACGAATCCGAATCCCAGCCCCCGCGAATGTGTCTGCACGTGCCGAAGGGGTAGGGCGCGAGCGGGAGGGCGCGGGGGTCAGAGCCGTGAGGGAACGGGGGTTGGAGTCAATGCGCAGTTTGTATTCCGCTCGACGGAAAAGACTCGTTCGTTACAGCGTACAGCTCGACGCACTCGCCGAAACTCGTCCTCGTCGCCGACGTCCGCGTAGTCTCGTTGGATTCCCCTTGCCGCCTTTATATTCATGACGATGCCGCGCGGAGAAATACGAACTGCGAGCGCGATGTATTAATTCCCCGTTAGAACCGCGACGATTTCCCTTACGTGCCGTTTTATATAAGTTCCCTCGATTGACCTTTGCCTCGGTCGTTATTGCACCTTGGTCTCGTTAGCATCGCGCATACTCCTTTATCTTGCGCTTTTACGTTATTTGTTATTTTTAAAATATTCTGACGCTAATTATCTTTTCTCTCTTGTCAAGATGAAAAATGTATTTCGGAACGTAAACGACATGCGATTATTTTAATCCGATTCGCTTCGAATCCGAAATTACGAAGCCACGATTATCGAAACAGGTATTCCCCTCGAAAATCAGTGACAAAGACAGATTACCGCGCGTTTGCGGTGTTATTGGAATTTTCCCTTCGTTATTTAACAGGTCGTTTAGTTTGTCATTTTACAACGTTGCGGATGTTAAACGTTTCCACACCGGACGCGGTTTACGATCGGCCGCATCATAGCTGGCCTCGCTTTTTTCGACGCTTTTTACTCGCTCCTCAGTCAATGGGCCAGAAAAAAAAAGCCGGCGACAAAACGCGTACGGTATATCGCAGCTGAGACGAGGGAGAATGAAAAAGCGGAGGGAAAAAACGGGATTTCGATAGCTTCATTTGATTTTACGACGGCACCGACGACGTCGATCGCCACGTCGACGTCGTGGACGACGCGCGATTGCGGATCCGACGACGCGGTACCGTGAGTGCCTGAGAGAGTAAATGCAATTTCGTGTTTGATAGCCGAGTTTCCGCGAGTCAGCACCAGATAGCATAATCCTGTCGATGGCAGACATCGTATTGAGAGGTGGGAAAACGAAGAGAAAGAGAACGAGTAGACTAAAAACATAGCGAGGGAAAGGTCATTTATAAAATAACCCTCCAAAGACCGTGACATATAGATTCACATAGTACAGTATCGTTCCATAGTTTCAATACACATTGCTCTTTAACCTTTCATCAGCCTGGATCAATATAAGTTTGAAAAACAATTTATTCTAGGAAATGTTTATCTCTGCAAAATAACCACGTTGCAAATTTTATCGTTTTGATAAAAATGTATTTGCGTCAAATGTAGAATGAAAACGATATACAAACAGAATTACGCATCGTAATCCTAAATTTGAATTTTATTGTACAGTTGTAATGTAAAGAATGAAATCATTGATAAATAACGCATTTATTGACTCAACACGTTTGGGTTATTTTTGAAATCAATGATGCGGAAGAAGAATACTGTACAAACATTATCCGATACATTACGAGCACTATTACAGAAAAAAAGGGACAAAGGGCGAGGAATAAAGACGAGGAAGGAACAGGAGGTGGAAGGGATATTCTCTCTCGGATCAACTCGGATGCGGCGCGAACAGCGCGATTGTTTATTTTCGTGCGAACGATAGCGGCGGGCGATGCGGCTAATGCTAGGGTGACAGGACAAGTGGATACTTCCCTCTCCGCACGACCGGTCGCGGATGAAGAGGCGCAACGAGGGGTCTCGTCATCGTTATTGGCCGGACAAGGAACGTGTGCGTGCGGCGGCGACTTGGTACTTCCGAACTCGGATCGACCAACGAAGAGAGAGAGAGAGAGAGAGAGTGAGACCAGACGCTTCCCGGATAAAGACTGGAGGGACGAGGATAAGCGAATGGCCCCCTCGGAATACCAATGGCGTACTCGCCGGAATCGAGTTTTCGAGAAAAACGGCTTTAAAGTTGAATGCGACGAAACGAGCGAGGCGAGTATCCCTCTCGACGGAAACCACCCTGGAGACACACTGCGGTCCCGATTTTTTTCGCAGATAACGAAGGCACGTCGTCGGGTTAAAAAATGTAATGTACCGCAGTACCGCTTTTCATATTTGATGCTCTCGTATTTTCCAATTTGTTGTTGAACGACAAATAATCTGCATTTGTGAGTATAAAAGGAAGTTATGCTTACAATACTTGATCATTTAATTTAGCTGTTGAATTTGCATTGTTTAAAATTTAAAAAACAGCCTTTATTAAGAAAATTATTATTCTCTCTAATCGCGACAATTATTATCGGTACAATTCGAACAAGAATATAAGTAAGCGTGATAGCGCGGCGCGTACGGCGCCATTGACGTTTTAAGACATTTCGACGAAAATTGTATTCTCGCTATTCTTCCTTTTTTCTCTCTCTCTCTTTCTCTCTCCATCCGTCGAGAGGCAATCTTAGAAACAGCTGACGGCGATTACGAAATTAAGGAGATTACCATCAGCACGTCCCGAATATTTCATTCCGTCTTCGTTCGCCACGGATTATCGGGCTTGCACGAGTGCTTCTCTTCTGGTCGTCGACCGAATGGTCGGTTAGTCATCAAAGCGATCGGTCATCAAGATGATAGATGTTGCACAACGTTAGATGGTCCGCGGAGACTTGACGAAAGCTGAGAGCGTGGTTTCCTCTTCCGAATGTGCGCGTTTTATTATCGGAACTCATCGTTACGGGTCAGAAAACGGATACCGCGAAGCAATTTACGATAATTAGGCGTTTCTCATCCCGCTCTGAGTTTGCTAAAGTCGTAATTGTCCCGCTCCAGTTGTTTTCCTGACAAAGGTGTTTCAGACAGCGCGATTCACATTTAGATTCCTCGAGGAACTTGAGATTGAATTTTCCTTAGCGTAAGCTCGCCGAAAGATTATTATTTCTATTTAATTCATAGAGATATATACGTTTTTAATGGTATGCTCGTTATCGCGTATAACAAATCTCTCCATTTTGCAATATTTTTCGCTTTTGTTTTGCAATTTCTTATTTGCAGTTAAAGCAGGTGAAATTAAGATTTCATTTATTCCGGAGATTCTATCCATGCCGTTAAGGCGCTCTATTCACCCAACCGTAATTTTCAATCACTGACAGCTCGAGAACTATTCACTCCTCGACTGTCGAACAACCGCCATTCTTTTTAACCCGGACTCCATTATCTACCGCTGGAAATTTGCGCGATTGGACGAAGGGGCATCCTTCTGTACAATGCGAGCTTTCTATTGCCCTCACCCCGGGATTTATCGCATCGAAAACGTCTCGAGCGTTCGCGAAAAAGGGGACAAGTGAAATAAACAGTCGGCCATTCGAACGAGGAGCTCGTCGGCGCGAACCGTGGTCGACTCGTGGCAAGTCGAAGTGCCTGTCGATTTGGGTCAAGCACCCAGCCCTGCTTGACGAACTACTTTCATAAACATCTGCGAGATATCGCCTTTTGAACGATAATATTACACCCTGATCCGTCACGCAAGAAAGACTTCGGTCCGCGTCTGACGACGAAACAATAATCAAAGTGTCGCTCCCTCAATACGATAATAACACGATAAAGTATCGCCCGTTTGTCGTTATTCTTTTATTCGACATTTGATAATGAAAACCTATCGAATAATTTTTGTCAGATAACGCGCATATCTCTAAAAAAAACATCTTAAAGATATCGAAAAGATGTTTGAAAAAAGATATAAAATCTTTTTTAGATAATTTTATAATATCTTTCAAATATTGTCTGGGATACCACTCAGTTTTTCATTTTTTTTTATAAAGTAATGCATATATAATACGAGATACCTTATCTTATATTCATAAAAAAGCGTACTATTAAAAATTTATCAAGAGCAATAAAGAGACATATTGCATAGAGAGCCCGCGTATAGAGAGAGTCTGCGTGAGATACTTCAAGTTTAATATTAATAATTAATGCTTTATGAATTTGGAATAAAGTTTTTTTTTAATAAAAAGAGCTTAATAATAACATAATGCATTAATTTTGCATTTTTCTCTCTCTAGCTAAAGTTAAATTAAAATTTTGAAACAATCACGTCCTAAACATGAATAAAAGGAAATTTTGCTTTTTAATCATATGTGGCATTTTTAATATAAAATTGAGCGAGAGATTTCTTACTCTGTTTGTTACTGATATTAATATTTTGTGTTATTTTATACAGAAATGACAGAACAACGTATAATACAATACAATGAAATTGTGCTATAGTTTCATATCTTGCTAGTAATTTCTAAAACACGACTTAACATGCTATAAGTTGTAAAGCTTCTTTGAACAACTACAGTATGTCGCAGGGAAAGGTTTAAATATAAACGTGAGAGCTTCACGGAAGTTTCTTGAAAATGACGCGGACTTCGTGCGAGGAACAATTTCCTGAGTTTAGAAACGTGTCGGAACCAAAAGCGTACGCTGTATAGACATGCACATCCACGATGCGAAAGTAAAAGGGGTGCACTACACTCTATTATGTCTTCAGGAGAAGAAAACTCATTTAAGAGACGCTATTTCTTAATAGGAATTTTACAAGTCAGTTGAATTAAATTCAAATTATATTAATACTGAATTATATATTCGTAATTATATAACAATATATATATAATATATCAATTTTTCAAATTTAGTAATATTTTAAGTAACCGCTAAAGAAACGAAAACCAAATTTTCATATATAAAAAAATATTTAATAATAAACATATAATATCCCATACAGCACAGAATATTGCAGCAACATTGCGGCAATATTGCAACATTCCAGCAACGTTGCAAGAACATTGCAATATTGCCGCAATGTTGCTGCAATATTCTGTGCTGTATGAGATATTTAAAAGTGAGCAAAAACTCGTATTCTACAGAAAAAATAATAAGCCGCGGCTCAGAGTACATGTTGCTCAAGAAGTGAGAAGTTCGTAGTTTTTTTTCGCATTATATAGTACGCGCATAAGGTTTGTCACGCCAGAAATAGAAACTCTTGCGTGGTCTGGTCAAGCCCTATCAGGCGTCGCGTTGTTGTAACGTCGTCGCCTTTCGTCGTGTGTTATCACAATCGCGGGATCTGTGTTTCCCACTGACGAGCGCGACCGGTCGTTAGTTAGTCACCACTTCTATGTGCTACCTACTCGACGGTTAAATCGTCCAATAAACGGTTTCTCTATGTAGGAGTAAAGGACATGGTCACGCGCGAGAAGGACAAAATGATAGAATGCTAACAGTGAAACTTTAGATAAAAATTTTAGATAAAACTAAACGGATCAGCTTGGTATGCTATCGTGGACTTGTTAAATGAGTAATTAAAAGGATTAATTAGTGAGATAAAAGAGATAAATGAGCACTAGATATATTTTCTGACCATGTATAATATGTAATTTTAACTTTAATACCGACATCAAATATTTAAGTAAAAATCTTTCTTTCTCTCTCTTTGTCAATGAAATCAAACTGCTGTTTAAACTTCAAAAGCTTTGAATGTCATTGGAATTTTATCATGAAACCATCTTCTCTCCTTGTAGCAAAGCAGAATAATTTACAAACAACGTTACTTTAAATGTCACGTTATTCGATCTCGATCGGATAAGGAATTCATGTTCTCTTGTCGTTACACGTTTGGCGGAAGAATTGATTAAAAACATTCCGCGCGAGAAAATATGAAAAGCGTATAAGTATTATTTGAACGTCATATTTCACAAGAATTTAAAAAAAATGCATTTTCGTAATCGCTTGCATCCATTCATATCGCTTGACAAGATTCCGCGGGAAACCGAATAGCTTGCACAAAGGTATCGCCGACACGCGATTAATGCTCTCCCGCAGATTGCTGCGTACAGTGAAATTGCGACAAATAGGTCAATTTAACGCGAGCGTATACTTCAATCCGCGCGTTTCATCCATTACCGCAATTTGTCACGCCAATTATTGATACAAGATTATTAACGCCGGAATTAACAATGTAACATATTGGTTTCCAACCTCAGCGTTATTATCCTTTTGACGCAGTAGTATTGAATTATCTCATTCATGTTCAAAATTGTGGGTAGTGTAAAATATTACGTCTTCGAGTTTTTAATAAATAAAAAGAATAAAATTAAATTTCTTAAATCTGATCAAGTCAAATATATACATACATTATTTACGTATATTTTTACATTATATTATTAATTTAAATTGAAAAAAAAGTTATTATTGTTTTAACTTTTTTTTGTGCATATCAAACTAACTGTTTTCCAATTTATAATCTTGAACATATCATCGAGATATACGCACTATTTTATTCGTGTTGCGTATAACCATAGGAGACATCAGAATATTGGAAAACGAGTATTTGCCGATTTACTCAGATTTACTGTCAGATCGAAAAAGAGTTCAGTCATTGCTTATACCAGAGAGAAGTATGAAAACGGATATTTCGACATTTTTCATGGAGTACTTCTGACTTTTGTCCAGTAATATCCGTTTTATTTTAGAGTTACTACTAGCCACATACAGTTATCTGTATTGCTATTTGGTATATATCCATGTTTTATCCACAATTGTGGATCAAAAATAAACTTTACGTACGATTTTAATTATATAATTTAATAGTTTCAATTCTAAAATTGATGCATATATTTTATTATTAATAAACATAAACGCGGATAGGCTAGAAAATATTAGGATAAAATTAAAGCAGAATAAATACAATTATTAATCATTAATAGCAAAGGCATATATCTACATATTATATAAATCAATTAATAATCTATATAAAATATTTCCTATCGATCTTTAATTTTGGTTTATTATATACGTATGTTGAAAAATTCTCCGAACATTGTTTTCCAACTGTGATAAATATGTGATAAATATCTTTGTTCCTCTCTTTGTTATTTATAAAACAGAAACATTATTAAGAAAAGAATTAGGTCCTACGTACAATAGAGAAAATATTAGAAATAAGAATAAATATTAAATATTAGGAAGAGCAATTTTTGGAATTATTTTACTTCAAACAAGGGAACGGAATGGATTAATTATTTCTAATTCTTATTTCCTAATTCATGATACGTTAATCCATTTCATTTTTTTTTTTTTTTTAATGAAATAATATCAATTTCCTACTTCTAATATTTAATATTTATTCTTATTCCTAATATTTTCTCTATTGTGTGTAGGGTCTTAAATGGAAACGTTATATCCCGATAATATCAAGATTTTATTTACGATAATTTTACTTTTATTCTTTTTCCTTATATTTTCTAGTCATAATTTTTCTAGTCAGTCGATAAAATAAATCCAAAATATTAATCAATTAAAGAATGAACCTTTGTTTAATTAAACAATTAAATAACAAATTTCACTAAAATTGTCTAAACAAAATTATTAATATATTGCATCTTTCGAAAAGATTATATGTGGGCAATGTTCTTGGCATATAAGAAATATTTCCTATTCATTTGCATGTTTGTAATTTATTCCGTAAATATCAGACAAACGTTATCTCGTACTTAATATTTTTTTCGCAGTAAACTATTAATATAAATAATGGATCGATGTAATATGCTTTATTCCATAAGTTTTATATGCGTGCATCTTTTATGTATATGTAGGCATAATAAAGCAATAAATAGTCACACATATACCAGAGTTCAATATTTTAGCACTAATCTGATCAAGTCCATTCATTTTAAGGCAATAAATTTATATGAAATGTTGGTATCCATTATAATAATATTCTTGCATTAACAATATTCTTAATATTTTAAGCTATTCTCAATATTTACATTTTTTATGTCTTTAATTCGAGAGTATTTAATATAATATTCATAGATTTATTACCTCAACAGATGAAATTAATGAAGATTAAGATAATTTGATTTTGACTCACCAATACGATGCGCAACAGCGGAGTTGTAGTCTACGGTGTTCTGTAAAATACAAAAGAATATCAAAGATTACAACACTGCTTAAAATAATTGATCTTTCAAAAATAATATTTTTTATTCGTTTCTCAAGCAGCTAATTAATTACATAATGACATAATTACTGAAAAAATCTAATAAATAAGTTATATAAATATTAAAAATTTATAAATGTATTAAAAATACTTGTATTAAGAAGATAAGCAATTAATACAAATATTCTGCAATAATAAATTAATGATATTCACCTTAAAGTTGCTCCGCCGATGCCTGATGCCCCCCGGGCCTCCTCCTCCTCTCAGTGGTCCATCGACAGCTGCTCCTTCACAAGACACTCGCGATAATACGATTAATTAATAAGACAATGTTTCAATTGATTGTTGCGTATAGAAAATAATATTATCTTGTCGCGATAATAATGTTAAAAAAATAATTATCACAAAGAGAAAAGTTAAAGTTATGGTACGAAATTAGTTGAGATAGTAAAAATTGTATAAGGATAATACGAACCGAAACCGAACGATCTACCACGTACGAGTGTCGCCGTGCAAATCAGTAGGGGCAGTAATATCAAGGACAAAGTCGTACCGATTTGAAGGAATGCGGGAAGTGAGAAACACCAGGTGCGCGCGCCGATACTTAGCGCAAGAGAGAATGAGAGCTCTAATATGTAAGAATTTCGAGTATTGCGGCGTTTGGTGGGGGGTTATTGACGTCGCGTGAGTCTACGCATGATCTATATCCCCGTTCTCTCTTGCGCTAGTTGTTTCTCACTTTCCACATTCCTTCAAATAGAAATCGACTTTGTCCTTGATATGTTTACTACCCTCTTATGATTCGCACGGCGACACTCGTGCGAGGTAGACCGTTCGGTCTCGGCGTGTTATCCTTATTCTTATACAATTTTTACTATCTCAACTAATTTCGTATTATACCTTTAACTTCTCTCTTTGTGATAATTATTTTTTAAGATTATTATCGCGATAAGATAATATTATTTTCTATACGCAACAATCAATTGAAAAATTGTCGTAATTAACTTTCGTTTAATGATTCGAATGTTTTCTGCGACTATTTATTCTGTATTTTAACTTTACATATAGTATATTCACACATATTTGCACAATACACTATTAAAATATTTTAAATGTCGCAATTGCGCATAGTATTTCTCGAGTAAGGAGAGCATAGAAAACGTATTGAAACGCATTGAAATCTCATCATAGTTGTAATGATACTACTGCTCAAAAAGTAATTGCTAATCCTTTCGATCCTTTTCCTTTTCTCTCGTCGTTTCTGTTAGTATCGAACGTATCCGTGTGATCATGAACGTATTCGAGTTTTATCTTTGCTTAATGACAAAGTACGCGTCGGATGTGCCGTATAAAACAACGCGCGATAATAATAATGTTGCACATAAAATTTTATGCAATGTAATGCACTTATTTACTAAAATTTGAACTAAAATTTTTACTAAAATTTGAAATGTTCAATAAAAGATTTATAATAATTAATATTTATAATTATTAAGTTTTTTGATATAATTATTATTACGTTACATTTGAATTATTTTTGTAAACTTTCACTTACATGAAAAGTAATATGAAAAATAATGAATACATAATTATTACGAAATAATTATTAATCTCGATCTTTATAAGCTAATAATGAAACGATACGGAGTGTTTAATTTTGCTACCTATTTTCTTCGCGTGTCGCCGCACGAATGATACAAAGAACATAGCGCGTAGGCAACAGCGCACGTATACTCAAGTTACAAAAAAATGTAAACAAATCGACATCGCGATCGAGCGTTGGAATGCCTAACTGTTTTTGTTTTTGTGGCTTGCGATCCTGTGTACACACGTAGTTGTTATTTTCCACGTTATAACTTTGTACTCTATTATTCGCATGACAAACCCCAAGCAGAGCAGGTGGTAGCAAATCTTCGCTTTGTAATCTCACAAATTAAAACGACAAATATTAGATTATTTCCTACTAATGGTTGTGGGTGATTCATTTCATAGTATTTTTCACGTGCAGAAAGCATACAAAACTTAAGAAAGTAAGACTACAAAAATTAAAATAGTATCATTATAGTACTTATATTACAACTAATTTGTAGAAAAGCGGTTTCACAGTTAATAATTATTAATTGTACTTATTTCGCTATTCTTATTTTAATTTTTGTAGTCTATCTATTCATGTTTATGAATAACAAAGTATATACATCAATTTTAGAATTGAAATTACATTGTATTAAATTATATAATTAAAATAATACACATGTTTATTCTTGATCCACAATTTGTGAACATAGCACGGAATACGCACCAAATAACAATATCAAAAATTGAGTACGGACTTATTTTTATATAATTATATTTATATCGTATCCAATTCTAAAATGAAGCAAATAGCAATACCGAACAAAAGTAAGAAACATCCCACAAAAAGCGCTTGGGTTTCTCTCTGCTTGTATCGTATCCGCGCGTTATCGATTCTGCTGTGAATTGGGCGCCATATGGCGGCGCTTTGAAGACGACTTTATATCGGCACGTCGTCGTCCGTCCGGTATGTTACACATACGTACGTCTGTTATACGCGCTCACGATGCATCGCCTTTCCACGTCGCCGCAGTGCCATTAGCCGGGAATTGCCGTGGCGATCGTTCGTCGCTGTGCATCGGCGGCCGCGCGACGCTTTAAGTGGGTGGCACAGACGGCTCCGGCCTGGGTACTTTGTGCGAGAGCAAGGCGGAATTGGTTTAAGCCCCATTACACGTGGACATATACGCGAGAGCCGCGAGAGTACCGTATACACGACACATTGAGAATCGAGCCTCTCTCTGTTGAGATATTCGGCGTTCTTTATTAAAGAGCCGTTCGTCGGATTTTAAGAGTCTTTAAAAGGTATAGCATGTGATAATTACGTAGTGACAGATTAATGCGATTGTATATAAACTTTAGGTAATCGTAAATTATGGTATCAATGGCCACTGCAATTATTTCTTTACGATGCTTTTCAATAAGATATTTTCGATAAATATTCTCTTAACGTTGTTAGAAAAACGGTTGTACGGAATAACCATTAATTTTCACGTCTCATGTTTTTATTATATTTTTGAGTAAGAGTAATAATCTTATCTTACATTTCGTGGTATTTATTTTCTTGAAGGTTATTTATTATTCTTTTTATGCGGTTATCCGTGGACTCTTATCGCGCTTAGCTTTATAAATTTAAATCTTTTATCTCAAGTATGTTTTATAATTTTGTTTGATGTGTTTACTTCCACCATGCACTTTCTTTGCTCTCGGAGATTCTTCCGAGAATGCAATAAATCTGCCTTTTTCTCTGACCCTTTTCCTCTGTGGTGCTTGACCATAGAATGACCGAGAACGGAGGCGGAAGCGCGAGTTTAAAAGATCCGACACGGAGGTCTCGGATTCCCGACATGTAATGCTCGACAATAATACGATTGTTCCAAGTGGCTTTAATGCGCGCTTTGCGTGATGCTGTGGACGACTCTCCAGTGTGAAAGTACGATGGAGATCTCTGCAATATATATATATATAGATAAATATCGGTTAAAGGTAGCATCAGCATTTTAATAGTAATCACTTGGTAAATGCATAATTCAAATACGAGTTGATCGATAAAAATATAATGCAATATAAAGAAACGCGTTATTCGAACATACATTTTGTAACTCGCAACCGGTATTCCTGCTGTCTATTGTTATGCAGATAGGAGTTGGCCAGAATGTATGTTACATCTCTGAAACACAGTAATATATGCAAATAGGGTTTAGTGAGGTCTGTGAGTCTATAAGGCATCCTTTCCTTTACGTTGAGATATGTATGACTCAGAAATGATAATTTCCCACTGAAAAGCAACTTTCGCTTGAAACGTCGAGCATAAGTACTCTGCTACTAATACTCTTTCTCTGCTACACGTATTTTTTTCTCATTTTCTTCTCATTTTAGATAATGGATTTATTGTACTTTTCGAAGTAAGTTTTGATGTATTATTACTGACCGTTAACAAACCTAATGCAATATGCATTTAGAAAGTTGGATTATAAGATGAGTGCCATGAACATTCGTCCTATCATTTCTTTTATGAATTGCGGTAACACGCTATGTTTCTACGATGAAAAAAAATTCGATACCATATACTGTAGTGCGCCGATACTTCAATATATCGTAAAACTTCGAGAAGCATATTTTTTATGTCGATTCTTTCCTAGAAGAAAATCATAGATGTTGTGAGACGTACATACGCGGAACGGCGATATCGGCGATGCTTATACGTCACACATTGTCGAACAATAAGCTAGTAACCAATGAGATCCATACGGTGGGATCACGTGTGTTGTCGCGGGCACGTCACAATGTGCGAGTACTAGTCGACGACGTTTACCGATCGCATCGAGTTACACGTCCCTTAGGTAATGGCGCGTGTTATTCAACACCTCGCGCTCGGTTCTCCGTGTCATTGCGCGTGAAATTCTCTTTCGTCGCTGCACCGTGGTCTCGCCTTTATAATTACGAGACACGCGTAATTAACCCAAAAATAGTATCCAGGACGGTGTATATCATGACTGACAATTTTTTATGGAACGAGTAAAAAAATCATTCCTAAGACAAGTTGTTAGAAATTTTATTTTTACTCAAATTTTTGACGTAATAAAAAATAATTTTTTTCCAATTTATTAAATTTTTTTTGTGAATACGATTTTTTGTTGATTTAGAGATTCCCGAGGCGTAATCCCGAGAAAGGTTAAAGGTTAACTAGCAGAGGCATAGCTGGAATAACTTAAATTGAAGCAGATTATGTTAGAATGCGACAGGGAATAACATAGTATGAAAGTACGGCCAGATTGCGTTGTATTCATGGAACAAATATTCTGCGACACTTCGCTATGACATCTGTGCCATAAACGCGGTAACAAGATCATCAACGAAATCCCGCGAATGACGTGCGAAGTCGAGATTTCTCTGCCTCGGAATACGACAAGCATCTCACTCCCGGTAAGAGCGCATCATCTCAATTTTAATGAATCTGTCGTGTAAATGCAAAACGCTATGCAAGATAGTTCGCAAAATCATGAAGGGTTTGGAGGCAAGACTGTACATGGGGGGAGGGACGGGTCGACCACATCTTCGGTATATCTCGTGCAGCGCTCTAATAAGTTTTAGTTTGTTCTGCCGCGTACATTATACGCGCGGAGTTGGAGATAGTTAAATTAATGCCGTACATGTAAGTTAAGTTGCTAAATTATAATTGTTCTTTTACATCTACGATGTAAATTTCAGTTAATTAATAACTATTGCTCCAATGAGAAAATAATAAGCAATAGCACAAGCTTTAATTTATTTCATCCAAACTTTTTATTGCAATTAACAGACTGTGATGCGGGTAGAATTACACTCTGCAGATTTTATCAATCCGTTTGTTTTTCTTTTTACATACAAATATAGAAGAATAACTGTAATGGAACCATCGAATTAATAAAAAATTTTTTTTTACGACTGTAAATATTCATGCAGTGAATATTCAGTATTCGAGCCTATCGTGCTGTAAAAGCGCGGAAATGTAAACGCAACGTTGTAAACGGGGATTACGAGCTGGCGCTGCGTATGTCTCTCGAAACGAAAATACAAATCGCTCTAACAGTAGCCCGACCGTGTCCGACCCACTTTTGCGGAATGCAAAATAGTTGCCGTCTTTGCGAGTGAACGTGCGAAATCGAGAATCCTCCGATCGATTGCTGCAAACTGTCGGTGCGATAACGATTTTGAACTGCGATTACAACGATTTACGATTCGCGGCCGGCGAGGGGGATTTATTGCGATTTATCGCGGACACTCGCGAAATGGCCTACGGTATTCCACGCCGACAGCATAGGGAAATGAGAGACGGATGGAATTTGCGTTGCGCGCTGTATAAAGTTTGACGCTCGTAAAGTCGTCGTTTCTTTAAGCGAGCGTCTCTTCGCGGCTTCGCGCGAAATCGGAAAGCAAATCCGTTTCATTGATACCGCAAACGCATCATTCAATGTTGACGACGATAAAATATTACGATACTATGTCGTATCTCAGATACCACAGCCGTCAGTTACCCGCGTGCCGTGTTTGCCGAGCGTCCTCCGTCGCTTTTTCAATATTTGCATTTCTACCGCTTGCGCATTCGCTCGTGTGTGCAATATGTCAGGGCTTTAATTCATTCGCAAAACTCTTTCGCGACATTAACAAAATGTATATATTTCCATTTTCAGTAAAGGGTGAATTATTCGAAATATAAACAGTTCGGAAAAATACGTGCGAACGAGCCGCGAAAACACGCGGTGAATACGCGGTGAATACGCGGAGAAAATATTTCGAAATGGATATCGTCGAGCCGTCCACTCTCTCTCGCGTGGACGCTCATAATGCATAAACAGCGGACAGATTTAGACAGCTTCGTCGCGATATCTATCGAGGCTATCGAGAATTCAATTTCCACTCGAATCTCGAATCCGCGGTAGCATTAATCCTCGTAATAGGGTGCCATTTTTCATAACGCGGATTAGCCAGAGATGGAGGATGCTTTATGTCCACTTTACACTCATCACATTAAATTCGCGAATTACGATGTCTTTTATTCATACGAATAAAACTCAATATTTAAATAAGTTGAAAAATATTTATTTTAATGAAACACGTATTATACAAGAAGATAAAAATACACGCATGTGTTTCGGAACATTCGTAATTTTTGAAAAGAGACTGGCAAAATGGCAAAAATAACATTATGAATTATAAAGTGTGTAAAAAAAATGTAGAAAGTTTCACATTTGACATAATTTTATATGCGACGAATGCCATATGAAAGAGTGCAGAGTTACTAATACACAGAGAATAATGTTAACCGAGTCGACGGAGAGTTTTAGTCGCGTCTTTATATTCTACTTTACACTTTGCGCAAATTACTCTTTTACGACTATATTCCCCTCATATGCATCTCATACAACCACCGACAGATTTTGTCTGTTTTATTGCGGCTTGAAGGAACTATCAAGCGGCGAGCTAGCAGCGTTAATTACTACTTTCTTTATTAAAGTGGAGATTAAAAGCGCGTAGCGCGCGAGCATGCAGCGCGTCAAAAGGATTAATAAACAATTTCCTCGAATTTTTAACAGATGCGCGTAATGAAGGCACGTTAAAATAAAAATTAGAACATAAAGTATCTTGTCGGCCTTTAATCCGCGCGGTAAAATCCTGAAGTGCGACCTCGCAAGCGGAAATTACGGAGCGTCCTTTCTGTTGCCGAGCGCGAACGTCGGTCGTCGTCCGAGATAAAGGGAATTCGTTCTACCGTGGGCGAACTATTTTCTAACGCGAGCAAGCTAGAGAAATGAGTTCAACGTCCAACGGCGAGGAAGAGTGGAGGACGAAAGTCGACGAATCGCTCCCGGGACGCAGGACTAAATTGTATTGCAACGTCGCTCGCCCGCCTCCGCTCGCCCCCGCTCGCCCGCCCGCCCCAGGTTCTATCCCTTGCGGATAATCGGCCGCGCTATTAAGAAGTTAACGACGATTACGCCGATCTTGCGAAGCCGCGAACGAGCGACGCGTCCGTCGCGTCCGCGACGCATTAGCATAATCGAATCGCGGCGGCATCGTAATTGGCTATCGCGAGGCGACAACCCGCTTTTCTCGGCGTGCTTCATATTTAATCCCGGATAGCGGATGAAGGCTGTTCTTTTGTGCTGGAGATGCGATTCGCCGGCGAGATGCAATTTATTATATTCCCCTCGATATAATTATTATCAGACATAATTGGCCCAAGCTGGGATGAATCGCGGGATGAACAGTACGTTCTCGTTCTCCGACTAAAGCTGCGTCTGGTCCAGAGCTCGTAATTATCCGCGTAAAATCCGATTGGTGCAAAACTGTTGAGTTAAGCGTGTGTCGGGGAGAAAAGTTTCCGAGTAGTAATCCGGCGGGATGGTAATTCGCCCATTCGTACGCGCGTTTGAGCGGCAACGTGATTAGAGCCACGGAAATTTATTCGCCCGGCACGATTTCGTTTACTCGTTTAGAACGTGGCTCCCCTCTCGTCGTTCGAGAGAAAGACGGGGAGAAGGTTCTCCTCGCTCCTCGTATTCTCTCGTGAAAAGTATAACGGACGCTTTAAATTCGCGCGCATCCCTCCGTCTTTTCGCAACCAGATGTCGGAAGGGAGTCGCGATTCCCGGCACGTTTCGGCCGACCCGAGCTACCTCTTTCTGAGAGTTCACGTCGAGGTTGTAAAGTCCTAATGATGAGAGGCAACCGTTTCAGGAGGAAACGAGAGAGAAAGACGCGAGAATGCTCTGACTCACGGAGGAGCCGACCAGCGGACGTAGGTCAAACTTCACATAATTTCTTCATAAACTCGGTCGTTCAATGAAATTGTATTTTCGAGACTCGCGAGGACGCTCGAGGACGTGCCTCGTCGCGCTGATCGGCTTCGCATCGGGGTGTAATATCCGTGTAATTTCTGCCAGCTCAATTTTCATTGCCATTTGTGCGCGGAAATGAGTCTTGCGGCTAGTCACACGTGACGATTGACACGGACCGCTGCCGCTGGTGATGCCTCTCGCACTGCCTCGCTAATATCGATGGTATCGCTGGAACCGGACGTCCGCGCGCGTCGCGTCGCTTGATAATGCATGAAAAAAAAATAAAAAAAACCTGAAAAAGCGAGAGATGTTATTTGCAGAGGCAATCGGATCTCCGAAAAAGATGATCCTATTTCAAATAGCTGTGCTAACCTCTATTTCCGTGTCATAGATGCGCGAACATAGATGAAATAATCACATTTACAACACAAATCGAACAATAACAATAATAATTATACAGATCGCTCCGAGATTTCCTTTTTTAATGAGATTTAATGAGACACTCTTTGTAAATTTATAATTAATTTTCTTGATATAAAATTTCGAGAAAACAAGACTTTTTAATATTTTCAAAATTTAAGTTCAGATTTCTCGGACAACTTATATTTTTCTCAATGTAAATTTCAAGGAAGAGTATACATATTTAAAGTAGAAAGAATTTGAAATTTTCTTTAGCAGCTTGCGGAAGAAGCACCGCCCGGTTTCCTAGGGTCGAAACGTTATATCTTAACATTTGAGTTTCTAAAAGAGCGTGCTTCCCCGCATTTAACTCTTCCACGACTCTGTCGGAGCGCCTGCTTTACTGCGAGAACTCTAAGCGTGTATTAGCCTTTTCTATCTACACAAAATTACCAGTGTAGCGTTAATTTCGCATTTACATCAAGAAGTGTGTACTAGCGGGCGGCGAACTTAACCGCCGCGCCGGCGTCGAGGTACCGCCACTTCATCTAAACGATGTAGAGAGGATACGACAGGACAGGCGTCTGATAATTAGACGCCTCTACCCGGCTGCAAAGTAATTAAGTAGCGATTAAGCCGACGACTGTCAATTAATAGCGTGAAGCGACACCAAGGCCAAGGATGCAAAAGGACGCGGTAAAGCAAGCATTAGACAATGTTACAGTCGAAGGAGAAAGGAGGAGGATGCGACAGGAAAAAAAGGGAGAGAGAAAGAGAGAGAGAGAGAGAGAGAGAGAGAGAGAGAGAGAGAGAGACAGAGAGAGAGAGAGAGAGAGACAGAGAAACGCGATACACAAGCAGCGAGCGTCTCGTTCCCGTCGGCCGCGTGCAATCCGAGCGGAAGATCTCGTTATGTCGGTCTCGCCCGTTTCTGCATCGAGCCGGGCCGAATCTCGTGCGCGAATGAAACGGAATGGGCGCGAATTTCCGCGCGGGAGCACGTTTCACGGGGTCGCTCTCTCTCCGGTAACTGGTATAACTGGCCGACTAATATCACATGCGGCTTGCACAATGCAATACCGTTCACCGCGTCGCTGCCGCGCCGCGCGGAATGACAATACACGTCGCTCTTTCGGTTTAATTAAAGGCGTAGTTCGCCAAATGTTGCGGCTGCCGCCCGCCACTGCCGACCACCCCCGATATCCCGACTTCGCTCCTGTCTGTTCCGGCGCATACCGTATACGCGAACGCGCGGAACGTACGCCGCTTAATGGAGCGGCGCGCTTACCGCGCTCCGTAATGGTACGACACTTTGCACTCGCGTCAGTATAGCACGTTAAATAGCATTATCGCCGGGCCCAGGAGCCGGATACGACGAGATCAGAGGGTGAATCGGTGATGGAGGTTAAAACCTCGCGTCCCTTAGGAAATATAGTAATTGGATGTGTGTATGTGTGTGTGTGTGTGTGTGAGAGAGTGACTATGATACTTTCCGACAACTAAGAGAGTTAGCGGAGTGTAGAAAAGCGTTAATATAGAAGTAAGCGACAGCGAACCGTAATCCTTGCCGTGAAATCGAAGAAGAGCGCATCATTCTCGTTTAGGAGCCGGAAATTTTTGAAAGCGACAGAGCAGCTCGATACGCTTCGTCGAGATATATCGATTTAACGTTACAAAAATTCTACGAGTTATTCGCGTGAAATCTCTCGGCGAACCAAAGTTAAATTTTAATCTTGAAATCTGGCTCATTCTGCAATCTCATTCAACTATTGTTACTACAGTTACCATTATGTGGATATGGCATGACCTCCATGAATTTCAACAGCTCTAACGTGTCTTAGGCGAAAATTATACTAAGTCCCTGTGGCACAATGTTTGCGGGTCTGCTGAGGCTGTTATATGAGAAGCCATTACAAGTGCGCAAGTTGGTTTGCCCAGGAGGTGAAATGAAGATCATGATTTAGCCCGGGCTCTTCCCGCGCTGTTTCCGGGTAGATTTTCGCGCGCGGAGGAGCCTAAGCGGTCGCCTAATTCGAGAATGAGCGGTCTACCGAGCTTCTCATACGTGCGAGAAACATTTACACTCGCCAGACGCCGGGAGATTATCTAATTATCGGTTTAGCGAAGTGTCTGTGCATGTGCGACCGCGCAGACGCTGTCTAATTCCAACAATAGCAGAGTAGCTCTTCTTTCTCATCTTTGCCGGGCTTTGTGTACGTGGTGTTCCTGGATGCAGCCGCAGGCGATCGCTTCTATGGTTTAGCCGGCTCCGGAGGATGAATACATACGGCGAGTAAGCAGCCGGATACACCCGCACGTCGTGACGAGAAATGATGATGGAGCGACTTTACTATTTTCCTTTTTACGAGTCCGCGCGATTCGATCTCTCCCGGCGGTGGAAATGCATTTACATTTGAAAGAAGAAGACGGAATCGCATCGAGACCAGCGAAGCGGGAGATTATCGGGATCGTGCAGTGTGCCATTTCGCGCCCGTTTCCATCGTATCTGTAAAGAAACCCGCCTTTAAGTTTTACTGTTAGAGTTTCGAAAACTGTATCGCGGAAAAATATTTATCGCTGATTAATGTGTGATCGAATTTTCCGAATTACGGAATGTACAGTGAGGTCTGTAGTGGATTTTCGCATTACAAAGGAACGACAATGAGGAGGAGACATTTCTATACAATATTATTAATATTGTATTTTCATTATTTTATTAACTAGAAATCTTTTTATATAAAATCTTCTTTTTGATATGAAACAGAGGATAGAGATATTAAATCTGATTTAATTGCTTAATGATCTCTCTGCAAAATTGAATAACATTAAAAAATGTAGATATTTGAAATGTAAGATATTTTAGTATTCAGAAATATTCAGGTATTTTGTATAATGTTATATATTTCGATAATGCTCTTCCTCCACTGAATCGTAACGCGGTTGAAGTTGTCGGGCGTTTCGAGAAAGATGTTCCGATCGGACAAAATGAGAGTGCAAAAAGTTACATCGACATCGGAAGAAGGCGAGAGAAAACTGGCGAAGGAAGTGCCCAGTCGTTCTTATGCAAAGTGCGAATCGAGCGACGAATTCGCAGCTCGCCATCTGCGGTTCCGCCCTCTTGTTCCTCCCTGTACATTTCCCCCCCATTCAACGGAAGTCAGCCTGGCGTTTTTCATTCGGCGACATCGGCTTTCGCCCTTCGATTGCCGCCGCGCTCTTTCGAGCCGTCGCTCTTCTCGGTGCTCGAGTCAAAGGCAGTCGGTATCGGGGCTTTCGGACGAAATTCTCAAAGGCGCGCATAAAACGGAGGATAGAGCTTTGCGGGCGGCGAAGAGAGAGAGAGAAAGCGAGGCGTGAGAGGAGGATGAGGATGAAGAGGAAGTGGCGGAAGACCGGAGAGGAAGAGAGGAAGAGAAGCGATGCGCAAATCCATTCGGCTCTATTCAAAGGGGGGAACCACCGACGTCGCCGCCGCCGCTGCGTCTGTGGGATACGATGATGAGGTTATTCCGTCCTCCCTCCCTCAGGAAGTGACGTCACATCTCGATGTAATAAACACGAATATAAGTGATTCCTGCGACCGGTTCCGACGGTAACGCCGGCCGACATGATCGAATCGCGACGGAACAGGAAACTCGAGGCGAGCGGCGGTGGCGGCGGCGACGGCGGCGGCGGCGTCGCCCTTGCACGGCCTTGCCGAATAAATAAGCGCCGACGTCCGATGTCTTCGAGAGAGTTCCCCGACACGACGCCGTTATAAATCTTGATATAACTCACTGCGTCGTGCGCGTCGAGACAGATAAATTCGCGCGCCTCGCAAATTCCACGGGAATGCCGTTAACTCTGGGAGATCCGGAGAGGTGGACTGCGAAATGTCTATCTGTTTTTGTCGCTTCCGTTGAATTATTTATTATAATTTTTGCTCGCCATTTTTGTTAATTTATTTAGTATTTTTTTCAAAGCGATAATTAGAGTAAGCTTTTATTTATTTCAAAGTACCTATATTAAATTTTGATGGAATATATTTTTCTGTTTATAATTACAACTTTACATGAAACGTATAATTCTCAGTTCTAAAGATTCATTCCTGCAAAGAATTTTAATTGTTAATTATAATGATTGAAATACGGACATAATGAATAAATCGAGCACACTACCAGCGGCGTTAATTTTCACCGTACGCTCAGCGTTCGTAAGAAAGAGCGAGCATCGTCTTGAGAAGCATGAAACGCTGCAAGAAGGGAATAAAGTGCAGGCGCACACTTTTCCCTCGGGGCGACTTTTTCGTCGGCGTTAAACCACCCGGTAGAGAAAGCGAGGGTATGGGACCGCCGCTTTACTATCCGCGGACTAATTTTCCGTCTCGCTCCATGTATCTCGGGAATACATCGCTGAAGAGGCTCGGGAGTGGCGGAGTGGCGGTCGGAAGACGAAGGAACGGCTAACCTCGAGAGTCTTTTCTGACAAAGAAGCGAGGGAGGAGAGCGCAACAATTATAAACATGGTACGGGGAGCTCGGAGAAGGAGGAAGGTGCGTGCGTTCTCTTTACGGCTTTTCTCTCTCTCTCTCTCTCTCTTTTACGTGAATCGCGACCGGGTTGTCGTAACCGCGACCGCGAAGGGAGCCGACGGTATTCTCTTCGTTGTTGAACTCCGAACACCTACCCTCGCGCAACATTCCGCGGAGCACTTTTCATTGCCCTCGCAATTGAGCTTGCCGTGCACGAGTGTGCCCGCGCGAAAAACCGAGTGGCTACTCGGCCGCGTCACGTGTGGAATCTCTCGAGTTTATTTCCACTCTTTTTTCTCGACTCGCCTTGGCGTTAAATCACCCCACGAGAATTCCCTCGTTCGCGAGAGAAAGGAAGAGGCGCGATTTAAAGGTCGCGGTGGCGACCGCGCGCGTAAACTTTAACGCGTTCGCGCCGCGTGGCGACCGCGGCACAATTATATTCGTCTCACCGCGACGTGAAGAGTAAGAATCGGTCGATCGCGCTGCTACAACCCGGTTCGCACTTTGTTGAACTCCGGCCGCAATTCAGTTTCGAATTTTACGAGTTTCTTTAGCGCCGATTCCATAGCTTCTATTTACTACCGCCCGTTATCGCACGTAGAGTTTGTTATATCTGCAGTTTGCATCATGCATAACACATTACGTTTATTACGGTTTAATGGTAATTAAATCGTATTATGTAATTATACATGTACGTTGTGTATCGTGCGCGAGGGAATCTCTATTTCGGTGCACGTAATAAATATTTACTACTACATTACCGCGTAATATCTACTTCATCGTACTTCATTTAGCTATGTTACAACTGCAGGGTTTCATAACTTCACTACGCAGTTTGAAATAAATATCTTTTTTTTTTTAAAGCTGAAGCATCAAAGAATAAGCCGCTTTCTGCACAAAAGTGTATTATGTTCCACTAACAATTTATAGCCTTTCAATTTTTTTCATCCATAAAGTTTTGACTTAACGCGTTTGAAGCCCTTCGGTTTAACTGTAAAAGAATTCTGTAATATCGATGAATGAAGAGTCACAGAGTACTGTGGCAAAAGCGACAAACGTTTCAGCCGTTTTTTGACGGGTAACGGACACCGTCGCACCGTTTAGACAGATCTGTTATTCCCCGCGCTGTGCCGATTGGCCGCACGTCGATGCGTCGAGTAAGCCGATACGAATTGTCGAACAGGTACCTACGCGTAGCAGATTGTTCAAAAATCGCTCGGTTCATTCGATGAGTCGCTCTTTGTTCCTCATACATTTATCAGCCACCTCAATTCCTGAAGGCGGATAAAGGCGGATATACGTCAAGAGAGGTTGCGATCGTGTTGGAGCCTTTTGCGAAACGAAGGTTTTTGGTACTTTGAGGTTTTTGCGTAGAGACTCGATTTTGGATAGAGATATATCTCAGAACTATCAGACTTTTTCAACAAATTATTGTAAGAAACATTGAGATAATTTATTAGAATTATATTTTAGTTATAAACGATTAAATAAAGGAATTTTGGCGATATAAATTTTATAGTCGAATATGTGACAAAATATAATTTATTTTCCTGTTTTAGATAAACTTTGTAACAATCTTATCTTAATTTGCAAAGTATAATTACAAAAATATATTGGTAGAAATTAATAACTTATATCAGAAGATTATATCTAATTAAAACATTGTTAAAAAATTGATTTTCTATCGGTCGAAAAAATATATTTAAAAAGAATATTGAAAGTTTTGAAATGTATTCTATATATATGTATGTATATTAATTAATTTATGCATATTAAAAATAACAAGAAAAACATAGAAAGTGTAACGAGAATAATGCCACGTAAAGTTTTTCACGGCTAAACTTTTTACACGTTCTTTTTTTGTCTGCAACTCTTTGTAGCTGCGATGATGGAGGTAGCCTTAAATCAGTTCTGATGGACGCGTGTAACCGCATTCATACACGAGAACTGGCACGATGGACGAGGAAACGTAGAATGAAATGCGCGATTCGGAGACAAATCGGACGTTGGTCCTCTCGGGCTTTGAAAAGCCACCGATGTATCGGAACTGTGCTCGATCGAAATTTCAATAGTTACTGTTCTCCTCTGCTTTTGGCAGAGAGAAGGAGAGAAAGAGAGAGAGAGAGAGAGAGAGAGAGAGAGAGAGAGAGAGGGGAGGGGGGTGAGAGAGCCGATGCGGAGTTGATCGGTATTGGCAGCAGGTAGTACGTATGGATGCGGTGCCCAGAACCCGATACGATATATCTCGCTCAGGACGCTTTGTGCTTCGTCATTCCGCGATTTCCCAGAGTTTCGTACAAGAATTTGATAAGGCGCCAACATGGTGGTGATGCCCGGAATACTGCCCGGGTCCAAAAGTCTACTATTAAAGTATCGTTACTCGCATCGCGAGATAGGGAGAAGAAACTCGAGATTCCATCATAAAATGTCGTGATGGAATACTAAGCGATCCGTTAATTTGCGGTGAAGAAAAGATACGGAAAACAGGGCAAAAATTTTCCAAAAGTTTATCGCATTATTATCACTGCTTGTAATATATAATTGTGTGAAAACATGAATGAAAACATTGTGATGGATAATTTAATTGAGATTAAATTTATATTTTATCTTGATATATATAAAGTGCTGAAAAATATATAAAAATTTTAAGTTTCAGCGACGAGAAGAAAAGAAAATTTAACGTGACGAATTAATACCACGTGCCGTCTCGAGTCTTTTTTCTCCCGCTGCTCCTTTCGTTTTCTTTTTGCAGCCGCGCGAAGGCAGTGGAAGGATCGGTAAAATGAATCGTATGCCTCGAGGAAACGTATTTCTCATATTTTATTCCCACTGCTTTACCGTCGCCTTTTTTCATCACGGGGTTTGATTTGAACCCCGAAGAGTCGCGGGCGCGACGGGGAAAGGGGAACTCGCGTAGCCTATAGCTGTTCTAACGCGAAGTGCCTAAAGCAGAGCGCGGGAATTACAGGGGAGGGAAAGAAACGCGAGAAAATTTGCACGTCTCCCGCCTGGAATGATGAATGAGCCGCTTTATCTATTCTGCTCTCAGATATCATTCTGACTATTAAAGGAAAGAGATGCGCGAAATTCAGCGTGGCGCGAGCGTGACGAGGGCCTCGTTTCACGATTCCGCGCGTGCTTGCCGCTGTTGTTGCGACTTTCGGTATAAAATATTCATCATTGTCGTATGATTTAAATAATGCAAAGACGCTCGCGACGTGATTGTTTAAGGGGGAGGACGAGAAACTGCATTTCGACGTCGCTGTCGCGAATTGTTCACGGATTTATAATAGAATTCGCCCAATGCACACTGCTCTCGCAATACTTTTCTCCAAAGTTCGACGACCTCGTCTCTTTCGCGATATCGATAACGGATAATCCAATACGGATGCAACGTAGTCTCGAAGAGAATCGAAAGATATCGCGGCGGCTATGTGCGTATTATCGGCTAATCTCGAGTATATACAGGATGCCGGTATCTGGCGGTGTTATTAAGGTTTGCCGATTTCGCCTCCGTAAATCTCGATGGCGAGCCGTTACGGAAAACACAATTTTCCGACAATCTGCTTTCCTAGCGGACGAAAGGCAATCAAGCGTCACTTAAGCGCACCGTTGTCCGTTTTATGATCTCGCGGCGAACACCGGCTTCGTGGCGAGATTGAACGACCTGTGGCAACAACACTACCCAAGTTCACGGTGTCCTTATCCTTCTCTGTTAGATCCTGTTGAAACACTTCGTGATTCCGTTAAACATTTGTTCTTGGAGCGCGTTGCGCGCATCGCCGTTGATTTCGCGTTTTCCAACGTCCGAATTTACAATATTGTACATATTATTAATGCAAATGAAAACATATGTAGGGCAATTTGACGTATATGTATGTATTTATAATTATTGACTAAATCGACGATGCAAATGGATATTCGCGTATCCGGATGACATGTGTGTCCGCGTGTACATTATATTCACGGTCTAATTCAACATTTATTCATGGAATAATCTTGTGGTACGAATAGATACGTATCCGGATGGTGTATTTATATTTGAATACATGATAGGTCTAGAATATTAATCGCGATGTGTATTACAACCGAGTTTGCACAATGCTCGTCAAGGGTAAATGTGAAATTTGTGATGTAGGTCGAATCTGTATCACGTATTTATTCCGACGTACATTTACTTCCGCGATAAAAGTTGTTTTCGCAATTGTCACCACGGTGCTGCGGCGCATTTCGTCGAATTAGGTGCAATCGACGATAATTGTTTTATAATTGCGCGTGTACCGCCAAGAAGTACGATTGCAATACGCGGTTAAGATAAATGCTCAAGCAAGGCGAGGGCACCTACTGAGACTGGCGGAGAGACAGGAAGGTGTAATGAGAGTAGTTTACTGCTTAATCGGAGTTTCTCGAGCGGCTTCTCCAACTACTCCAATTAACCCGCTGTAAAATCCGATTGTGAATAGATTCAAGGATAAATTCGGTGCGATATCGATTAACCGTCTAGTTGTCAGACATCTCGACGGCGAGTTAAGGATTCCATTAATAGCGCTTTCTAAAGATTCATTCTGTTAATTACAGTGTGTTCGTTGCAAGACGATTATAATGCTAACGTAATATCGCCGAAGATTATTAAGAAGGTAGGAAAAATAGAAAAGGAACGTGCGCGTGCGCACGTGGGGAAGGATGCTCGGTTATTTGCCAACCAATTCAACGTAGAGTCGGCTGTAAGTTGTTTAAGTTCGATGAAATTTTCTAAAGACATCGATTCTCTTGATCGCGAGCAAATAGAAGCGAGCGTTGGGAATATATACGTACCGTGTCTAAGCACGGTCAGCAGCGTTTAACGCGAGATTGACCGACGGACGCAGTTTGCGCTGCGGAGAACGGCTGCTACGGTCGTTCAGGGTCCCGCGCAGGAAGCGGCCGAGGGCCTTGATGGGCATCGTTATGCCTTTGTGAATGGCTATGGGACAAATTACGCCGTGGGCGAGGATAGGTACGGCTAATATTTTTATAAGTTCGAGTACCGCGGTGTGGGGAAACAAACGCCTGAACGTCGTCCCACGTCTAATAAGCACGATACTCGGAATTGTTGTATTAATTTTCTACCGCGTAAATTTCTCCTTCGACTTCCGCAGCAGAATTTACACTTTACTGGAGTTAAAACTAATCTTTTTATCGATAAATTTATATTTTTCACATTATGAATTTTTTTTTCCGTAAAAAATTGAGATAGAATCAAGAATCAATAATTTTTTTTTTTTTTTTAGATACAACTTGATATTAACTGTATTCTACTAGATGTTATTTACTATTTTATTACACATATTGCGCGCATGCATAAAGCACGTTCTCATAAAGCACATTTCAGAATCTCGGAGCATGACGACAACGGAATATGCATGTAAGAAATATTTCGCTTGCCTGTTATATTTCTTCATACATTGTTATATTTATCACATAGTCGGATATATCTACTCTAATGATGGAAAAATTCCAGCTAAAACTACTTATCATTATTTTTCAGAGTGAGGAAATTACCAAGGAAAACTTTCCACTTCGTTTTTTTTTCGACCGACTAATTTGTGCGAAAAATAGCAAAACGGGTTAATTTTGTTTTCGAGAGGGACGAAATAGATCCCCTCGAGAGCAACCTTTGAGAATTGACCTGTTTTCGGTATTTTTCGTATAAATTAGTCGGTCGCAAAATAGAAAAGATGGAAAATTTTCGCAATTTCTCTTATATATTTTGTCTGCATTAGAGTATTTTTAAACTAAATTTACAAATATTCAATAGGTATAATTGTTATCTCACTACATAAATTGGTTCCTCGTCGTGCTCGTATTTATACTTGCCGAACGGCTGGTGGTTGTGAATATTGTTCACTGCCATGTACGCGTAGACGCGGGGGTTTCGCGTTCCGGGCACGTAGCGCCCGTATCGGGACAGGATGAGGGCTAAAATGGGATTGGGTGGTGGATGTAGCTTGCTGTTGTAGCTGTCGTCATTCAGGGTACGGCTCAAGAAGCGATCGAGGGCCTTGATGGCCGCCGTTAGGTCTTGCGGCCTGCGATGATAGTAGTACGCCGTCGACTCTGCTTTCTCACGATATGGTAGTTTACTGTCATCCAACTCCTCCGTCAGATATTCGTCAAGCACCTCAATATTCTGATATCCCCGGACACCTCGTGGTCCCGATAACATCGTCGTCGTCGTCGTCGTCGTCGTTGGCGGCGGAGGCGATGACGATGTTCTTGGCACTGTCGCCGAAAGCCAAACGTCGTTCTGGTGAATTTCCACGGGGAACCTTGTCAAATGCCGAAAAGAGGATATGTATGTATGAGGATATACATAGTACGTGCAATTTTTACGAGAAAATCCGCGAGATTTCTCATCTTGACTAGTCAATATGTATTATATTTTGTAATCCTGTCAATCTAAAAGATATTTTGCAATCTGACAAAGTATTTTCGGTTATATTTCAAAATTTTATTTATATATTAGATTTATAAATCTTATTTGAGAATTATTGGGAAAGAGATTTATTGCTAAAAGTTTAAAACTTGCGATGATTTCTGGATTGCTTGCTAAGAAAAAATCGAACATTATTTAAAATATTTCGTTGAAGCTTTGTACAAGACTTTCAAAATATCTCTTTATATTTTGCATATAAATACATTTACTAATTTCTTCATCATTCTAAATTTTCACATAATTGTATAACAAATGATAGAGTGTTAATACCTTTGAGGGCTTGTTTGCAACTTTTGCTTGTGATTATTCAAAGTTGATGCAGATTGCAGTCCCATTGGACGTTTTGCCTGTAGATCTCTGGAGGACGCAAGCTTCTCGAGTTCGCTGTCGGTTGCATGATTATCGTACTGATGATTCGGATGTTTCGGAAACGGAGCGCTCGTAGTCGGCAGATAACTATGCCACGGACGCGGTATATTTGGATCCAAAGATGCCTTGCCCACTAATATGGCACTCGTCAGGCAGACGCGTGTCACCTACATTTACACGAGGGGATGTCTGTTAGCGTATTTGTTTGTCTTTCAGAAACGCATTCTTGTCGTGCCGTTATACAGATCAGTGCTTAGAGCAGCGGCACAATGCCAGATTTGTTTTCGGACCAGGGTCGATGCACTCAAGCACTCTGAGCAAAAATATACGACGACCAAGTTCACGATATCAATAATAGTTTTTGAAACTATTAGATCAATTTCGGAATTTTTTGTGGAAGGCTTTACAATCTTTAAATGTTTAATTATTAAAGTTATTAACAAGTTGGGGTACAATATTATAATAATGGAAAAATTTCACATTTTGATTAGCATCGCATTAATACGCATTCTATCATAAAATCGCCGTACTTTATCGTTATTTTATTTAAGCTAAGATTTACACTGATATTATTGTACGTCACCGCGTCACAATGCACCGAGTCGCGAAATGTTCACGGAGATGTTTCGGAACTTTCGTTACCAGGCAGACAATGATTTTGTCGACGACGGCCATCCTCCTTCTACTCCGTAAAAAAGACTAAAACGGCAGCACGCACTTCGCGCACCATTTATACAGCGTGTTGTCGCGTCCGCTTAAGAGCCAAGTCTTGTCTCAGCCAGGAAATGCGTAAAGCGTGTAGTCTCATCTCTTTTCTTTACGGAGATTTCTACGCTTTCCCCCTTTTCTGTGTCAAGACCGTACGCGCTATTCACGAATTGCGAAGTGTTATTAAGAACTTTCCTTTTGTCTCAAAGATACTGGCGCAGGACGAATACTGCATAAAGAATAACTCCCATTTCATTTAAACTTCTTTTGCTAGGTTTTATATTGCTAAAACGGCGGACTTTTTGTCAAGCGAATTGCAAATGTATTTTAAGAACACGATTTACAATCGCAAATATTATTGTTTAAAGAATTAAAGAAATAATTTTTTTATACAAGAGAAAAAAATTTCAACATTTGCATTGCGATAATTAATGCTAATTTTCGATGTGGAAAACAATAAAATATTTACGCAAACATTTGCAATAGCAAATTGTTGAACAATCTCATGCAATTGTGATCATTGTGCGTTGAATTAATTAAAAAATAATTATAAATATTAATTATTAATTTTTAAGTGTCGTTTAAATGATAAAATTAAATTAATTTATTCATTACAGTAACATGATACAAAAGCTGACAACAGGTAGATTTCAAAATATAATTTAATTTATTATTAAACATATTTTTATTTTTGCAGATATAATTTTATAGGCTCTTATTATTTTGTTGCGTTTTAGTTTGCATTCTTTTTCCAGAGTGCACAATGTTCCGGTCTTGGAAGAATAAAGAATGAAGGTTTTAAATACCTCTGAATGACCTCTGTAGCCGTACTATGTAACCTCTTCTCTTTCTTTCTCAAACCGACTATTGGTACCACGGTGTAAGAATATAAGGTAATTTCACGACCATTGTATTCTATCAATAAATCTGTGATCAAGATGTCATAGTTAAGGCATGTCACACAAGATGTCACGTTGGTGCAAGATCCCAAGTAAAAAAGGATAGAAGATGTGGATAGAAAAGGATAGATGATGAATCTCTAAAGCACATCTATATATAATCATAGTCCTAAATAATACAAATTTTTTAAAATAAAACTTTTAACATTGTGTATAAAAATATATATTACTAACAAAATATTTTTTTATTTTTTTATAACAAATTATTCTTAGTTAAATTTGCAGAAAAAATAATTAATAATGTATTTCAGTCTTTATAGAAAATTAAGTTTCTTTAAGAAAATGAATATTTATAATTAAGTTCCGCAGGACAATAAAATTTCTATATATATATATATATATATATATATTTAAAGTCCTTCAATATATACGTAGCCACCTAGCGGTTCAATGTGGAACAATGACAGGAAAATCACAAAAATTTGTTGCCGTGAAATCACCTTATATTCTTACATTGTGATTGGTACGCAAATAATGATAGTTTTATTGATTTTATTAGGTTTAGGGTCTATCTGCATATTTCCAACATGTGACTAGATACATCAAGCAATACACACACGTTTCACCAGAGAGAAACCTGAGAGGGGCCACGGTGCCGTTTTTCGTACGACGCTTTTACTAGGCCATACACTAGCGGCGCGTAAATCCATTTTACAGCCTGCCTGGAACTACATGGCCACATCCATTTTCCGAGATGGTAAAAGAGCCCTGGTTGGTTCATGTCCGTGTTACATCCATTTTCCGGGATGGTAAGAGAGATGCGAACTCGAGCTCCATGCAACAGGCAACGTGAGGGGCAGGGCCCCCACCATACGAGCACCACACAAGCGAGAACGTCACGCGTCCGTGTGTGTTCGGCCGTAAATATATTCAGTATTTTTTTCTAGAGTTATTAATTTAACATATGCAAATATTTTTAATAAATATAAAATAATATTTTTTAGCAAAAAAACATTATCTAATTATTTATTTGATTGTGCACAGTTAGAAAGAAAAGCGGAAATGCGGAAAAAAGTTGCAAAAAGCAGGCCTCGAACGCGTGATGTTTAATATTCTAGCGCGACTCGCCTTACTCGATTAGGGTTGTTTTCCAGCAAAGGACACAAGTTGACACAAATCGACACAAGTATCACTCTGTCTTTGTTCGATATTCAATGAGCAACAGAGAGAATAATACTTTTGTGTCGCTTGTGTCTCTTGGTGGAAAACTACCTAGAAACGCTTGGTTCTTAACATTTATCGTACGCTGTGTCGACCGAACGGCCGAACACACACGGACGCGTGACGTTCTCGCTTGTGTGGTGCTCGTATGGTGGGGACCCTGCCCTTCACGTTGCCTGTTGCATGGAGCTCGAGTTCGCATCTCTCTTACCATTCCGGAAAATGGATGTAACACGGACATGAACCAACCAGTAGCGGGATTCTGTAATGTTGACGATGTCGTTATGGTATCGTTGCGCAGCTATTACATGATACAAAAAACTTGCGCAACGATACCATAACGACATCGTTCAGGTCACAGAATCCCACTACAGGGCTCTTTTACCATCCCGGAAAATGGATGTGGCCATGTAGTTCCAGGCAGGCTGTAAAATGGATTTACGCGCCGCTAGTGTACGGTCTAGTAAAAGCGTCATACGAAAAATGGCAGTATGGCCCTTCTCAGATTTCTCTCTGGTTTCACACAAGACTGCGTTCCGATATTCACAGCCAGCGCTAAAATCTATAGTTGTATAGTTCATCTATAGTTCACGTTACGTACACTGTAGTATTTCGGTACTGGCAGTGAATATCAGAACGCAGCCAAAGAATGGCATCTTAGGTTCTTGAGAACGTGCCTTAAGTGTCACGTTTACCTTCCCGCCAAATTTCCATCTCAGCATGGTTTAATATTGGATACTTTAATTTATCCACGCATCTTATGTACATTGTGTGTTTTTGTAATTAATTAAAGAAATGGAAACTGGTCCTGCACTAGTCAATCGAGCACATGTGCGGGATGAGGTGGGAATTAAATGTCAAAAACTGTTCCAAGATTTTCTTGAGGAGTAAGTAATTATATATTAAGTTAAATCTTCAGCATCATATAGGAGCCTTTAATTTAATTTATTCGAATTAAACGTGAAAATTAATAATATTATTAGTATAGTATTGAAATTTTACATGCTTTATTAGTTATAATTATATCACTACTATAGATTCAAGGAAGATGGAACTGTTAAATACCTGGAACCTGCTAAAGAACTTGTCAGTCCAGAACGATGTACATTGGAAGTATCTTTTGAAGATGCAGAATCATATAACCAAACTTTGGCTACAACCATAATAGAGGAATACTATAGGTATGATCTGTCTTTGTTCTATCAACTTTAATGTGATTGTATTATGTACAAACTACAATACATATGTTTTAAGTATGATATTGTCCTTTGTATCATTGATGCACTTATTTATTTAATTAACTAAATATAAATCTTGTATTTCAGGGTCTTTCCATATTTATGTCAAGCAGTATGTAACTATGTGAAAGATACAGGAGATTTACAAAAAGATAAGGAATGTTATGTCAGCTTTGTGGATGTGCCTACTAGACATAAGTTAAGAGAATTAAACACATCACGATTGGGTACTTTGGCTCGTATATCTGGACAAGTGGTGAGAACACATCCTGTTCATCCAGAGTTAGTTCTTGGCACATTTATTTGTATGGACTGTAACACATATATTAAAAACGTGGAGCAGCAATTTAAGGTAAATAAAAGAATTTTATTCTATATGTTATATAAATTTGAGTAGTTGTAGCTAACTAACTGATTGTTTTCAGTTTACAAATCCGACAATTTGTACTAATCCAGTATGTAACAACAAACGCCGCTTTCTGTTGGATATGGATAATTCAGTATTTATCGATTTTCAAAAAGTAAGAATACAAGAGACACAAGCTGAGCTTCCTAGAGGTTCCATACCTCGCTCTGTGGAAATTATTTTAAGAGCTGAAATGGTTGAGTTGGTGCAGGCTGGAGATAGGTAAGTTTTAAAATAAATAATTTTCTCAACTATTACTCAGTTATTAAAAGTTACGTATTTTTGTTTTTACAGATACGATTTCACAGGTACTCTTATAGTGATACCAGACGTGGGAGCACTGTCTCTACCAAGCGCTAAGGCAGAAATTGGTCCACGAAACAGGAATACAGAACAGAGAGAGGGTGTAAGTGGCCTTAGGGCTCTTGGTGTCAGGGAACTATCATATAAAACAGCATTTCTGGCTTGCAGTGTTACAGCTACTAGCTTAAGGGTGAGAAAAATTAACAAGTACACAGAATAAAATACACTAGTATTAAAAAAGTAAATATTTATTTGATTAATGTTATATTTCTACAGTTTGGAGGTACAGATATGGCAATGGAGGAGATCTCACAGGAAATGATGAAGAAACAAATGTCAGAAGCGGAATGGAATCGCATCTACGAGATGAGTCGCGACAAGAATCTTTACGAGAATCTTGTTACCAGTCTGTTTCCCGCGATACACGGTAATGACGAAATTAAGAAGGGAATCACATTGATGTTCTTTGGTGGTGTACCGAAGACTACTGAGGAGGGCACATCGTTAAGAGGGGACGTCAATGTCTGCATCGTCGGTGACCCCAGTACTGCAAAGTCACAATTTCTGAAATGTGTGGCCGATATCTCACCCAGGGCAGTTTACACGTCTGGAAAAGCGTCGAGCGCAGCTGGTTTAACGGCCGCGGTAGTGCGAGACGAAGAATCTGCGGACTTTGTCATAGAAGCTGGAGCGTTGATGCTCGCGGATCATGGTATCTGTTGCATCGACGAATTCGACAAGATGGATCCGAAAGATCAGGTCGCGATTCACGAAGCTATGGAGCAACAGACGATTTCGATAGCTAAGGTATATAAAGTTTGCGGTAATACAACAAAGAGTTTTATGTTTCATAATTTATGTATTTTTTATGTTTTTTTTTTAGGCTGGTGTGAGAGCGACTTTAAATGCTCGAACGTCTATACTAGCGGCAGCAAATCCTATCAATGGACGGTACGATAGGAGAAAGTCGTTGCAACAAAATGTGCAATTAACTGCACCTATTATGTCAAGATTTGATTTGTTCTTTGTTGTGTTGGATGAATGTAATGAAATCGTCGACAATGCAATTGCCAAGAGAATTATAGATTTGCATTGCGATAATCTGAATGATCTTCAAATGGTGTACAAGCAAGAAGAGATTATTAGATATATCAATTTTGCCAAACACTTTAAACCGATTTTAAGTCAGGTAAAATAATGTAAATTATTTATTATAATAAATTAAATTATTATCGTCAAACTTGTTTGATTAAATTTATCAATTTTTTTTTAGGAAGCTGCCGATCTTTTAGTCGAAAGTTATACGGTTCTCAGACAGAGAACCGGAAGCGGAAGCGGCAAGTGGAGAGTTACCGTAAGGCAGTTAGAGAGCATGGTTCGATTGTCCGAAGCGTTGGCGAAATTGGAATGCGTGGACGAAGTAACAGTGAAACACGTCAGAGAAGCGAAACGATTGTTACAGAAGAGTATAATTACGGTAGAACAGCCGGATGTAGACCTTGAAGAAGGAATGGGCGATGGAAATTTGGAAATGGACGTTGACGAACCACCACCACTCATGGCAGCGTTGAACGCATTAGGCGATAATAATGATGCACCACCTCCAGCACGTAAGTTTATATAATTTCTTTTCTTATTTTTATACAGTGCATGTTGCATACGTTTTTTACATTTTTCAGCGTCTAACGGAACGCAAGAGCTACCGAAAAAGAAACTAACGATGTCCTTTGAGGAGTATAAAAATCTGTCGAACATGTTGATTCTTTACATGAGAAACGAGGAAAATCGTGTCGAGAGCGAAGGTATTTTTCTTACGATATTAAAAACAACAATATCATGTAAATTCAAATTCGAATTGTATATGATTATTATTATTATGTAATAACTTATTTATTAAATTGGCATAATATTTTTTAATTGTATAACAGATGATAATAAGGGAGGTATACGGAAGTCTGAGTTAGTGGCATGGTATCTTGATCAAATACAAGATCAACTAGACTCGGAAGAAGAGTTGTTAGAACGGAAAGGTTTCATTGAAAAGATTATTGATAGATTGACGTACCACGTATGTATTGATATCTTTATATATAATTAGGATTTTATAACAAGTTATTGAACGATTTTAATCTTAGGATCAAATTATAATACCTCTAACAACAACTGACTTGAGAAGCAGAGATAAAGAAGAAGAAGAAGAAGAAGCGGATCCTCTACTCGTTGTTCATCCCAATTATGTTATGGATATTTAATTATATACGCATTGTGCATACATTATATTCCGTCATGATATAATTGCCTTGATGAAAAAGAGTATAATTTACTTTTTCTTGCAGGAAATTGCAGACTAGAAATATTTTTTATCTTAATCTATAGCCGTCATGTTTTTTTTACTTGCGTTCTGTGAATATTATAAACTTTATGCCATGTGACGATGATTAAAATACATTTTTACATTATTTCAGCGAAGTATCTGCTTTTTCTACTCCAACTAAACGCATTAACATGAAAGGTTATGCATAACTCATTTACTGCGTGACTTCACGTATTTATCATTGTTCGTGTGAACTGCATGAAGAAATTAATTTGAATTACATGATATGATGAAATATGAAGATTTTATGAACACAGATCTTTTTTATAATTTTATCAACAGGTTTTTATAAATTTTCCACTATTTTCCACTATTTTTCACTTTTCAAGGATGCAAAACAGGAAACATACTTATTATTTATTTAAACGCAATATTATTTACGCGTGTTATCATAAAAGAAACAATATCCTCGACTTGGGTCTATTTCAATACTATGCTAATTACTATGGCGTAAGTAATGCTAACTAACACGCATTTTAATGTATGCATCAGAAAGTGAAGCGTTCTAGATAGAACGCAGAACTGCAAAAGTCAGTCAGTTGTGCAGCCAGTGATGCTGTTCTTTATCAGCTCGATTGTCACCGTTTTAGTTGTAGCAGTAATATCGAAAGAAACGTTTACATATGCACAGTTTATTTTTATATTTTTAACATAATGAATTTTTACACCCAATAAAAATTCACAAACACTTTTACTTTAGGAACGTTCGTTTAAAAATATAAACGCATACGATCAATCTTTTTCATTTTATTGAATTTTAGAAAATGTTCATTATTTGTTATATGCAATAATTCATGTTGGGATTTGATTATTTGATTAGATTCAAATTGATTGATTGTACGCGATCAGTAAAACGTGCTATATCAGTGCATTTATCAGCAGTTTTAATGTGACGACAGCATAGCACGTGGTTTTATTACTGTTCAAATGTACACAAAGTGTGTCGTAAATGTGCTAATTGTCTATGGTGGGGGTATTCTGTGATTAAGAAGGAAGGAGAAGAAAAAAAGCTACTTTACTATCATATGATTTTAATATTACACATTCGCCAGTTCGCACGATGTCTGCAAGAAAGTTGCCAATAGCTGAATTGCAACAAGTGAGCATAATATAAAATTTAACGTATACATTATTTGAGTCTATATAGTGCAATGTTGATGGTGTATTCGTAATGATCTCCTAGATTACTCTATCTTGATAATTTCTATTTGTACTACAGCTTCTGTTAAAAAGAGAGTATAATGCTAACAGTTGCATTCATTGTTGTTCTTCATCACTAATTTCATATTTTATTACATTCATAGTTTATATATACATATTTTTTTATTGCAAACAAAATATATTTTTTGTGTAGATTGGTTTGTTTGAATATAAATAATGATGTTTTTATAATAAATCGTACTTTTAGCTATAGATTACTCTATTAATGTGATACAAAATTTTGTCGTAAAAAATTTAGCGATATAATCGCCTTTTATTCAACTTTTTTCTAGAAAAAATGTATACATTTATTCACAAATCTGTAGGAAAAAACATGGGTACCATTCGCAGGCGATTTCGCAATTTTGAAGGACTTCTTTGCGCGCAAGGAGCGGCCAATTTGGAGCGTAGTGCAATTATTTGAAATTTTTCTGCGTGGATTCGGACAAGTAAGTAATAAATCTAATTTATTACAGAATATTCAATATAATATTGTGATTTATATAATTTATAATTCAATTTACAGACAAAGCTAATATAAAGATAATTATGTAAGTTTTGTATTATAATTGTGTATTAAATATATTACAATCGCGATAATTCTATAAGAAAATTGCATGAAAAAATAGTTTATTTCTCGCACTAATATCAATAATTCTGTTATTCTTATTTAAAAAAATATAAAATATAAACTATATTAAATTACATTTATATTATATTTATAAAAAATTACTTTGTCATTCTTTTAATATAAAAGAATGTTGCATGCTATTTTATAAAAATTGAAAATAATTTTTATCGAAAAAAAGTATTTGTTATAGCAATAAAAGTGGGTTACTTTTTCGTATGTCGCTCTGTTTCATCGGAAATATCGCGGAATTGCTATGCGTATCTTTAATTAACGTTGATTGGCTTGATTAACGTTGCAGATCGTTTTTTCGAATAATCCTCTCAGCGGGTTGCTGATAATAGTTACCTTGGCTGCGGTAGCGCCAGGTACATTGGCGTTGTCTGCAACCACCGCCGGCCTTGGCCTCCTGCTGTCCGTGGTATGTTTTATTAATTATTAGCCGCAGTGTCAAGCGGATCCGTTCTTGCCGAAAAGGTGTAATACATTTCTTGCCGCACTGCGCAGTCATTTCCGCAGACTCGGACACTCATTTCTACCGTTGCTATTCATACGTGACGGTACATCGTGACGCTTGCGCTATCTTTTTTTCATCTCTTTCGGACCTAATGGACCATTTGCGTGCACACGAGGAAAAATCACTGCAATGCGGTACACTGCCCTTCGCTCGGCAGCGAAGAGAATTCCAACGCGGATCTTTTTTTCACTGCGAGCACGCGCGCGAAATACTTTGCGATACGGCACTTTATTTGTAGCTTTTCGTTCTTTTGCAGCTTATACGAGAGCCTGAGGTTATTGTAGAGAACGGATTAAGCGTATACAATCCCCTGCTGGTCGGTGCAGTATCCTATGTTCTAATACCGCAGATTTACGGTACCTTTGATGCCTTCAGCTTGCTGCTTGTGCTCTTAGCGACGATACTCAGGTATATCCAAGTATTCCATATGGAGTATTTGGTAAACATTCTGATGTGAAATGATAAACCGTTTTTCCTGTTCCATTATGTTACCTTAATGGTCGTAAATTGCGCGATTATATTAACTCGGAATATATACGTACGGGCGCAAATGATGAACGGTTAGTATGCTTTCGACAACTAACAGACAAATTCGTAATTTCGGTTCGATGTAGGTTGCATGAAATATGCAATATATTGTCATATAAGGTAATAAATTATTGATCGTTAAGCAATGTCCTGACGGTGATCTTAACGTTTAATTAAATCAAAATGTGCATTGATTGAACGCAATTTGATAATAATATCGCGCGTGTATTATGAAAGGGAATAATATAGATCTTATACACGTTATAATAATGCCTCGAGCTAGAATATGTATTTAACGCAGACAATTTGTGTAGAAACTAAATGCATTGTGATAGTCTGTTTGAGATTCAAGATACTCTCGAAATAGTTGGCGACGGTGGATTATGCGGCAAACGGAGTTACGAGAGTTAGCCGCAATTCACTCGTCATCCAGTGCAGCTGGCGGCGTTCGCAAATTTCAGCGATGTTTTCAGCTCCTGGTTAATGTTTTCCAGTGTTTATCTCGCACGGTCCCTGAGAAGCGATAAATTCTCGTGCACAACGTGGCCATTTAACCTGGTGGAGTTCGCGTTGATTTTCGTCCTTTCGACGCAGAACGGCGCGGACGTAGTAGCCAAATCTGTGAAACCAATATTTGAGATGGTAAATTAGTTTTACGTTACATATGTGAAACATTTTGCATCTTACATATATACATTTCATTATATAAAATTACCATAAATTTTTCAATGAGAAAAGACGAAATACGGTAGAGATATATGAAATAAGTTTGAAAATCTTATCATTTCGTGATTTATAACATTAATGGAATAAAATTTTTGCTCAAAGGAGTCAAAATGAATAACAAAATCCTTATTTGAAAAGGATAATCTTCTTAAGTATACAATTTCGTGGGAGGAGAAAAGGTTTTGCAAGATTTATAGAAAGTAAATACATCAAAGACATTTTATTTTGACAGTGTTACACTTGTTTAAAACATTAGCAAATGAGCGATTGATCAAAGTCTTAGGGATTCTTAGGGATAAAATGAGGATAAATTGATGAGAAGAGGGCAGACAATTCGGCGCGCGGTAAAATTGGAAAAGCGATCTCAATATTCAGACCATACATATTTGACGTGTACGAGGGAAAACGCTGTAGGGTCGGAGCATGGCTTTTCTCCGTATTGATCAAACTCCTGCCCGAACTCCGATAACTTAGCTCAGCTCGGATTTCATTTCACCCTAACTAGTTACGCTTTGTTTGTTTTAGTTAAATATTAAGGGGATTCTTTTTCGTGTATTTTTCTTCTTTTTGTACGTTAGAGTTGTACGCTATTAGTAAACAGCACTATAACAGAATATTTGAAAATACTGCGCGTTGTGTGGGGCGACCGCGTATGCGTAAATATATTAAATGTTACGACGTACGAACGTGCTATTATGCCAGCCGCGTGTATCCTCGCGATAATGCGAAAAATTAACCATGCTCTCATACGACGTAGATAAACTTCGCGATTTGTACGAATATAACACCCGACCGTAAGCAGCGGAATTTGTGAAAATCCGCAGCTGCGTGGAAAGGTGCCGTCTTTTTTATGAGCAAAGTTTTTGCCTCGCGTAACAAAAATTTACGGCTAGAGTCGATACGAGGCGGAACATAAATTACTTTCCTGTCAAGCATATTTCATCACAAAATAGTTTGAACCTTTGCTTCCTCTTTAGTCTTGTCGAAAGACTACCCTGTGCATTTCTCTATCATATGCAGATTATTGTGCAAGACTCTCTCATTGTTTTCAGCACAATGCAACAAGTGCGACGGCGACGACGGACGGCGTCGATTTCTGTCTACAGAATGCGACCAACGTTTGCGACGACTGGGGAATGGTAGAAATTTATTTGTGTTCTACTTTCGCAACCTTGATTTTGCATATGTTATCATTTCGTAGATCTTTTTAGGAGTATAATAAAGCTTTGTTAGATTTACTAGAGTCACTTTTTAATATACAGACTCTGATTATTTCTCTGAATATTGCAAATATGTCATGTATCGCAATAAAATCTCTCTGCAGTATATGTCGATAAACTTTCAAATGTAATTGTTTGCATTGCGATTTCGTTATATCGAGTTTTCGATATAAATTGGTATAGTCGCTGAGTAGAAGAGCCCGTTGAAACGTGTTTCATTGAATACCGTAACAAATATTGGTGTTTATGGCAGCAGAATTTCCTTAACAACGGCTATTGGAATTATTGGAACGTATAAATAAAATGGAATAAATATATTTGCCTCTGTTAGGGGAAATGTTGCACAAAATATATGAATAAAGATATCAGTTTATTGCTTGCGCTCGAAATTAAATTATGTTTCAGATACTACGAGGTAGCGTTGTTTCCGCATCGCAGTTGTTTGGCGTCGATAATGTGATTCTTGGATCCGTTCTGTATCTGGCAATAATAATATATTCGCCGGTGACAGTCGTGTTTTCGTATTTCGGCGCTTTCTGCGGAACTTTTGCAGGTATTTAGGTTATTTTTTTCTTCTAGAAATATGTATTACACAGAAGGATGCAGACAAGGAGAAACGGGAGAGATCATTAATCTCGTTATACGATTAAAGTGTGTAGTTAACGGAGCGTAGTGAATAAGCGTGAAATTTCTCAGTGCGAATATTCTCAGCAGAAGCTAGCTCCAAGAACATTTGTTTTGAGATAAAAGAGCGTGAAGAGAACATAAATTATCGTCGTCATAAATCTTTCGTTAGGCTGGGATCTCGGGGCGGACTATCGTTTGGTCTACAGTGGAATGTGGGGATACAACAGCCTTCTGACCGGGGCTGCTCTGGGAGGCAACCTGCTGGTGCTAAACGGTTATACGGTCGCTGCCACTATCATGGCGATCATTTTTACTTCGCTCCTGCAATATTCCATACAATCGATATTTATAAAAGTAATTGCCTTTCTTTCTGCACGGCCGATTTATACGTCTTGCGAACTTCTAACATTATGTTGCAGATGCAGTTACCGGTATTGGCACTGCCGTTCGTCATAGCGACTTCGTTATTCATGAAACTGAGTGGCGGCAGCGATGATCCAACGTTTCCGTGGCCTACATCGATTTCCTCCCCCGAGAAAGAGCGTTATCGTTATCTCGCTCGTCGTGCATTTCAAAAAGTATGTTTTTCTAGATTTTTTTTGCACACACACTCTCTTTTTACATAAATGACATTTTAAATGTAAAATTTTTGGTGATAGAGGTCGGAACAAATGACATACTTTATCACTGTGACTTACATCGAATTCCATCGTGGCGAGATGCCCAAACGTGATTTACCGTTGAAACTTCTCTTGCGATAAGATAGCTCTCAGAACCCATCAAAACCACGCCCTACAAGAAGGACAGAAATTGATTTCCGCCCTACTCTTAGCTTATGCGTAGCTATAAGTTGTCTTCCCAACGAGCTGCGAGCTAAAAATTTCAATACTGGAATTTGTAATGTGTCATGCGATTATTATAATGAATAACTGGGACACTACAGAAATTAAATTGAGAAATTCGTTGAAATTGAACACAGACGAAATTATTACATTTATATTTCTTATTATTAGATTTTATTATTTTAATTTTTTAACCATATTTAATTATTTTGATTATTATATTTTTATTAGAAGTAATCTACAAGCGTAGATTAAGTGGCAAATCTAGAGTTATATATGTATGTGAATTTGTGCTTTGTTGTAGGAAGATGTGCCGGAAGAACCTGAACTCGTTATCCAGAATGGAAAGGGCACTTCTGGCGAATAATTAATGGATCATCTCTGAGTGATATAATTACAGTTTAGTGTTACGTAGTAGACGGTAATTTTAAGCGTTTTGTATCGTCTAAATCGTCTAAAATAATCTCCGATTATATTTAAATATTTATACAAATGTATATGTATACTTCGTGAGCCATTGATTATTTATTAACATGACTGAACTCGTTGTATATTTCCAGTAACAGTCTTGGATTGATGTAGCGCTAACCAAGTATCCAATAACCAAGTTTACTATCTATATTTCCTTAAAAAAGGAAAGGAATGTTTTCTCTCGATCCACTCGCTCGAAACAGATAAAAGTATTCTTGCGAAGTTCACGAACATAAATGCCCATATATCTCTCAAACACCATTGAATGCTAAAAACAATCAGGCTTGTAAAAAGTAACATAAGTAGATATAGATATTTTGTTATACCTTAGCATGATTTTAGCAAATAGTAAAACACATTTATAACTTCTAGAAACATCCATAAAAGAAGCTACATATGAAAAAAAACTGCTCTGCATTCAGAAGTAAAAGATTTAAAAATTGCAAAGAACGTGATGAAAATTTGCTAAAACGATTCGATTTCAAAAAGGACCGTATTTGTTAATCTATGCACGTACACTCTCTTTTTCTTATGCAATTGATGTCCGCGGAACATCTCTGATTTTACCTAGATTCTTCGTCACGTTTCCAGATAACGGCGTACGTGCTAATCGCCTTATCTCTTATCGGTGATTCAAAAATACGCCGGGCGAGAGGGTGGTATAAAGGCTTCGTTAGCGGAACAGTTTTCATTCGGCGGATCGTCTTTAATGAACGTACGAAAAGCTACAAGTCGATCGATAAAATTTATTTCCACCACTTCCGTCATCGAAAATCGTAAATTTTACCACTAGATTTTTATCGCGCGTTTCATGACACAAAATTGTAGCGGGCGAGCCGTATGAAGCTTTATCGCTTATCGCTGCTAGATTTCAACTCGTGCTGTTATTCGACGACAAGCAGTCGTGAAATGTAAGACGCGCGTAGAACTTTCCGTATAGAGAAGACTAGTCTGGAAATTTTGCAAAAGCGAATCCACGAGAGATCGTGTCGAGGACGTTTTAACAATGGCGAGGCCAGCCCGAGGCACTGCCTCCGCACCAACCTAATCAAACTAACCGAGAAGAGCGTCTTACTGCTCGCCACACAATTCGCTTCGGTCAGAGAAAGGGCGCTAATGAAAAGAAAGTAGGGCGAGAGTTCTGGTCCCTCGCGCGATCGTTACTTCGAACGTCATTTTTTATTTTAATCCGCAAATCGATATCGAAATTCGCTCAATCTCGGCGTCTCGTATTAACGGGAGAAATGCGCTGTGTAATATGTTTTGATGCTATTACAATGTGGGATTTTACGTTCGTCTGGTATTGCGATCTATTTTTACAACATAACTGCGCCATTGCAGTAAGCAATAAAATGATTTATATCTCGATAAGTTCAGTTTAACACAGATTATTCTAGCTTTCTCAGCAAAATCGGGTCTTCCACCAATGGTGCGGTGAAATTCACTGTGTTTCACTGTGTTATATACGTCATTCTGTTATAATTAACAATATTTAGTAATTTACTGTACACTAAAAAGCAATTTGCTATTTCCGGAGTAATTAAAGGTTAATAATTACTTTTATTTCCGACATTAACATGCTCGCTGACAGAGTGGTGAGAATGTTATATGCATTAATAAGCTTTAAATTTAAATTAAATTTGTTAAATTTAATTGATTAAAGTAAAATTTATACGAAATTAAATAAGTTAGTAAATTTTTTATCATTTATTTGCAATTTTTGAACATTTTTAATACTCAAACGTTTGCGCTGCAAAAGGTATCAATTCTTTGATACTTTAAGAAAACTTTTCTAGTTAATCTTCTTCTGAACATTTTTATTACGGAGAAACCGCGCAAGACCAATTAGCACAGAAACCCATATTTTAAAGCCATTAAAACTGACACATTTGCATATTGAATAAAACTTGTACGAAGAAGTGAGGAATTTGAAGAGTAAACATCTCGGTTCGTTGGCACCCTTAGAGTCCAGCTTAGAGTCGGGAGAAGGGAGAAGAGTCCGTTGGTGTGACGACGGCGCCGACGTCGGTGATGGTGGTGGTAGATGGTGGTGGTGGTGGCGGCGGCGTCGGTGGGAAGGGGTAGGGCTGAACGCATCCCTGCCAGAGCGACTACCTGCCCGCCGCCAACCCTGTCCGCTCCACGACGCGTCCCCAGTATTCGGGCGATCGCTAGCACCCGCGCACGCGACATCCCTTCATCGGGGGTGCGCGCCGCCGTACTTATATGTGTATGTGTGCGTGTTCGCCGTAAGTGCGGGGCCGCGGCAGCCAGCAACGTGGGGTTAGCGTGACGTAACCCCCGCGTGGCACTCTTAATCGCTCGATCAACCCGCGTGCCCGTGCCGTGAGGGTGTACGGGGGTGCCTAGAAGCGTCACGACCTCTCCGCACGAGACCTAGCCGGACCTCCAGTCAGCATCCGCGAGATGGAGAGTAATGTAGCGTCGCAGTAAATGAGCCGAGGGGGTGCGAGTAGTGAGTAGTACATGAGCGGTATTATTGCGGCAAGCAATAGCGCTCGTGTGTGTTGTGTACATCACAAGTTATTCATATTCGCGTGGCACCAGAGAGAGAGAGATTTGTTACGTTTCGCCTCAGCCTTTGGCTTTCTCTCTTTGCTTATCGCATTTGCTCCATTTCTCTCTTCCCCTTTGGAATCTGTCTCTTTTTTTCGAAGAAACAAAATTTAATCATCAAATGCACTCACGCTCGTGACGTTCTCATTACGTGGTCCGAGCTCCATGTCAGATTGTAATCTGCGATTCTTTCGAATACACAAACATACTCTCAAAAGATTTCTTTCACAGAGAAAAAGCATTCTGAAGGTAAAAGAAAGATTTATTTATGATTGCGATGTCTTGTTTTGTAAAAGTTGTGCATCGTCTTTATATTTTATTTCTCTTCATACTTACGTTCGGCTATCCTCTCGTGTACGTTTTGTTTCGGCGTTTCTTCTCACTTACGAGATACCATGTGTACCTTCGGAATAGTTTTATATCTTCTCTTGTTCCCTGGAGAGATGCGGAAAAGGTTCGTCGGCCGTATTTGGGATTTAAAGGATCGCTCGAAAAAACGAAGGCGACGTAAGCAGATTGGATGCTACGTCACGGTGTGACCCTAGCGAATAAATTAGGACAGTGTTCACAGAGACAGTCGAGGGGTAGTTTAAAGTCATCTCTCTTTCTCACTCGCTCTTTTATACTCGCACTTTCAGATATTTCAACTCGTGATATGGACAAAGTTGTGGAATCGTCGGGTGGCTCAAAGCGCGGGACAGTCCGCACGCAGTCCAATATTCTCGGCATAATCACGCAGTATTGACGGTTTTATGGTTAATCGGTTACCAAAGCGTATCGACTGCGCTAGCTGACCGAGTTGTCCAGCTGCTCTGACGCTGAATAGAGCAATTGAAACTAGAGCAATGATGCTCCAACGAGTTATTTCGCTCGCCCCTATCATTTACCGCTCTTTATGAAAAAAGTTATTCGGTGTATTTTCCACATTTAAATTAGAAGGATGTGCGATAATATATTTTAAGACAATAGAGAATACTCTAAAGAATTTTTAAAAATTTTTATTAAATTGAAAAAGACATGAAGAGAATGGATAGAGTTTTATATTTTCAAGATTGTAATTTCTCTCAGATTAATTTGTAATTACTGATAACGAATATTCTTGATACAGTGAGAGTAATATTTTCTTCAAGCTACAATGTAGAAGGAACAATGTGTATGACATAATTAATAGTGTGCTTTCTCGAAATACGCCGGTAAAATCGAGCTCAGTTATTTATCGGTCGTTAAAAATATTCTTAGAACGCTCTTCGGCAATATTTAAAAGAGAGCGAAAAATTATTAGATTTAAGCTATGTAAGAATCAAAGTTTTATCGGATATAAATTCAAATGTCGGTACAATCTCCCGTCGGTACTTTTCGAATATCAATATCCCATCTCAGAAGCCAATAATTTCGACGATAAAATCTTTCCAAGATTCACAATTTGAATCAAAGAATTCCCGTTTTCGCAATAAGCTCTTATTTTATTCCCTTATCTTGTACAGTTCAGAGATTTCGAGGGGTAAAAATCTCTCGCATTAAGTATTCTCGATTACCCGGGATAATTTCCTCACGAACCCCTCATGCTGTGTTCTAGCCGGGTATAGCTGCGTGTTTCGACCGTCCTTCGCATTGCGCCGCACGCAAGAACGGGGTCATTAGCTACGTAGGTAGTCGGAATGGGTCGAGGGAAGTCGCTCGAGTGGAAGCGAGCATTGTCGGTGTGATTTCGATTTCGAATCGGGAGTACGCGCAGCCAGGCCGGTCGATTTACCATTGCTACTCTAGGTTCTGCATGAGTACAGTGACAGCGTGATGCCTGGAGATCTCAGATCGAACCGGCGATTCGACAATTACACCGCGAGCGCGATTTCGTGTTTGCGAAACGCGGTACGCGAGGATTATATATCGCTGAATAATGCTCAAGTGCGCTGATATTTTAAAGGGTCGAAGGGCTTTGGAGTTTCTCGAGGACTCTTGAAGCGGCAGTAGTCAATCGTGAAATTGATGAGCAATTCGAAACTACTTTCCGCGGTAACTTTATCCGCAAAAAGAATGTGATAGACTGCAATAGATTTCACAATGAGAGACTAAGCGTAATGCAACACTAACGGGCAATATCGGGTTGCGGCTGCGTTTGATGCGGTATAAATCTGCACGAACAGTGGAGAGATCCGGCTGATCATCTCGTAAAGCGGATACTTGCGGAATTCGCGTATGATGGAAAGGCGAGCGCCGGCCAAGCCATTGGAAGAAATTTACGGCAACCGCGGAGAATCATTCGTTTCGTCGAGCACGGCGAATCATCTGATATTTGCTATCAGATAATGTACGGCCATCCTCGATAATGGAGCGATAATCCGATTGAGATTCGCATCGCAAAGCTGACCGTTACAATCGTAAACGGTTTGCTGAACATCGATTGTCCCTGGAAAAAAAAGAAGAAGAAGGAATCCAGACTTCTGAGCACGCACAAACGAGCTAATTGAGCGTGCGATTACATTTGCGGGATTCTTTTAACTCGACGAGTTTGCGGAAAAGCAACGACGGAGATGCAAAAATCGGAATAAACAAAAAGAGTTAACAATATTTTATCTTTCACTTAGTAGTAAGTAAAGAGGATCAAGTCAGATACTGCCGGCACGATGCTCATGTGAGTATCGGGATATTTATGTGAAATGCGCCACACTGTGCTTGCCAAGAAATAGAGGGAGAAAAATCTTTCCCGCTCGCGAAAACGCAGAATCACTTTTGGGCGGAAGAAGAACGCGACGAAAGGCAGTTTCGTCGCAGTCGTCGGTGCAAGAAGCCTCGGCTGCTAATGCGGACGAATTGGCAGGGAACATCGGCGACCGGTTTTTATGCGGCTTGTAACTGTTGCTGTTACGTGGGAAGAAGATCGTTAGCGTCGTCGCCCGGAAATCCCGCGGAAGATTAATGAGCGGTGCGGTCGGTGATTCGGCGTGGCGGCGATAGTGCCCGCATAGGATCCGCGCGCTTCCTCCGATACGGTGGTGACGCAGGTCGGTCGGCTTGATGTTGTCGCGCTTCCTGCAGGAACTGTCGTCAGCGGACAACAGGGCCGCCGTCGCGGAGCAACGGAAGAGCGCGGAAGGCTTGTGATCGTTCCGGCAGCGGGCCGATCGCTCCCGCGCCACAACCGATCGTAGCAGCGGCAGCGGCGCGGCGATCATCACGGTCGCCGCCGATGAGGGTAATGTGACGGCGGCGAGGACAGGTGAAGAGATGACGGTGACGGTGACGCCGTCGACTTCCGACGTCGCCGACAAGGCGGTGTCGACGGACGATGGCGGCAGCGGCGGTATGGAAGTGGCGCGTCTCGAGGCCGTCCTCGCCGCCCTGGTGGAGACGAAGGTGGAGGCGATGAAGGCGTCGTCGACGCTGAGCCGACGTTCCGGCAGCGCACCTGCGAGTCCGCGCCGACCTAGATTGACCTCAACCTCGACGGCCTCCTCCTCGTTGAACCATCACCACCATCATCATCACCATCATCATCACCATCACTCGCAGCAACAAAAACAGCAGCAGCTACAGCAACAGCAACAGCACAATAGAAAGAAGGGCCAGCATCACCAGCAACATCATCGTCACCGTCGCAGACGTCACGATTCCGCGCCCTGCAGCAGTGATTACCTTAACAATGCGACGGATCACACCCAGCATAAATTAACTAACGGTGAGTTAAGAGTTGTTATTGGTTTATTTCGTTTGAATAAATATTAAAGTGAATTTTTTTTTTATTGACAAACGTATAAATATGTCTTTTTAAAAAGAAAAACATTTCATATTTTGACATTTTGACATTTTCCATATTTGAAATATTTATAAAGATGCATTAAATCTCGTTTTTGTACAACCATTTCCAATAAAATTTGAATTGACTGGTTTATTGCGAACGTATTTAAAGGATTATAAATTATTTATACTCGATGAAATTTGAACATATTTTAATAAAAGTAGAACAAAACTTATTTCTTTACGCGTAAAAATAATGGAAATGTTACAGTATAAAATATTAATCCGGAATTTGGTATTCGACATTAATTGTGCTTTTTTGTTTTTTGTTTAGGAAAAGGACGGAGAAGAGCTTCCGAAAGTCCTCGCAGCCCTCGAAAGAAGCGCAGGCATTCGAGGAGCCCAAATGTTCTCCAAGGCGTCGTTCAAGACGTTCACGGCGGCCTCGATTCGCGCTTCGAGCTGCTCGGCATTGACGGCGACCAAGACTTGGCCCTAATAAATTTCGAAAGGGCTAAAGAAGTCCTCGGCGATTCCTGCGAATATTCGCGGCTGCAACTCCGAAGTGCCTGCTACTTTTCCCAAAGCGCAGCTCAATTGTAAGTACTCTATGCATTCAACAACAATAATATTTACTTGAGCTTCGATAGATTTTATAAAAAATAATGTACAATAAGTTTTATTAGAATGTCAAGCTATTTTTTCTATACAAAAAATATGACGAATGTGTTGGTGAAAAGCAAACGAACTTTAAATTTTCATCGAATTTGAATTATTCTCTTACTCAATGCGATTTGTAGAAATTTATAACATCTCAGGAGATCTTCACATGTTTTCTGGCATAGTTCTCTAATTTATGATTTCGTGAAACTTGCTCCTCGCGTGCACGTCAGAAGTAAATTCCCTGTGAGCGTAAACTTTCGCTCGCTGTCTTTTCGTTTACGCGGCTGGTGAGTGTTGCCTTCGTCGACTCGTCCTTCCATATTCACCGGGATTCGATCGGTCGGCCACGAGGGTAGAGATAGAGGGAGGAAGAGAGAGTGAGAGAGAGAGAGAAAGACACGGTTTTGGCGTGAGCGCAGCACACTCCGTGGAACTGGGTCAGCGCAGTGCGTGGTCGCGCGCCTTCGTCACATGCCGCTCTCGGCAAATATGGTTTGGCGGCTGAATCACCTGGGTGACAAAGGACGAGCGTGCCGTTGAAGCGTGTAATGAAACTGCGGCCGTCGGCAGATAGCTTGTGGTGATTAGCGTTCACGGGAAGGCGTCATCGGATTACTACGTCTCATGCTTTTTCATTTTTTTTTTCGATTTTTTTTTGATTTGATGAAACAGTTTCTAAAATTACACGGCAGAACATTCGGCAGATGCGCAATGCTATAGTACAATGCTATAGTACAATGCTATAGCACAAAAAGAGGCAATTTAATTGGTTTATGTTGATTAATTCAGCACTGGTATTACGTGATGAGTTACACAGTTTAGCCTAGAAACTTTTATCAATACGTTTTTGAAATAAATTTTTTCGATCGTACATATTTAACTTATGTCTATTAATTTATATTTATACTCATTTTTTATATTTGTTATACGTATTATATTTTTTATATTTAATTAATTCATATTTTTAATAATGCACGGATGAATGTCATAATTTATTAAAAATTCTGAAAATTTTTTAGTTTTTAAACTCCGTTACGCTGTAGCTCGATATAAATCTAGGACGATGTTACTGTCAGATTTAACGTAATGACAAGAGCGTTCTAGATACACGTGAAAGATTGCGGGATAACGTATCTTGACAGTTATCCGTTGACAAATAAGGCACAGTAGAGCAGAGACGATATTAATCGAAACAGAGTTTTTATGTGTGAGAATAGCTGGCGGAGCGACTGATACAACGTCGACGTTTACTACTTGATACGGTCCGCTTTGATACGGCTAAATCTACTGGTATATCAATTTAATTTTCTCTTTATCGAACATCTTCTCCTTAATTAAATATGCTGTCATAGTGGATAAAAGCTTCCATTTATAAGTCTTTTCACGTTTTCCGATAGCCGGTTATTAATAGACGCATTTTAAATGTACACATTGACAGTGCGCGGAAATTAACTCTGTCGCGTAATTGCGAAAATGACGCAGATGAATATTCATATCGCGGAAGATATTATTTCTCCCGACGAATGTGGGACCGAGTGCGTAAACGACGATAGCACCGCGAATCGACAACGGACCATTGTCCGACCTCACGCCGGCTGTTATCACTGGCTCGAATTTCATCCAGACTCTCCACAATGTCCCGACACCTCGCTTATCGTTTTTCCACTTTTCCGTCCTATTCTAGCAGGCGTTTTCTAAAATTATACCCAGAGAGCACGTGACGGCCTTCGTGTGTGTGACGTAGATAGCGCAACGATTGTTCTTTGTTCAGCTCGATATCGGGGTCTACTTCTCCGTCGGCCGTTGTAGATGTATGTATATCGAATTGCTGGATCGCTTTTCCATGCACGTCGCCGAGCTTGAACGTGTAACAGCGAGAGCAAGTTGAGCAGTTTCGCCGCAAACACGGCACGTCGATTTATCATCGCGCTTTGTTTAATGCTCTACATTTATTTTAATACGTCAGTAAAACTATACATAGCTGCCATGCGTAATTTTTATTTTTTCCGGTATATTTTTATCAATTTTTTACGTAGATTGACGTTCACAACGGTTTCATAATACTATATACACTCAGATCTTTTTAAACTTGAAATAGTCTCATCGGAATAGCATATGCAAGAATAATATCACGTTACGGAAATGCAATTGACTTCCGACAATTTTTGTTCTTTTCTTCTCGTTCGTTGATTGGTCGGTCGAAAATGGGATAACATTTCTAATTCGTCTCGATGGTGAAGGTATGTATACATAACAATGGATTGGCTTTTTACCGTCGTCGGTGAAAAGCCGCATACGGCAAACAACTTCTCGAGTTTCACGAACAATACAGGTACCATGATCGATACTCGTTCATTGCTCATCCTTCTTCCAACCTTCACATTCGGTGCCTTAGACTTGCAAGTGTTGTGTTGTCCGGGATGTATATTAGTGTAAGTTTTAATTAACGACGTTGCTGATAGCTTAGGACACCTTATTCGGCGAAAGGACATGTAATATCGATATATATTGACAGCTTGAGAAGAGAGAGACAGAGATTAACTGATTGCTATTCAATCTCTTCGTTGAAGGCATTTGAATATTTTTACACATGTGGTTTATAACTTTATATTCCCATTCGTGATATTGCTGACTAGATCTGTTAATAGGATTTAAATTAGATTTTTAACGGAGCATGAAATATATAAGCAAAATGTCATTTTTCAATTTAAACGTCAGAGGTAGTTGTATACAGGTCAGATCCATTTTCAAAACTGTATTGATTAACAGCGATGCTTCGATCAAAAATAACAATAGCACGTTGTGGAAACAATAGCTTGATATTACTTGTGCGGTGAATTCAGAACCAATTTTTGCTCACTCGGAAGTTTTTGAGACAACCTTTTCCGCGAAAATAATGGAGGAGAAAGCATCTTTTTTTTTTTGTTTAATCTTTTCAACAGAAAAATTCATTACGACGACGACGACTACGTGGCGTTGAACGTAGCCGACGAGCTGGAGGAGGAGGAGACCCTGAGCGGTCCGGAAAAGGTGGATGAGCCTCAGGGAAGGTATCATCGACCGCGAAGAAAGCGCAAACGTAAACGACGCAAGGTCGACCCCGTCGTCAGCCCGGAAGAGGAGCTCGTCGATCCCGAGGAACTCCCGCCTCGTGCACGATGGACGATCGTCGCAACCGCTTGTCTTCTGCTCGCCATGTCCTTGCTCCTAGTCGGCGTCACACTGCGGATGGCGCCTATAATCGACGATATGGGTAAGCGATTACACAACGACGAACACTCAATCTTTAATCGAGTGGCTATCGAATTTACATTAATTTTATTTGATAATTTTTGTTCATATTCTTACATTTTTATTATTTTCTCTTCCACCACTACGGATAAGCGTGGTTAATAATTATATGCCTTTATTGTTCTTTTGGTTAAAAAAAGAATTTATAAAAAGGATTTTCTGAGAGGTTTAGAAAGCGTTCTGTGCTCGACAAGCGCGAATTTACTCCCCGACGATTTTAGCGCGCGATAAAGCGTGCAATTTATTACGCAGTGTAGACCTTTTTACGGGCGATACGACGTTTGAAAGTTGATGCGTCTGAAAATAGTAGCTAAATAGTCGCACAGATTGCGTGGGAGAAAATCATACCGGATTACCAGCGCTGAAATATGTAATACGGTCTCGGGGGGTAGTAACCTCCGGATCAAGTCGCAACGCATTAATGATTTAATTCGTCTTTAGTATGCAATTTTCGTGTACTAAGGGACCGATATTGTCGTTCCGAGCAGATCCGATTAAGTGCAGCGCCAAGTCCTCATAAACTTAAATTAGATTAATTATCTCGTGATCTCTCATTCAAAATTTTATAGAAAACTGCTTTCTTTGCTATACGCCGTCATTAACTCTCGAAAAAAGATATTATCTCAAATTAATATTTGCACACAACGAGCATTTAAAGCAAACGTTAAGTATGCATATTCTCTCAGAACGATTATTTTACGCGAGTCTGTGAATGCAGCCAAACACCAGTACTTTAAAAAGATTAAAATTCTGCATTTACATAAACGTGTTGTGAGCTAATTTAATTATTTTCAACGATGTATTTTACTACTGATATATCTAATGATTTTATTAGATTAACTTAAGCGACATAAAGTTGGTATCTGATAATTACCAAGTTAATGTCAACGCGATAGGTGGTTTATTCATTATTGTTAGCGGTTTTGCGGTGGACGCCGGTGTTTCCTTCCTGAAAGCCACGCAACCGCATTTCCTCGTGAATTAGGGAGCGAGTCGTTGACAGTTCTCTAAACTGAGACTGCTTTGGCGAGATGAAGACAGAGGGTGCGCGGAGGTTTTCGCCAATTAACCTGGATTACGTGCCGTGACGACGGACGACACTCTGGCTGCGCATCCGAACGCGAGAGTACCTCCGCCTCAGGCTTGTATGCCGTGAGACGTTCACACACACACACAAACGTACACAAATACGAACTCTACGAGCACAAACAAGCCGCATGCAGCGTGCGAGGTCGAGGGCGTTCCGCGACTCTAAATTAAAGGCGCGCGTCTGCGAATCCTCCAGTCAGCCGTCGGATTTCCGTAGCTGAGCCACCTTGAAGCTCGCACTCGTCGCTTTACGGTCGGAAAATCTCGGTCGAAAAATCGCTTTCACGAAGTGTGCATTGTCTCGCGACGACGATCGTGCCGATGAAGAAAGATCAAAATGCTCCCTCGCGATGAATGCGATTCTGATCCCGTCGTTCCGTAAAGCTGCAGTACGATCGGGAATTTTACGTGAAAAATGGAATTAAAGTTTCAGTCAGCTTTCACATTTCCGCCATCCCCATCTCTCGCGCGATGTGAAATTGTTGGAGCGATCTGCGGGAGTTAACATTTCTCATTTCTTCTCGAGAGGAAACAATTTCCTGGACATTCGCGGTCGTGAGGGGTGAGGCAAAAATAAAATTGCACTTTCGCAGAATTGCTGGCGAGAAAAGTAACGCGATTTTAACGCCTCGGGATTCTAAGGTTTGTTAATGGCCGTTAAATTGCTGACACCGCGAATAAAAGAACGTGTCGCATGGTGGATATTAGTCAACGTCAAGACAGAATACTCAATCATTGCTGGATTTTCAATGATTGATGAAGTTGAATTAATCTTGATATCGCCGTTCGTAATTATAAATCTTTGCTGAAAGAATTAAGTTATACAAAAGAAACGGAACACCTTTAATAACACGCAGACAATAAAACAATATTTTTTCCGAGATTTTTCGTTGATTTGGAAATTGAATTTGCTTCTGAAATCTGAAAAAATTCACAATTTTAGTGCCACATTCATTGTAACAATTTTCGTGAGCTTATTCAACATTTTTTTTTTTTTGATTCTAGATAAATATATTAAAATTTACATTTAACTAACTAGCCGTCAGCAATATCCGTTTCCGATAGAATACCGTCAAAATGCGAATGACGTTGTATAAATACACCAACGCACGAAATCAACAAGTCAAAGTCGATATTTCCACTTATACGGTGTCACGCGATGCTTTTATGCTGAGAGATTTTCGCGCACGTCATCATGTGCGGTAGGTCGCTATTGCGGTATTATTGATTTAAGAAGATGAGATCATTAATCTTTCATTCGGCGATTATCACCATCATGAACGTTTGATAATATTCAACATCATTCAGAGCTAATAAACGTCCGGAAATAAACCGTCATAGATTGATCAACATCACGCGTGAGATTATTTTTTCGACGCTTCGAGCATCCATACAGAGTTCGGTGAAGATTGAACTTTGCATATCTCATGCTTTCAAATATGTTTTGAAAATAGCTATTTCGTGCTATTTCGAAATTTTTATTTTATTACAGTGGTTATTTTCTTTCGGGCGAGACGTAAATTTTTAAGAGAGTCTTATGAGCGCAAACTGTCACATTAATCATAAAGATTATTAATCTTTCTGAGGTCCTGTCAACTATACACATACGTAGGTCGTGAACAAGAAAGTTATATCGACTTTCATAAATAATATGAGCGATATTGTATTCTATTTCCGTTGAAAGCAAGTCTACTGTAGATTTTAATCGCTTATAAATGCCATTTATACTTACATATTTTTTTTATATATTTGATTTAGAGTTTTTATATATGATTGATTATTTGTGAACCATCAGTTTAGTTTAATAGATGTGTCGGACGATATTTCGGTTCTAAGCGCAGAATTGTTTGCAAATATGTTTCTCCACATCAATCCCACATCAGATGCGACTTTCCACTTTTATTGTTGAAATCTGCAATTTTAAATATTTCTATTTACGAATATATTCTTTTTATCGGAGTCAAAACTTATACATTTCACAGTTTGAAGAGCGATATCTAAAGTTGATATTTTGTAAGAAGTACATTCTTTCCTAGCGAATAGCAAATTATACTTTCAAATTTGACGGTCTCTGAATTTCTTATTCAGTTCTTTTAAAGTGTTTTATATCCTTATGCATTTCAAACTTAGGATATGCATTTTGTATATAATTACAATCTCTTTTAAGACATTTTACAGGGATATTTATTTTGATCATTGAAAGAGAGTGAATTTAAAGTCAGTTTGTTCAGAATCTCAAAAAACCGCTTAAATTCATGAATTTCAGGAAACGGCAAAAAACGGCTCTTAAATGCTTACAATAGTTGTGACGTATTTGCGGGCTAAATTACCGGGTGCGTGTCGTATTAATCTTAAATTCGTAAGACGCCTTCGCGTCTAAATTTCACAGAAAACGTCCCGTTTCGGCGCTTTACAGCATCGCGTTTACATCGTTATGCGGCGGAATCAGGTCAAGCCTGCATGCGGTTGATTTTCGCCGTTCGATTTTGACGTAGCACGTCATTAAAGGCTACGGATATAGAGCAATCGTCATTGTTGACATTTGGTTACACCCACAACTGTTGCAGTTGATTCATTGCGATCATTTATCTGCCAATAGTGCGCTTGACGCGTGTCGGATTGGGCGATCGATAATTTAGTAGCAGTCCTTAATTACTTCCAGCTGCCAATTGTACGTTAAATCCTTTGAGTCAATGCTCGGACTAAAGTTCATAATCCAGCTTTGTGTATTAATCAAGGTCGAAATCCGATGGATATTATGCTAGCCGAATGCAGTCTGGAGTTAAAATCCGCTTGGAAGTTACATATCGGCGAGTAAATTTTTCATTTTTATTTCTCATACAATTGTAGAGGTATTAGAGTCACGAACGTATCGTTGTAACCTCGGGACGCTAATGCCACATTGTTTTTGCATCGTGCCGTCGCGTAAAATTGCGCTAGGAAATACACGAATTATTTATTTCGTGGTCATGAGGGAAAAAAGGTAAAACGGCGAGAATATCCGCGAGAGCTAAAAATTTTAAAGGGCGCCGCCTACCTGTTTCGCAGGAACATAATACAATACAATGTTGGCCATTATGCTGCTTGCGCATACTGCAATATCGTAAAGCAGTATGTATCGATCTTGTTTAGTTAGGAGATGACATTTACTGCGTAAATTATATGTATCCGGTATTTGCATAATTCTAGGCCATAATTTATGTCGCTACATTGTTTCGTATAAGCACTTATCGCAAATCATCGTAAATGTAAAATACGCATACATTAATACGCTAAAAATATTAACATTGCACTTTGTTGCTTAGAAACTATAATTATTTATTTTCTCGCAGCGAAATATTTTACGGATAATTGTTTCGGATAATTACTACACTACTGAATTAAAGCGCAATTATTATTTAAAACTTAATTATTAATTTGGTATTTTGATTAGAAAATTAAGTGAAAAATAAGTATAAGGTTTTAATGCACATAATTCATCTAGTCATACTTATTCTCTGAAATTTTAGAAAATGAAAAAGAAAGTATAGTTGAATTTACTGATTTAAAAAGTAATTATTTATTTCACAAACAATGAATTTTATTCCATACTAATTTGATTCTCAGCATAATAAATCTCACTCTGCATAATTGATATTTTATTTAGGAAGTGAGGGAAATTCAACACAAATATTATGTATTTGCATTATTATATCGCTGGAAAATCAGATTGGGCTTTTATATCGCGCTTCGATTTGACTTATGGACCTCACAGAAGCGAGAATAAGTCACGAAATAGAATCTCTGAGGCGAGTTTGAATTTTCAAAAGCGTATCGCAATAATGGAGAGCAAATCTGTGAAATCGTTTCGACAGAAAGCTTTAATTTCGTTCACGTTTCAGCAGATTAAAAGTGGTAGGCCGTAAATACTGTCATCGTAGTTTGAAAGCTCTCATGTGCCAGCGTTTTTCCAGCGCGCGTACGGACTCTTTAAATTATTGCGCAAAGCTTGCGTCCAGCATATGAAAATTTCATTTATGAGAAACTAGGTGAGTCTCGCACGTCGCAGTGGCGTTATTAGAATAATGCGATTTGTAAATGCGTCACTCGGCGCATCGGTGTCGACAAGTAGTATAATTTTCCGTTTACGGAATAAAATTTGCATATACACATATACATATACATCCACCATCTTGTTTTGACATTCCGCGCACTTGACGTCATGGAATTTTACTCGGGGTTGATTTTAGAATCAGTCGATTTCTTTGTTTTCTTTCTTATTCATTATTAAGCGAAGAATAAATGATTTCTTAGCTTTTTCAGCCGCTTGTGTAGCATTATTGACTGTTTGACACGGAGCCATTAAACGAATGGAAGTTTCGCAGCTTCCAGACTCAGACGATACTTCACACTTTGCCAGTTTATGATTAATCTTCAATAATCCGAAGCGTGACATGTCGACAGCTCATTGTTTCACTATATTTGCTGAGACTTGTTCGTAAATTAAAGCGAAGACGCGATATGTCATTGTAATGGATACTCTTTCCGTAGTTCATTGCTCCGAGATAATTGAAAGAACAAACCTGTGAGATTTATTGCACGAAACAATAAAGATTTGATTTTTACTTCTGCCGCTGAAATGATGTAGTTGTATAATTTGCGCGAAAGGAATCTTTAATTTTTGTTTTCACTACCTTTTCTTAAGATAGAAGGTTAATAATCGTAAAACGTCAATAAAGAATTTTATTGGCCGTAGAACTACGCGTTAGCGTCAATCGTGATTTTCGATTGTTGCCGAAGTGACGGCAAAACGGCCACTTTTGCGAAATTGCATTCCATGCAGTTGTCGTTAATTTCGACAGCTGAACCGAACTTGAAACTCGTGTCGGGATTAGATTCAATAGCGCTTTCATTCTTCGTAACAGGCCAATAAAGTAAACTACAATTGGCAATACGTCAATACGTACGTCATAAATCTCTAATTGAAAAACAGAAGGAATTAAAAAAATCAATCTTCGAGAGAAAATTTGCAACTGGTTCACATTTCTAGTTAATTTTAGTTAAGTTAATTAGCGCAATTAGTCAATTTTAAATTAAATTAAATAAGCGCGAATATCTGTGAAAAAAAAATCAGTCAGATCAAATTTCGTAAAAAGTAATATCAATTTTTGGTATTTTTATTAAAATAATTCTAATTAAAAAAAGAACATTGTTACATCGATTTTTTAATTTGGAAGCTTAGGCTTACTTTATTCTGTAACTTATAGAGCTTGTTCTTTTGATTTTGATGATATATATATATATAAATCCGATAATTTTAGACCTACTTCTTGTGCTTCTCAGAAGGAAATGCTGACGTCCGACGCGTACAGCCGTCATACTACTTTCCGTCTTGCTCTATTCTCTCGTATTCGCGCAGTAAACTTGATATCTCACGCTCTCATCTTCATTCGGCCGCGCGTAAGCACGAGTTGATGGTCGAGCGAAAGGGCAGTTTCATCTCCTACGATGTTACTTCTCTATTAGATCGTAAATTTGCCATTCCACTGCAGCGGTTAGTTTACTTAGACATTACCGGTTCAAGTTCCGAGCCGCTTTTTCTTATCTTGATCTGCAACGCATTTATCGAGGTCTTGGCAATGTTTGCCGTGCGATAATCAAGATTGTTTGACAGTACACCATTTCTGACAGTACGTAGTCTGTAGTTTATTCAGACTTCAATCTTTGCAGTCAAAGCCTTGAATCGCCTTTAATCACGCTTCCGATGTTGAGACTCAGGAAAACGTGTGCATTCTATGTTCGATGGTTACGTAGATATCCTGGTAGTTTAATAGAATGAATATTTTGAAAGATAGGATTCGAGCTTTGTGCAAATAAACAATGAAAATCGGACTGCGCGCGGATGATTTTGTATCTCGTGTTGATATTTGTTTTCGAAAAAAATACAATGGTTATTTTTTTATCAATATTATTGACATACAATTTGCCATATTATTTATAAAACTTTTTCTTCGAGATAATTATCAAGGAAGAGAAGCTAATAGTGTAGCAATAACGATGATTAGGGTAATGTAGGTCAGGAAATTCAACATTTCGCTTCTCAGCGAATATCCGTATTTTTAAAAGCAATTCTCTCGTAGCATTTTTTTCACAGAGCAGATCGCAATATGCTCGAGCCCCATTTATTCGGGCGGGAATCATTTCTTTCGCGAGTATTCCCGCTCTGGTTCGCAGGCTCCAAATATTAGTTCTCAGTTATTGCAAGGTAGAAAGCCGGCTGAGCTCGGATTATTCGTACGTTTCTCATTTGAAAATTGTAAGAGCTTAAAGTCCACGGAATCGAGGGTCTTGTCTGAATTATATTCACGTCTCTTCATTATTAATTTTTCATTTAAAAAATGTAAATATGAAAAATATTATGTATTGTGCGAGAGATAGTATTAATTTTGTAATTAAAATTGTAATTAAAATTGTATTCACAATTGATAGACGTATTTAATTTTTGAAAGATAAAGGAAAAGCGTCTATGATATTTTAATATTTAAAATCAAGCCTTAAAAGATTTTACCGTTGCATTAAAATTATAATAAAATTATTATGATTTCGCTAATAACTTGCAAATCTCGTTCATTAATTACGTAAAAGCCAAATTGCACATTGATTGATCAAGGATGTGTCAGCACTCGATATAAAATATAATATATATATGATTCTTGGTTGCATTCCGGACAGCCATAAAAATAATCCGCAATTCATCCTCTTTCTATACTGACTCAGCATTTTTATCGTTAAAATCATCCGGAAAAGATTGGCACAGCTTTAAGATTAAATCGACTACGAGTACCAAGTTGACAAAGCAACTATACAAATAATTGTGAATTAACTTTTTAATCTAAAGTTTGAAAAAAGTATTTTTGCTTTGCACCAAAGTAGAGAAAAAAATTGATTAGGCATGAATAGATTTGTTAAAAAAAATTGGTTTAGAACTTGTTATAAGAATTCTATTTATTTTTCAATAAAACATATTTATATCTGAATATTGAAATATTCTGACAGCTTGAAGAAAATTTCGGACTCACAGGAAACCGCATTCATATATTACTGTATTTCAAATATTTTATTAGGTCCGAAATGTTCTGCAAGTGGTCCAAAATATGTAGATCTGACATCGATGGTTGCAAGAGTGTGTAGTTGGAAAATTAATGGAGCACTGCCGCTAATAACTAAACACGGATGCGCAGCATCCGCAGTTCGCGCGACATTGCAAGTGCTTGTATCACCTGTTACGCCTGTCATTTGCTTTTCCGCACTTCTCTAACATCCTGGCTGTTATTACGTTCTCCATACCATTGAGAGTTCGTATATGCTAACATTGGTAACCGACACGGTAGCGCCATCGATTACCGATATTTCGCGTAGCGACAGGAGAAGGCCGATCAATGGGGAAAATGCAGCGCGCGCGAAAGTGCCGGAGCCAATTCTGAACGATTCGTAAAACGCTACATTGCGATCGCGCTGCCATATGGCGCGTAAAGCGTCCACCGGATACGACGAATAAAGCGAAATCGCATTTACGGGCTGAAATGTCCGTCGACCCTCAGGTGATTTATCATACACCGCGAAAACTCTTTCGGGTCGATGCACGTCGATATATCTTTGTCATTCGACCTTGCGGCACACTTTTATCCGATTATACAGTCAATCAACATGGATCGCCCGACCCGAGGACCGTTGTCAGGCGTAACAAAAGGAACTCGTCGATTCCATTTCACTTAGTTTCCGTTTCCGGCTGCCAATTTCCCAAGGCACGACCACGTACGGGTATCGGGAACACGGTAAATTGAATCCGCGATCCCCGTTAAGAGCATTTGGCTTGCCGGATAATGTGCTTGGTCGGCGGTTTCTCGGCTCCGCGATAGATTTCCTTTTTCATGAAAAACGGAGAAAAATGGACGGTTCTGGCCTGTCGATGCCATCGTTATCAGCCACTTTACGAAGAGAGTCCATCAAAGTCACTTCGCGAAGATATTTATCAAAGGATAAGGGACTGATCGGTCGTCTTCGTCGATCGATCGCGTTGTGACGCGATATTAAAATAATTTCAGTCGGCCGCCGTGTGTGTGGGTGGCCGAGTTTTCTAAACATTCGGCCGAGTATATTTATCAGCGTGCATGCACGAAATATGTGTGCGTGCGATCGTATACGCGCGCGGGATTTGCGTACAAGCCGGCGGATTTTGGCCGCGCGGGAAAGACATGGAAAGCGGATCTCTGCGGTCTGCTGGATCCGCCGCTAAAAATACACGTCGCAATAAACTCAAGGGTGACGTCCACCACGCGGATCGACGACGTTTTTAGCCGTCCTTCTTCTTCGAAACTTTTGTTTCTTCTCTTTAACTATCCGCCGTACTCCGAGATTACGTTCCGCAATGTTTACGCCATTACTCGCCACCGTAAATGACCGGATGATTTCATCAACAATGCCTGTATTTACGAAGCGTAAAAATAAGCATCGAAGAGAATACACATTTTCGGCGGCATCTAATGGCAAGCAAGATTATTTGGAAGCTTCTCTTCTCACGACTTTGTTTCCTTAATTGAGTAGTTCGTTATACTTGTTAGCTAAGGCTGTAAAAGTTAGAATTAACACGTGGCTCATTGCGTCAACGTTTGCCTTTCTGGCGGGTTTATTATAATAAGACACCTGCACAACGTAACGTTACGTCAAGGATAATTAATAATAACACCGTGTCTTTAAAGTTCAAAGTCCTTGAGAATCAAGGCCAAGTTACATTATTCTCGCCACACACACACACATTCGCCCTATAACTACGCAATTTAATTAACTCGTTAAAAGATTTAAGAGCCATCTCAACATTTTCGAAATTTTACTTTTACGTTGTTCTGCAATTATTATTTTATTAATAATTTCGTTATTTGCATTGAATTTCACTAAACAGGATATGCTTTAATAAATATTGCTAATTATAAACTAAATTTATTTAACATAAATTATTTTCTAAAAATATATCTAGCAGAACAAATAAAACGAATGTGCTGATAATTATTTTTAAATTTGTGCTACATAAGCTTTTACATAAAATCTTGGATAGAATCTAGATAATACTGAGTAATTTGGTGACAAATATGAGGCATTCTATAAGCTTCTCATGCATGAGAAGCGCTTACGGCGTTCTTGAGAGAATATTCGTACGCTGCTGACGTTCATGGAAGACGATGTGGCCCCTTTGTGCTCGTGTGGTGTCATGGCGGCCATTAAACGCGAAAGCGCATAAGAGAGAGAGAGTGTTCTACCTTGTCGATGGCAAACTTGTGAAAACCGCGGTCGATCTACTTTAATCACTCTTTACAACATGATATAAATAACTTTTCAGTTATTTATCACCCGCTTGCCATAAAAATCTTTTCCCGCCAGCGGTAAAATGCGATCGACGTTTTCGTGAAGGTAATTTATTATTCTGACGAATAATTTTATCTTTGAATTAATAATAGGACTTTATAATAGCGAATCTTCGATTTTGCAATGACAAAGTGATGGATAATGTGACCCTTGAAAGCACGATATGCATCAGCGGATAATACGATGGGACATAGATCGATCATTTTATAAATGTCAGAACTATAATTTCCACGGAAAAATTCGTCCTTCGTTGCGGTTAAATGAACGTGAAAATGTTCGACATCGGAATTCTAATGACGAAAAACAATAACCCAGACAACTTCTTGGCGCGTTTGCAAGACCATTAATTCGCCATGAACATTAATCATCGGGACGATCAAAATCGACGATCGAGCGTCGCGTCGTGCGAGAGGATAATTCTTTACGTGGATGACTTCTCGACGGCAACCAGCCAGGACTTGCCGCCGAGATTGTATAACCGCGCCGAAGATATTTACGCATTGTCCGTCGGGTCGGACGGTCCGCGGATGGGTCATCGTTCAAGTTTGTATCCACCCAATCCCGATAGTTTGGTTTTCCAGCTGGGCGATCTTTATCCTTTGAACTCCGCCGAGAGATCGCCTTCTTCTAATTTGCTCTGCTCTCAGACGAGCACGCCGAGACGCTCCAGATGTAATTTAGACGTCGATCAGCGGTCCAGCAGACGCTCAAGTATCACGAGTCACTCGAGAACAAACAGCTGCAGTAGACCGACTCCTTTAGGTAGGATATAATTGGAATCCGGGATAAATTACGGGAGAAAATTTTCTATTTTTTTAATCAATTACAAAGGAATAGAATTAATTTTGAATAAATAACGTAATCATATTGTTTATGATATATATATTTTTCTTTTTTACGATATTAAAATATAATTCGATAAAGTATTTACCCTTTACGACTGTGTGACGTCATTGCTCGAATGCAAGATATATAGGGTATATCGCATTTAGCCCGAGCATCCAAAAGCGATTATCGCTTCTATTGATCAACTTCTGTGGGCGTGAGAAAGACGCTTTAACATTAATACGTGACGATGACGTGAAACTTCAGGGGATGATAGAAGAGCGAGTGTTAGCAAGAAAACCAGGCCACGCAGAGCGAGTACCGCGGCCCCTCGAAAGGATTCCGTGCGTCCTACAAAGGCAGAAGTCAAACAGGCGCAGAAGATAATAGAAGACACCCGCGAACTCGAGCAAGCGAGGCGTCACCGGCGCATCGCCATGATCGTTCTCGGCACCTTTATCTTCCTTCTGACGGCCTCGGTGCTGGTGGTGGTTGTCACATTGACGCACAGCACCTTCCTGAGTCCTGCGACAGGCTCGAAGGAGCTGGCCGAGCACAGAGCGCATTCATGTAAATCGTGATTTTTCCAAAATTTTAGCTACTAACTCTGAACTATAGAATATACACGCTCTTATATTAGAATATAAAAGCTTTTGTAGAATTTAAATTTTTTAACTTTTATTTAAAACTCACCGCGAATTTTTCATCATCATCGTTTTAACTTTTTTTTGTAGTTAATTTATGTTGTATATTTAATTTTTACTTTTTTATTAAACGATAACGTTTATAGGAATAATTTAAGCTTTACGCCGCTTCTCATTTACGGGCGGTAAAGTTAGCCGCGTCATTGAAGTTAAGAAAAATCTGTTTCGAAGAAGCGGCAGGAAAGTGGCATAAATTTACACTCGCTCCATTACACGTGTTGCCATTATATTATACTTCTCTACGGAGATACTTCCAAGTTGCGCACTTCACTCACTGCAGCTCTTATCATTTCAGTACGGAAGGAGAACGAGGAGCTGCTGAATTCCCTGAACAGTAACATTTTCGTGCCCGAGAACGTCACGGCGTCACCTTAAGCGGAGTGATCTTTCCGAACGGAAGGGCATCGCTCGTTCGTCGTTCTCGATTCGCTTCAGTCACGTGACACGAGGTCTCGTGTCGTCCTTACCTCACGAAGCGAACAAGATGAACACGGCGGTTTTGCGATGGCGGACGTCATATGAATCCACGTCGGCGTCATTGTGTTTTGTACGAAACGCGAGACATCCGGGCGATTCAGGGGAGAAATTTCGAGACAATGATGAGAAAAAGAAAAAGGCGGCTCTGGTATCTGTCGTCTCCGATAAATCTTGGGTCGGCGGATCGGATGTTAATTAGGTATCGCAGTTTTAACACGACGCGTCAAAATCGCGTCCTTGTATACGACGCTGCGGAAATGTTGTTGCGACGAGGCCGCGGGAAATCCGATCGCAACGTTCGACACGCCATGTTGCGTCGCTGGTTGTATTGTTGCCGCGTTCGGAAACGTCGCGTTGATACATACATATATATATATATATGTGTATATATATGTATATATATATATATATATCTTGTATCGATGCAGACTAGATGTCCTCGATTCCAGCCAGCTTCGCCCAATAATAAAAGCTCACTTCAATGAGAAGCATCCAAAAAAATGTTCAATCTGAATTTAATAATTAGAGGAGCTTATAGCCAAATTAAAACATTTGTCAGTAAAATTTTTATTAGATTAATGCACTTTACGCCGAAAATTGAAAAATTCTAATGAAACCGCGACAATCGTGTGTCATTGAACGATTGTCTAGTATTACCGCAGCATACGTAATCTGTCATGATAAAACGCGCATCTATGCCAAGTGATTAGGAGTGCCTATTCTGCGTTGAAACGAGTCTTTAATTCTTTAGGCGCGAGATCACGATCTTTGACGAGAGCTCGCGCAATTTGTTGCGGAATTCAATCCGACGTTAGGTCGCACACCGAATGCCAACAACGAAGGAGCGTTTTAGAAGTGACACAGGTGAGATGGCGCGGTGCCACGGACGTGGCATCCGGCCGTCCGTCTGTCGGCCGCGAAGGAATCGGCGTGTGTGCATGAGGCCTCTCGTCTATTCACTTCCTCGGGTACGAGTGGACGTACGTGGCCCGAATCGGGCATGCATGAGTATCGATCCGCGTCATCAGTACGCGAATATGAAGTTTACACGCTGTTGAGAAATCGTGTCGCCAGACAAAGTCGACGTGTAAAGGGATATATAGCTTTCTTGGTGCTTTTTTACATGTCTTCCAGGACGAGAAAGAACGAGTTCGATGAACGAGGACTTTTAGCCGCCGATTCCTCGCGCTGACGACAGGCTGGCAGCGTTTTCATGTAGAAAATTGTATATAAGAGGACTCGTTATTAACAATTGTTTGTAGTTACAAAGTCGAGAGAGTAGTCGAGATAAGGGCCGAATTGTTGTTGTCAAAAGATGAACGGTCGTAGAAGAAACGCTCGTCGAAATCGTGCGATACAGAGAGAAAAAAAGGAAAGAGGAAACGGAGCACATTTGTGATCGGTTATCCAAGTATGCGTACGCATGTGTGCGTAAATTGTTGTACGTGTAAGGAACACGTGTGGAAGTTTTTCGCGTGCTATTCGCACGAAACGGCCAAAGTATTTTTATTCGCTTCACTTCGCTGCTCTCAGTGCAATTTCCCATTTCGCTTTGTGACTAATTGCTTAAAAGTTTTATCGGACGTTTTTCGTCGCGATGATGGTGATTCAGCAGGAACTTTTTCCGATACATTTATTTTGTAAGCCCTCTCCGCGAACGTGGAAAATATTGTTTGCCGGCATAACTCGGGCTTATGAATTGCGTGCTTCGCAATTAAGCAATGTCGATAATTCCGTTGGCGACACGCTGTTCTGTATTTTTACAAAAATTTCTTAAATAATAACCATTAATTTTACGAGGACGTTATTGCTGCTTATAGTCAGAAAGCTTTGCACTGTTATATCGTATATTTCATTTTCCTCGCTTTGCTTGCGACTAAAAGTTGATTTTAATTTGATATGGTAGATCGAATTTGGTATCAAGATCTTTGAAATAAATTACATTCGTGACAGCAAATATATTCCATTCAGTGATATACTGATAAAATAAAATATAGGGCTTGATATATGGACATGGTTTGATAGAATCGGCTTGCGCTGAATAATAATGTTTGACGACAAAATCTCCTGTGGTACGATAATGTCGACATCATTTAAGAAAAAGTCCGTAAGAATTTCATGAAGATCGCATTTGTTTGTTTAGAAAAGTTTTTATTGCGTGATACTCGACAAATTACATCATTTAGATCGAGCATTTTTCTTTCAGAACAGTGGCATTTATTACATTTTTTTCTGAAACGCAAAGTATTGGAATACAGTTCCCTTTATGCATTATTTTTTATGTTCTTTTTCCCCGCGTTTTTGTTATTTTTATTATACAAATATATACAAAATTATACGAATGCAGTGAATAGTATTCTCTAAAGTAATTTTAAGTACTGTATTCGAGAATTTCGGTCGTAATTTCGGATTTTCGTGAGTGTTCACTAGCAATCGCTGCAGTTAACGCAGAGGAAAACTTTTCTATGTGAGGTGATGTGCGATAGCGTCTATAAATACTATCGGAGTTTACACCCGCATATATATAGCGACTAGTCCCTAATGTCGTTTCCGCGACGTAAAGTATACGACGTGGAATATCGAGCGCTTAAAAAAAAAGCAAGGCGGAGAATTTTTGATTACTTGTTACCGGACTCATACGTAAACGATGAGTGTAAAGCTATACACCTTCGAAGCGGTCGTATGATTGATCGACCAGTGAGGAGCGACAGGAACTTTTCTTCCTTTTTCGACCAATCTCTTTCACTCATCGATTTCTCTGTCCTCTATGCCAAATTAACGCACGTTTGCGTTGCTCCGTTTCGCGTTGTCTATTCTAAAACAACCGTCCTGAGTATTATGTTTCACTATAAAAATTTCCGCGCCGATCGCGCTTTGATATATTTTGCTTTGCCTATACGAACGACGTAGGACCGACGATGCAAGATCGATCGACTGATCGCACGTTAGATGACTATTTTATTGTCGAAAAAAAAAAAAAACAGAAGGAGACGATCAGTTTGATAAATTCGCGTCGCACAATCAATCGGCATACGTAATCGCCGATCTCTCGCGATATGCATTATATAAGAACGTATGTAAGTTAACGAATAATCGGTCTTCTGAGCGAATACATCGGGCTTTTTTGTAGGTAAAATCGGCGTAGGAGATTGTAAGTGAAAGAAGTACAGCCGATTTTGCTGATCAGTTTGTTAACATTATAGCGATTCACGGCTGTAAATCTTTCATTTAAATATTTCGGCCATAGTAGTTCTTAGCCGCCGACCGACTCGGCGACGGAAAACGCAATAATTCGCTGTGTTATATGAGGCGCTTTTCTATAAAAGATATTTCCCTTTTCTACCTCTAATTACTAACTTCTAGGGCCACTCGTAGAAAATATTGTATAGCGTACGATATTTTTTTTTTTTCACCACGTTCTTCTCTCTCACGACGAGCTTTCACTTCCGTCTTCGTTTTCGCGTACGCTTGGAGATCACTTGGCCTAACGCGAGGGGGCTCGTTTATGTCTAATAAGCGAGCTAATAAATAGTTTAGTGACCGCGCGCTCGTGGCTTCCTGGATAGTTTCGAAAGGATCCCACGAGGGCACGTCGAGTTCGACGAGTGTTCGAGCATACTTAGTGACGTTAGAAGCTTCGCACGAGAATAAACTATGAGCAAAAAATAAAAAAAAAAAAAGATACTTGCGCTGGTCGCGTCTTTATTTCTTACGACACTATGATACCACCGAAAATGCAATCGCGCCGATTTGGCATCGCGCGCGACGATCAATGACGACGCTTCTCTTTTGTCAAGATTAAACTTAAAACTTAAGCTCACAGATACGAAAATGCGTGTGCCAAACCTGTGCGTGTGTACAATGGTGTGCACTCGAGTTTCTTTCGACAATCATAGTGCCGGTGTGAGTACGATCGCTTGTGTGTGAGTTTTTACGGGAGATAAACGAGCATTTTTTCCCTCTTCGAGAGCACGGCGTGGATCGTTGCGCGAGCGACAAGCTCAACTCAGGAATACAAGCAGATTGTTCTCCGATCATCGATCGTCGAGAATTGTCGAGCAAAGTGTCTCTCGTGTCTCGCATCGTTTCGATATTATCTTCTTATTTTGCAGCTTCGATATCCCGCTGGCGGTGCAATGTAGCTAGCAGAAAAACGAAAGCGGCGTTTGTCGCGAACAATTTCAAGCACCGATAAAATGCTCAAAATATTAGCTTTTAAAAGCCTGGAAACTTAGATATTTCTCGATGCAAACATATTTTGTGTAAGAGAGATGTAACTCAATATATATCAAACTATTTAGAGAAGAGATAAACCGATTTAAAAAATCGATTGGCTTGGAATATATATAGGTATATTTTTTAAATGCTTTCACGTGACTAGACATATGAATGGACGACAATATGCGAATTTATTGCCGACAATTTAAAATTGCAAACAAAAATTCACATTTCTATATTTTTTTAGGAAGATTTTTTTATTTCTATTTTTAGGAGTTTATCTTTCTATTTTTAAAATTCTCTAATTATTAAATGCACACAGTGGGGCTAAGCGAATTCCAAAACGGTCATTTTTCCTCATTTTTCCCATGAGACGAGGCGAATGATAATCCCTTTGTCTCAAAAGACAATGCATATTAAATAAGGAATTCTACGCGGTCTGGACACAACCGTAGACTATGCAAATAAATCCACAGCATTTTTTTTTTTTTTTTCAGAAAAAAATTGGGCGACGCGCGTAACATTGAATAATAAGCAGGATAAAAAGCTACATGTAACTTTCATCTTGTCGCTCTCGTACGCGAGGCACGCGTGTTTTATTCAAGGAACAGAGTCACGCGAGTGGCGTATTCCAGGCACACTGAGAGATATTTTACGCCAGGGATTGCGTAGCAGTAATAATAATCTCGACCACGAGGTGTGTATCATAGCAAGGCGTTGTGAGATATGTTAAAATAGATGAAATATTATAATAAAAAAAATTTATGTTTCTATATTGTAATAAAACGTTTATGTATAACAAGGTTATTATAATGCAAAGAAGGAGAAGAAAGAAAATATACATACTAGTTGTACGGTTTGCGACGGCGTCTTTACTGACTTCCCACCGATCGCGCTGCCTTCCCGAAAAGTCCTGTGAACGAAAAAATTGTAGGACAATTGCAGGTGCACGGGATTGTGGAAAAGGATCTCGCTCGTCGGTTGCAGATTGAACGGTGAGTCATTTTTTTTCTTTACTGTCAACGTTTATTGCAAACTTCTACATCGTAGAAATCTGTGTAATCGAAAATTCGATTAGTCTTTCAACCCTGCCTAAAAGGGACATACATGTAGAGAGTCGTGCAATAGCGCGAACATACTTGACGCTCGAGTTAAGGTGTAGCTTATTAATTATAGCGTGCTGCGCTAACGCAACGTAGCCGTGACAATAGAAACGAATGATCCATGTTACATGAATTACATTTGCAGCGAGCGTAGACGTTGTCCATTCATGCGCCGCCGACTGTTTGCTTGTCAAACATAGCCGCATATATTTCTCAGTTCACGTAACAGGTGGATCGCGTCAGTAGGGGCAAAAATAAAATTCCCCGCCCCGCCCTTTCGTTCGGGGCGCCGTTAACCCGATTATGAAACCAATCGGATTCTTCGTGTCAGTCGAACGACCGCTTTATTATTGGCGGCCACTTACGCACGCGAGCACGCACCCGGTTATTCCGGTAAGTTTATAGCACGCGTTTGAAGCGCGAATGTTTTCTTTAACTCTAATAACGGGCCACAGTTATATTCTACGCCGAAGCTACTTATACTTATATATTTTTTTCTTTTACAACGTATGTCTCACCCTGCCTGAAAGGGAAATATAAGTTAGTCATGCCGCAGTGCTCGTCTAAATCCTTCTTGCATCAGGGCCATAGGCGTGCGCGCGTACCCGTTGCGGATACGCGCGGATCACACGCGCTATATTCTTCAATAACGTTTAATCGTAAGCGTTATATCGTGTTGTTTGTATTGCACCCTGCCTGAAAGGGATAAGGAAGATGTTCCTAATCGCCATGATATCGCGCCGAACAGGATCCTGCCATTCTTTTTTACTTTCAGAGATTTTCCATCTTATTTTAATTCCATGCTATATTATTCTTGCATTCTCAGAGATTCTTTATGGTAAGTTTAAAACCCGAGATATATCAAAAAGATTCTATGTACATAATGCATATTCTTTTGCAGAATTAAAGTGACGGACGTTTCTTGTCGGCATCTGTCAGATGTTTTTTGCCCGTTCGGCGTTTATTCGAGGCGACTAATAAATACTTTACGATTAATTAAAAGCTATCAGTCTCAAACTTCGGTTTAACCCTGCCTAAAAGGGGAAAAAAAGATGGTCATGCGAGATTGCTCTGCCATGCTTGGGGCCCTAGCTATCGCACGTTGGGTGCCCGGTGGATTCCGAAGAAGCGATTTTACAAAAACGGTTTTTCACAATCCACCGAGCACATTGTAAATTCTCATTATTCTCATTATTCTAGGAGATTCTTTTTCCCGATCGAGTTAACATCGTAATTATAAACATTTCAAAATTAAAAGAATAAATAAACAATTATTTGTACGGTTGCTGAGTCAATACTTTGTTTTACATTCGTTTACAGCAAACGTACAGACACACTGTGTGTGTGTTCAAGTGTAACCGATCTTTGGTAAGTTGATTTCATTCCGCGGATAAAAATACACACTAATCACACAGACAACTGCTAAAATTCCGAAATTTCGTCTATTAAACGTCTCGTGCGTAAATAAAGGAACCAATTTTTACGTATTATCAGCATTAAATGCTAATTAATAACGACATTAAATTTACATCGTTATCTTTCTGGCAAGTTCTACGTAGTTTGATAAATTCTATTGAATTAAGATGTTTAAAGAGATTTTTAAGATATTAAGATATATGTTTGCACAAGTGACAAAATGACACGCTGTTCCTGGCACGTATGTTTAAGCATCATTGAAGCAGCTATCTCATTATCATGAAGTGCGGAGTTTCTTTCCAAATATAGTATCATACGATGATATTTCGATCGGGAAATGCTCTTTTAGCGATTTCGTTACTTCGATCGAAGCACCTACTGGAATATAAGGGCCCTTTCTTAAGCACTAAAATCTTATAAGCTAACTTTTATCTGAGGAATTTTTTCCTTCAAACTCTAATGCCTATCGTTTTATCTTCAGCTTGAGTTTCATACTTGAGTTTTATCACATTATGATATAAAATGTGAAAACTAAAAAAATATTTTAGAAATAAACTTCAATCAAAATGCGACATCGATTGAAGAGAGATTTTGTTAATGATGTAGAGATTCTCAAAATTTTCTTTCAAATTTTTCGTAAAAAAGCGCCAATAAATTCATGAAACCTTTGACAGAGAATATTTTTCGGCTGTAGTAAATAATTAGCAAGCAGTAATATCTTGCTTTTATTTTAATTTTGCAAACGGTAATACGTTGTTTTTCCTTATCAAAGCGACAATTTTGTACCGAAATATTACACTTGATTTTAAATGTTGAAAACATTGCTCATTCAATTGATTAAAAAATCGGCTCTCTGTCAAATATTCCATAATCTGAGACCATCGTGTTGCTTATCCCTATTGTTTAGAAATTATCATGTGTAAATTCATGTAAAGCATCTTACTTCCGTCTATCAGCTTAAAGTCTTGTACTTATGTAAATTTGTTCCTTGTTCGTCTCTGCATCCTTGTTGGTCTTCTGCGTCCGATTTTTCTTCTTGCAATTTAACTCCTCCTGGATGTCTAATAGTGACTTGCCTCTGGTCTCGGGCACGATAAACAGGATGAATACAAAACCCAAGAAGCAGCTGGTGGTGAACCAATAGAAAGCCGCGTACACTCCACAGTAATCAGAGATTATCTGATACAATTTGGAGACGATGAAAGCCAGAAAGGAAGACCAGAGATTAGCCAGTGACACAGCGGTGCCTTTGACGTTTGTCGGGAACAGCTCGCCCAACATCATGTACGATAACGGATTCAGTCCGAGAGCGATAATCAGCTCGTAGAATATCACGGAAGAATGGAGTATCCAACCGTATCCTGCTGTATTCCATCCTTGTTGAAATTTGAGGAAGTAGAAAGTGCCGGCGATGGCTAGCGCGATCCCGCCGCTAAAAGTGGTGCCTAGAAGCAGCGGTCTTCTGCCAAGCTTATCGACGAGAATCGCCGCGCCGATACCTGCGATCAGCTGAAACACACTCAGAAGGATGACGGCGGTAGCCGCAGAGATACTTGAGTCGCCCTCCTCAAGGATCTCCTGCGTGTACGACTCGATCGCAGCGATGCCGCTGAACTGGAGGACCAACTGCAGGCCTAAGCTGATGACGATGGCGCGCAAATTGCCACGTGTGCCAACCAAGTCTCGAATGCTACCGCGGTTGCTGATATCGCGGACGACTGTTTTCTGCATCTGCTCCAGCTCTTCATCCAGCTCATTTTTGGTGGCATAGCGCTTCAGCTTCTTCAGGTTTGCCATCGCGTTGTCCGGTTGATTTTTTATCAGTAGATAGTACGGCGACTCGGGCATCCAGACGAAGGCCACTAAGAACAGCAGCGGAATTAATATGCAAATCCCGGCGAGTTTTTCATAGGTGACGTACGGGCCGACTGCGTGGGCGTACAGTTCCCCGAAGGTAACCATTAGTTTAATGAAAGAGCCCAGAGAGCCTCGAATCTCCTTGTCAGCGATCTCACCGATGTACATCGGGCAGACGACGTACACCACGCCCTGACCGATGCCGCTGATGAAACGGGAAGCATAGAGAACGTAGGGATTCCACGCTACATAGACGAGAACGAAACCAATCAACAAAGGGCCGCCGCCTATTAACAAGCTCTTTTTCCGTCCAAGCCAGTCGACGATGAAGGCCGCCAGAATGCATCCAGGTATAGTGCCGAGGAGAAAGAACGAAGCGATCCAGGAAGCGTCGTCGGATGTTATCTGAATGTGGGAATCGGGTGATTTCAGAATTGGTAAGGTGGGTGATGTCCAACCTATGTGAGATCCAGCAGCTGCTAGCGATATGGTAGCTGTAAAAAAAATAGAACGAATAGATAAATCATGATTTGCGCCACTGTTATCTCATGAAGTTTCCTGTATATAAAATATTCAAAAAGACTGAATTAATTGAAAAAATGTAGATAAAGGAAATTAATTATGTACCGTTTATATGAGGTAAGTAGTCAAAATCAAAATTATTACCTATTTATATATTTATTTGCGTGGAAAATACAGATATAAATTTTGAAAACATTTAATCGTATAAAATGAAAACAGAGCTTATATTTAAGATAAACCTTAATTTAATAAATATGTGTTTCATATATTTTAATATTCGAGACATTAAAGTTAAAAGTATTTGCACTTTTGATAAATTTTAAATATGTGCTAAATTAATTAACTTCCAAATGTATTGGATACTTGAAAATGTTTTCAAGATATTTTGCTTAGACATGTTCATCATTTATGCTTTAAGAATTATTTTATCATTTATTTCCTGAGAAATTGAAATAAATTAAAATTTTATTTACCTGTAATCGCTGCTAAGTATTGAGGCCACCGCTTAACAGGTGATTGCTTCATCTTTTATTTCTTCTTATTACAGGACTGAAGAAAGAATCAGTTTGTTATTTAAAAAAATATAAATGATTATATTGGGGTTAAATGTTTTAGAAGAAACGACTAATAATTTAGTAATATTTTTAACGCAATGTTAAAAAAATTTAAATAGAATATATTCTCTTGAATATAACGCTATATTTAAATAAATACTTCCAAATTAAGAACTCAACCCAGTTATTTAAAAAAAATTTCTTGTTATTAAATTTTAATCAATATTATTCTTACAGAGATAACGATGAAACGCGCTAATGCTACCAGAAATTGTGAGGAATCTCCACACCACCGATTTTAATACATTTCAGATGAAATGACACCGTATGTATGGTACCACAGATTTTATATGTTACTTTATCAGCAATTTTGTTATCAGTGATTCGTGCCAAATCTTGTCCCCACCCATATATGTATGTATGTATGAAGATGATGAAGTTTGCTTATTACTACTTTTAATTCTGGTTGAGGAAAGGTGAGTAGGATAGATATCAATATTTTTACGCCTATTTTTGTGCACACATATCTCTATACACTGTTACACATGTTCGACTGTTTTAAAAGATAACAGATATTATGCTTTTATCGCACAAAAATATAAAGGTATAATATAATTCTTACGCAAAATGTACTTTATAAAAATAATATAAAGCATTATTTACTTTATAATAATATAAGTTTATCAAATTTTTATTATTATATAACAAATATAAAATATACTTCGAGCATAATATTTTATTCGACACTTCCGTAAAACATTGAAATGCATAAATATCAACAAAACATTATTTATAGTTATATTATATGTAAAATGTTGACAGTTTATGGTAAAGGAAAATCATGAATGAATTTTGCAAATTTTCTTTTTCTCTTCTCTCTCTTTCTGTTGTTGGTCTGTTTGCCGTTGAAATAATATTAACACCAATTCTGATAATTTCTATTGATATTTAATCGTCATTTTAACTAATTCAAATATTGCAATATTTATTCGAAATATTAAGATTTAATACAAATATTCTATATTATTGAATTGCATTAAATATTAATTGGGTGAAATTTCATAGCGTCTGGGAGAACAGTCATCGCGCCTTTGTTTCCGAATAACGGGATTAATATTTTATATTAATTAAAGAGAAAATCCTATATGGAGTTATTTATAAACACGCCTATCCATTACAAGCCGCTGATTAATAATAACAAACGTGCAAACGTTACACGTATTAGTAATTAATCATTTTACAGCATTACAATTGTGATGTTACAGTCACCCTGGAAAATAGCCTTTGTGAATTATAAACGACAAACGGTGGACAATGAGAGCATAAAGAAGCGCTATTATTATTTTCGTAATGCATATTTATTAAGCAGTTGCTTATATTTTATTGATGCAGAGAGAAAATGAAATCTCTCTGCATAACAACTTGTGTGTTATAAATTATAATGAAAAAATGTCATTGTGTATTTACGTACAATTATCATTTTTATTTTTCCTAATTTTAAAAAATTATTTTTGTTTGGTTTTTCTAAAGGATAAATTTTTGCGCAATTGTAATGATTTTCCACGTGATTTGTACTATCTAAGATTGTTCTAAAATAGGTTTCTGTTTGCAATTATTTCTCGCATCACTTGTTATCGCATAAGGGGATCATAATGATGTGTGATGCGCGTAAATGCGTAATGGAATTTCTGCGTGAATAGGTTACAAGTGCACTGTTAAATGCACTTTTAATGATTGTTTGTAAACTCTTTACTTCAAGGATTTTTTTGATTGTTTTTATAAATCAAATACCTATTCACGATAATTTCTGTCTCGTCTGAAAACATTGATATCTTGTTGCGTGCAAATATGCATGCGATTGGCGCATACATGCGCAAACATGCTGCGTCACAAATTTTTATGAAAACGTGCTTCTTATCGGCCATAATTAGTCTACAGAATTTTGCATGTTTTGCGTCTTTGCAATTACGTTTTATAAATATTCAATAATAGTTTGAAATTTATTACATTGCAAAATAATCGCATAATCTGCGAAAAAATTAAGTTGCAAATTTGCAAATAAAGTATATTATAAAGATAAGAACAACAGAATAAGTTAATTATACATCTGAATACATTTGTATTCACATAGTTTATTTTAATATCGAAAAAATATTCAGATATAGAATATCTTTAATATAAAAAAAGACATTAAGAGATATTATGAATATTGAAATATACTGTTATGTAGAGTGTCGCAATAACCACGACAACATTCGTCAGCGGATAGAGCATAATAAATCAGACAGAAAAATCCTTTACTGTCTTGCAATTTTCGCAATAATTATGGCGAAATTAATTAAAAAGAATTGGCGAAAGTACGCTCTGGTTGTGATAGCGGCAAATGTCGCACGGTAATGAAAAGTTTGTTCGGCCGGTGAAAATAAAAATAACACGCAAGCAACGAGCGGACAGAAGTTTTATTTTTCGTTGCTGTGCGAAAAGAAAAGAGAAATAGATAGAAAAATTGAACGGAATAAATGATGTTGATTGGAAGGAATACCATATTTATGTAACTAGTAATTAAAAATATTATAGTTATCAAGACTTAATTAATCACTTAATAACTAACCGTTTTGCAGGTGCTTTGTGAAGAAAGAGGACTTGGTCTTGGTTTTGTAGTCCGTGCAGAAGTGAACTTGAATGGTATGATGCCGACACTTCACTATCGATTCACTTGTTAATTCATATAAAGTTAAAGATGAATTTATCGATATTAAATTGTATTGTTGAGCGGACGGACAAAGCTAGAGCCTCTGACGCACACGACATGTTCAAGACGATTAACGTAATTCTGTAGGAATACTTTGACCACTTCCATAATCTTTTGCTTTTTTTTCTTATCCTGCTTTTTAGGCGATATCAACTATAATATAGATTTTGAGATTTGCAGTAGGGGCTCGTTTTAGAGTCATTAAATTTGTGGATAGCCACGCTTATCGATCATGATAAAATAAATGCAAATAAATATTCGATCTTTGTGTGGCAAGGTCTTGTGTTGAATGTCCATTATGAGTCGACCTTCAATTTTTGTTTCTTAGAATCTATAGAGGAAATAGACCATTGTCCACTATCTAAGGTTTAGAGATTTGGCTTATCTGCTTAACATTCCAGAGACGCCCAAAATAGAGTCGGCTTATTACATGTTTTTTATATTCAATATTTTTACAGATTACTACGGGTTTTTTTGGTGATATAAATAATTTGGAATATCAATAGATTCTCTTTTATCAGATACAGTTCTTATCGTTTTTTTATCCAAAGCAGCATGAGAAAAGAAAGAATCATAGCTTGGTTAAAACGCAACATAAATAATTAGTCAAAAACTATTATAATTTTGTGTAGATTGTAAACTTCGAAGTTAAATTGGTAATATTTTTATTTTGGATAACGCTATCATTTACATAAATATATCGTCATCTCAGACAGTACGCATGTCTTAAATGCTATATTTTATTTCAATGAAATGAATAAAACTGGAATGTTTAAACAGAATAAGAAGAAATGCTATATGCAAATTGTGGCATGCTATATGCAGTTTTACGGCAGAAAACTGCATTTAAATATGGAAAATGTTTACGCGTTATCTGGGCCAAGCGTTCACGTCGTTAACGTTTAATCCACCGAGCTTCGACGTGACACATTTACGACGTCGACGTTCGTCAGTGGTGAAACTTTGTCTGAAATAAATGCGAATACTTTATACATGCGAAAATATATACATTTGCAAATTCGACAAAATGCAAAACAAGATGAGGAATATTTTCTCATGTTTTTAAAATATATTTTATTAGCAAAGTGAATGGAAACAAATGGAATAGATTATATTTTTGCTGATATCGATAAAATTGGCAATAACATTATATAATGATTTTACTGCAAACTTATTAATTTTACTTTTTGTTTTGTTTTTAAATCAAAGTAGAGATACTAAAAATATATTTAAAATATAATAGAATTGAGATTCATTGGTTGTTATCAGGTGGCATAAATTAATAATACATGCGAGTGGCATTAATGCTTGAAAGCGGTATAATTTTGGAAAGTTATGTTAATTGTTGCGATTCTATTATCAAAAATGAAGGTAAATATTATCTGTATACATTTTAAAAATATAAACTATTACTAATTATAATATAAAATCTCAACTAATGGTGTTGTCTGATTTCTATTTTTAGTTTTTTTTACAGATATGTCATACACGATACGTATTTACATTCGTGTTTCGCGCGTGATAGTCACAATCTATCGAGCGCATCGATCGTTGCCATCGCGCTGGTGCAGGCAGTCGCGAGTCGTCTGCCATCGTGGGGACTGTGACGAGGTTGAAATTCGTGTGCGAATTTAGGAATTTGCAATCGTAGTTCGTATATCACATCTTTTTAACGAAAACTTCGCGTGTTTCGTGGCGAATCGCCGCAATTGCGGCTGTACAGATTCGACGAGAGCAGCTAAGGCTAAACGGGCGCAGCTGAAGATGTGCGGCGGTTTTACGTGCTCTAAAAATGCGCTGACAGCACTCAACATCCTTTACATCGTGAGTAAATCTTGTACATTTTAGACATTTTCTACGAAAAACTTAACAGATCGCTTTTCCGTTCGTAATCGCGCATTTGTCTGCTTTGCTGTTGTTGATTAGGAAGAAATATCTGTACGTTACATAGTTGCATCAGTAGTCAAGTAATTTTGAGCACATATGAACTGATTAGCGGTTTCATACCTCTTCCTGAATTACCCTAATTGTTAATGTACATGATATACGTAGAGAGGGAAAATTGACTTAACCATGTTAGTGGTTTGCTCTCACTGATCATCAGATAATTGCATTAAGGATTGCCATGAATAGTGTAATATCAGTATATTCGTGAAACTATTGATTTTTTTAATTTAATATTACTTTTTTACGTACATAGATGCAATGATTAATTATTAGGATGAACTGTTGCAAATGACAGCTGTGACCTTCAGCAGACAATTGGTATTTAGATTATGCGCAAGTCTAACGTAGCTAATCAGCTTAAGATTATTTAGCATTTTATTACAGTGTGTCAAATTTACATTATGCTTTAGAACACATAATGGATATTTTATTAATGACTACTTTTTTTACAGGTTGTTGCCTTTATATTGATAGGAGTTGCTGTATATGGCAGGGCATCTGCCTTAGTGACAAATCTCCCCATTATCGGTGGTATTTTGGCATGTGGAGTGATACTGTTTCTCATTTCTATTTTGGGTCTGATTGGTGCTGTTAAACACCATCAGGTTTTACTGTTCTTTGTATCCTTTTTTACTTATTATTTAAGGCCAGTTGACAAAATAGGAATCTATGTTTCTTATCTTTGCTATTGTGTTAATATTACAAATATTTAAATCTAATATTAATGTTAAAATGTACATTTTATTTATTTTTATGCCTTAGAATCTTATGTCATATCATTTGGTAGGCCTAGAACTTTATTGTAATACATCTAACCTCACAAATGTTATGATATAACATTATAAAGCTTTTTTTTTATTGTTTTGCTTTAGATCTTATATCGTATCATTTGATAGGCCTAGAACTTTATTATAATACATTAAAATCTTATATTTTAGAATTCTAGACTATTTTTTTGTTTAAAATATAAGATTCACTGTATCGCAGTAAAGAAAATGTACATTCTAAAGTTCTAACCTCACAAATGTTATGATGTAATATTATAAGGCTTTTTTTTATTTGTTTGCTTTAGATCTTATATCGTATCATTTGGTAGGCTTAGAAGATTACTATGATGCATTTAAATCTTATATTTTAGAATTCTAAACCATTTCTTTATTTAAAATTAAGATTTGAATGCATTGTAGTAAAGTCCTAAGCTTACCAAATATGATATAAGATTCTAAAGCATAAAAATGAATGAAATGTACATTTTATATATTTTTATGTGTAATGCGTGTAACACGCACAATATTATGTTTTAGTTTTATTAAATAACATGATAAATACTATTAAAATAAATGTAAGTATCTTTCCTTAATTATATTTTACAGTACATGCTTATCTTATTCCTTTTGTTCCTGATTCAATTCAGCATTGCATGTGCTTGTCTCGCTGTGAATACTAAACAGCAAGAACAACTTGCAGAAGAGGTAATTTTAATCTCTAAAAGATATTGGAATTATATATATTATTTGAAATTGATAAAATATAATAATTACTTTTTAGGGTTGGACACGTGTTGAACTTGATCTAAAAACAAAAGTTGAAAATACTTTCAACTGTTGCGGATTTAACAATACGAATGATGCAAATTTAGCTTGCAAGGATCCCACTGTAAGAACCTCGAGATAAAAGTCATATTTATTCAAATCTAACTGTTGCAATCTTTTTACAGAAGGTTTGCTGTCCAACAACTGATGTCAACCTAATGTCTAATTGTCCACCTTGTCCGACATGTATGCACAAACTGCAATCCACCATTGATTATGCATTCAAATTGTGTGGCAGCATAGGATTATTCTTTAGTTTTACAGAGGTAAGATGTTTCACAAGTAATATCATCATTCCTTACATATACACGTATATTGCACAATTGTACAGCATATGATTGTAGAATACAATTTATTTAACACTTAAAACACTTGTTTATAACTATACTTGCACTATATTTCACACTAGTCACTGATTACAATGAAAGTGCTCTCATTTTGCTAACATGTGTGCCCGATTACAGTTTGTTGGTGTATGGTTGACCGTGCGGTACAGGAACCAGAAAGATCCACGAGCTAATCCTAGTGCTTTCCTCTAGTCTAACACCATCGCCATGTCCTCTGTCACTTCATATGATCCTCCTAACAGATGGTGGGTGGTTTCATAACGTCGGGTTGCGCTCTTTTGATTTTTTTTCGGCGTTGTAGCTTTATCGATTCAGATGTTCATATGCTAATTTTCATTCATAATGTTCTAAAAAAGAATCTAAATTATTGTCTAGTATATAACATACAGCAGTTTACGCGATAGAGATCTCGATTACTTTTGTATTATATTTTTCCGATTTTTTTCCTTATTTGTTCTGGACTTTATGAACATTAAACATCATAAATGTTTAAACATTTTCAGGTGATTGCAGCTTTCTTGGCAAGATATTACCGAAATCAATTAGATCCACAGGAAAAAGCTGCAAGAGCCATTTTTCCGCGACATAATTATTTATATTGATTCGGCAGCACACACATACATGCATTTGAAAAAAAAAATGAACAGTTATTTCACGATAATTTTCTTTAGTATGAAGAAAACAAAATATAAAGTTTATTTTTGATTGCTCATATATGTTATGCAACATAAGGGCTAAATATTTCAATATTTCGTTTTAATATACTGTGACGGTTATGCATGCGCGATGCTCAACGAAAACAGGAGATTACATTTTTCAACTGGGCAATCATAGGTTTTAGAGTGAGTTAGATTAATAATAATTGAAATGTGTGCTCTAGTCATACACTTAGAACACTCATAACAAGCCTCAATGCGCCTTGTAGTCTAGAGACGGAAAACATCACGTGTTTACGTAAGTATTTTTTGATTAAATTTTATTGCATTTATTCCAAAAATTTGATAATTGAACTAAGTGATGAAAATCTATCATATTATTATAATTATATTGTGTAATTTAATGATTTAATCATAATATTTACAACCATTTTAAAATATACAGAACGATGTAAGCATGGAACAAAGGAAAATACGCAATTTTTTTTAAATATTTTTTTATGGAAGAGTATAATCTATCATGATAACAGTGTAGATGATAGCATCCACGATCGTATCATAATCATATTTTTCTTGCATAAATAACATATATATATATATATATAAATAACTATTCAATGATATAATATCTGGAAATTTATATCTTCCCAAATAAGATAAATTCTGTCATATCGTTTTTGAGTACATTTAGATAACTTTATAATACTTTTATGTCTGAAGAGAGAAATTACTTTTTATATTTCAAATTTTCTCTCGTATATCTTTTGTTTTATGAAAAATTTTAATCAAAAGAATCGGGAAAGGTTATAATAATTCTACAAAATTTGTAGTTAATTTAGATAAAACTTGGCTTTACAAATCTATGGTTATCTTTATTTTCACTTTTTCTTTAATTTGACACTTGCTTCTAATTCATACATATAGCATACAAAAATATGAAATTACTTAAAATGATATATTATCGAATTATCCTAGTGCCATCACTGATAATATCAAATTTGTCGTATTTCAAGTTTCACCAAAAAATAATCAATATACGAGTGCTTTGCTTGTGATTAAATTCTGCGCTGATTGTGCACTATGTAATAAAACTTACGCATAAGTGAATGCAAGATGTCTTAAAGAGCCTGGTGGGAAGTTATTGATGAACTTTATAATAGTCTCCCTTTCTCGCATAATATAGAATTTTAATGGATCCTGCAGACTTTTAACCTTTCGCGGTCGTAATAGGGGATGCTTAAATTCTTTCATTGATTATAATTCTATTGACGATTGCATTAATTTAATAATAATGGAAATAAAACATTATTCAACGAAAGATAATATTTATGAAAAGAAGATGTCTTATAAAATAATATCCTTCCAGGTTTTCTCTTGGACAACTTGCATAACGAAACCGTAAAAATACAAGTCTTTATGAGGAACGTAAATTTAATGTGCATGGAAATACTGTACGTTCACATCGTGTCCGTTTTAGTCATTGGGAAATATATCATATTTTCTATCCAATATCCTGTCACGCGAAACGTAGGTGGGACGAATCTCGCTGTATGGTAGTTTTGTTTTTGGGTTTTGCTATTTTTCAGAGGCTATTGAAAAATACCAATCATTGTGTTCACTGTTCAATAGTGAATCGAACTTGTATCTTTTTTGTTGTTGGGTTGAATTCAAATTTTAAGGATATAATTAAACGTATAAAGGGAATTCATGAACATTCAAACGGTATACACGGAATTCGTTATTGAACAGTCAAATCATGTTGTAACATATTTGTTTTGATGAATTGTTTAATATTGTTTAATAATGTTTTAATGAATATGTAATTTTATGTAAATTTTTGGCAGTTATATTTGATGAATTGTAGAAAGTAACTTGTGGGTATATCTTCCGAGCGTAAGAATAAAATATCGTGAACATTCCAATTTTTACGCCCCCCCCTGCCTGGCTTTGGTAGAAACGTGCATATTTTATATGCACGGAGTAGGGCTCGTACACGCGCGAGATATATACGGTAGTGTAATTCCTATATACATATTTTTACTTAATACGTATCAATATATTCGTAATTAGATTTAAACAACTAACATATATATTAAGAATGGAGGGATTCGACGAATCTAGAGCGCATTTAAGAATAATTTGCGCTTCTATGAAAAACGATCAATTAGCTGCGCGCAATTATATTATCTATATGTAATGCATGTGCGAAGGATCTTTTGGAATCAAAATCTAATGTGTATGGGAGGATTTTAATATTGACAATCCTAGGGTCATGTATGTATTTGTTGAAATGGAAATCCTATTGCAATTATACTCAATTTACCTCCTTATATCACATGTCTTAATTCTGTGTGTATCCTTTAGAGATGCGAGGGAATTCGATATATCGTGTTCTATTTTGTTAGAGTTCGAAATAAAAACATCGAATATTTATGTATTTCAAATACAGACGAATAGTTTTAAATATGTTAAATGCGAAATTTAAAAAAAATAGCTACTTGTAATAAAATTAAAAAAACATGTTACTGCACGACGCTGATAAAATATCAAATAGGTTAAACAATTGAGCAATTGAGTCAATTGTTAGAACTCCATATAATAATTGTGATAAATAAATAAAGGATCAGTCTCAAATGTATCTTTTTCAGCGTTGCAAGAAAATATTTCTTAACACATTTTGACACCATAAAATGAAATTTTAGTGCAATATAATTAATATTTTAATTCTTTGCGTAAGAGCTCGATAAAGATAATTTATATTTATTATTCGTAATAATTACAATTTTTTAAACCGGTTTATTATTATGTTAACGCCGGTTGACGACCATCGATCTTGCGACCACCATCCATCGATTTGTACTATCGATTCTTGCATCCCCTCTAAAAACATAAAAATGGCTACAACGGCGCGCTAGAGTTACAACGCTTCCAGAGCATAGTGTCTACAGTGTTGACAAACAAACATTGTAAAACGGCTTTGTTGAGTACGGCTAATCATCCTGGATATCTCGCATGTCGACGATATTTTAGAGAAACGAATCAACGACAGCGTCGACGACGGATTCGATGAGGGAAGGTTCGGCTCCGGCCGAAGAGCAACGTCTACGAGCTCACGGTGGCGGCGGCGAGCGCGCGAACGTTGAGGTTATGGATAATTTCGTGAAGATAGAGAAGATAGGGGAGGGAACGTACGGGGTGGTCTACAAGGCCATGGACAAACTGACCGGAAAGGTGGTGGCACTCAAGAAAATTCGCTTGGAAACGTACGTGACTCTATAAATCTCTCTTGTGTCCAAACGCTTTCTTGACTTTAGGACATATCACTGTGTCTGTAAACATGTTAGCGTGAATCCCTTAATTTTAATCACAAATGGAAATCATTATTTACGACAGTTCCTCTAAGGAGGCATTTTAGCTAGGTGTGTCCTCGGAATTTTTTAATAGTCATCTTGATAAATGTTGGATGCTGTTTGTTCAACCATCATTGTTTCAAAAAATTTGCTGTATTATATCTGTCAATTTTCTTATCACTGATTGTCAAACATATATTAAGAGATAACTAGAGGAATATTACAGAAAGTATTTTCTTCTTTTTTTATACTTTTAATCACAATAAATATAACAGTATTACTAACTTTTAATTTAACTTGCTTTTTAAAGAAAAATACATATCTGTTATAATATTCTTTTATCTATATAATTCACTTATAACTTAATGATGAGATCATTAAGCTTTTATTAATTAGCGTGCAGTGTAATTTCTCAAAATATTTTACCATTTATATCTGTTCTCTTTGATGCTTGATACAATAACATTTTCATAAAGTATTCTACATTCTTCACTTAAAAATAATATGTATATAATAACACTCTAATTGTGAAAATTGTCTAAAGAATATTTGAGAAAGTTTAAATTGTATAAAAAATTATATTTGCCAATTTTTTAAAATTTGTAATTTTTTATAATGTCAGTTTTTCTCAAAATAGGCAAAACCATAAGAACAATATAATAGTGTAATTTTAGAATTTTAACAGTCCACAAAATTATTAGTCACTAATCTGGATAATATCTGATTAATATAAGTGTTAATTGTACTGATTGTACAAACTTAATTTCGGCTATATATGTTGAAAATTATCAGTTTGCAGAACTGCAATATCAGCTGGGCTTTTGCTTGTGCACACTGCTAACACACTGCTAACAACTTGCATATTGGGGTCAGCTGAATCTGTGGGGGCCACGTTACACTAATTTTCGTAGCACCACATTATTCAGCTTGTCCCATTATGCCATGCTCGCCTGGTTTTTGATTTGGTATTTTTTATTTAATACACTATAATTATTAATTTAAAATAAGACAAGTCTCATTAGGATTGTTTTGAAATAAGAACTTGTACATACATGTCTCTTTCAATCATAGTATTTTTACTCAGGATAACATTTTTTCTTGGGTATACAGAAATTATCAATGTTATTTTTATTTTTCTCACCGATGCAATTTTAATGTTATGTTGTTTTATATGTTTGTAGGAAACTTGTAAGTGAATAATTTATGTTAGAAATGTTAAAGAAAGAAATTTTCCTTTAAAAAATTAAGATATCTTTCAGCATATTAATCAATGACAATTTTTGTTTAATTAAATAGTGTTGCTTTGAATTAGGGAAAGAGAAGGCGTGCCATCTACTGCCATTCGAGAGATATCATTATTGAAAGACCTCGCTCATCCAAACATCATACAATTGTTCGATGTCGTAGACGCTGACAAACATCTATTTCTTGTCTTCGAATTTCTGCAACAGGACCTGAAGAAGCTACTAGATTCCGTTAAGGGAGGTTTGGATCCACCCCTTGTCAAGGTATAAAAATCTCTACATTTTGCATGGCGTGATTAATGCGTTCGTCTTAAAAATGAAACGATTTTTGTTGTTACAGAGTTATCTCTACCAATTGCTGAAAGCGATTTCCTTTTGCCATCTTCGTTGTATATTGCACAGAGACTTAAAGCCACAGAATCTGTTAATAGATCGGGAAGGTCACATAAAACTTGCGGATTTTGGATTGGCCAGAATGATTGGTGTTCCCGTGCGCACGTACACACACGAAGTTGTCACGCTCTGGTACCGCGCGCCAGAAGTCCTTCTAGGAACCAAATTGTACACCTGTGCACTAGACATATGGAGTCTCGGTTGCATATTCGCAGAAATGGTACGTGAATATTATGCAAAAGTTTGGTGAGTCTACTATAATTGCAGTTATTAGAGACGATATTTTTTTACAGGCCACTAGAAGAGCTCTGTTCCCCGGAGACTCCGAGATAGATCAGTTGTTTAAGATATTCCGCATGCTCGGCACACCGGATGAAACGGTATGGCCAGGAGTCTCACAACTTACGGACTACACATCCAGATTTCCAAACTGGGAGGCGATTAATTTAAGCGATGTTTTACCCTCTTTTGATGATGATGCCAAAGATTTACTTTCAGTAAGATTTGTTTGTCTCGGGAAAAACTAGCTGCTTTGCAATAGCGCGTTAGTATTTGCATACATATATTTTTTTATGATTTCAGAAACTTTTGACGTACGACCCTAATCAGAGGATAACTGCAAAGAAAGCATTGGGCCATTCCTATTTTAGGGGAGTCAAATTAATTCCACCTCCACTGCCAAAGAAAAATTAACATAAGTTTATGATTCATTGACCATATTTTAACTCGATATAAAACTCGATTTAACGCACAAAATTTCGAATTCTAACTTTATACCGCGCGAGAGAGTGTGTTCATTTATAACGTAATCTATATATAAATATATATCTATATATTTTTACTTCTATAAGTCTTTGTCGTATAAGTTTATGATTTTTTGCAGGTTTTACTTCAATTTCCTGTCTATTTCAGAATGCAATGTGGATAAATTGAATTATATTTTTCAAATATTTTTCTATATTTTATTTATTTTCAGGAATTGTGCTCTTTGTCAAGTAATACGATATAAGCCATTAATTTATAATCAAGTTGTTATAAATGCCTTATAAAAATCTATAGTGTTCAAATTGAAAAATAACAATAACATTTCTTATATAGAGATTTAACAAAATTGAGAAAAGAATATTAGAATCATTCGTAACATAGAACATATAACATTTTCAATGGACGGTATTTTGATTTCCGACACCCGTTAGAGGTCAATCTTCCACACAAAGGAAGACGGGGTTGGTAATTACACGGATTAGCTGGAAAATAGGACTTGCGAGAATCAAGCCCGTATTCCGTATCGCCTCGAATTTTTAGCTTACTGTCGAATCTATTTTTTATACTCGATTAAGATTATTCTTATAATAGAAAAGTATTTACTTGAGGTTATATTCATTAATAAAATGAAGATATTTACTCTACTAAATGTGATTTGTTACGAATTTTCTACCATCATTTTTTCTAAGTCACTAATTCTTTCGCACTTTTATGACATATAGATGTTCCAGATCTCATTTCCTTTTATAATACGAATCTTGAATTAATCTGAAGTAAATTTTTCCTTAATAAAATTATCAAATTTTGATATCGATAAAGGATTAAAAATTATAGATACGTTTTTTCAGATTTGCAAACAGATAATCTTATCCTTATTTAGTTTCAAGTAGACTGATTTGACATTTTAAACGTTCTTCAATGTTGATTACCGTGTAAAAAACTTTAAACACGTTTTAAAGTTAGTCGTAAGAAATTGTAACAAAAGTATACAATTTTTGTTAAGAAAAGATTAACTTCAAATTAGTTAACAAAACCACAAAAGAAAGAATGAACTATTCGAAGCGTGCTATACTAAAAAACTCGTTGCGTTTTTGATTTGACAGTTCTAATATGCCATTCGGGTGGCTTGTGAAGATGGCTCGATTAGTTTCGGTAAAGAGATTTTCACGTGAGTTTCAGGAGTCGCCGGACTTGTTTCTTGAGGTATCGGTGAAGGCGCGAGTTTCGGAAGACGCAACTCTTTCGGAGACGGAGTTTTCCTCGGTGTTCCGGGCGATGTTTTGCTAGGTGTAAGGGGGGATGTTCTAGGAGTGCTCGGGGTAGACTTGTCGCCGGCGGATTTGACGCGCAGGCTGCTGGGTGGACGGGGAGAAATCGGTGACCTCGGTGAGCGATCCTTTGACGTATTTCTATCGTTTATCGCGTCCGGTGAGGGTGTCTTGGACGTGCGTCCGTTCACGAGGGTTGAACCTTCCGTCTCTAGCGCGTGTTGCCTTCTGGGCGTCGTGGCTTCCGGAGATTTGGCCAGTCCACTTCTCACGGCTCGGGGCGTCACGATAGACGAGGGTGGTGTGACACTACGCGTTTTGGTCGGCGTGGTGGGTGGCGGTTGTGGCTCGGGTATATCGTTGTCGTTGGTCTTTGAATTTTCCTCGGGTGTTCGAGCCTGAAATTGCGGCGACAATTTACTTTTAGATGCTAACTCTTCCGGTATAGAAGGTTCAGCTGTATATACGTCTTCTGAAAAACGATCATTAAAACCGGAGGCGTATACACACGAAATTGTTTCGAGTAAAAGCTTATGAGTCTTCTAACCTATAAATTTGACAGGCCGGCCGGTTTCTTGTGCTGCCATATCGAAAAGGTTAATTTTATTTTTTTAATTAATCAATGATGTCTCGCACGAATCAATTATCCGAGATAAATCATTCTCAGTTTATCACAAATATTAGAATAATAGCTTTAAAATGCATTTTTTCCAATCTTTTTATCTGCAAAGATTGATATTGACAGCTGTATTGAACCACGATCATCTGTTCATTCCGAATGATCCCGATACAGAGCGGAACCGTCCGACAAGCGAGCATAAATTTTACTCGATTTCCTGGAAGTCTTACTACTGTCCACTACTGATCAGCTGATCAGCTGAGTCGTAGTACCGTAAGAGTTACGTAACAGCCACGCGACATATACGTACGCAAATGCATACGTCGTGCACATACGTTGATTTTCAAAACGCTATAACTCGGTGAAAAATTAACATAGTGACATCCGGCAAAATGGAATCTTCTTGTCTTTCCGTTCCGCAGATGATTATATTAAATGCATATGTTCTTATTATGACACGCATATATGGATATTTATGTAAAACAGTAGATTAAAAGTATTCAGATGCCTTATTTGATAATTACAGAATTCCTATTTATTCGTGAATATTTATTCAAATTTAGCTTGTGGCGGTTAAAAATTATACAGTTCATTAAAAATATAATACGTTTATATATAGCAAGTCATTTTATAGCAAAGCGCGGAATTATAAATGGATTAAATTTAATTACGAATTTGAAAGCAATGTTATATAATTTTCTTGATTTTAATATTCGCCTTTCGCTCACATTTCAGAAGATGCGATCATTTTATCTCGAATAACCATCCGGCAAACTATATGTTGTTTATTTTTATTCACAGGGTGACTCGATGCAGCACCATATGGGTGCTAAGCAAGTTGTAAAATAAAAGAGAAGAATAGCACGTGCGGAAATAATTATAAAGATACAAGATAAGGGAGGAAAAGGGAAAAATGAAAGAAGGATACTTGTAACAGCATGGAACCAATTGTAAGAAAAAAGCAATTAAAGTATAATAATATTACATATCATTATTAACTCTTTAGGTGCGGAAGGCGTATGCATTTCTAGAGAAAGATTAATCATCTAATTATCGCAACAGGATCTATAGTTATCTACAGTTATCGTTTTAACAATTATTAATTTGGCATGCCAGTCAGTAGCAATTTTGTCACATCTCGTTGTGCCGCTGTACCGAAAGAATTAAGGCTGAAATATAATAAATAACGTACTTGAATGCATTTAGTAGTATTTGATATTCATTGATATTCGACACTAAATGCATTCTTTTTTTTATGAAAAAATTAGCATGTGTAGACTAACCTTGATTGCGGTGTATGGTGGCGATGCTTTGCAGACCTTGGTGAATTGTACGTGAGGGTGAGGCACACGCTGTGCGTATTATTATCCTTTTAAAGTGGCAAATTTTCTAAATACATGATGTCTAGTCGAAATCAGTAAAGGAAGGATTGAGGAGCTATTCGTGTTTGTTGGTACCGTTCGTGCCAAACTGCAGCAGGGATTAGTTTTAGGACCACGTCTACGTTGATGTTAAGTCTGTGTGTGAGCGATGTAGATCTTGCACGAAGTCATTAGATTTAAAAGAACTGACAGGTCTTCATTCTCTGCAAAGTTTCTAACCTTCGAAACCGAGCAGCAATTAAATCTGAATTCATTATAATTCATCGCAAATGTGTCACACGAAAAGAAATTTATTTTAATAAATCTCATTAAAAGATTTTGCTCATTCTTTGAGAATTAAATTTAATTGCCTCATTAGCAAAGCATTAAATTTTATAAATGAAGAACACTTCTGTCAGTTTCTTTTAATTCGTATATTTTTTGCCATTCTTATTACGATTTTGCCACTTGGGTAAAATTAATTAAAAAAAAAATTTTATGAATCAAAAAAAGAAGGGTGACCAAAAAATCTTGCTCCTGGATGTTACCCATCGCGTGACGGGGCGATTATACATGCTTTTGATGGATATTTCAAGTTTTAGTAAATGACATTATGTCATGAAGAGCTAAGTAATTACGTCCGACATATATTTTTATGAAAATAAAAGGGTACGTAGCTATTTCTCTCTTACCGAGAAATTTGGGGAAGGAGGTGTTCGGGTATTGAGTGAGAGACAAAGAACGAATGTAAATTTAAAAACAAAAATATTATTATAATGCCTCTCCAGCGACCCTAATCCAAGATGCGCTGGATAGTCGTTACACTATTGCGTTCGTATGAAGTGGTAACTTGTGACAATTACGAGGGTCTAACGTTAATTACCATTTTGTCTCCGTGAAGTATCGCAATATGTTAATTGGATCGAAGTATCTCTTAATAATCCATATGGAAGCAATACAGTGTAAATAATGTGTTATACATATCTCTCTTTCTAGCGACGTGTAAATTGCACGAGGTACCTAAGGTAGTAGTGTGACGTAAGTGAGAGATTTTTTTTTTTTAGCATTTTTGGCGTGGTCGCACGACTCGGACACTTTCTCCATCACCGATCTCTCGTCTTTCCGATCTTCGTCGACAAACTCTCATCACTCTGTCGCACTAGCGATACGTTACACACTCGCGGTGGTGCGACGAGATGGCATACGTACCGATCACGGTACGCTGCAATAATGTTTGAATAATTCGTACACCCATCCTGTCATCTAATCGCAATCTATAATCAGCCCGATGTATCCGACGTCGGGTGTCGCGCGTGCTGATCACGTCGCGATTCACCCGCGTGTTACACGGCTCTTCTGGCACTTTTCCTTTCGCCCAAGACCCTAATTCGCGCCCGGCCTCGTTGCACCGATACAATCCTCGCTAACCAGTAACTCCGCGTAAAGCTCCGAGACTTCAACAGCTTCCCCCTTCCCATTGCAATCGCGGCTACAACGATAAATGCAGCGCAAAAAAAAAAAACTACCGGGTTATCCACGATTAAACGATATCTGTGCAACTGGTTCCCCAAATATCTGACGATCCGTCGATCGAGATTGTTGTCGCTGATCAGTCTCTCGCCTTTTCAGAAATCATCAGACCGACCACGTCGAACGAAAATACCTATGTGAACGGTAACTACGCGCCGTCGTTCGCGGCTCATTTTATCCGACGTTGCCCGAAATGACGCTCGAAGTGACGGTGAAGTTGCTTGCGACGTACGCGCGGAGTACGCCGAGGACTGTCAGCTGTTGAGATTGCCTCACGCGAAAAGTAATGTATGTATACGCGCGCTTCGTTTGTCTAACGTCTATTCGTCTTCCCCTGAGAGGACTAGAGATGGTTCTTTCCGCATACAACGACGCACGGGTATCTTCCTGCAAATTCTTTTTACGTACAAATGTGTTTTGGAAAGAGATGAAAAATTACAGCAACGTCGTAAATTAAATAATGAAAGTGACAATATTACGCTGACGTTTTCTGCAGTGCCGCGAAACGAATAACAAAGATGGACGAAGTTACACTCGCATTTTCTGCAAAATCAGGTATGATGAGTAATTTGAATTCATTTAATATTAGTTTACTTTGTGTCTTATGTCTTACGTTTGTTATCTTTACGCGCGTTGTCCATTTAACTTCTTAAGCGATTATACATCATGCATTGCGATTGATTAAACGTATCATTGCACATGGCCGCGCACTGCTATACGCGATGCAGCTTGTGATAATGTTATGGCACAATGCGTATCAAAAATCGATAACTTGCAAATATTAACATTTACATAGCGTGAGCGCGTGAAGGATGTCGACACAATGATTTGAAAGATCGCAAAGGGGAGCTGCAACAGGAATGTAACCACCGATAGAAAAGTTATCGCTTAAAAAGGCAAAGGATTTTCTGACGCGTAAGGAGATCGTTTCTCAAATCTCCTTATTTTTCTTTTTATATATATATAAAATGAAATATTTTTCTCAGTCCTTTTTGTTTCTTTTACGTGCTTTGTGATTTACGTATTTACGTGATAGAGGCTGCTTTTACGTGCAGCATAAAGATTTCTAACATAAGGACAACTAAAAGTTCTTTTAAATGCAGGATGTGGAAATACTCAGAGTTCGCGTCCAAACAGCAAATTGGTGCAATAATTCATTCGTTAATTGAGTTCGTCCGTCGTGCAATTTTTGCATAGACGAGATATCGATTGTAATGTTCTTTTTTTTTTCTGTTTCAAGGAGTTCCGTGCGCCGTCCGCCTCAATATTGCTCTCAATCGCGCGCGCGCGCTCGTGAACCGCGCTCGTTCGTCCTCTAAAGGGGGATGGATAGGTAAACGTGATTAATCATATGCAAATGATATAGTTAAAGCGAGTCTATCGGCCGACTTTTCATGACCTAGCATTCCTGGTTCAGGTTCTCGTCCGAGGCTGGCAGGCCGTTCTTGCCGGAGTCGGTGATCGCGCCAGAGGGCACGGGGCTCTGCGGGCACAAGACAAATGTCCCTCTTTTAATGCGCGCGTTAATTTCTTCAAGGGTTGTATGACAAGCAAATATCTTACTGATACAATTATTAATATTAAGAAATTCTCCTATAAAACAAGTTTTCTTATTTTATCTTATAAGATTTATCCTGATCAGTACGCATAATAGTAGACTAATTGCTTGGACATTAATTAATTAAATTTAATCATAATTTATTCATTTCAGATCCTTCCTTTTGTCTCTTTAAAAACAAAATCTCAAAAGACGTACGAAAAAAAAGTTATATTACAGTTAAATTTAATCTACAGGACAAGAAACTGACTCCTATATAATCTGCCTATAATCTAATTAATATAAAGATCATAAAACGCGTAATCACGATAGACGCATTTTTGCGAAGGTAACAACCAGCAGAGATAGTTCAAGTTGACAAGAAAATGACTCGAAAAGTAGGAGAGAAGCATAAAAAAGCGTCACACGCATTTCGCATTCAAACGGATTTTGAGCAGAAAAAATTATATCTAAAGCTAGCACTTTCACTACAAAAAATTGAAATAAAACCTATATTTAAATTTAGTCTCAAAGTTCTGCTAAACGGTTGGAGTGCTAAAATAGAGTACTAAACTAATATCTGAATAGCACTTAATTTTAATATAAGTCCTATTTCAAATTTTTACGGATAAAGGTACTTGCTTCACAGATATAAAAAAATCAGCATAATTAGTGAACGATTTATTTCTCAATATCGTTTTTATGTTTCATTAAAATTTTAGAAAGTATTCTTTTTTAATTCCAAAATATCGCAAAACGTTTGACAAATAATTATTCCTACAATTCGTCGGCCAACGATTTCGAATAATTTTGCAAAATAAATTTTGGCATTTAATCAAGATAAACAAATTACTAATATATAAACATGATGTTTCAAGTGCTGTTTAATTTACATATTTATTTTTAGCGTATTATCAAATGTGCAGGCCAATATCTGAATGGTGCTCTATATGGCATTGCAAAGACGCATGCGACGCGTGTTTAAGCACGTAGGTGCACATGTTAAATGCAAAAAATCTCGAGAAATTTATCGGATTTGAATCTTTCATCTTTGCGATGTGTTCATCTGCAAAGATCGCGAAAAAAGAACACGTCAAAATTGAATTCTGCTGTGCAAAATCGGGAAGTGACGAAGTTCCGTAACAGATATTCTCAAGATTTTTAGTTTGCGAACATACCTGAGACCCACTGCCGTTCACGCTTTCAACGTTTGAACTAGTCTGCCGAAGATAGTCTCTGTCGTTGAAAATCTTTTTGTCACCACCGCCCGGCTTATGCTTTACGTTATCCAACGAGCCAATCTTGCTTTCGGCCTTGATGTCTACCTTTTGCATCGGGATCTGAAAGGACAAATAGCAAACTATATTACTCACCTATTGATAAAATCTTATGTAACAGGCGACTAGAGGAAAATGAAAGTAATGAGCTGAAAAGAGAAATTTTTCTCTTTTCCTTTTATACATATATACTGTTTATGAAAAAAATGTGACGCATCTCAAGGTAAGCCTTCCCATCTAAACTTTGCATATAAAAATAAATAAATAAGTAGATAGAGATACAATAACATTATTACAGTGCATGAGAATCATTTATTTAATAAAATGTCAAATGTCACAGATTAATATTTTTAAAGATAAATGGATTGAAAATTATTTATCGGGATGCGACAATTTTTTTGATGAACAGTGTAATCAGATAAGCAATGATATAATATATTCATTGTTTATCATATTATTCGCTCGTCATTATTTAACAGTTTAAGAGATACTAAACAGAAAATAGTTGTCACGTGGACCTAGAATGAAATTGGAAACATGCGGAAACATGCTTAAATTTCGCATTTAACGTACGTTTTACTTACGTCTATATCCGGCGATATAGATAGAACTTTACCGATTGCAAAGTGGTGATAAGCGCATTTTCGTATCTCGCAAATCGTGGAAGTAGACTGGTCGATTAATCATGCCGATTATAAATAGCGATTTACGGAGCGAGTTATCGATGTACGCGATATATGCAACCGCAATGTAACGTGTAAATATCTTTTGCGCATTTACTTTCACGACGGAATACGATAAATTAATTTCGGCGTGTCATGATATCACGACCAGACGACCGAAGGCCGAACCAGACAAGTAAAGAGTAAGATGAAAAAGAAAGAACAAGAGAAAGCGAGAGACACATGGTATATTGAGTTCGCACGCTATTTCGTTAGCTGCATGACGTACTTACGTCGTTCTTCGTTTCCTGCGGTGTCTTAGGTGGAGTTGCGGACTGAACACCAAGAAATAACAATGACTTGTTAATAATGACAAGAGACGACACATGCGTACGAATTAGCTGCACAAATGGACTTTGTGCCTTCCAATGGCAACGTTTTTCGATTCGGATTTTAACAAAAATTAACGCTGATGCACATACTTAACTAGTATTAGTAAAACATATATTTTCCTGTGTCTTGAAATTGAGACAATTATAGAATTAATAATTCCAAGCCGCACGACTTTGTGGAATTAACATTGTTTAACTTGAAATTATTAATTTTGCTGAAAAATCATCAAGGTTTGTGTGAATACTGTTTTCTTTTGATAAATTATCATTTTTCGAAATTTAATAACTTTACATGTATTGTATTGTATATTTATTTCATTCCGCATGCAACTTATTCACGAAATTTGGAATACGAATTACGGAATAATTTTGGATGTTTTTGTGACGAGAATAAAGCGAGCATTGCGTAGATTCTATTTTGATTAAGCTTCTGCTACTGAATCAGCCATCTGCATGTTATGGACAATATTTACGTGAAGGCAAAAATTGATATGCAATAACTTTCTACTGCAGTAAACATATAAGTATGTTGCTTGTTCGTACAATTATCAAAGATTAATAATAAAATATGATATAATAAATACTGACAATAATGTAATTGTGAATGCATACATGTAATCACATGCATTAGATAGTTAACGATTATTTTCTGGGTTAATTTTTTGAACGTGATGCAAAAAACATGCTAGTACAATTAATTAATTAATTAATTAAAATTAATTAATTAAAGCATTATTAAAATTGGAAATATTTTACATGATACTTTTAACTACAGATTTCAAAATTAAGAATTTCATTAAATAGTTTGTTTTTACATACAAAAAATAAGAAAATTGATTACTATTAATTAGAAACGTTGGTTGTACAACTAGTTATATAACCGGTTTTAAACTACAAAAGTTGCAACATATAAAATCTCGAAACAGGTCTTACCTTAATGGCGCCGCCACCGGGAACGTGTTTCGCGTTATCCTTAGATCCGACTTTTGGCTTCGCCTTGTCCTTAAAGTCGAGTTTTACCGTCTCGATCTTCTTATCACCGCCGCCCGGCTTGTAAGTTGCGTTGTCCAACGAGCCCACTTTGGACTTAGCATTCCATTGAAGTTTCACTTGGGCGATCTAGGAGTGAAATTTTATAACAGTTCTAATACGTGGTGGTAACTTTTCACTTTGTCATTTTTTTTTACATCTAGCTAATATGTCGAAGAGAAAAGTAAAGATGCTCTAAGAATCGTGGAAGTACTATTAATGTTAATAGGGTGATTGATTTAATACCAGGGTCGAAAAGGATCAACCTTTTTGTCGCCACCGCTGGGCATGTATTTGTCGTTCTTGGCAGCAATTTTCGGTTGCGCTTTGCTTCCAAAGTCCAGCTTCCTGTTCTCTATCTTCACCTTGCCGCCGCCCGGCTTGTAACTCGCGTTGTCTAGAGAACCGATCTTTGACCGTACAACCTTCAAGTTCGGCGAAGGCGCAGCGCCGACTTGAACTTTGTTCATCGGCACCTCTGTACGATTAGAAGACACAAGATTGTTTAGACGGATGTTTCGTCTATGTAATGTGGCTTTTTAAATATTGCCCTTACTCTAATTTTTTCTATGGCACTCAGTCCAATTTCTCAGCAATGTAAAAAAGACGCATTTAAATTTATATAAAACTACATATTATTGGAAATATTAGAAAATATTCGTTTATTAGAATATATATATATATAGAATACTAGAATATTGATCAAACATATTATTAATAACGGACATTAGATTTCGCTCGCAAAATAAAGATCAGTCTATTTTTAAATTAGATGACAGGAAATACTCACTCTTTTTTTCTTGGGCAGTCGACGAAGGTGTGTCGGGAGTTCGTGGTAGCGATTTAGCGGATTTGCTAGGCGATTTCGTAGGCGATCCAGCCGTCGACCTCTTGTCGCTATCTTTAGACTTTTTGGTTGGCGAATCCGCGACTCCATTTGTAGTCTGCTTTTAATTATTATTTTAATTCGTCGTAAAGGGATAACGTCGTAATACGTTGGTATTTGAGAAAAAAAAAACAGAGATGGATATAACGTAAGATATTTACCGCATTAGCTTGCGACTCGCTTGTACTACCATTTTGGACCCCTGTGGAAAAAAAGAAAAGAGTACATTAATATATCGTAATAATTTTTAACAATTAGTTAAAGCCATATATAAAATTCGCATTGCACCGAAGCAAAGTCTCAATAGTCTCGAACATACAGTTAAAGTAGTTTAGTTTTTTCTAAATTAATTTGTTTTAAATATGCCTTAATAATAGAATAATAGAAATATAGAAATTCTTTATTGCAAAATTTATTTTACAGTAAACATATAATATATCGGTTTTCCCGAAATTGAAAGTTGTGGAAATAGCGTTTTTGACTTTTTGGAAAGCAATCGGGCATCGACAAATCAAACTAATATTTATTCGTAGAGCAAACAAATTAAGGTTCCGTGAGTATTTCGTTTCGCGCGCGAAAGCGCAAAGACCTTTTTTCTCCGAAGATTTCCTTTCTCCTTTCCCGTCGTCCAGTTTCATCGGTGTTTGCGCGCGTGGTGTTTTAGCTGCGAGAGTCGTAGGCTTCGTCGGCGACGTCGCTGTCTTGTCCGCTATATCCATCGCTTTCTTCGCGTCTTCAACGAAGGACGTTCGCTTCTTTTCACCCTCCGCCGGTTTCGCGCTGACGGCGGGTCTCGGAGATTGAGGGCTGCTAGATGATAACGATCTCTGCTGTCCGTCATCGAAGCCCTTCACGTTCTCGTCGGGTGATCTCGGTGATTTCGGCGACTTGCTGTCTTTTATCGAGCTGGGCGAACCTAACGATGACGCTGGTCTACTGGGTTGCTTCATCTGCAGAGTGCTTTCCACGGAGTGTTTCATCGACTCCGCCTCGTCGCTGCTCGCAGCTGGCGTGCTGGAACGCGACCTGTCCGGCGTTTTCGACGGGGTCTTCAGCGTTTCTCTCTCCGCATTCGGCGACAGCGACAGTCCGCTGGCTGGCGTGCTCGCGCGCGATTTATCCGGAGTCTTCGATTCCGCGTTTCCGGGCGGCTCCAGTCCGGCCGGCGTGCCGGAACGCGACTTGTCTGACGTCTTTAATTCCTGTTCCGCGTCCAGACGGGACGGAGTGGCGGATCGCAAAGTATCCGAAGGCGCGTTCTTGTGATACGGACTTGTGCTAGACATCTTGATCACTTCGGCTGGTTCGGATATCGATATCGCGCTCGGCGGTCGAGACGCTTTGTCGACGAGCGACGAAGCTTTCGTTGCGAATTTTTCCTCCTTATCGTCATTTATCGCGGAGGAAGGTCTGCTTTGAGAAATGACAACTGGCGTTGAGACATGGGCAACTTCCATGGTGGAAATTGGTCTTGAGAGAACATCTTGCTTATCTTCCACTTTCTCTTCCTTATCTTTGATGGTGGCCGTGCCTGGTCGGCTCGCGGGTTTGCTCGTATCGTCGAGTCTCCTCGGCGTGAAGGGCGACTTGGAACCATTCACCAATCCCTCGGCAGCGTTATTGTGTCGCGGCGACTTTTCTCTATCCATCACGACATCGTCGTCGTCGTCGTTTTCTCCATTCTCACGTACATCAGATTTCTTCCTCTGCAGATAGCTCTCCGGTTTATCGATGCTGGTCTCATTTATATCCGCCATCTTCTCAATGACAATGCGTGGTCGCGTCGGCTGCTTGATTTCCTCGTTTGACAAAAGATGCTGCCGCTGCAGGGTCACTAGCGAGTCATTCCTCAGCAATTGTCTCGGTAAAACGGATTCTTGACTAGGTCGCCGCGGCTCGTTTTGAGGCGCGATGTCCGGCGGTCGTTGGAATCGCGGATCGTTGCTGATGCGTTGCTGCTGCTGTTGCTGTTGCTGCTGCTGCTGCTGCTGCGCTTGATAGACTTGTTGGTTGCCGACGAAGGGTGGTCGTTGGCCCGCTGCTACTGCTTGCGGCGGAGGACCTCGAATTCCCGGGGATAACGCGAAACGTGGATTCTGCGGCGGCAGCTGTTGACCGGGTTGCGGCGGCCTTGGAGGAAAAACGGCGCCTCCTGGTGGTCTTGGCGGGCCGTAGGGTCTGAGTTGCACGAACTGACCCGAGGCCGGTGGCGGACCGAGGGTGGAACGACTGTCCAATCGGCGTAGCGGCTGTCCCGGCCTGGGCGCGCCTACGGGACCATTATTTATCGAATTTCTCGGGGACGGAGGAGGACCCTGCGGTCGCACCTGAAAGCCTTGCTGTGGCAAAGGCGCGTTTGGCTTCACCTGCGGAAGAACAGCTCGTGTCGCGTATACTTGCGCGGGAAAGCGCGCTCGCGTCGGTGCTTTGTTATGAAAAGATAGTTTGACGCGGAGTTTTGGAAACAGCTTCAGGTAAGTGTGTATCATTGTGAGTTATATTTGTACTTTCTTCGTTTCTAAATCGTGCTACGCTCAAAGAGCGATGTCGAGTATTTAATATGCGGTAATACAATTCTAATGATAGGTTGAGTTGTATGCTTTTATCAGATATATCGTTTTCGCGGCGATTGCTTTCGTTTGAACGTAGGAATTGAGGTTGGTAGTACTTATAGTTTTGGCGAAATCAATTTTTAATATCGTAGATCCTGTCATCAGCAACTCACGCAAACAGTTTTTATTGTCACGGCGAATATTTTCGTGCCTCTAATACCGAAATTTTATCTCATCGAGATTATACCCGCTCCAATATCTGTTTAAGGATAACCGGAATGATTAAATTTGTAACTGTATATTCTACATTTCTATTAATTGTTAACGATTTTATCTTCCTTTTCAGACAGATTTATGAACGAGCTATAATACTTCTGATACGATATGATTAAATGTATTATATATCGCTTTTTCTGGCAGCAAAAGTGTTCTCTTTTATAATTTGATTCCTAATCTTGAACGATATTGGCACATGAGCAAACGAAACCGAAGGTTATTGGCGCAATGTGGCAAATTGCGATCGGCAGTATCAACCCTGACCTTAAACTCATCGATCTTTCACCGTTGTGCTGCGATTCAAATTGCGAGCCACATTGTCTACAGACATTATCTCAATTTTCCTTGTTGTCCTTAGCCGTTAAACTTCCGGCGCAGACCTACCGTCGATTTTCCATTTCGTTGTTCGTTTTGAATAACGCGTGTGAACGCTGCAACGCTATGGACATTGTCTGCTATCATCATCTCTTATTTTCGACTCAATTTAGTTAATTTGCAACACGGCATTTCATGCCGCGGGCTAATCCGCGACAACAACAACGTATTTCGTACGATGATAGCAATGTAAAAATCGCGAGAGAGCCGGAGAGGCTGACGGCAGTCGAAATTTCGTGATAGTGGCCCTGAGTTTATCGATCTTTTGATAATGCGGGTCGGTGACGTCCCGCCGTGCCGTTACCACCGTGCCTGCCACCGTTTTACTTTCGGCTCGTTATGGGATCGTGCCACGAATGACTAGCGTATCGCCGACTTCCATTCGCTACGAGCGATGCCACGGCGTTACGTTTGCTGGTAAAATCACTCGTTAGCGTCCTCGTTTCAGGAAAGTTATAGTTTTTAACCGTTGTAATTAAGTCCTTTATTGCAATCAGATACCATAAAAAAGTAGAGTGTACTAAAAACCTCGCGTTATCATAGCGATCGGATTCTTTGTTAATAATTATTGAACGTTCGGTGCGTCTAATCTCATTGTTGCTTGCTTACCATAGTTTCTCCATGGCCCGAAGCAGATTCGGCCATGCTGTTCGCGCTTCCCTGCGAGTCCATATCGATTTCTTTCGTGTACTCTTACGGGGTATACCACAAATCGCCTCGGACAATATGGGTTCTCCGTAAACCTGTTGCGTAAACATGTGACCAATAGCTCTTTATGAAGGTGCGCTGGCTGCGCACAAACTAAGCGACATCAACGCGCCGCTGTGTAGTGAATGAATGTCGCAGCGTGTCAAAGAACGTGACGACGAGAACTACCCTTATCGTGTCTTGCACTACTGAAGACACTTTATTACGATGATGTGAAACGGCGAGAAGAACGTCGAAAATACGTGCCAGAAGAATATATTTCCTACTAAAAGCGAGATGATGAAAAATATTTCATAACGTTATACTTTATTTCCAACACAAAGAAGCTATATTTATGAAAAAAATTTTGCTCTTAATCGAAAGAGAGAAATTTTAATTAATAAATTCTCAATAAATTGAATTGTATCTATTTATGAAAATATTTGTGCATTATTTGCTGTTTAGCATAAAATTTTATTAATACGGAAAATTTAAAAGCAAAATGGAAATATTATTTATAATAAATTTATAAATCCATAATTGATATCATATTTATTGATGGAGAAACTACTGTAGAAATTGTCTATTATATGTTATGCTATGTAGATTTTATCAATATATTATGCAAAAGATTTTATCAATTCATAATTCGGAGAATTCTTCTAACTTATGTGAGACAATAATATTTACTCGTATGTATTCTCGTATTGGGATACCGAGAGAGCGGACATTTAAATGGTATGAATAATTCATAGCCAAAATACGATATGCTCGACAGTTGTATTGTCTACTTTGATATGATCCTACTATGCGTGCAACGACGGCAACTTTCAATTATAAATTACCACGCGCACTACGTGCCGCACAGATATTACGTGTCGACGATGACGAGATTACAGCAATCAAATCGACAGCAATTATGAACGGTGTTTTACAAGTGCGAATACTCTACTAGTGAGTATATAGATGTGTGCGCAATCAAATAGATTATTTAACTTAACAATATGGCAACGATATCTAAAAGACGGAAAGATAACGAGCGACGACGATATAGAAGCAGTAAATTTTTCCCAAACGGAAACTAAAACACGAAAAGTACTTCGTCTATTTCTATTTAATACGAAAACAGGTGTTCTTCCCATTTTTAATTAAAATGAAACAAAAATCTATTGAAATTAATTGTGGAATCTTTTAAAAAATTTACAAATCTAGAAGAAAGAAAATTTGTGAAATTAAATGAACTTTCCAAATCACAATATATTTCGTCCAAAAGTTCTACATCTTTGGAATCAACGGAAAATTATGGATTTCTCCAAACAAGCCTTCGAATATTAATTATAAAGATTTGCGTACCACCATAAACGCATTTGTTCTTACATAGCCGACTTTAAGAAGCAGCAGGGAAAAGTGACTGGAAAAATTGAATATAAACGGGAAGCGACACGCGAATGATCATAAGGAGCACGGAACAGCAGATCATATTGCTGTAGACTGCTTGCTATTAACCTTGGGACGAGTATCGTCGAAGAGTTCTCGCAATACAGAAAGTCCGTGTTTTGGAACGATAAACTGAAGGAGCAACGTTTCTTGAGCAAGGCTAACATTACGATTGCCAAACGATCGAAAGCACATCGATTTTGCTCGTTTTTTAGACTATGTAATTTACTCATCTCATTAATCATTGTGTATGACATCACTGTACAACATCAGCATTATAATTTGCAATCGGATTCGGCATTGAACTTTTTCTCGAAGCTGGTATTTCCGTTATCCTTACACATGACTGTGTGACACATTTCTTGTATAGAAAGTGCACTTTATAAATAATATAAACTACCGCAAATAATAGTTTATAATTAAACGTAGAAATATGTAATTTATTATTGTATACAACACAATAATAAATTTAAATAATACTTTTATATTAATATTAACTCTAATAATAATTTTCAATTAAGATAGAAATTCTCACAAGTTTAAACAAAATTGTAACGAGATGGAAGACAAGTTTAAGCAGATCAAATATCAATTAAAAAAAGCTGTCTGATATGAGTCACTAAATTGTAAACACAAATATACTTAACGAAAAATTGTTTTCCAGGGAATTGGCATAATTTGTTGATCGAGATAAAAGCTTTCGCGAAATGTGGCTATGATTTCACTTTCAATTTACGGCATGCGAGTTGGAGGGTGGTTCGAATTACTCGTGGTCGGTCACGTCAACGGCTGCGAGTAATTAAGTCGGTCGGAGACACGAAATAAGCATCATAGAGTAACATTTTGCACGCATAAAAAAGGTGGTGGTCTAACTCGCTAGGTGATATCATATTTAAATAAGTAAGTAAAAGGCAGAATTTTGTCATAAGCTACGTACGCGTAGAATTTTAATCACGCTTAACCTTGCGATAACCTCCAGACATTTTAGCATTAGCTTTCCTTTAATATGCGTATTTATGCGACCTTTTTTTTCACTCTTTACCAAAAAGTACGAAGGTGCTCAAAAGATACTCCGGTTCGCTATATATCTTTCAATATATTTTCACTCCTATCTTCGTTTATATTACTGTCTTGGAATAGATATCTATACGGTGGGAACTTCTCGCAAACTCTATCACAGCGAACACGTGGCCAAAGTAATATCGGATCGTTCGAAATAATTGCACCGACGAAAGCTATTCATTTCGTCGGGTTGTGCATCTTATTTTACGACCGACAATCTTGATTCTGTTCTAAAAATTCAGTCCGGGATGCATTATCAGAGAATGTTTAGTATTTTTGCGAGATACATTACATATTTTTATACAACCATATTTTTTGAAAAGATAAAAACGAAACAATATATTATAATAAGTTATAATAATTTTTTTCTTAATGTATTCACATATTTCTATTTTATTTAAAATATAATTCGTTAAGCTGATTAGCTGCGTTTAAGATTAAGCGCCTAAGAATCATCAAAATGTCGCTTAAATCTTTCTTACAAAGATGTCCACTTTTTGCTGTTCAAACAAAAATAAAACTTAACCTGTTTCTCGAAGCAGAAGCAAGCGTTCCTTTTTCTAGGTTTGCAGGTTTACGCGAAAGGCGTTACAGCAATACGTCTAGAAGAAGTTCTTAAGCATGTCGGCCACTTCCGTTTTCATTTCCGATCAGAAGACCAGAAAACAGGCTGCTCTGTACGTAGCAGCTTTGCCAACCGGCAAGTGCCCATTCCCGGAGTTATTGATCCGACCCGGTAAGCGTGTTTGACTCCGCCGTTCACGTATGTTCACACGGATGCGTCACATAATGATGGCTAAGTTGACGTGTTTAAATGAGCGTCTCCATGCGAAGAGAAGGCAAAACTCATTGTCGACACCCGAATGACCAAATCGATCTCTGTTTCAGGGAGAGCGCAACTTTGGCCAGCTTTTAATTAAAAGAACGATCGTGGATGTGATACGAGGTTGCACGAGATAATCTTCCCATTAACATCGAAGTGGAGGAAAATAGAATTCTATCAAAGGTGGAAGGTTGTGTTTAATGCGCCGCTAGTTGTGCAATTAGTTGTTGAATTGATCAAGGACATGTCGGTCGTATTGATACATGATTCATGACAGTATAATGATTATCCAAGAGATAATTAAAAAAAAAGTGTAAGTATTAATCAAATATAACAAAAAATGAAATCATTATTAATTAAAACTCGTAATAATATTAAAGAGTTTAATTTTTTTAATACTTGCTTTCAATTAATTTATTTCTTATCAAACGATAGATTTTAGAAAAATTAAAATAAATTCTTATTATTTAATGAATAAAATAAATTTTATCACTGTGTGATACTAGAAATAAGCAAATAAGAACAACGTTTGAAAATTCCATCTATTAACAGTTAAAAAAAGTTTATTATGTTTGGTTGAGACATATGAAAGAGATTAGAGAAAGATTTTATATAGTTAATATTGGAATGTGCGACACACATGAAGCAATTCATTTGTTAGCGATATGTCTCTTTTTTCGCGAAGGAGGACGTTTCGCGCGCGAGACATGCATGCGCTAATTTTGATTTTTTGTTGATTGTACGCGATCGATACCAAGCAAGCTCACGCAATGCATGTAATTCTAAGGGACCTACATTCAGGTCATCGAATGGCAAGTAACACAATGCAATTTTCTACCGAGGCTTCCTCACGCCGCGACAAAAAAAAAAGAAGGTCGTATAACTCTGTTCACATCGCTCCCGTCGAACTCACTTTCGAGGCATCGGAACTCATTGCTCTAATTGCTACTAATGATGAGAAAAAGTACTCTTTGTTATCGCGTCGCTATTGCGACGTCTGATATTTATCGATGTTCTATGAATAGAATTTATGATATTGCGAGATCAATGATAAAAAGATGGGAAGAAAATAATTTCAAGTTATCATATCAAATAAAAATATGACGATGATAATTATATCCTAATTTGTCGTTGCAAAATATAGTTATTGATTATTATTTTTTTATTTTAATTTTTACTTAACTGTTATTTTAATTATTGTTTTTTGAATAATGCATCAAATATTTCGAAATATTATGACACATTTGTTACAATAAATTACGTATTATGTTCGCATTTTACAGCGAGTTGTTTTTCACGCTGACTCATACTCATGGGTATAGTTTAATTAATTATAGTCCTTTTGTATCTGATGGTGCAATATTTTGTAACAGAACTAGAACAGTTGGATTCGGTTGTCACGAATATTTCGGCGAGTTGAAATGAACAGTTGCATAAATTTGTCTCTTTTCGTGATAGAAGTCAGCTTTAAGATCGAAATTCGCGTTGCATGCATCGTTGAAGTTTACGAGCGATACCTTGGAAAAACAAAAAGACATATCGAGGGTAACGACAGATAACGATGACGAGGGTGGTGCAGCAGGTATAGTTTAAGCGACGTGAATTTATCGCGCGGCTCATCTTCGAATCACCTGCGGCAGACCGGCGATGTGCAATTGTCACGTGTGTCAGTTTATCAATAATGTGCAGCAACGTTTCCAGGATATTAACCCATTTCCCCGCCTTATGAATGTTTTGCCAACGAGATTCGCGTAGCGGATAGAAGTGTGCGCGAGACGCGTGTTAATATTTAAAGCTGAATTCTGCCAGAAATCACCGCGATAATATGTCATACTTGAAACGTCATACTTTTGAAATATTGGCGAACGGTGACAATAAACATAAAAATAGTATGAAATAAATGCAGTAGTAAAAAGCGGCTCAATCAAGATTTTGCGTGATTAATCGTTTCTAGGCAAGCCTGATATCGTATCGATTCTTTTTGTTTTCGATTCGAACGGTCGAGGAAGCGTGATATAACTTCTTTCTCGGTCAGAAACAAAGAGCGAAAGGATGGCCACGATCTCGAGGCGGCGATAGTGATGATACGCGTGCGTGTCGGCTAAGTCACGAAAGAAGCGTCAGATTGAATAGGGCTCGAGTGCCAACAGAAAGACTGGTACGGTCGATAATCGATGATGTGATCGGCTTACAAAATAAATTCCGCTCGTAGGCACACCTGGTACAGCCCTTCGGTGATACCCCCATAATAGTTTAAGACGCTTTATCGAACAGACTATTTAGTGGGAAAGCGAGAGCTACTTCGAGCGAAAAGTATTAGCTTATCGAATATTAAAGCTCTTGATCGTTTTACATTTTGATCGGTACATGTGTTTCAATATAAATATATTGTTATATTATTTGGTAATGAAATACCAATCATATCTTAGATCTTTGTTATAAAATGTAATTACTAATTATTATTATTTTTATTCAAACATTATTGTAATTATTTTTTTTCAGATGCATGGAATATTATCAGTTATCTGCATCGAATATTTTGAAATATTAATTGCGTCATAAATAACGTTGCTCTACGGATGTAAGAAAGTAGGTGAGTTTTTATCGACTACTTTCAGTTATCATTGACTGCGAACTCTTTCACCATCGCCCAACCCTTCCTTCATTTTCTAGAAACTTCCATCGCTCTGTGCTGAAGTTATCGCAGTTTCCACGGCAATTGTTACATAATTAAGTTACAAGTTTAGGAAGAGAGACATATTGATTGTACATAAAGATGTCTCGTGGAAATTTATCTGTATTCTGAGCTATTTTGGAACGCAATTTTCGTGCATTAATTAGCATATATAAAAATAGATTAATGTATCTTTGAGAATAGTGCTTGCTAATAAACTGATGTTTCTATCGACGACAGCATCTATTGTTCGTTACTTAATGCATAACTGTTCTACGTGCGCAGCATGTCTACAATGATTACCGCTACAGTGGGTGGATTGAACTATTAATTAGAATCCGCATATAGAGCGGCTGATTAGGAACAATTTATCGAACAGCAAATCCTACGAGTTGCACAAGCGGTGCTCTTTCGTTGCTACGTCAGATCGGCGACATCGATAATTACCACGATGATCGAGCAGCGACTGCGAACAGCGGTTCGCGTTACTCCAGCGGGGGCGATTATTTCCTGCCCGCGCACACAATACGAGCTTACGTCACTTTTAATAAGTGTCTATTTAGGGTCTAAAACACCCACGAATGCAACCGAATCAATTTTCGGAGGTCATCTACGTCGTTTAGTTTCATCTACGGGAAGTTACGTATTATACAACGCGTCGTTCCACTTTCGAGTTCTCCACGAAACTTATTAATTGTCGGTTTAATTACAGGCCGCGTGCTGAAACTATTAGATGCTACTCCCATGCGCGGATCAGACACCCGACCAGACAGAAGCGAATCCAGAAAGTTCCGTCAAGAATGAGAGAGAAACAAGGAGAAGCGGCGAGACGAAGCGCGCTTGTCGCGAACGAAGTCCGATTTTATCTCGTCGTCAACGGCGATGATTTTCCGAATAAACGAGTGGAAACTGCCGAATATGGTCGGACACGGCGACGACGAAGAAGGATTCAAAGAATTTACGGTATTTTTTTACGGTGTTTACGGTAGGCTTGCTCGATGACGTCGCGGCCTGATCCCGTCACGAAGAGGTCGACTTACCTGGAGACGTTCTCGGTCTCGCTCTTCGTCGAGCCTCCTCGATGCACGTCGGCTCGTGAGTCACTAAGCTCGCGCGACACTTCGCAGGAGCCTCTTCGGCAAGGCACCGTCGCTCAGCACGGGGTCGGTCGGCACGTTCGAGCCGCTGCCGTCGGTTTGTCCTGCCGTGTCTCTGCTCCTGCGCTCCAACGCCCAGCTGGACTTAACCTTACCCTGCGCACTGCCACTCAGCACGGTGCTGGTCGTACTGATCGTATTGTATATATATATTGTAAACCGGACTCGCGCGAAAGACGATCTACCGATAAATTATGTGTGTTCTCGCGGCACGCTTTCCCGTCGCTTCCTTCTTACGCAGTTTTCTAAAATAACACGATTCTCGCGAAAGGCCCGAGTGTGCGCAGGACTGCAGGTAGATAGTACAGAAGCTTCGCGATGCACGATCGTCTTGAAAAAATTTCACACATCATGCGTACGCAAAAATATCGTGTATGCATGGACGCTATTTATATAAAAATTTTTATACGGATGTCTTTGTTTATGCAGAAGTGTCGCATGCGCAAAGAGCATCGTCAATGCAGCGGCATCATTAGGTATGCAAGAGTTTCGCTCGAGACATTGTCAGTCTTAGGAACATCGTTCGCAGTAATTATGTGCATTTCCGCTTCTTTCGAGAACGTTCTGCACGTCGCACCGCAGATTTGTGCCCGATAAAAGGAGCCAAATGTTTCAGCGATTAGGAAGCGTTCCAAGAATGAAGTTGCTCCCGCGGTTACAAATAAGAAAGTGAAAGCCGCGTTTCAATAAACCATTCAACTTTATGCTGTTCTCGCACTTCTGTATGAAAAAAGAGCTTTTTCAAGAATTTTTCATGTGCTAGAAACGCTTGTCATCTTGCGGAGTCTCTGGAGACTGCATAAATGTTCTTAAAATTCTCGTTTCAATTACCGGCGAGCTTTTCGCACGAAGCAAGTCCGTTTATCACCCTCGCGTAATATAATACGGCTAGTAATATTTGCTGGCGTGAATAAAGTCAGAGAGACGCACCCTCATACGCGACTACTTCAATTCCGATGTTATTATCTTAATGCGTCGGGCACGGTCGCTTTCGTACAGTAGAGATGGGAGGAGCTCGCTTAGGACGGAGAAAACTCGAAAATCGTGCCTATTCCGGCTATTCCGGCGAATGATTTTAGTATTAATGATATCGTCGATGTGATAGTTTCCGCGAACAATTTACCGTTTCATTTGGCGATAAGTAACAATTTTGTGGGAGAGTATCATAAAATAAACCAACATCACGTATTTCGCGAAAGATCTGTTTCGTATTTTAGAGAACAAATTAATTAAAGAGAAAATTAAATACTTTTGTTTCATAAAATAATAATTTTGTTGAGTGAGATGTTTTCTCTAATTAAAAGCACATTTGTGTGTAACATTTCACAATCTAAATTTGTGCCAAATTTCATTAAAACAAATATGTAGAGCTCTTCTCCCCTTGCATTAAATTTTTCATCGGGATGTGAAATTTTTAGTGAGAATACAAGAATATTTGAATATTAATATAATTTTGTATAGTAGATAATTACAGAATTCTATCGGATTTATCATTAATAATATTCTATATTATTAATAATACTTTACTAAATAATTATTCTATCTTTGCGATTTTGCAAAATTAACATTAGAATGCAGTGTACCGTTACTTAAAGGTATGACTATTTAAAAGCTGATTATGACGCGCAGAAGCCTCATTGATCATCAACAATTAACAGTACTTGAAGCCTTCTGACATTCGCGAGACGAATGTTGGCGCAGCTTTCCCGAGTCAATCTATCATCACGCCTTATTACCTCGTCTTAGCGTTATCGCACGACAGGTCGGTATTCGCTCGCGCTTTCCTTCGCTCTGAAGACAGCCCGACCATTCATTCGGCCTTCCGGCTGTTCGCCGTGGATGTCTGAACCACGATGCTATCGGCGGGTAGACTCACGAGTGCAGTCGCGTCTCGGAGTCGCCGCATCTCGTCGGCGGAACGTGGCGTGAGATCGATCGGCGCACTTCCTCTCCGCCCGAGATGCGTTCATCCGCTTTCTCGGGGGAGGCGAAGATGAGATGAGACTTTGCTTCGGTGCTCGCTCGCGCGATCATGTACCCTGAAGGAATTCGGCTGTAACCTTGTTGCGTCCTTACCTGGAACAAGAAATTTTTTTCAGTTTATGCTCAGGGTCACGCAATAGATGGTCGGCGATAACACGAGCGAAAATCGCATATAAGACGAACGGTTACGAATTGCCCTCAGCGTGTAATAAAACCGCCAAGCCGCGTGAGCGTAAAATTTGACGGCTATTAAGCATCGTTCGAAATTAGCGTGATGTTAACGCCGCGGTTAAGGGATCGATGCCGAGCGCACGACAGGAGTGAAAAACGCTGATGCGAAAAAACAACGTTTATCTAGAATGCATATTTTGTCGCGTGTTGTTATATTGACCTAGTGACACATAGGGATCTACACGTTTGTAATTTTCCTATCATACATGTATATATTGTCCGTCATAAGAGCAATATATCATCACCTTTTCAAGTGGCGTTAGGTGCTAAGGTGTTGATAAATAATCGCCTTAAATGCTGTTTCGATGATGTGCGAAGTAAATCAATTTTTTCAATCAAATTAATAAGTTTTTATGTTCTTAGTTTATGTGATATTGGTTTGTAGACGTATTTCAGAGATTTTATGAGATCGTTCTGTTTGACTATTACAATAAATCCGTGCCTGTCGGTGATACACGATCGTGGAAGAAAAGTTTTGCCATATAGATATTTAGTCCTTTGGTTGCATGACAGTCGATGTCGTTAGGATGAACGATCGTTTGGAATTTCCGCTGCCAGTTTGCACTATTCTGTCACGCAGGATCGATCGTTTGCAATTAATAACAGCACGAATCTAGATAAATATGAAGTGGAGTGCAAATATGAGGCGTATGAAAATTTGAGTTGTGATCGTTTTAATAACTGCGCAAATTCTATTATTTTCTATTCACTTTCTTTTATAAATGCTAGGTTTTAAAACAAGTTTTTATGACTTGTAGATATGATGAATGTAATTTATTAAAATAAGTTTATGTAATCCATTTGTTAGAATAAATTTCTACGAGACGTAATTACTTCGACATGCGAAATTTAACTAATTCTTGATTCTGCTAATTGCATTTTCGTGCCCATGTGAGTCGAATGAAAAAGTTTCGTCATTAATTATTCATGTTGTTTGTGAAACTAATTTTGCAATCTCTTCTCTTGTAGGGATTATTGATTTTTGGTGAGTGACCGAACCCACGTACGGTATAATGGCATTAGCATACTGTTGGTGCAAGATAAATAAGAGAATTTCTAACTATTCTTCGGTAAGAAAGGCTCGGCTTGCTGCAAGCTCAAATGTTTAAAAGGCATACCAGTGGAGCAAAGAAGGTGCCACCAATATACCGACAGAGTGTAAAGCTTTCGCTTATCACGAGCTTGATACCTAGTTCATTAGTTTACCTGAAGTTCCAGTATACGCAACACTTGGGTAACTTTTCAGACGAGAATCGAATAGATATACGAATGATTTTATTTTAAATAAAAAATTATGACAGAAATATATAAATTATAATATTTATAAAGTAAGCTTTCTGTGTGTGTGTGTGTGTGTGTGTTATTTAATGTTATTATAAATATAATCTATGTAATATTGTTTGCTCCTATCAATCTTGTTCTAAAATAAAAATTTTCTTTTGCAGTAATTCTCTACATTATGTTGTTTGTGGTTTCGTCGAGGTACACAAACACTTGGAGCGTAACTTGCTTTGAAAAAGAGTAAAGAAAGAAAATAGTTTCTCCATTCGCGTATAAGAGTTCTAAGCAGCCTTGTGTTCACTCGAAGAGCGCTAATCCACCCCGACGGAAGCCTCGCAAGGTCCCCTCTTGAAGCGTACCAGTGGACAGTCTCTCATATTGACGAGAATCGATAGTCTCGCCTGTCTCTTACCCCTACGAAGGCAGTACGGCCACAAAGCTCGCCATTGATATTTATTATATGGTTAGCCAAAGCGGACAGTAAGATTGATATCTCCGTACTTAGGTCTCTTTTAGCGGACCAACAAACGTGAATGTGTTTGTAATTTTTTGTTAATCTTGCAATTTGTGAGAGAAAATTGATTCATCAAATATTTCTAGGCTTTTTTATTACACTTTAACGATTAATATCGTTTGACGCGTGTAGATTTCTTTTTTCGTAAATCATTTAATGTTTTTTTTGATTAAAAAATTAAATCGATTAAATTCTTGATGTCACAGGAGTCACAAATATCTAGCGCGGTAAATTCTTGTGACCGTGATCTTTTTATATTCTCGATTGTAGGCGTCTTCTTTCGAATGAGAACTTTTCGTACGTAATATTAGTATCATATGTTTTAAAAATATAACAAAAATCTTAAGACAATTGATTTTAATTTAGACAGACACTGCATTAATGTTTATCGATTATCTGAAATTTTATATTGCAATTGTGTATTTTAAGTTTTCTCTGTTTTATTAATATCATTGTATTAGTTTATTTATTAGTTCTTATATTAATTGACTTGCTTAATAGCAGTTATATAAAAATATGAGACATGATTGATGCGTTATTAACAATAAAAACAGTAGTTAGAGGCAGAGACACAATGCGTCGTACATTATACGATTAAAGCAAAGAGAACACTATATTTACATTGCATGTCGAGAATTAGTCAGTGAATAACGAAAAGGTGACACGCCACTATTCTTGGCGCGTGGATCGGTAAACCGGTATAGGTACCTGTTTAAAACCGTCGAATTCGACGGGGTATTACGCATTGAGACGCAATCATGCAATCACGCACGCACCGATGCGCGCACGCACGCACGCACTTTTTCCCACTCTCTCTACACGCATATTTAGATTCTTCGCACAGGTAAATTGCTGTGCGCATAAAAATTGTCCACCTAATTACGTTAACACGTAATAATCTTGAAATTATTGTTCTGATTCTAAAATTTCACACATATAATTTTTAAAATATTTCCACAAACAGTGTATTGGAATTTTACTTTTATCTTTAATTACGTTGCATCATATGTAATTTTTCGGTTGAGCTATTTTATAACATTTATAATATTGTTCAGAAATTCTAACACATTTCACAGAAGCGTGACAGACGAAAATAGCCTCGTTGTAATTTCGTCATATTCCCTATAAAGCAATGTGCACACGCTCGTTTACGGGTGCACAAAAAAACGTACCTCGATCGAAGATAGTAACGATCGTTAATTGAGCCGAGAATTTTTTGGCACTGCGAGCAGCTCGCGATCGCCGATTGCGCCAATAAGGCTTGAACAATTAAGCGATCGGGACGACGATCTGGTCCATTAGTCTCCTGTCGTAAAATTATCGGTAAGGCGCAATGGCAATCCTACGCGGACAATCGGTCACGCCTCAGCATCGAGACATACAATAATGACGATTGCCACGGGTGTGCCCCACCGATCGTTTCGAGCAAATTAAAGACGATCACTGTCGCTTTACTGTCTCGTCTCATTAAGCTCATTATAAATGACGTCGAGTCGTTCAATGGTCACAAATAGTCATTCTGCGTGTCACGCGATACCTAACCGAAGTGCAATTCTTTTCGTTCGTCTGATTGCGATGATTGCAAAGATTCCTCCTGCACATCTCACAGGTGAATAGACTGTGAGAAATGTAAGGACATTGCCGATTGCGAATATTGCATCTCGAATTACACATTTTATCTTCTTCGTTTTTTCTTTCAATTTCTGCAACAGCGTTAGAAACTTTTCTATTACGTAATTAAACGTGATTTTGAAGAAACTCGATTTGCAGAATTTTATCATCAATGCGCGTTTCTGCGCCGGCAAATTTGAATTTCTGGGTTGAAATTTTTTGTGTGCATCCCATTCGTCCTATAAAAGGGCGCAATCTAGCATGCATTAAATGTCCAGCACAAACCGGCTTCGCAGTAGCACGGATGCTGCGCGTCGCCGCGCCGTTTTATTATCGATTCCCGCGTCTACTCCGGCAAACCCCTCCTGGGGTTTCTACCCTCGCCCTTTACCCAGCCTTTGTACGACTACGCGCTCCCTTTCCTGGTTTCTCCCTCACCATGTGCGTTATACGGAAGGGCATATCGACGCCAACGTACCGCATACTGAATGCAAGAGAAGTTTGCCTTCCTAAGCTGAATACGCGCTTTTCTCAAGTTTATACGAAGGTTTGTTTGTCAGAAAGGTTTGCTTGTTGAAACTATTTTTCAATAAAACTATTTTTAATGTCCTAAAATAATTACCACTTCCGAAAGATCGAGTAAATCATATTTGTTTAAAATATATGTAAGATATATTTACGCATAAATGTGTAAATTGCATTTAGTCGCGTAAATATGTATAAAAACGTTTATATATTGCTATAAAACATTATATAAGTTCAGCACTTATATAATGAATAAATATTAATGTGGTTTTAAAATAAAATTCGTAAATTTTAGTCTTTGTATTTACTGGATTCTTACATATAAATGATACTCAATTATTTATGCGCTTGAAATATTAATATTCAACAAAATCTGTTTAAAAATATATGAATATGTTCTGTAATAATATATGGTTTCTTCCGGGATATTAGCATATTTACTTTATATGTCGAAGATAAAATATGCAGTTTGATTGCTTCTTTTATAACTTTCTTGTTTTCTACACGGTCGACCAGATGATAAATTTTAAATAAGAATTTATTATATAATCATATGTCCATTAAAACCGTGAAACCTAAATAACCATAATGTCCTGTTCGCAGCCATTTAGAATGTTCACGTTCACGAGATATGACATCATCGATTATCATGACCAAAGTTAGTCTAAATGACGTCAGGTCTACTTGTCGCGACAGCGTGGTAATTCTACATGTTCGTAGATGTGAATGTCCGTAGTATATAATTTCTGTCTGTATTTTCAACTAGATAGCTTTTGCTATCAATGTTGTCTCTATTTTAAAAACGTAAATATTTTATTGCTTTGTTACCACTTGATTTATAATTTTAGTAAATTTTTATCGTAATTAGCGATCATACACGCGCGATATACTGTTTGCTTTTTCCTTGAATAAGATTGTAGACAGATTATAGAGCAGATATTATTTTCTTTACACGCGTATTACTTGGTCAGTAAATATTAGCTCGGAGAAGGTGGCTGTCGTTTTTCTCGAGATAAATAGACTACCTTGTCGCACTCATTGACAGTTCGGTCGGCGTGAATTGCGAGATACTTCGTCGATTGCACTCGCGTTTATCTACACGAACGGTTCCGGCGATTATGTCGCGAGATATAATTTTAAAGCTGACGTAATCGTCGCGTTGCGCGTACGGACTGTTATCGCGATGCGTTTAACGCTTTTATACAGGTAGACAGGTACATTCGATCACATCCTTGACACATATGTAACGACAAATTGTTTTATACAATCGACAATTATTTGTTACAAATGTGGTCATTAGATCGCAGTAGATCAGCGAGTGTACAAGTAAACTATGCAGCTTTTTCCATTTTTTTTTCATCGCAAAATATTTACTTTCCGTGAGTTCAAACTGTTTTACATTATATTGCGAACGTCGTGAGAAGTAAGTAAATTACGTAATCATACATATGCAAATTGATGTTTGCGCTTTCGCGACACATCCCGCGTATTCGTTAATCTGCAATTTAAATGAAACGATCGAGCTGTTCATATTAGTTGCCCGAATGCCTTCCAGTACGGTACGCATAAGTAATCGGCGTCGTAATTTTACGCCGAGCATAGCGCGTAGTCGAAGCCAGATATCGGCACTATTAACTGGAGCGTTGCTTGGCCGAGTTCTCCTGAACGTGACGTTCAACCGATGGGGCTCCGTTGGAAAGTAGGCCCCTTCCTCCCTTCGGCGGGGAATGATCGCTGAATAGGTCGCGCGCGGCGAAAAAAGAGAGTCCGACCGGTCGCTGAACCTTACGTGCGGACGGCTGCCAACGGAGACGATTCCGCTAATGGGACCGACCACATGCCGACGTTTCGCAATTCGCGGCACGTTGTTGCGACAGTGTTATTTCGCGGGGAGTTTGATCGATACCGTGCGCGTTGAACGAGGCATAATCTGTGCGAGTTTGCAACAACTTTTTCGTCTTTGCGTTCTATCGAGGCCGGATAATTATTGGTAGCGTGCACGTAACGCGTGCATCGGCGAACCGGCATGCCTCGCGCTATTCCGAAAGCGTTATCGGAGCGCGGATAAGTTGACCGACGTCGAATTGCGGCGAGGTTCTATCACATTTTTTTCACAACAGGTGCTGTTTCCGTATTTTAATAAAATTTTGTTTGAAGAAATAAACGAACCGTGTACATTAAAAAAACAATGAGTAGGGAGGAGATAAATTGAATTAAACTGGATGTAAAAATGATAATTTTGTATTGCCAACATAAAATACAATGCTTTTATGAACGGGCTGGGGCACGCACATATATATGACGCGTATCGCAATAATGACCAGTGTTAGGGTGCGAAGGGGGACGTGGGTAACGAGCAGAACCTTGGCCTCGTACTCGCATAACGTAAAGTATTCACGCAACTCCGCTAGGTACTCGCGCGTTAACTCCACACATCATGTCGTCCGGTTACGAATCATTAATTCAACGATTAGTGACGAATGCAAAGAACCGATGCCAATGTCAGATTAGCGTCTGTCGTGCAAATTGAGACTGGAGACATTGTTTTTCTATAATATTACTATAGCTTAATTGTTGAAATTAGTTTTTCAAGATTACAGTAATGAATTTGAACAATTGTACTTTTGACAGAGTGAAGCATTATTATCCAATTTTTATACTCGTTATTTTCTGTGATTTAAATACGAGATTGTTATTTTATTTGGAAAAAATGCAAACGTTTCAATTTGATAAAAATAAAACGATTCTAGCGGCACCGTCTGCGTAATAATTGGGACAACTGCGAAACCCCTCCTGGATCTGTCCGTATCCGGAAGTGGCGGACAAACAGCGGATGCCTGTCCGCCCAAAGCGTCGTCCCATTCGAGAATGCGGCGACACGGTCATCCGATTAAAGTCCCGATCGTAACTCCGTCATCGGAGGCGAGTCCTGGCAATTCCGGCAATTACACGCCCACGAAACATCGTTAGCTCATTGACGCTCATCAATTTCCTAATTGGCCGATAAGCGTCATTCTCGTTGCGCCGATTTTTCTGCTCCGTTTGCCGCGAGAAGCGAAGACGCATTCAGAGCTCACGTACGGAGTTCGACGATCCGTGCGACGAGCCTTCGATCACTCATATCGCGACTTTGCATCCACGTTTGCATTGCGATAAAAAGCCGACGAGTTACGACCGGCGTCCGGGAATAAAAATTCACCGCGGCTCACGGAAAGCGGCGCGCGATCGCTCGCGTGATCGTTATTCACCGTCAAGACCTTGAGGACCCATTTAACGTAGGTCGGTTCTGATTTACGGTAAATTGCGGCGTAAGCATCGCCAAGCCGCTTAATAACCGCAGGGTCACGTTACTTCCTCGTTCGCGGAGAAATACAAGAGGCATACAATGCGCTGAATTTTCCGAGCGAATATCTTTCGTTTTAATAATCGTTGCATCATGCATCATTAAGATGTCAAGTCGCGACGTTTCAGACAACGGCGGAAAGAATTGGCGGATTTTGCAGGGTACATTGTGCCAGGCAGCGAGACTGCTGTCGGACGTTTTATCGACAGCGATAAACGAAAGTCTCAGCATTTCTCCCACGGTCGCGCGTGACGATTTTTATATCGCAATTGATTCCGGCAGAAGGTATCAATTGCGCGGTGGAGAGAGCACGATTAAGAGCGTAAGTAGCGGTTAAAAAAGCTTCCCAGTCGTAAGGCCGGCTACATTACACGTTGGATTTTCTCATCGCTTCGAGTATAATGCCCCCAGACGTTGAGGCCATCGTACAGTCTTCCTCATAAATCTATGCAAGAGTCGTAATGATACTTATCCAGGTTCCCATACAACCGCCGCTTTCCGATCCCTTCAATAATTAATGCCTACTTATACACATAAGTGCGCATGCACTTCACATAATACGTTCTCGAGATTCGTGAGCAGCGGTTCGCGTATCACAAATAGATTGAATTGATATAAGCACAATTGACAAAGTATTCACTGTGTTATCGTTCGTGTATTTACATAATCATGTATCTTATATATAATTGCATAGCATATGCAATTCCGGGATAGCATGTTAAATCGGCTCTACATTGTGTATCATATTTCTCTTATCTCTTATCAATAAAAGCGCGTTTTATCTTTTCGTGATAGTCGGTGATACCTCGATATTACGAATCTCCATTTGTGAATTAATGAATGCAAATATGAATTTTTCACAGGCAATTTTGCATGTCGCAGAATGTTTCTCGTGTATCGTTTCATACAAAAATACTCATTCACCGATATGCGCGACACGTTTTCGTCAGACGTTTCGTCAGCGATCAATGGAAGTGCTTGTTGCTGTTCACAAGTGGCGATATTAATTTTCAGTGTGCACTGAAGTAGAGTGACCGCGATAAAAAATCAAAAGTAAGTGATATATATCTTTCCTCGTTCAATGTTTGTAACAGTTATGCGATAAATAAAAATATATGTTTGTATATTTTTTAGAAAAAAAATTTATATTTTTATTCAACCAGGAATCGGGAAACACTGAATTGTGCGTAGTACTTCGAAAGCGAAGTCCTATACGTGACAAATTCACGAGCTATTCCGATGCAACCTTGTAAGCACGATGTAATATGGATGATATGTTGTGATGTAACGAATTGAAGATTATAGCTTGCAGCAAATGATACAGAAGTTAACAAAAAAAGTATAAGAAGTTATTGACAAAAGGTTTAAATAAGTAGGAAAATAATCTTTCTAAATTAATCTGTGTCGATTAATTAAAAAAAATTCAAATATAACTTATTTATTCCACAGAATTTTTTATTCGGATAAATCAATAACGTATCGTAGGAGAAACTGACCATAGATGTTTCTAGAAAGCTAACGGGTGAGGCTGTTCTACAGATTTATAACATTTAATACGAATCTGTTTGTTTTCAGAATAATTCTGCTCTGTGGAAGGAAATTCAATGAACCAGAAATTATTCACATTCAGTTTTAACGAGCGTTTAAGCTCCGAAAGGATGACATCAAGTTATCTGTCAAACGCTGATATTATTGTCCCCAATATCGCAATACACACGCGTTTTCCCAGACCGCACCCGGCAGATCGCACGGCGAATCAGCATCGCGTTTCGTCCTGTCGCGGCTCACGCAGCTCGCGTTAATCGCGTGAGAGGATCAGTGGCGCGCGGAACAATGTGCGAAGCGGAAAAGCGCGATTTTTCCGCCGCGAGATTTCTACCGCGCGTCGGGTCAAAATGGCGGAACGCGCACCGCGGCTGCTCCAATCGGTGGCCTCCGTGGACCACCGTCGACCTCAAGGTTGTCGGTTGCGAAAATAAACGTCGCCGCGAAGGTACCGCGTGCTCGCGCGAGACGGGACCAACCTGTTTGCTGCGCGCCGCTCTGATACAGCCTGCCACCGGCGTCCTGCTTCACCTGGACGTCCGTCATCCTCGCGGCGCAATCTAGGCGGGGTGGTTTGTCTACTCCGGAGATTGATCTTTCCTCTCGGCACTCCGCGTCAAGCACTCCGACTACGACGTCGCGCGCCCGCGCGTTACGCCGACGACTACGTGGTCAGTCCGTGACTACGCGCGCACGTAAATAAATACGCGAGGACGAGGTAAACGAGCTGCGATGACAACCCCGGTGACGGCGATTTCGCTGATGACTCGGAAAAACACGCGACGCTTACGACGTGTTTGAAGCGACTGACTCGACCTCCGCAGCTGCCGTCGCCACCGCCGCCGCTGCCGCCGCCGCCGGCGGCTCGCCGGGACCGGAGCGGAGGCCCCACGCCTGCCTGTATCCCTGTACGCGAAGCCTGCCGAGCGCGTACGAACGTACCGTGCTCGTCCACCCACGACAAGCCATCGTCAGGCGTTCTATCATCGGGCCAGGTATGATGACGACGCACGACAACCGGAGAGATTGTGCGCGATTGAAACCCGCGCCTGGCGGCTGCACGCGAGATTTATCGATCGAACTCTCCCGCTCGCTACTCTCCCGCTCGCTCGGGATGCTGAAGAGATGTGTGTCACGGTAGGCTGCATCGGCTGGATTAGCGACTTTTCTCAATTTGTGAAATTCAGCCAGCAGAAATTATTTGGACTCGATCCAAGCTAATTTATGAATTGTCTCATTACATGTGGACATACAAATTTTTTATCATTTCAGATTTTATCTTATTAAATCTTATAGTTTTACGCAGACGTCATTTTTATTGATTTCAACTTTGTCTTTTAAGTTTAAGAAAACTTTTCAATAGTCTTCGAATACTTATAATTATCTAGCAATAATTTAGATAGTTCTTTTAAAGTTTGAAGTTCTATGCGAATAATTAATGATGCAATTGTATTTCATTGCATTACTGAAATCTACAGAAATAGATGACTATGCTATTATCATGTTTTGTGGAATGCGTGGAAGGACGTGATTCAACATACTAATGCGGTTTTTAAATAGATTTCGACTGTGACAAACTTTATTGTCTGTGTTTCTCACGCGATCATTTAAGTAGAGCAAGAAAATGTCAGTCAGACAAAAATAGCCAGACTTATCTAGCGACGTTGCAAAAAGTCTATATCTGATGGCCTTTAACATTATATTATAACAGTAACCAATATAATATAAGATAATAATAATATACAATATAACAATAACTAGGTCGTCTTACGAAATGTTACGCGGTCTTACGATAAATAACGCGGAAAGAAATTATTATGAAATTTACAAGACGGCTAAAGAGCAGAAAATAGGCGGGTCTGTTTCAAAAATAATAACGCACAATAGACGACTTTTAATCCTCTCCGATAATTCGAGAGGAACGATTTATTACAGTAACAGTAAGAAGTAAATTAACACCGACCGTTTCATTCGACTTTGTACAATGTTGCTACATTATTAGAAGATATTTTACATTCCTGTATATTCAACGTGTATCGCAACAGTGTATGAAACCGAATCAATTAACGATATTGCATGCGTTCGAGATGAAATGTTGAATTTTTTTGTACTCGATATTCGTAGATTTTTTGCTTCTCTTTCGATAAAATGCTGTTGGCGTCTCGACGGTGCTGATATCAGGATCGCGTATTGCGGATTACGTGCAAATTGTCAGGTGGGTCCTCGCGTGGGTGCGCGACGTGATCGAGCGGAGGGACGAAAAGTGTGGCGAATGTGACGAGCGAATATGGCAAGTGTGTCCTTCGTTGATGTGGAGCGGATAGTTGTTGACGGCGATCATCTTACTGTTCATTAATCGTCGGCACCTGCTGCCGCTTTTTCACACAGTCTACGAAGGAACGCTGCGAACAAAGTGTTGTTGTTAGTATATTTTTCACGTAGATAAAATGCAAACATACCGAGACAAATGATTAAGCGTTTTTATAAAGTTGATAAACGTACATTTAAAGGCAGAGATCGAAAATTAGTCTGCATGAAACTGTTTGTAAATGCTAGACAATTTAGTCCTATTATTCAGATATAGGCAGTCAATGTTCCGTTTTGTGCTGCCGTGCTGACTTTTCTTAATAGCTAAGCAAGAGAAGCGACAGACATGTAGATGTATAATAAGCATTAATAATTTGCATATAATGACCAGGATGCAAGGAATTTTGAAAATTAAAAGTTGCTCTTACAGCAAAAGCATACGTGTAGAAAAGAAGATAATTTATATATAAGATATATAATATGAATATAATTATATGTTTTCCATTTTAAATAATTGACAATCGCGAAATTTAAATAAAAAAGTAAATTATAAAAATTTACACAGAATGTATTGTAGATAATCTTTTATTATATAAATTTTTAGTTCTAATATTTAGTTTGCAAGATTCTTTACTTATTTTATTTCAGATAATTTAATGATCTCGTCGAGTCATCGACCTCGTGCGCGAGCAAACCTTCGTACGTGTTTCTGCGCGAGAAGCGGGTTATCGATTTCAGCATCCCTGTTGAGCTGCAGCGTTGCGTCCTATAAATTCTGGAATATGTTCAACGAGAAGAAGCGGATGGAACGATGTTAATAAATACAAAGAGAAAGAGAGAGAGAGAGAGAGAGAGGCAGAGAGAGAGAGAGAGAGAGAAAGAGAGAGAGACAAAGAGATAGAAAGACAAAGAGACGTAGAGGCACAGAGACAGTCGAAGCGAAGAAGTGACGGACAAACATTGGAGTCTCGTACTGGACAATGTACTCACGATGGATGATCATTGTCTCGACAACACCTTGACCGCTTACAACAGCACCATCATCTTCTTCAAGAAGGCTGCGAAACACAAAAATGTGGAAGTGTCAAACAATGGGAAGGGAGTGAATTAAATCCGGAGGAAAGTTCGCGGAGTATGTCGGAGTCGCCTCTTTACGTTGCCGGAAGTAATTAAGGGGCTATACATCACGAATAGGGGATATTACGATGGGGGTCTTTCAACTGTACTTGCAAGATATACGAAAGTGTTTTCAGCTCTAACAAACCAGACTCGGGAACTTACAGAATAGATAGGGGTTTTAACAATATTTTTTACACTAAAGTGTTTTCAGCTCTAGCAAACCAGACTCGGGAACTTGCGGAATAGATAGGGGTTTTAACAATATTTTTTACACTAAAGTGTTTTCAGCTCTAGCAAACCAGACTCGGGGACTTACAGAATAAACAGGGGTTTGAACAATATTTTTTACACTAAAGTGTTTTCAGCTCTAGCAAACCAGACTCGTGGACTTACAGAATAGATGGGGGTTTTAACAATAATTTTTACACTAACTATACTGTTGTATATGTTGTGACTCACGGGTGCAGAGGTGATTTAACACTCTTTGTCTAATTGAGGGGGACGCAATCAATTTCTGGAACTCATGAGTCGATACTTACGGGCATAGGGGATGAAACCGTCTTCGTCTTCGGGGTCCATGCAGTCCCTGATTACTTCGTCGCATTCCGCATCAGTGAGACGCTCACCTGCGATAAGGTTATTTATAATTTCTTGAAAGCAGATGTTTTTAAATTATTATTTTTTGTTTACAGCAAATGCATATAATAAATATGTATAAACGGTTTTCAGGTCATAAAAATAAATATAATTTAAAGATGCTTTTTCATAAAATTGCATATAGAAATGAAAGAAGTTGTCTACCGGAATTCTTTGTAATTAGCGTATAATAAAATTTTTGACAAATAATTTGTCATATTTAGGGAAATAATGATAGAAATGAAGTATGGACACTTGTTGAATTAAAACTCTTTCTTATGTTTCTATAATAATTTGTAAAAGATGATCATACCAAGCGACATAAGCGTGTGAGACAATTCCGCGCCGAGCATAGTTCCGTTTTCCTGTTTGTCGTACAGCTTCAAACACTCCAAGAAGTCCTCGTAACACCCTTGTTCTTTGTCTTTTTTGCACTGGCTGAAGATTGGCAGGAATTCGTCAAGTTTTAGTTTCTTTTCGCCCTTCTTCTTTGTGCCGCCCAACTTCTCAATAGTTGCATTTGTGGGGTTCAAGTTCAACGCGCGGAGAACATTACCAAGGTCAACTGCATCGATGACGTTGGTGCCATCAGTATCGTAAATGGAGAAAGCGAATTCTGCCTCTTTTCAATAAAATAAATAATTTTTTATGTTATTTTTTTCAAGTATACAGCAACAGATATCTTTGCGGATGCGTTTGGCGACGATTAGACGTGCTCATTTTTTACGTTAAATGTAATAACTGAATAAGTAAAAATGTTCGTGATATACTTTTCTACCATCAGCCATAGATATTTGGTTTATGTGTTAAATATGTGAGGTGCGAAATCTGGGTTAATACCAGTCGGCAGGCGCGGAGTATCACGGTGCGTACCTAGTTCAAAAATATTGTTCTATTTTGGGTGGCGGCAACCCCCACTAACCCGCCGATTGAGGAACTCGCTGGTGGAAGTAGTGGGTCAGATTACCCCCGCCGAACCATATAAGAACAGCCTACCAACCTATTTTTGACATGCTACCGAACGGTTGCATCCTTCTATCCGATGAGCCGTTATGTAACGCCGAAAAAATGACGATATTCGCGATCACACGAGCAAATTGAAAATTTGGTAAAGGAAAATTTGCATGTTATGATTTATTTTATTGAATTAATTACTAATATCCGCGAAAATTTAATACAAAAAGTATTATTTTAAAAAATTTTTAATTTTTGTGTTAAATAGATTGTATTTGTTTGTTATAGAAACAGATATTTAATTATTTAATATCAAAACGCGCAAACAATATATGTTTAAAAACCCATCTTTGGTTTTAAAGAAATCAAATGCTTTTTTATCTTCTATAAGTATTTTTTTTTAAATAATCCAACTTAAGTGTAGAATAAAATAAATATTTTTAAAGATAAATGTATTAATCAAATTTTTCTTTTGCAATCATTGATATTGTGATTTTAACGTTGACATTTGGTTTTGGCATTAGCGAGTAATATAATTTGGCACGAAATTTACTATCAATTTTAATAGGAATAAAAGTTTTAGATTTTTCTGTCGAAACTTCTTTCACACTTTCCTCTAGTAGTATCACGCACGAGTTGAAAATTACGAAACTACTAATACAGAGTCACTTATAGTTCGTTTTATAGTTCACTTATAGTTTGCGCGCGTGATTGCGATGTAAATTGGTAAATTTATTTTTGTTAATTATTTCCATATGGTTTGCTCACTGAAATATGAGAAAACTATTTACAGATTGCTTTACTCACTTTCGACGTCTTTGCCGCTGAGGTCTGCCTGAAATATAAAATTTTTCATTAAATTAAAACGTTATACATTTTGGTAAGTTGGTTGTTTATCATTAATTTAATTAATTTATTATTAAACGTAATCTGATTAAAACTGAATTGAAAGATTAATGAATTTATTATTATTTGAAAGCAATCCAGTCGACAATATTAAAAAAATTTTAAACATAAATTATAAGATGATGAAAATATATTGAACTTTATAAAATTGGAATTATATAACTAGAATTATAAAATAATTGTTAGCAAGAAAATTACAGAACACGAATAAAGACTTCAGAAACAAATCTTCAGCCTCAAGAAAGGAAAAATCGGCGAATGTATCGAGACTCACCATTGTCGATCGTCTGGTGCTAGTGGATGCTAACCGAACGAAGCGTGAACCAGAAGTGGTACCGTGTGTTACCAAATTTACTCATTTTATTTCAGCAGATGTCGCTGTGATCAAGATACAGCGGATGCTGAGGTCCAGGTTTCGACAAGAAGTTTCACGGTCCGGATCGGCGCCGGGCATGGCAACGCCGCGGTCCAAAAACAGTTCGAGATGCGACGAGAGGCGAGAGTTGGCCGGTGCGCCTCTTCCTGCTACGATAAATGGGATTACGATATATGTCGACACGACGACATTCTTATGTCAGAGCTGCCAGATCCGCAGTGTGAAAGCAAAAATACCTTCGGCCTTCAGCGTCACATCAAATTCTGCAATTATTGCTCCTTTTATTCCCTGCTGAATCGTTTAAACTATCGCAATAAACACGACACGCAAATATGAGATCGTCAGATGCTATATTTTACAGAATTTTGTGGGTTCTTCAACAATGTGGATGAAACGCTTGGCATGATTATCATCTAGAAATATACAGAGTCTGATTCACACGTTGCGTTTAAGCCGCAAAAGATGCCGAAGTTACGGGAGGCTGGATACGGGTCGGTTATTTTTACCCGCTGGATTTGCGAACAGGCAGCGGAGTGCAGCGGGTAAAAATGAGGGGAGCATGATTCCCTTTTAAAAATGCACGACTTAAAAGGGTGTTCCTTTGTCGTCATTGCGCTTAAAGTAGATCGCGTAAGTAACGTTTCATCCGGAACGCCGCGTCAATTCTTCCGGTGGCCGAAAGTGGTGCGGAGGAATTTTCTCAATCTGTCGCCGAAGCCTCTCTTCTTTTTCCTCGTTATTTCGCTTAACGTCTTTCGTTTCTCCGCGTCGTCCGCGGGTAAAATCTGCTCCATCGCGGCGTCGTCGCGCGGCCGTTTCAACGTCGAGCTCGACTCGCGCTTCTCGATTTGGATCTCTTCAAGACCGGTGTCTCTCGAGGCGGACGCCACGTGCTGACTCGAATGACACCTCAGTTCCTCGTTGTGCTTCAGCTCGACGACGCGGAAGCGACCGATCGATTCGCTGCGAAGCGCCTCCGTCGCGATCTCGCGCGCATTGCCCTCGATAGTCCTGATGAGTTGCTCCTCCTTCTCCTCCCAAACGGCGATGCGATCCTTGCTGGTCGAGTCCAAAGGCGCGTCATTCTTGGAACAGGCCGCCGCCGTCTTGTTTTCCAACTGCTCGATCAGCTGGTGCAGCAGGCCGGCGGACACGCTGGTTGCTTCGCCGACCGTGTCGCTCTCCTTCTCTTTCTGGATCGTTTTCTGCGGCTCCGTTGGCTCGGCCGGAGACTCGTGGATCGCCGCTGGTGTAATCCGGCGCGTGTCGCCTTGACCCTGAGACGCGCGCTGAGTTTCAGCGATGTCGGCCGACGTTGGGTTCGCCGGTGATACGCCGTCGACGTTACACGCGGCGCATTTCACCTGTTCGAGCGAGGACAGGTGAATGTCTCGTGAGTAAACGTCTTCGTATCATAACATACGCAGGGAACAGGCACGCGTGGAATTAATGCGGCGTAGAAGCGACTCTAGAGCAAATTGCGATTATATTGCACACGCGAGACCTTTCGCACGTGATTGTCGTGTAAATGCAACTATCCGGTTTACTTAGAACAGTCTGCATTGAAGTGAGTATTGTAACTTTTAAAAGAATTTTATTTTGCAAAATTTAATTGTAATTGTTTAATTGTAATTTTATTTAATTATTCTTACTCTTGCAGAAGTTTATATAATTATAAACTTATTTCAGAAGTAAAATATTCTACATTTGAAAAATGAGATAGTCGTTTACTTTTTCCATAAAATAAGAAAGCAGTTTTATCTTATTCTGGTTTAACTTATTAAAAGTTTTAGTACCATCTTTCTTGAGCTAAATAAAGATTAATGATTATAACAGTCGCCAGAGATTGTGCTTGAACAACAATGTCTCGAAAAGGTTTTCATTCATACAGCTGCATCCAATTACCTGTTTTTCCAACGCTAACAATGAAGGCGACAGTACGTAACGCGAATCTCCAATCTGTATGTCGCGCAGGTCGCGAACTATTTTCGCAATTAGTTCCATTTCTTCGGCCTTGCTGTAATTTTTGTGTGTGCATTCGTACGCTTGAGATGCGTCGTTTACGAATTCCAATTGGGCATTGTCTGTTTCCTCATCAATGCGCGGTCCCCAGGATTTTTCTATGTACAATGACAGTTTGTACTTGTGTTTAATATTATAATTATTTAAATATCTATATATTTACGCAATTATCTTTATGTGCGATAATTATCAATCACGTGTCACATGTTGCTTGCATTTATCACACAGAAAATCTTGCTATTATGAAGCAACATGCATTTATCGATGAACAACATCGACGTGTACAACACGTTGCTATTCAACGCGCCGTTACATTTACGAAACTCGCAGACGCTTATATCTTACCATCCTGTGTGTCGCGATCTATAACGTCCAGAACTTCTACCATTATCTTGTCTAACAGCCCTCTTGCAAATGCCTCTGCCATGATCTGAGGCATTCTTACAAAGGGCAGCCTCTTTCACGCATCGTCTATGATGGGACGCAAGACAGTCATTTTTTTACATTTCCATGAGCGTAAACTCGATATCGATTATACGCGATTATTTGCGATATGTAGTTATTTCTAGTTTCCACAGAGATTTTATTTTGTTCGTTGTATAAAGAGTGACACTTTTTTATCTGCTCAAATGCTGAATTTTAATTATTTTTTCAAACATTCCAAGCAAATCTTTATGTTTTAAATTATTAATATAATGGAGTAATATAAAAATATTTAAAATTTAATCAAGATAGTTTTATTTTATATATTGACTATAATGTTATAATTGTTATAATTGTATGTTTTATTAATTTAGATAATATATCACAATACTTTAAGTCTAAAATCTCGATTTTAAGTTGTTTTAATAAATAAGTTTTTAAGATTATCTTAAAAAAATTTTGATACATAAAAAGATAAAAATACTATCATAACAGAAAAAGTGAAATTAGTCAAAAATTCGAGATACAGGATTTAGGATTTAAGATATCGATATATTTATATAATTGTATGTTAAAGAGAATATCGATATATTTATATAATTGTATGTTAAAGAGAATGCTTAAGATATAAACGTGAGTAATGCGAGTAGTCGCAAAACCATGCGAGACTTATGAGCGAAATATTTAAATAGCAAATTTCATGTTAATCTTGTGAAACTTTATTTATAACCTACACGCAGTATGTAAATAATTATAACTTTGATAAATGTTTTAAAACTGCATGTCAATAATCTAAATTTAATTAATGCAGATAAGAACGGAATAAATCGATGAAAATGTATTGTTCTCTAGGAACCATTTCGATGGCGACGAATGAATATGAAACGTAATTGGTAATAAAAAATCACTTGTCAGACAAAATCTACATAATAATAAATCCAATAATAATTTATCAAACATTTAGCTCTGCGGAATATGCAAATGATGAACTCGATCTTCTGCTAGAGGTCAACGTAGAAGAGGATGTATCATCGAGAAGATCCTTGAATAAATTTTACGTATCGTCGGACATGGCTCATGGTGATGTATGGAAAATAACGATAGCTCCACCCCAAATTACATCTTCGAATTACACAATAACACCTTCCACGAGAACTTTAAGCACCATAAGCGAATATGAGAGCAAACGAGATTTGTGTGATCCGTTCGATGAAAAAGAGAAAACTGAGAACACGTATCAAAACGTAAAAAGATCGGAAATTGTTTCATCATCTCCTACCTATCAGAAATTGAATCATGATTATTCGGGCCATTCTTGCAGCTTGGATAAACGGTTGATCCCTGCATTATGCGAGGATAGAAAAGAATTGGACGATCGAACGGATGAGAAAATAAGTAAAGAAGATACGCTTTCTAAAATATGTGGAGACACGAGTAACGCGCTTTTCATTGAATTAGGAGCGGCTTGTAAAGTTCTCGAATTTATTACAGATTCGGATTCTAATGTTTCTTCAGTGACTAACAGTCGCTGTAACGAGATTTCGAGAACATTGCGACGTGTGTTAACGCAACGTCGCAGCAAAAAGTTAGAGGATTTTCTCTCAAAGGATTCTTCCTTGTACAAATGCGAACGTTGCGGGGTAATAAGTATGCTGAGATCACGTTTTGCCACTGAAAGAGTTAAAGAAAATAGAACAAAAACCAAACATGATATTGTATCAGCTGAGCGCGACTGCACTAATAATGAACAGAATAATGAAGAACCAGAGATTTCAATAAGCGATGTAGAGAACAATGTGCAATCAAGAATATTTGTTAATGGCTCTGAAATGAATCGCCGGACTAAATACAAAAACGAATCGCACGGAACTGAATCATTGCCAATTAACGAACGCGCTTACGTAATAAAGAGCTGTATTGAAAGTTCAAAAAGAGTTAATAATGTTTCCGAGAGAAAAACCGATGTTAAAATTAAAAATAAATCTCACTTTAATAATAACGTTCTTAAAAGATTATTTATCGATTTTAAAAATAATAAAGAGTACAACAGCACTTCACAAAATAATTATTCGTGTAATTACGAACCTTCAACGGTGATGAAAGCCTACGCTGACAAGGAAGAAATTGTGAGAAAGATTTCGTACGAACCTAAATTGCAAATTGATGATTCACTGGCGGGTGATTGGCGCACAAAGAGTGTACAAAAAATCCAAGGTTTGCAACGATTGTTCGAGAAGCGCAAGGATATGTATTCCACTATCGATACTGTGAAATATTTGGCACGTGGCCAATTTACGTCGCTAGATAAGGAAGAAGATCTCTTTTCCAAGATGCAAGAAGGACGCTGCATTCGTGTAGAAGATGCGAGAAAAAGACAGAGTTCCATTTTATATGGCAGTCGGGACGATTATCCTCAACGCGATTCAGGATTCTGGTTGTTCGACGAGTCGGGACATTTATCTGAAATAGATGAGTACTTACCGATGCTTAAAGTGAACAATAATAGAAAGAACATTATGCGACATTCTGATACGAGAGAGAAGAAAAAGAAAATAGTGGACAGCTGGTCTGATTGTACGGAAAAGGATTCTTTGGAAGATTGCACTGTTTTAGGGCGAAGAAGAGAAAGTAATACAACTTTTAGCTCGTCCTCCGCCGAGAATTTGATACACGAATGGATGGGGTCTCTGGATAAAAAAGATGAGATAAATAACACAGACGGAGACACTCCCCGAGGTCGTAGATTAGTTTCGTCAAGACCCTCTCTAGATATCGCACGACATGTCAGAGCTGAAATTGCAAGGGATAGAATTTCTGATAACGCGCAAAAGTCGATGCGCGAGCCACGAACGCACGAATCGAATTTTCTCGCTCGACTATCGCCAGAAACACGAAGGAAGTTCTATCATGTTATTCAAAAAATGCTGTCATTAAATTCCGCCGAAGATCTCATGTTTTATTGCGAAAGATGTTTAACAACCGATGTGTTGAACGGTAAAAAATTATTGCATTCCAAATCTACGGATGGCACATTTGTTCGTTGTAATAAATTGTTCACGGTAGACAAGGAGAGGACAAATATTTGCGCGGATGATTATATTCCGACTAAATTGTCTGCGGAAGATAAGAATTGTCGGAGGCGAGATAATTCTGTAAACACGCGCAGCCGCGACTCGGACGTATCTAAAGATTCCGTCAAAATTTCTCACGAAAATATGACTACTCCCGCTTCTTTCGACAAATCAAGGCAAGGAAAAATGGAATCCGCGGACAATTTTGCGAGAAAAATCGCACGACGAATTATTTACAGAGATGAATCGTTAAAAGATGTCGTTGGCGATGAGCACACAACGGCGGAAATTTTGCGGATTTACCGCGAAATTCTCGCGAACAGCGGAGATATGGACTGGGACAGTTTCCGGGCGCTGGTCGACATCTTGCATCCTGGACAAAGAGAATTATGGCGCGATGTATGTAGAGCGATCAGCGAAGAAGCGGAAGGAGTGGACGGCAATACGGAAGTTTGTATAGAGATCAGCCCGGTGACAAACCCCGAAGACGCTCCGAAGACAGGCGGCATAATGGCATGTACACGCGAGATGGTGTTCGAGTTGGATATGACGTTGAAGGACGTGGAGGGTTTTCTCAACAAAAGACCGCGTCCTACCCAAGAGCGTCTTGACATACATAAGAACGCCGGCGAAGCTATTACGGATTGGGACCGCGGTGGGCGGGAGGCGATTTCTAAGCAGGCTCGTTAGTTGCGTTCCGATGACATTCGGGTACGTATCGTGCGCTTCAGTATCGATTTTCTTCAAGCATCATTGTCCATCGTTATCTCTCCGACACTCTCTTTTTCTCGTTCCCGTGGCATTTTCATATATAATATTCATACGTTAAACGACCGTAGCCTTTTAGCCGCAGTCTCTTTACTACTCGCCACGAAAGCTAGCGTTATCGCACTCCGCTGCGCTGCAAGAAATGAATTATCGATACACGGTGTCGATCATTTATCATAATTGAATGGTGCACACCCCGGCTCGATACGGGAGGGTAAATTGCGCGTTCTTCGCCAGTCATTGCTCCGCGGAAGATGGCCTCGCCCATCGTCATATCGGGCGAGTAAACGACTACGTTGGGCTAGGTGGGTAAATGGGTTGGTAGGGACGCGACGCGCGGTGCGGCGCGGCGCGGCGCGTCGCGAGGGGTGGGCTGCCACCCGTAGGGGTGGTCCAGCAGCAGCAGATTCCAGGGCTGATCGATGGAACGACCGGCGCATTGGATTTTCCGCACGCGCATTCACCGTCCCACAGTCGCGAGGACGGGGGCGCGTAGAACGCGTTCTCTTCAGTTACACGCTATCCCGGCGCCGGGGTGTATACACAGCTTCGCGTCGCGCGAGGCACCTGCAGGGTATGACGGAAGTGTGTTACTAGGCCGAGTGGCACGTGATACATTTCTTCGCGCGCGGCGCTCTTTACTCCTCGGTGATCTTCGACATGCCCGGCGTCGGTGTCTTCCGGCGGCTGCGTCCGACACGCGAGTGCACCTAAAGCGGACCGGATAATAATCACGCGCGATGACTCGCCCCGCCGCGGCGAGGAATACGCTTCGCTCGTAACACTCGGTTCAAAGTGTGTGAATCTCGCGTGCGGGCAGACGCGAGGTCTTTCCATTCCGGAGTTACTCGCGAGCGTACGCCTTCGATGTTTCCCGATCGGGAATTGATCCACTGGCTGGTGGAGTGCTGCTGGCTCCGCCGAGGGTGTGTGCACGACGTAAACGTATAGTACTTAAAGACGGAAGGATCTGTTTTGCGAGGTGAGACACGTGGCAGCGATGGCAGCACTACCGATATCGGAATAAATCAGTTCTGTGTTTGATTAATTAAGCCACTCGATCGCGTCAATGCGCGATCCTGAAACATTTCAGTGTTGTCTGGAGCAGTCATGGATAAACGACGGTCCTTGGATGGTGGCTTGCAGGAGTATCCTTTGCCTATCCCGGTTCAGATGTTCCTTTGGCGGCATATAAGGTCAGCTGACTGCACGGAACCATTTTCTATTGTTTTTATAGAACACAGTAACGTGCTCATCTGTAAATAAGCGTCTCTCTTCGTCTGCAAATCAGCGTCTCACCCTGTCTTGCTTTTTTTTTTTCAGGCCATTTATTCGAGCTAAGCTAGGAAAACTCCACGAGGCATCTTGCACGGTAACAATTTTGACTCAATCATTATTTTAAATATCTCTTAGACTGAGAGAAAAAGCAAAAGAAAATTGCCTCAGACGTTAGAGATACTTAAATCGTAATTACAAAAATGCGAGAATGCCTTTTTCACACGTTCAATACTGCGAGCAAGATTCGTCGGTCGGATTGAATACTTCGCGACCGCTTGTTCCTGAGAGCCGCGTGTTCCCAATATTATCGATCCCAAGGCACCGATCCGATCGGGCGGCTATTTAAATCGCGGACACACACACGCTTTCGCTCTACCACAGAGGAACTTTTCTTTCTTCCGGTTTCCGCTTTCGTGATCGTCTTCTGTCGAAATTGTTGTGCTTTTTGTCAAGGGCCTGCTTCATATATTCTATGTGAGTCTGCTCTATTTCGTAGTTTCGTTTTACAGTACGTCGTTCGTTAGCGCGCAATTAATTTGTTAAGAAGAACAACATGATTGCGCGGAAGTATGTATATTAATTTACGATTTTGTATACATGTTTTTCTACAAAATTATTTGTAGATAAACCGCAAAGATCTTAGAATTTAAATATACGTATTAATTAATGATTGATGGATGTTTATTTTTTTAAATTAAAAAACCGGAATAATTTCTGACAAATTTAATCAATATGTGATTTATCCTTCTCATTGCTATTCTACGTACATTTTAAATTGTTTTACATAATCTAAATTGTATTTTAAATACTAAAAGCGTTTGTGTCTGTCCCTATTCGCGACGGTTTTATGTAACAATATAACGGCAATGTAACGTATAATTGAGCGTATCGTCCTGTCAGTCCTACGTTACGCAATACCTGCTTTACTCGCATTAACAAAATGTCCTCTCCACGCGGCCGCCTCCACGTGTCACCTGCAGTTCTGTCAACACGCGCCAGGCCATCATGTAAGTTGGCTCGCCCGTTTAATGCCTGCCTGCAAGCTCGCACGCAAGCCTGCTTTTATTATTTTGCGTTCGATGCACTGTTTGTGGTTTTATCATTTTCGCATCTTCCGGAATGCATGATAAACTTGTACAGACGAAAATACAGCGTAACGATCTTTTCAAGAAACTTATATAGTAATGTTTCTATCATCATATATTATTAAAACGACTAGAAACTTAGATTATATTAGATATTTTTTAATTAATTATATAATATCTCTATTATATTTTATATGGTATTTATCTTTCACATAGGACAAAATACTAGTGCAAATTTTCTAACACAAGAATGAAATGCAGTAGAATGTGAATTTAATTAGACGTTCGATATTAAATTATCTCATTTTTAATTTTAATACTCACAATTAGTGATTTCCAATAATTAAGTTTTACAAATTCATAAAATTTTTACGTTATTGTAAATTAGTACACGAACGCACTTCATTATTATAATTGAATCCATTTACGTCAGTATCTTTATTACAAGTAAACAATACATAATTTATTATTCATCAAATTGAACATTTCACTTAGCTTTGCTCGAAGCCTGTTGCAAAAATTGATTATTTTAATTTATTTATCCTGTTGACCTGATTTTTTTGTTCGTTTCGTGTAATATTTTATGAAGATTTATTTTATGAAGATTAATATTGTTCGTTCTTCTCATTCCCGAAATGCTTGCACAGGAAATGAAGGAAGCATGCTCGGTCAGTATAAAAACTCTATAAAAAATATATAAAAGTGTAAAAATCAATATTATTACGTCGATAGCAAGACAAGTTATTTTTTATGTTTATTTCAAGATTATCGATGCGCTCCAAATTCATAGCTACGATAAAGTTACATTGTCGATAATGCTAAAGAGCAACAAAGCTTCTTTTGAAACATTTTTTTGCTTTTTTCTATAGTGCCTTGAGAGGGTTTTGGTGCAGAATCTTCACAATGATCTGACACCCTCGTTGAGCGAGATATTGAGCAGTGTGCCACGCTGGCGTTTAATCCAAGCCGCTCTTCCTTACGTTCTCCATGCTGCGTCCAGTCTCTTGCACAATAGGTGAGCCATAGTGAGTAGCATTTAGTTTTCAGTTTGCTTCCTCGAATTTTCACGCGAAAGTCGTCGTCGTTAATCTTTTAGGAAGGATTTTCAGAGTCTCGGATCGATGGAAACAACGCTTCTTTACATTCTTCACTGGATACTCTTGGATTCGGCCGAAGAATGCGCCGAGAACGAAGCCGACCCTCCAAATCCTTTTTTCTATTTATTTCCAATACCAACTATGACCGTAAGTTGTTGAGATCCTCCGTTTTCATGCGGTTTGATGGAACATAAATCGTCATAATAATGATTCTTTTTCTCGGTCCAGCTCTTCGTTTACTTGTTCGCGCCCCTATGCAATCATTTAAAGGACATCGACTTCAAAACGAATTTACGGTTAGAGAACGGCCTAAAAATATGGTCCGCTATGTACGAATGTCGGCATCCGGATGCATCTTGCTTCACGGCGCATTGTCGTGCCAAGCCACGTCTTTTTTGGAGCAGCCAATCCTTCAAATCAACCGCCAAGCATCACATGTTGTCAGATGACGTTTTCGTTGGAGGAAGTGAGTCCGCTTTGATCATCTAAAATTGTCAAGTTTTCATAGACTAAATCTCTGCAACATTACATTAAAATATTTATCATCGTTTAACAACGTTGCCGTCATATTTAATTCAAAGTCTGTTTCGTTTTTCTTCATTTCGTTGCTTTTCCGTTCAATTGAACATTATTCAGATATCGAAAGTCCACCTAGCCAATCGTTTTCGGATCAGGGCGCCCCACCATCTTCCAAAGTAATTGACGATGATGTGAGTTTAAAAAGTCAAATAAGTGTTATCGGAATTTTTCTACAAGCGTAAATAATTTTGCATAAATATGATCAGCAACAGAGTACGTGGATATCGTCGCCGAAGGACAAAATTTTCCCGGAAACCATTCCCGAAGAAAGTTCAGGCGCCGAGGATGAACATGTGGTAAGTTGTGCGATTGTCATGAATATTAATCACAGATTATACGATAAATAATTTATTTTCCGTTGCGCCAGGTAATATTCAGATTACCATCTTTGAGCGACTCGGAGAGGATGCTTGATGGGGTAAAAGAAGTTTCTACCATATTCGCAGTGAGTTACACGAGGTAATGTCTCGAGACTGGGCGCGGAGCAAATAATATTTTTGTGGCTACCGCAGGGTGAGGCCAGCATCTTTCACGTCGCGATGGGCAGGACGAGCAGCTCGTCGAGGTCTACGCTGACGATAGAGCAGGTCACGGCGATTTCTGGACTGGACACGTGCAAGCAGTATAATGGAAAAAGCACTACAAAAAGCGGGTTGGCTAAATTCCTCAATTTCATATTAATTTCAGTTAATTTTTATGCTAAACGCTTTTCAATTAAAAGAAAATTTTAATAAAATAGGATCCTTTGATTTTCATAGCTTGATAAATGCTACTTTAGTTTCATTTACTTAGATTTTCGACGAAATTACTCGTTACTTAGAGATTCATTAAAGAGAATGACATTCTCGATTAGAGGTACGGACAAAGAGAAGAAGGAGAAAGCTTCCAAGACGGAGAAGGAAGTGCAGGAAACCTCGAAATCGCGTGGCAGCTTCTCAGTTCAACGTCAATCTGGTGATGCAACAGCGACGGAGCACACTACCGGTTCTATAGCCATCGATCCGGACATTCGTGCGGCAACATTTCTGGATGTAGCTACATTGAGATGTCTATTTGTGACTCAATGGCAGGAAGAAGGTGTATTTTGGGCTCTTCAATTCTTGTATCACCGGTTAGTTGTTTCATGCAATTAGAATTAATGCTATTTCGTTAAAATTTAATACATTATTTTAAAATAAACCTTCCCGAGAAAAAATGGTGTAATATGGTCAGATGTAAATATATATAATTAGTTATGAAAAGATCTAATAACATATGTAATTTTATATGATCATATAAAATTCAGATCTTTTCATAATTAATTGTATATATTTACATCTGACCAATTATACCATTTTTTCTCGGGTTAAACATTAAATTGGTTAATTAAATGTTAATTAAACATTGTTAAATTTATTTCTTTTACAATATGCTGTAGACTGCGAAGAATTAACGAGGAAAGTTCGGTGCAACAAATGCCGCGTCGTCGTAGCAACTCTCTGCCCATACCGAAAATTGAGATCTCGATTTATCAAAGTCCCGAGAGCAAGAAGAAGGATGTATTGAAGGACTTTATAGAGGTGCCCGACACGCGCGATGTTTCTCTGCTGACCGGTATGTATTTATTCTAATTTCCGAATTTCTTCTTCTTTTTCTGTGTCTCACATTGGTTACATTTTCAGAAACATCTACAGGCCACGAAGGCGATTCAAGCCATACGAGACGCGCCAGCGAGAAGTCGAAAAAGCGTATGAAGATGGCTGATCTTAAGGCCTTCGTGGAGACAAAACTGCTTTCGAAGTCGGAGAAGGCGCTTGAGAAGATTGGGCAGGACGAACCTAAGATGTTATTTGAGCAGGTTAGCGAGTGCTTTGACTGCTTGAACGTAATGATAAAAAAATAATGAGTTACGATTTTTTTTTGTGGTTTTATTAGCTAATATAATAATATTATTATGTATTTTATATATTTACTAGAACAATACAGACGCGCGCTACGCGCGCGCACTTATTATAGTAATTTAATAATTATAAAATCTAAATATTTTAATCAATTTTTTTTATTTTAAATAACCGTCAAAATAACCTTCGCTCTCAATCTATTAAACTATCAGAATAATCGCGATAACCAGTGTCGCGGAAAAGCATCAACAATACTTTTGATACATTCGAGTATCGGATCTTTCATGCCTTTTTTAAGAGTGGATCTATAACATTTATTTCTAGGAATGTCACAGAAGTCTCGATACCGGAGACGATCATCTGACCAACGTCACGAGACCAACGTCTACTAGTTCAAAGATTTTTGAAGCGAAGGACGTTGATCACATAAAGCATCCTACGAACCTGATCAAAGGGAAGAGTATGCCAAGTTTAAGGTAGGCGTTGCTAAAAGAAAATAGCAGTAGAGAATTTTTACTTTATATGATTTTTTTCTCTAACTTTTGTCTTCTTCGTTCGCACGTGGATACGCGCATTTTCATGACGATCTATTATTAGACTTAATGATTCCAATTTCTATTCTATTATTCTCTTTTTTCAACATTTCTATAATTCGTATTATTATGCTTTTTTAATTCATTGCAGATGAGCATAGTTTTGCTTGATTAAAATTCTCGAATAAGCTTAAAAAACAAATGTATTTACGGCGCTTATTTACGCGCGAACGCTTTTCCGTAGGCTAGTTTAAGAAGCTAAATTATCACATCTATATCTTAATTAATAACAATTATAGCCAGGAGGAACCATAGCTAGTTGTGCTTAGGTTGTACGCAATAACAAATGAACGTTTTCTTAGAGCAAGAATTTCTTACGGGTATAGAACGGGTATAAAACGAGAATGATCATTATTGGGTTGTATACAAATAAACTTCACGATATTTTTATGATTCAATATCATAGTAAACAGATTTTGAGCATGTTCCCAATTTCTGATTGCAGTTTTATATTTGTTAAATACAGAATTATGTATTTAGAAAATATATTTTTGTTAAATATATAATTAAATTCAAAATTGAATTTAATACAAAATTAAATACAGAACTTGATAAAAAATAATTTCTGTCTACAACCCAACACTGATGAGCTTAATGATGTTTCCGACCATAAATTGGGTGTGCAATACAATCTATGTCGCTATTTTTCTCGCTTTATAGCAAACTTCTTAGGATTAAATGTGATTTGATGTTTCTCTGTTAAAGTAGAAATAATTGTTTACTTAAAACAATTTATACTTATTAAACGTTAGACCCAATTGGCCTGATATATGGTCCGACCATAACAATTAATCCAACGCTTAACTATTGATAAGCCTTATCGTAATACTTATGCGTAATGGTCTTTCTCTGTGTGTGTCTCTTTTCTCTCTCTCGTTCGCCCTTTCACCCCGAACTCGTGCTCAGCTGCTTGATTAACGAGCTGACCGCGGGAGGGTAAGTCATCAACGTCACTCGGAGGAAGTTCCGTACTGCAGCTCGGTTCACACGCTTCTTTTACGAGCTTCCTGCTTTCGGTAGGGCGCACATTTACCCTCCCCTTAAATACACACCGAGATTCAGTCGCATCGGCACCTCAATAATCCATGAAGGCACATGAGGCACATCATCGGCCAATCCTTTTTACAATACTTTGTTAACAATTGCTTCTGTTTTCAGTTATATTAACATGTGATTTCATTTTTTGATCATTTGTATTTTATTGATCCTGTTGTGCAGGAAAGTTTCTGCTGCTATAATTTATTTACACATGTGAAAGGATAATTTTCTAACTTTTACATTAATGTATCTCGATCTTAAACGTCAGATTTTAAATAATTATTGTTTTTTGAATAAAATTATTTAACAATTCACTTATTAAGATTATCCAGAATTTAAATTTTTTTCGTTTTTGACATATTGATTCTAATTTCATTATTTATGATAGTCGACCATACGTATTGTACGCTACACTCAATTATAATTATATCATGCACTGATTAAAAATCATAACTAAAGTTAATACATTCCCTCTAGTATTGCTTTTTTAATCTATATATTGCTTTATATTCCATCATAGATTTTCCCATTTATTATATAAATAATAAAAAAAAATTACGTACATTGTAGAATTCGTCGCCGCATTTCGCAAATTTATGCATGTTGTATAATGATATAAATGATAAAAAGTTGAAATGACGTTGCCCTTCACTAATTTAAAGTCTGTAATAAAGATATATTTTTTGTTTTTTAATTTAGAAATAAAATATAATGTTGAATTGATTCAAATCAATTAAATTAACATTTAATTGTGTAATAGTTCAGTATTTTTAAAAGTTTTGTTACCAATAATAAACTAAGGATGCATTTTTTACATAAAAATTTTATCAATTTTAAATAAATATTTGTGCAAATATAAATTATAATATTATCAATATAAATTAGAATAATATTTAATTTTTGACGACTAAAATCTAAATTTTTTATCTGAAGTTTTTTAGAAAATATTTTTTATATTAATTATGTATTAATTTTTAATTTGTGAAATTGGTAATCGTCAATATATTGGGCAACGTTGATACGAAAAATCGTTAAAAATCATTAAGCATGTATTGACGGAATGACAGGCGCACGATCGTAGATCGAGATCATAACGATAAAAGCGTAGTGCTTGATTAGGGCTCTTACATTGGCAAATGGCATGAGGATCTTTAATGGCACTCTATCAAATTGTCTTTCTGATCTACGCTGTTTTATAGGTACATGGGCGACACTCGCATCGAGAGAAAGCAGAGCCGATTTTATAGCCAATCTTACACCGCACCAAATCCTATCATCACCGTCACGGAACATACACCAACTCCATCACCCGATTATATGAAGCGGCAGGTAAGAAACTTGCGATTCTCTAAGGTAAAATTAAATGATAATGGTGTACGCTATAAAAATGTTTGCAATTTTTTAAATCTATTTAATCTATTTAAAATATTAATCAGTTTCTCGAGACATCTGTGATTATTGCTTCTTCAGGGATCCATCGACAGTCAGCTAGATGCCATTAGTGTCCAAGGCGGCGGACGTTTGTGTTCTGAGAGGAAACCCAGTCTTACGAGGTCACAAACGGATTCTAACATTACTTATATGAGTGATGAGGTGCCGGAAGCTCCGGGCTCCGCATGTTACATCACTAAAGAAGGCGATGTTGATCTTCAAGTAGTTTTAAGGGTAAGTACAAGTTACGATCAGATTTTTTAATTTTATATTGTTACGTACGCATTTATTCGATTATATGCGCTTTTTTTTTCTTTAGGCAATACACTCCGTTGTTTTGCGAGATAACACCTCTTGCACACCACGAGTCTGCGAGATTATTTTGAATTTACTAGAACTCCTGATGGACATGGGAGTGATGAGGCATTGTCTTCGGGAAGAAGCCATCGGCAGTAATGCAGGCAATCAAATCAGACTATTCTCCGTATTTTTGTTGCTTTATTTTGTTATTCAAAATGTAATGAAATACTTTTTAACAACAATTCTGCATTTTAAATAATTTTTTCTCTTACATTTTTTTATAACAAAGATGAAACAGTGTTTAATCAGGGGCAATTTTCATTTTTCGTGTAGGATCTGGTACAGGAATCGACAATAAATCGGAAACCGGAAAGAAGCAGGATTCGCCGACAGGAATAAATCAGCAAGAACGCAGGCACGATTCGAACGGAAAGGGCAAACCGACCGCGCACAATCTCATTATGAATTGCGTGATTAGAGTATTGAAGCATCTAGGTTGTCCGCACGGTTGCGTAGACGGGGTGCGCGGGCCGCAGGCCGACATTTGTCGCTCACAGGCTCAGACCATCCTGACGAAACTGCATCGCGCGAGCTCTCGTCAGTTCTCGCGATTTTTTAAAACGATGATGCGAGATCAGCCTCTGCTAGAAATCTTGGACTTTTTTCACGCGTACGTTGGATTCTGCGTCGATCCAAGTTCATTATTATCGCCGCTTAGTAAGTAAATGAAACGCAACTCCTTTATTATGACAAAGAATTTATCTATTAATCCATAAATAACTCTGTTCTCAAGAAAATAAAGAATTTTTTATAACTTATCTATTAACGTAAACTTTTTTCTCGTATTAATTTTTCGTTTTCCTTGGCTCTTTTCTAGATCAGAAACGAATATCGAGCAAGTCACCCGACGCAACGACCGCGAGTGCATACGCGACGAATTTCGGCGCCTGTACTTCGGGCACGGGCGGCACCAGTGGAAACGTGAGCGGCGTCTCGGCGGCATACAACACCGGCGGTTACGGGTCGCGCGGGATCGAGGGGCAGATTATGGGTTGTGTTTTCAAGGTCTTGGTCACGCGTCTCGCCGGTTGCATGAAGCAGCTGAAGGCGCAGGAGAACATCGGCCTCTACTGCGACGTGCGGCAGTTGATGACGTACGTCAAGGAGGCGCACGGTGGCATTTTCCGACGCGTCACCCTCAGCGGCATCCTGGACTCCGCGGATCGGCCGAATAAACGGTGTAACAGCAACGTGCAGACGACACGTGTAATAAGGTTTGTAAATGCATAAAGATACATTTAATGTGTTTTAATACTTTTTCAATAATTATTGAAACGTCATTTTATTTGTAATTTGCTGCAGAGCAAGTGTACGCATTTCACAAACTCATATACTCGCGTATACTTGATTGAACATTTTTCCATTTAATTTCACAGACATATTCTTCAATCGGATTTCGAGGAACACGCGGATATCGGCGGAGACACGTGTTACATCGACGACCGGGGTACGCGGAAGTTCCTTTTCAAAAAGCGGAGCACATCGTCCACCTGTCCTGTAAATAGAAATAATGATGATAATTATACAACAATCACGATTATCGGTGTTATTCTGTATATCATTAAAAGTATTTATTGGGTAGGCGGGATCGAATTTGCAGAGTCTTCTCGAAACGGAGTTAAGCGAGGAGAACACAAAAACTAGTCAAAGCCCGTTAGGTAATCTGCGCAAGAAGCATCACGTGCTGACGCCCAGGCAGAGCGAGCGCAATTTAGGTATCGGTGAGTCTTCTCTGGGATCGGGAAAGATCGGGATGCGGAAGTCGACTCGGTTTCAGATCGGCGGGATCGGTGAGCAGTAGCGGCGAGAATTGCACGTATCATTTGCGGCGAACTGTGAGCCATTATGCTAAACCGTTCTGATTTTAGTTAATTGGTTCCGGAAGGATTACAGCCGAACCGATTCTACCGATAGCCATGAAAGTAGCGAGTCACCCACAGACGGCAGCTTTGTTAGACAACCCAGCTGTCATTATCTTCATCGCAGCGCGTCGCGATCACGCGGGTGAGATGTCTATTTAAAACACTCGTTCGCTACTGCATCTACTTTTTTTTATTTTAATGAGAAATTAAATTAAATTAAATTAAATTACACGCGATTTGTTTGCAGAGTTGGCATAACACTGCAGAAAGCGAAGCGCCGGATGGAGGATCAGTTGAATAAAATCGGCTTTGGAAAGAGCAAAAAGAAAGAAAGCATGGAGGAGACGCCTGGAAGTTGTAAGAAAATAAACTCGCACTTTCGCTTTATATAAATTGATTATCTCTGCAGACAGCACTCTGTATTTAAATTAAATAATGTTTTCTCTCCGTTAAAGTATTATGCACACTCTGATTAGATTTCAGTCGGAGGAATTCACTGGAGCTCGGAGAGACTTGCAGGGAATCTGAATTTGTCGTATTGAAGGAAAGGAGATTGGTGCCCCGCACTGCGGTGTTGGATGGGATGTTACGATTTTCTTTCCTCTTAGAGACATGTCAACCAGGCTCCGTTCCCGATCCTCATCTAATGGCATCTCTCTTGGACCTTGTAATGATTATTCTAACATTTTTTCTTGTGTATGTCTCGATAGACCACAGAGAAATATCTAATAATATAATTCTAGCCGTACGCGCCAATAGTATCTCGCGCTTGCCTGATACTGGAATGCGCGAATTTGGTGCACCAATGCAATAAAGGCCACTGGCCCACGTGGATGAAGCACAACTTTCCCATGTTTCGACCGTCTGTGCCTATAAATAATCGAAATGCCTCCACCGCGCTTAGGCGCGTTCATATACTACAACGTACCGCGGGAAAGTTATTTTATCAATGGGCAGAGGTATATATTAGTTTTATTTTGAATTATCACTGTTTTAATCGGATAAGCTTTTTTTTTATTAAAAGAATTTTTAACGCAATAAAGTATGAGGTGTTGTCATTGAAATAGGCTATAGGAGCGCGCTTGGAAGAGTTCTTAGCTGAGGATAAGCAAAATATGGAGCAGATCAACAGCACAATGTCCGACGAGAGCAAACAGAGAGATTTAGTTTTAGAAGACGAAGAGGAAGATTTTCTCGATGACGGTAATTCTCTTGTAATTCTCTTGTGCAAAATGTCGGAAGATTGTTTCACTAATTAAGTGAAATGTCATTAAAATTTTATAACTTTTAGCTAGCATAAATAGTTACGGATCTCAGTGTCCCTTTGCGTTGCGTCTCGTCGCTTGCATTTTACTGCTGGAGGTGACAGCGTTTCTGCGAGAGACTTATCAAACTTTGCCGAAGTCGAGTAAATTGTTAACAAAGGAACGTCCTCCTCCTTGGGAAAGAATGTACAGTCGAGAGGCAAACCGACGGTGGAGTGTAGCTTTGTCGTCGATGGGCCATTCACAAGCATCCGCGCAAAGTCTTCAATCTATAACCGGTGATCGCGAAGTTGTCGGTTGGTGCAAAAATATATAAAATGGAGCATTATATAATAATATAAAAAAATTATTGTATGCGATGTTTGAATTATTTAAATCGACTATGCATAAATTAATTTCAGCGGAGCGTAAAATCAGTTTTGTTCTCTACGAACCTGATAACGAATCCGAGGGAAGCAGCAAATCGACGGTCACGATCCAAGGAGAAGAGCAGAACGTCGAAAAGGAAAAGGCGAAGAGGGTACCGGCGCCACCAGGTAGACCATTCCTCCTTCGTCGCAGCACCGCAGCACCTACAACTGGCTCGTTTAAAAAGAGAAGCCTTAAACTTCGTCGCAACACTAAAGAGGGCAAAGACACAGAGTGCGAAGCATGTGAGTAAAATTCTAATAAATCAAGAATAATATAACATTATTAATGTTTCCGTGAAAATTAACAAATCTCACTCGCAAATAAATTTTTCACATTTAATAAATTGACAGCATTACAGTATTTATTTTAATTATTAATTAGCTTTGCAATAACAATATTATTTATATAAATTATTATATTGAACAACGTTAGTGATAGCGGCATTTTATTTACAGTTACTGTAAAACGCACAGACTCGATTCAATCCAAGAGGAAAGTGAGCTCGCTTTCTGACAGAAGCGACACATCGGAGCCCGGTGTTTGCGGCGAGGTAAGCGGCGAGGAGTCGCCAGGTATTCTCAGCGACGATCAGCCGCCGGAGAGTCCGAGCGACAGCAACGAAAATGACGAGACCAACAAGAATTTTCCGTGGATGAAAGTCTTGGTGCATTTCGCCAACTCTTTCAACTTCTATTGTTCCCACCGAAACTTCTGCCATCCCTTTTGTCATCGACGACAGATGCGCGCTAGCAGCAGACTGATAAAGTCCGTGAGAAAGATCTACGGCGAGGAATTTGGCTCTCTAAACAGCTCGGGTTTACTGGACATCGACACGGACAAAAAGGATGACAGCAAAAAGGATAAACGTAGCCGCAAAGTGTCCGACCAAACTAGCACGTAAGTGTCACTTGTCCAAAGAAAAGATAGCATGTACAAGTACAAGTAATTCCGAATTTTTATATTCCGAATTCGCATATTTTAGTTTCCTTGTGTTAAATTATTTATTATTTAAATAAATATTTATTTTGTTAAGTATTTAATAAACAGTCGCGATTGAAAAAATATTCTTGATTAATTAAATATTATTATTATGATATAATTTTCTAAAAATCAGCAGTCCCCTCCAAAATTATTGCTCTTTCTAAAATTATGTATGTCACTAATTTATTTAATATGTTTATACAGAATAGAGAAAAATCAGGACGGTTCTCAATCTGGAAGATTAACTCAAAGAGATTCCTCGAAAGATCTCGCAGAACAAGATTCCGAAAGAGGCTCGAAGAAAATCACAGTGAAGCACGGTGCTGACGCTGACGAGACCAAAGAAACACCAGCAATTCTGAAATACATTAAAACTCAAGTGAAGGACGCTTTTCATGCGCCTCTGGCCACTTTAATCAAAGGCGCAGTTATCATGCCCGAAGATTTGTTCGTGGAAGTGTTACCTGTCGCGTGGGAGCTTTTGTTGGAGTCCAACCAGGAAGTCGCTGCGTCCGCTGCGGCGCTTTTCATAATATCAGCCGTGAAAGCGCCAAATCAGGCCAGCGATTTGATGCACAAGGGTCTTCAGCACAGTAACACCACTGTGCGGATTAATGCCATTTTGCGATTTCAAATCCTGTGGAAATTGCGATACCAAGTGTGGCCGCGGATGGAAGAAGCGGCTCATCTCACGTTCAAAGTGCCTCCGCCGGGAATAGAATTTACTCTACCGTCACCAAAGATCGGAATAGAGTCTTTGCCAGTGGTGGATCCGCCTTGGATGCCCCAGGTCAAGACCAAGGTGGAGGAGGTCACTATCAATCAAGAACACCATGTAAGTAATTTCGTAAGTATATACACTAGTCCACAAAAAAATGAGCAACTCTTTTTAAACGCTCAAAATCGAGCAGTTTTCAAATAATTAAAAGTCGGCGAAAAATTATCGTAGACGAAAAATTGAAAAAGTATTTTAAGGCTTTTGGTCTCGTAGTCGTGAACTCCGCGTTGACAGTGGCGACATAATTGTGGTAGGAATAAAAACCCAGTCGATTTATCGTATAAGTAAATAATGTAACAGTTTGACCTAATCAATTGATTCGCCGATGAACTATTAGGCGTGAAAAAATGACATGTTGACTACCCAATTTATTGTGCCATTTTGTTAATATTCGTTAAATGTTAGTGCTGTGATATGTGACGTGTTCATAAAACCTGTAAAATTATCCGAAAACTAAGATTAGCAGGGAAAGCCCAACGTAGAAGGAGTATTTTCTACTCATACAAACAGCTGTCAACCGTGTGTTTCCTCGCATAATTAGGCTTCGTTTCACGGTTGATTTAACGATTGTTTATAACCTGTCAAGGAAAAAGCATAGTTTTCGGACAATTTTACAGGTGTCTTAAAGCGATCCAGAGTGTTACTTTGTTAAATTATCATTTTATTTAGAAATGGCACGCAAGAATTCTCGGCGTGTCATTTCTCGCTTCTGACGTCACGAATCTAATATGGCTGCGGTGGACTACCCAGGAGCCATATTATTATGTGCTTTAGATCATTTATTGAAAATTTGTTATCTTTACACTTCTAAGCTTAGAAAAAAGAATTTGTTTTGTTCTTAAAATTACGTTCGACATTCTGTAACTTGATAAAAAAATTTTTCTCGTAAAATTTATGACAAATGTCAAAAACTACAACATTTTACCTACAAACTGCTTTTTTTTAAGGCTCCTGGGTAGTCACCGCAGCCATATTAGATTCGTGACGTCAGAAGCGAGAAATGACACGCCGAGAATTCTTGCGTGCCATTTCTAAATAAAATGATAATTTAACAAAGTAACACTCTGGATCGCTTTAAGACACCTGTAAAATTGTCCGAAAACTATGCTTTTTCCTTGACAGGTTATAAACAATCGTTAAATCAACAGTGAAACGAAGCCTAATTATGCGAGAAAACACACGGTTGACAGCTGTCTGTATGAGTAGAAAATTCTCCTTCTACGTTGGGCTTTCCCTGCTAATCTTAGTTTTCGGATAATTTTACAGGTTTCATGAACACGTCACATATCACAGTACTAACATTTAACGAATATTAATGAAATGGCACGCAAGAATAAATTGGGTAGTCAACATGTCATTTTTTCACGCCTAATAGTTCATCGATTCTCCACCTAAGACGCTGCATAAGAATTTCTGTCATATGGACATGTCGGTAACGGTACTAAGCTATATATATTCTGTATTTATCGCGTTTATTTTTTTGTAAACAAATTTTTAAATTATAAATTAACATTTTGTATGTTATTCAGTAATTTACTTTTATCGAATCAATTGATTAGGTCAAACTGTTACACTATTTATTTATACGATAAATCGACTGGGTAAATTCGACTAGGTTTTTATTCCTACCACAATTATGTCGCTACTGTCAACGCGGAGTTCACGGCTGCGGGACCAGGAGCCTTAATTTTACTATGATTTCTTTTGGTCGAGTTACACGACTTTGAACTAAATTTGTATTTTTTACGCTAATACTATTGTCAATAGTAAATGTTATTTTTCACAGAATATGGTTGGTTTTGAAGTCACGTAACTCGGTAAAAAAAATCATAGTAAAATTTAAAAACACGCGTTTTTTTTATAGATGTGTATTTTTGACACATGTCATAAATTCTACAAGAAAAATTTTTTTATTGACGATAATATAATGTGTTCTTTCTTCGAGCTCAAAAGTATAAAAATAAAAAATTTTTAGAAAACTATAAAACACGCGAAAGTACAAGTTTCAAGTTTTAAAATGGTTTTTTAGTTTTTTGTCTACGATAATACTTTGATAAGTTTCAATGGTTTGAGAATTGTTCGATTTTGAGCGTTTAAAAAGTGTTCCTTATTTTTTGTAGAGTAGTGTATAAGATTTCAATTCTAAGCAATAAAAATCAGTATCACAAATTAGTAAAAACCTATAATCGGTACGCATGCATAGATACGAGGTTTATAGCGCAAAATGCATATAATTAGTTAACATAAATTATTAATTTTTTTAATTCGGCATTTAAGATCAATTAATTAAAATCAAAAATATAACTCTAGATGGTTCTTGTGATATATATAAAAAAATAAAATGCTCTTAACTTTTTTTTAACATACGAACTGTCAAAATCTTCGCAGTAACAATCACTCACGATATTAACTGACAATGAGCACAATGAAAAAACCAATTGGCATTGCAGAAAAGCGGCAACTTTGATACTATCGAGATATTGATAATATGCCTTTTTAAAAGATTTTTTACGAGTAGAGAGAAGATTTTTAATCTATGACATATTCGTAATATTTGCTTCGCTTTTCAGAGATCTTTGGTGACCGCGACAAAGACGCGAAAGAAGCAGCAAACGGAATTGATCAAGAAAGCCCTTCAGGCGCAAGATGATAAGAAGCGAGAGGAAAGAGAAAACTTTTTGATTACAACGATACCGATCACCGTCCAGGCTGCTTATGAGCCTAGCCCAGCCGGAGATGATCATGATGAAGGTACGTTTTGTAATCAATTCTTTTTTGTGAATGTCAATATATTGGTTTTTTTTTCTTGGTAATATTTTTAAAAAATATAGGTAATGTGGCAGATGAGGATGCAGGTGACACAATCCCGAGGAATATGTCACATCACGGTCAGTCAGCTCTCTCGTTGTTTCCTTCGTCATTATGTTCAGCGATCATTCAAATTATTAATCTCCTAGACGATCCAGCAGTCTCCGACGATGGAAACGCCGTATATGAAGTGGCGTACCAGGTATTCAAAATAAATTCAACTGTGGGAATAATTTTGAAAATTAATTTAAGTAAACTGCACATATTTTTACTTATTTGACATTATTAATCTCTTTTGCGTTTCGTATTAGGTGACTTGGAGTTGCTTGGTGGAAGATAGCGCTTTGTTTCTGCGTTATGTGTTGGAACGTCTTACGAGAGAAAAGCAGGAATTAATGTTCAGGATTTTAAGGCACCTTATCAGATTTGTGCCTAAATTACCGCAGCAGGCTGCGTTCGCGCTGTATAATTATATCATTGGTTATGTCATGTTTTACGTTCGTACTCCGCACGAAGAGGGTCAGAAGCTGATTGGAACCGCACTGTCTATTTTGTGGATGGTAAACTATACATATATATATTTTTTTTTCTAACTTTTCATTATAATATAATTTTTATATTATCTTAGGTGGTGCACAGTGTACACGGCATTATGTTTAAAGACCTGAAACAAATTCTGCGCAAAGAGCAATGTGATGCGTCTATTCTACTCACCGCAAACGTTCCGTCGGCGAAAAAGATCATTGTTCACGGCCCGCAGGATCCGGACGCCGGTGAAATACCCTCGCAGTTTCCGGTGCAAGAGGACACGCAATTTTGTCAGATACTTAGAGAATCCTTGGATTTTTTCGGTGTCGATGAAACGAAACATCACGAGTACTTTCTCGTAGATTATAAGACACGTCAGTATTTTCTACATGCAGTAATTTTTTATCTTATTGTCTTTTATTGAAAACTTTTAAATTAAAGTGGCTTCTTGTCGACTTTCAGATCAAATACACAATCCATCGTCGTACGTTAGAGATTACTATTTCTTTAAGAGATCTCAGTTCCCACAAATCGAGCTTGTTCACATGAAGCCGGAGGATGCGTTCAATGCGTTACAGCGGCAGGAATTGGTGCACAAATTTGTAGAGATAGGAAAAGTGCTGTTGACCTGGGCAATCTTGAAAAATGTCGATATGGTAGTGCAAAGGGTAGTATTTCTTCATGAAGAACTTATGAAGCTACCGTCATTCCCGCGAAAAGCGCTAGAAGCAGATTTGGATTTGTACAAAGGTGGCGAAATTGGAAGAGTATGTATCAAATTATATTACTTATATATATTTTACGCAAAAAATTGCGTAATAAAAAAATGCCTAAACATTATTTTTAACTTTTTTAGCCTGTAATCATTAAAAAACTTTCAATTTTTTTTATTTTTAATGCAAATAAATAAATATCTATAAAAATGTGATGTGTTGATCATAAAATTGGGAAAAATTAAAATTCTTTTTTCGATTTCAGGAGCTTCTTGGGTTGGATGTGATGCACAAATTTATGTGGGTCAGATTAATCGCGCGTATGTTTGAAGCCATGGCCGGTAATTTTGCGTATTCCGGCGACATTCATCTCTTTCTGAACGTCTTGAATGGCGCCTTAATCCTTCACAGCGAGGATTCCTGTATTTTGCGCTACGTCGTAGCAACTTATATAAACGGAGCGCACAATTTCAAAAACATTTTCTCGACAAACGGTTATCTGTTGATTATGCCAACGTTATTGCAATTATATTCGACACACCAAACAAACAAGCTCGTAACGACTACTGTCGAGTACGCAGTCAAGCAGTTTTATCTGATGAATCGTAAACCCTTTATTCTTCAGATGTTCGGTAGCGTGTCGACTATATTGGATACGGATACAATAAGCGTTCACGGCGAGGCTCACAAGGTTTGTTTTTTTCTAATTGCATTTAGTCAATTAAATTGAATTAAATTAAATCCATGTTGACAAAATTATATACATTATATTATATTTTATGCAAGAATCTGTAAAGAGCAGTTAAATATATTTAAAATTTTTCTTTAATTTTGTAAACTTGCAAGAGAACTTTCATATTCTTAATATTTCTTTAAAATAATTGTTTGATTTTTTAAGGTTCCCTCTACGTGCCTGTTCAATTTGTTACTAAGTTTGGAAACTCCATCGCCGGATCCACTGAATATAGGGGAGTTAGTGAAGGAAGAGAAACCGTTGAAAGCGATAGACTTCTGTTATCACGACGAGGAAGAAATGGTTAACGTGCTTGATTGTATATCTCTTTGCGTAATGGTGATCGCTTACGCGCCTGACTCTATCAGAGGACAGCAGATGTTGGTAAGCGATTCTCATATGATGTGCTTTTCTTTTATTATATCGTTAAATTCCTTTATCTGGCATTTATATAAAACGTTGTATTTTATGTTACAGATAATACTGGAAGCAATACTGCCGTGTTATGTTCAGCAGATTCAATTACCCACATACAACAAAGGAGAGAAAACAGAGAAGGAGATAATAAATCAATTGGCCATTGCTGTAAAGACGTTAGTTAACAATTCTGAAGCGCTGACAAAGTATGTATTAAATTTTTTATTTTTTTTATCCGAATAGTCCGCTTTTTCTTTTATATTGTTCAATAATGTCAACTTTTTATTTATTTTTGCAGATATTATAATGGCCCACAAAAATCTAGTCCTGAGCATAAAGGCTCTAGTCAGAGAAATTATGGCAAGGGTCCGTACTCGCCGGGTTTCGATTTCGAGGACGAGGCGCACACGACGAAATACATGGAACACTCGAAGATGCGGATTTTTTACGATCGAGACGAGGATAGTGAGAGTTTCCATAAGAACGAATTTAGAAGGCCGCGCGACACTTTATTAAACATGGTTGGAGATTTTGTGACTCGTTGTTCCGCTCGTTTAATAGAACTCAACAGAAAGTCTCCGGACGGAAAAAACATTGAATTGTTGGATTCAAAATGTCATGTGGTAAGTGTGCGTTTATAGAATTCAGTTTTATTATACGCAATTTAATAAGTATCTAAAACTTTTTAAAAATTCAATAATTAATTAGGATAAACGAGTTTTTTTCGCAATCTATATAATTCACCTTATTTTTTTATATTTATTTTTATTGTTAATAAAATAGAAATTCTTACACACATTTCATTTTTATTACTTACATTTTTGCTAGAAAATAATGTGTAAATCTTGTATTCTAAATATAGAGATATTAAGTGACGAAATCCATACATAATAATCGTCATTTTCCGTTTAGCGTCTAGCCGAAATCGCTCACAGTCTTCTGAAAATTTCGCCGTATGATCCGACCACTATGGCTTGCCGCGGTCTGAGAAGATATATGAACGATATCCTCCCATCGACCGAATGGGCGGCCGACGACATGAGACCGGCGTTGACACTTATTCTCCGAAGATTAGACAAGACATTCAGCAAAATACACAAGAAAGCATCGATCAGAAGGAATACTGATTGGGCTGCCGCCGGCGATCTCTTGAAAGGGATTTACGAGACTCTATCGAGATGTCCATATATTGCGCACTTTCAGTATTTGAAGACATTGCTGAGCACTTGTCAGGTAGATACTGAAATCATTATTCTCGTCAGATTTGCTTTCTTGCTTTAATTTAATCAGTTTTAACTTTCATCAAATCTCCAGGCTTTGATCGTTGGCGATACTCCGCCCGAGGACGTAACTTCGGCTTCGGCAGCCGCTTTAATGAGCAAAATACCACCACCGCACTTCTGCTCGACAGTGTTACGTCTGATTGCGTTGCACGTGATATCCTTCGGCGAGGGATACTCTTTGGAGAACGTTCTTGGTGGTCAGAATATGTTTGCTACTCAGACTCGCACGGAGAATACGCTTCTAAATTTGCTAATACCATTGTTTCTGCGCATTGGAACTGGGAGAAAAGGTATAACTGCATCGCATACATTATGAATTGCTCGTGTTAACTTTGAATTGATATTTTTAGATGTGTCGAAGTTGAGACACTCGGACATCAGTTTCGCCCTAACGGCAGTACTAAACACACTTTGGCCGCCGGGAGTTAAAGCGGTACCGATGACAGTGCAAAAACCACCAACGGATATAAGGACCGGTAGTCTAACGTTTGCCGCGAGAGATCCGAAGACCTTGACGAAAATATCGTTAACGTTGTATCAGGTCGCGTTTCTGGGTAAGATTTACGTCGGAGATATTTGAGCGAATTTTGACAAAAGCTAAAGAATAAATAAAAAATAATTTTAACATTGACTTCCGACGCTTGACACCTGATCGTTTACTTTCAGCGCTGAAAATAATGACGATATGCTTCGAAGCTGAGCTGAAAACGGAATGGCCGAAAATTTTACGCACAATGCGTCTTCTAAACAAGCGCAACGAAGCTTCCATATATCTCTGGAATTTCATAGAATTCGTAGTGACGCACCGCACGGCCTTGTACATTCAGATGCTACCGTTTATCGTTCATAAAATCGGGCAGGCGCCGATATCCGAGCACGAACGAAACATGCATACGATCATACGCGAAAAGATCAGCGGGCGAAGCATTACCGTGCCGAAATCTCGAGGCGCGCTGCTGATGGATCTCATTCATGAGCTGAAGAATCTGAAGGAGGAGATCGAAGACCGAAGATTCGGTGAGCATCTCGAACGCAGTGCGAAATAACTTAGTCAACAATTGTATTTAAACAAAGAAATAATTAATTTTTTTATTATTGTATTCATTCAAAATTATTTTATGGTCAAAATTAAAACTGATTGAGATGGTTTATCTTAATTGAATGTTTTCTGATTAATTTTTTTTTTTTGCAATTTTAATATACAGACGAAATGCAACCGGAACCTAAGAGAAGCGTGGTAGATATGCATCCGATATCCGAGAGTCAACCACGCACGCAAAGGCCGTCTTTGCTGATGGATCTTCTGACCGGCGATCTGGGATCCAGAGCACACGCAAATCGTACGCCCGCTGAGACTCCGGTGTCTCATTCCACAGCACCTCAATCACAGCCTCATTCGACTCATCAATCCAACTCGAGTAGTACTGTTAAATCAACGCTGCCCAGTCAAGTAACAGCACCGCCGAACGGTACTCACATTGGTGGTACTACACTCTTCACTTTTTTCTCTTTTATTGTAAAAAAAAAAAAAAAGAGCGGCTATTGTAATATCTGTTGCAGCAAGCAGTTCGGTGAAAACATAAAAATAAGTCGAACTGAAACATTCAACGTACGCATTAACAAACATGAGACATTTTTCTTTTTGCTTTCATTAACTTACTTCGCTTTCTTCATTAATATCTATTTCATGCGCATTACATGAGAGCACATTCCTGCCACTTCTTCCCCGCAAACGCGGTAATATCGATGGTACTAGGACATTTCTGAATTTCAGGATCTGTCTCGAGCACCAGCGTGACGTCGTCCACCCTGCGCGAAACGAGCGCCGAGACCTGCATCGAGCAGCCGTCGCAGCCGCCGCCGACGTCGACAGGTATTCCATCTTTTTCGAGAATCCTATAAAGAGGGTCCCGAACTTGTCGATTACGATCGATGCGACTGCAAGCCTCTCGCATATGTTTCATTACTGTCGTACGCGCAGTCAGTACGAAATCGCTGACCGCTACCACAGTTGGATCGAGCCATTGTCTATGGACCACTGCCAATAGTCTCTCGTTTTCTTTTTTTCTCTCTTTTTCTCTCTTTCTCGACAATGACGATTCTCTTCTTCCTTCACGATCGCAGTTCTCGCGCGTTTTGCACAACGATCGCATCGTCTTCATTACATTCCCCTTTACAGCGAGGCTTGCAACTTGAAGAGTTTTCTCCCTTCGTTTGCGAACGAGAATTCTCGTCACGAACAGTATAAGCGACGCCATTCCCCGCGCGGGAAAAAGATTCCTCGATTGATCGCATATCATTTAAAGCGTCGCTTTAAGGCATAAATCGTTCGCGCTTCTCTCTTTTTCTCTCTCTCTCCCACTCGCCGGTATGATTGACACATTGATCATTACGTTGCTTCCATTGCTAGCTAGGGAACGGAGGTAAGCGGACCGAATTCTACAACTCAATCAATTCTGACACGATCTATGATATATATCCTGCTGGTTGTGTGCCCCTCTCACGCTTATCACTTTTTTCGTAATTTTGATCATACCTCGATCGCTCTCTTCCTATTTCTTCCGTCGCCCACCTCGGTCTTCGTCTACTTCTTGTTGCCTCCTCAATTCACTTTTACTGTGAAACGAGATTGATAAAATAATGACTCAAAATCAATCAATTTTGATGTCATATGACACAAAATTAAAGAAAAGATCGCAGCGAAATTACCGTAATAAATAATGTGATGAGCTTCTTCGAAAGAATCGTAGAAGCCGCAATCTCATTTCACGGTGTTTTCTCTTAGAACACTGATATTTATTATCGTCTCCTCTATATCACATTTTGTACGCAGAATCATAAGGAACTTACTACATAGCAGTATTTAGACAATGGTAATGTCCAACAGTTGGTAATCCTACTGATCGTTGCGTAGCCACTTTCTATTACGTAGTTGCTTCGATGTTCTATCGCTTTCTCTCTGTACTCGCGAGCACGAGAATTAACTGTCATTGATCGTTTTAGCACGACAGCAACATCGATCGACAATTCTGATACATACTCTGTTTCAACAGTTTGCGTCTCAGCGTTCATAGCGCAAAGATACAATTTTAATGTTGACAGATTCATGCAGAAATCTCTTACATGTTGAAATTTGTTGTCTCATTGTTGCTTGCTGTGGCAATCGCTCTTTGTAACATGATGTACACAAATATACTTAATACATTTCTCTGATCGAAGCAACATCGTACAGATATTTAGAGAAATCCACGTAACTACGTCGTGTATATGTCAATCAATTACTACTTGTGATTCTTTTAGCCAAATTACATTTACAGCGGTAACATCATAACATTATCTCCGGGATCATGCGACATATAATTTCAAAATACATCGAGAAAATGAACATTCCTCATGAGGTCCCGCTGAATCACTCATGAGTTTTTCAAACTAGAATTTCAAAATCAACTCGCTTCGTTTTTAAACTGAAAACGACAGAATCGTTAAGGCATTACACTCTTGATCGCATATCATGTTTACCACAATAAAAAATCATATACACCACAATTGATCGATGTTTTCGAGAACTCTGGCTCAAAGTGCGCAACATCGACACGATGTACGTTCGTGAGCAACATATCGACGTGATTACTATATCGCGGTGTGGTCTGTCTTACTTGTTATCCTTCCCCTCATACTAGACGTTCGATGTGGCATGTTTCAGATAGATTCCAACCATCTTCTACTAGCGATGAACGTAACCATGTTAAGCTTCATCCTCTCTTACCTCACCATAAGGCGCCAAAGCTGCGCTTTGTCTCTTCCGTAGAGTTTAGAAACTCATCAGGTAAATCCCCGATCCCCCTGCTTTAGCTTATACACTCGATATACTTATTGACATATCCTTATTCGGAAGACCCCCATTTCCCTCCTTCAACCATAATATAGCGGTATAGTATTTAAATATAAATATTACTGCCAAAATAGATGAATTAAAGAAATTTGCTGAAATTTGCTCCAGAGATTGAGTTCTTCGTTTCTTATTTCAGAAATTGAAAACATTCTGATGTAATATTTGTCTTGAGATACGAGAGTCGGAATTTTATAATTTTTGCTGAATAAATTTCTAATGACTTCTTTTAATTTATCTATTTTTTGCAGTCAATTGGTAATTGCCAATATATATATATTGTACAAACATAATATATTTTTTTATTAATGTCGGATAAGAATTTAAGGAAAATGCAAGATTGTAGACAACATTTTTTTATCTCATTATGTATCTTATTTGCATTGCTCATTTATTTCGTATCTCCACAAATTGCACAACAATAATTTTTGACTAATATATTAGAAAATCAAACAGATTTTTATATAGAAATTAAAATAAATAGAAATTGAAGTTTGTAGTTTAGACATTCCGTAATAAAGATAGCTGAACTGCTGTGCATGAAATAAAATTGTAATAATATATAATTTTTTATTAAATTTTCAAACTACAATTAAATTTAAGTAGGTCAAAGAGATACAATAAAAATAGATTATACACATTTTATCTAATAAATAATAACATTAGCGTTTATCGTGCCTAAATATACACCTGATTACTACATATGCTCACATTAATCAATACTATCATTCCTATTGTTTAATATTTTTTGTAGAACATAGGGATTTATTAATATGTTTGGAATGATCTAAAAAGAAAACTCTATTTCTATTTCTTTCCACAATTAAATAATTCTATGAGTTTGCAAGAAACTGCTTTACGCTTCTTATGCAATTGTTCTTGTATAAGTCTCTCTGTTCGTCGTTATATAACGCGCGGACACATGTAACACACACATATATATATATATATATATATGTAATCGTATAGATAATTAATTTTTACCGCCTTGCAATGTTCTCACACTATCGCTTTCATTGTGTGAGGATAAAAAAAGTTTGCTTCATAATTTTTTTTTGATAAATACAATCTTGCATGCACGCAATAAGTACGCGTAACGTATAGCAATATCGATATGCTCCGAACTTTCACATGCAACTTACATGTAAAATAGCATGTTGTGTGTACAGAATGTCTCACATCACTCTTTACAATGAGATACTCTGTATATTAATAATTTCTAAATGATATACCTAATTTTCTAATATTTATCCGTGCATTTACGCGGGCATGAAGATATTTCTCGCAAATTTAAATGCAAAATATCAAGCTGTATATATTGTATATACATCTTTTCAGAGTTATGATTAGATTATCTCTCGGTTGTTGAAGAAAAGCACTTTATATATAATTTTGTACATGATTTGTATTATTGAGAATCACACGTCTAAGAATCTTCGGATTCAAAAGTAGCGTATGCAGAGTGACAATTAAGATGTTACTGGAATTATTTGGCTGTCACATAGAAATGAGTGCGTAGAATTGAAAACATCAAACAGTTTTGCGTACGACAAGTCTGTTATTTTTATTAAAGCACAAAAATTATATAAATTTTAATTTTTAATAAAAAAAATTTACATTTTTTTCTAACATTACATCAAAGAAACAAATATTATTTTGAAAAATAAAAGATAATAAAAAAATCTCGCACTGATTATTTAATTAATTTATCTAAAAGATATAAAAATATCAAGAAACGTTTTATCTCGTTTTAAAAAGCGTTTCGAGCGCGCTTTCTTTAATTTCAGAAAGTAATATTTTAAAGATATTCTTTATTATGCATTTTATCTCCAGTATCATTTTTATATTTTTCTTAAAATATAAAATTTTTAATTAAATTATTTTATATAATTTTTATATTGCATGCTAAGAAAAATGACATTTCTTTCACTGCAAATTATTTGATTTTTTCAATCGTATGCACTTGTTTTCCAAATAACAGCCGCATAGTCTCAATGATATCCTAATTATTACTCTGTATTTATAATTTTGAAGTAAGAGCTTATGTTTATACTAGATGTAGTGCCATGTTCCATCGAGCACAGGACGCGGGTGTAAAATACTTCCTGCGCGCTTCGAAAACAATCTCGAACTGTATACACTCTGAAAGAGGAGCATGAGTAGATGGACCGTAGAGTAGAATCCATGAATGAGACGGTAGACGCGACATGATCGTCGACTGTCCCGCCAGGAGAGACGGTGACCAGCCAGCTAAGTCCGAGCAGTCCAACCGAAGACAGTTCCGGAGACTTACGCACCGACAGGCCTCGCTTACAACGTTCTATGGGTCAAAGCAAGAAGACTTTCCGTTTAAGAAGAAGTCGAAAGAGTCATATTGAGGTGACAAAATTTATGTATTAGCGTCTCCGATCTCAAGTTGCAATATTTGCAGCATTTCAAACTAGAATAGAATTCTCAGTAGACAAATGTACATCGACATAATATTGTCTTCTTATTAATATATCTTATTATTACGTTGCAGAGTTTCTCAATCTTGCATATAGCTCCTCGATTTATTAGGATAACGTTTTTATTTTCAGCTGTAACATTTATTTCATTATTTATGATCCATCAATCTTTTGTAACTTCAAATTTTGTTGATATCGATTTTACTTTAAAAAAAGAGCGCTTGCGATATACGCGTAAGTAAAAATTGGATACATCGAAAGAAGATCACAAGATCGAAAATGCTTGGACTTACAATTATGTGAAGTGTTAAACTTGAAATCTATCCGCACTAATGTACAAAAATACTATCTTCTAGATGACTCAAATTAAGCCGGAACAGTCAGGCTCTGCGGAACAGTCAGTTCTTCCGGAGGAAACGACGAGTCAGCCAAAATCAGGGATGCAGACGTCATCGGCGATCGCGGTGGAACCGTCGTTATCGAACATCCCATCCGACTCCTCGTCCATTCGTTCCAGACGCAGCCTGTCTCTTCGCAAATCCGACGGAGATCCGAAAAGCTCCGCTGCGATGTCAGCTGCCGACCAGCAGCAATTTCACGGAGCGGCGTACCAACACCATCACTGTCACCACCACCATCACCATCTGTATCCTCAGGCGTCGGACGTGTCCTGGGACGAGGACACATCCAGCACCTCAGGATACCGTGAGTCGTACAGCATGCAGCTCGTGTCCTTGGACGGTGCCAACGCGCGCTCGGCACACGCACCGCCGCTGGCGTCGCCGGATCTCAACGACATGCCATCCACGAGCAGCACGACGACCAATTACATAGCCTTCGACGGCAGCTCTCCGGATTGTTCGATCAACGGCAGCGGAGGCGAGAAAACCGCCTTATTAACTTCGAGCCAGAGAACGACCTCTCAGCATTCCCTGCTGATGGTCATTCCGAATCAGGACGAAGATACGTTAATATGAAGCACGAGACTCTTTGACATTTACTTGATTGAGACTGATAATTTAATAGGATCAATGAGGATCAAGAGCCTTACGGTAATACTCGGAATAACCTTTAAATATCGGAATTAATTTTCGTGGAGGATTACAAGGTCACTTTCATTTCCGTCATCTTTCGACCCTTTCGCGACTAATGGGACGTATATGTCCCGTTGTGATTCGGCGATCAAAAGCAATGTTTTTATACTAATATAATTTATTTATTTCGCTTTATTGCAAATTGTGAATGGTGCGGCATATATGTCCCAATAGTGAGAAACTTCGTAGGACACACACACATGTTCTACTAATTTTAGAATTTTTGCGAGGTAGTTGATAATAGCACATTTTGAATAGATAATTTTTTAAATAAAATCGTCGCAATGAGAGGAAGAGAGTTAAACGGGGAGATCACATCGAACACGATTTGTGAAATCTTGTTCGTATGATCACGTGCATTTCTATGATGCTTTTAAAGAGTTTAGACTAGGTATTACAGTAGGCCTAATGGTTTATATGCTGCGATTGTATATACAGACACATTTGAAATAAAGACGGTCTATAAACACGCGGTCATTATATTTTGCATGTATCATGTATCACATCAAGCTGATTTTATTAAGGTATATGATTCGTCAGATTGTGTCGAGGCAGATCGACACTGATGTCTGCTAGAACGTACGACACAGCTGCAAATAGGGCTGTGTTCATGTCCAGAGCTTTCGGATTTTCCACCAGCATGGTGTCCGCGTTCGTGTGATGATAATAAAAATATTTCTTGTTACGCGTCCAAAGACTTCCGCCTGGTACGCCAGCGTTCACCCAGCTTTCTATGTCAGGTCCTTGGCAGGGATTTCTCAGTTTCATGTCACCTAACGGCGCTAACAAACTAAAAAACATGCAAAAATTTTTTTATGAAAAATAATCAGTGTTTTTAAAAATTTTGAAGAAAATAAGGATGTTAATTCGAAGATTTATTCGAGTCAAAAATTTAGATTGCAGGAACGAAGGCAACAAAGGAACGGACGGACGAGGGAATGTGAAAGTATAATTTATGAGACTAACCGCATTATTCTCTCGAGTATACACTGAACGAATTCGTTTCCAGTGAATTCAAGACCTTCGGGCTCGAATGTGCCCAAATCGGATTCCATCACGAATTGCAGATTGTCGTTCTCCGCCGTGTGGTTTTGTATATATTTACGAGCTCCGACGATGCCCATTTCTTCGGCGGTCCACATTATCATTCTGTCAAAGTACAATCCATTACACAATGAGTACTTGTATTCGTATGAGAAAATTATTGATTTAACTATTAATCTACAACATTTGATTTTTGACAAATTTCGGAATACCTGATTGTTCTTCGCGCCCGAATGTCAAGTTGTTTCAATAACTTCAGCGCGTTCCAAGATATAAAACTGCCACCTCCGTCGTCCATTGCGCCTTGTCCAACATCCCAACTGTCTATGTGTCCAGAAACAACAACTACCTTTTCAGACGCATTACTGCCGGTGATTTCCGCTATGACATTCCGCGACTGTGTGTCGGGATAGTTTTGCGCTTGCATTTTCAGATTTATCACTATCAATTCTCCTGCAAAATTAACAACATTAGATGTCTATTTGGAATATAATTTAAAAAAAAATTTTTTTTGTCCGTTACCTCGGTCTTCCATTCTTTTGAGAAGACTCGCGTCTTCGGCAGTTATGCAGGCAGCTGGAATTTTGGTCACGTTCTTCCCGTAACTCATCATACCGGTATGCGGAGTGTACAATGAATATGGAGTTACCGATCTAATTAGCGTGGCCACGGCGCCCAATTCCGCCGCTCTCGTTGCTCCGGCGCTTCTATATTCCACGGTTTCCCCATACGAAACAAATTGTTGATTGTACACAACAATCTTTCCTGGAATCTAATACATCCAAAGATTATACGGGTAAAATCGTTGCATCAAATATTATCTTTATAAAAATTCCTTGCATCCCGATACCCGCGTTTTGATTTTTGTAATCTTTTTTCTGCTAGCCTTTTCTTGTTGCTGTAAAGTCGTACATCACATTATTGTCTCTTTATTTATTAAATATACCTCTTTGGCCCTTTTTTTAAGCTCTGCAAAAGAATTCACTACAACGGCGTGAGCTGTGATGCCTTCCTCCGGAGTACCAACGCTGTAACCCAGTCCTAACAACGCTAGATTTTGTTGCCGTGGTTGTAAAAGAGTCGCAGATTCCGAACCTCTAAAAATTCAATACCATCATTCTGGTCATTTTTATATTATTATGATAATATATTTATATATAATTTATTTATCGAGTTGTCTGTGTATATTTTTCTAATGTTTTATTTTAACGCATATATACCTGACCCAACGCGGTACGGTAACTGTTTCACCATGAACGTTCTCTAAGCCTAAACTAATCGATTTGTTTAACACATAATCGATTGCGTTTTCAAGAACTTGGGTACCGGTAAACCTTGGACCAAATTTGTCAACAAAAGTCGCCAGATCTTGCCATGTGACGCCTTTGTAAGAGCCTTGTATAGCTAAGTTGATTATTCGCTGTATTGTCGGCGCGTACGAGTCTATCTCTTTGATTAAGTCATTTGGCAATTGACATGTATCTGTTTTATTTTCTACTGAATTTGTCATTACTATCGGCCGAACGCATAGCAGGAAAACGCAGATAAGTTTCTTCTCTGCGTACCACATTATCGCTGAACACGAGTTCCTGTGTGTTTTAATACAGCAATAAAATTAATCACATGTTATAATTAAAAAGCATCATAATATTTATTCGTTGATTATGAGTGACATTTCCGCAGTAAAATATAAAAAGAATTGTGGAAACAACATAAATACACTCGCTTATCAATAACACACATACGTAATAATATCGATTCATGTTTATAAAAGAATCGTAATTGATGAATGGGTGTGTGTAATTTTAACGTCATATATTCTTATTAATCAATATTCTACAAGTACTATGCAATCACCTTGTAATAATAAAATGCTAATGGCTATCAATACGCTATCAATTGCTATCAAGACGTTTATGACTGCGATAATCATTTGTCTTCATATTGTTTGCGTTCATATATTGACATAAAAATATAAGTTGTATTTAGTATTTAAAAAAATGCAAATTGTTAATTTGCTAAATTAAAAGATAGTTTCTTGAAAATTCCGCAATAAATTATAAAATAAATATTAAAATATAAAAAAATAAAAAAATATTAATTTAATACAGTAATAATTAATATTTTTATTGCTTCCGGTTATTATACATATAATTTTGAATAAAATATTCTTACCTGTGTGATGAGATACTCAATATGTATGTTAGAATCACGCACTTGTAACAGAATAGTTTGTAGATTATTCCGCGGTGCGCAGTAAAATGATGTTAATGCATGGATGGCTGGATGAGTTCTGAACAGTGATGCGAAATATTACAACCACGGCTCCGCGGTCTCGAGCACGCACCAAGCCGGAAGCTTATGGCCGGAGCACAGACTTTTGCATAAAGCATAACGCATAAGCATAAGGAAATTGATTGGTCCATTTCCTTATGCATTTGCTTATGCTTATATATAGACCAATCAATTTCCTTATGCTTATGCGTTATGCTTTATGTAAAAGCTTGTGCTCTCGGCTTTACTATGCTGCGCAGAACGTAAAACTTCTGATAGATGCTCAGGCAAGCTGTTGGTGTAGACGATGATAAAACAGGTTTGCTTTGGAACAGCATACGGTTTGTAAAATATATCTGAACGTATTATACAAATTTAATGTAATTATATTAAAATTGTATTAAAATATAATAAATATAACAATTAATTAAAAAATTTTTATATCAAATAACTGATTTGTGATGCACGTGACAGATGCAGCAATGAAGTTCTTGCTTGCAAGTTGCTTTATCAGACTATGGTCATCACAAGACTATGTAAATCTGAAAAAAATATATATATTCTTTTCGGTAATTAGTGGTCTTTTTTTAGAGTTTTGCACATATCAACAGCCATCGATTTAAAATGCAAAGCAGTCGTTTATATTTACGTTTAATCAATATTACGATATCAAATGTTCAACGTAGTTGCATCGAGTTTCCGCTTTGGTCTTTAGCCACGCGAAGACCCTCTAACATTTTCTTGTTCTCTGCTCCAAACCGATTATTCGCTTTCAGTATGACTCAAGGCTTTTGATAGATCGTGTATGACGTGATAACTCCACAGCAGTATAAACAAGATGTCTGTGGAATGAAGATTGATCGCGAATACCGAAGATAAAAGTGAAGTTATTCGTTGCAATAAAAGCGGACGCCGTGATATTGCTGTTTTATTCGTGACGTATATTTCTGCGACTTTGACGTTATGGCTGGTTATTTTGAAGAAATGGGCTGGAGGCCACTGGATGATGGAGAACCGCCGAATCTTATGATTCAAATGGTGCGGTTTCTGCGGGATTTCGGCACGTGGGACATGCTCGGACAGGATGAGAAACTTCCACCGCCGGCATCGAAGGAGGCGGTGAAAAATTTGCCGGAAATTAAAATCGATTCCAATGAGACCAAGCAGTGTCCGGTTTGCCTGAAGGAATTTCAGACGGGCGATAAAGCGAAGTCGATGCCCTGTGGTCACACGTTTCATCAAGAGTGTATTTTACCGTGGTTGGAAAAAGTATGTCAAATTGCGAAGTAATGCAAAAACAATTTAAAATAATGACAAGACGAACGATATTGAATGTACAAATGTTTATTGTGCATTTTAATCATTGCAACCTTGCATTTGCAGACCAACTCGTGTCCTCTCTGCCGATACGAATTGCCGACGGACGATGAGGACTACGAAATGTACAGGAAGGAAAAGAAACGAGCGGTGGAGAGGGAGAAGGACTTGGCATCTTTGCATAATTCCATGTTTACTTAAAAAATATATCGAGATCTAGCAAAAAATTCTTTTATTTCTTGTTATGTTAGTTAGGGATTATCAATGTTGAAAATGATTATATCAGTCGTCAGCAAGCGGCTTGGATTACTGATGGTCGGAAAGAGAAAGTGCCAGATACACTGATATATTCAACACGCATTTGTATGAGACCTGTAAATTATAATTTTGTAATTGAAAGATATGTGGAAAACATGTGTATAGAACGCATATTTTATATATATATGTATGTATATTAAATAATATTATGTAATGTCCGATTGACGACTGGGAGATTGATAAATAAAGAGACGTGAATTATTAATAGGAAATAATGTTTATTATACAGTGTACATATTTATTAACTTCATTTATTTTATTTCTGTTATAAATTTTATATTAATAATTGTATTATGCTTTTGCCGAGCGACGAATGCCTTGATCAGTGTGCGCTTAGACTATAACAATCTCCGTAAAAAGTATAGAAACTTCTGATTTTTATTTTGTTCGTTTGTTTTATTCTTTTATTCCTCTTTCTCTCCCTCTCTCCGGTTTCGCCATTTCTCTTTCGCTCTCTTTCTCGCTTGCTCTCTTTCTCTCTCTCGCTCTCGCTCTCGTTCTCTCTCTCTCTTTCTCTCTCTCGCTCGCGCTCTTTCTTTCTCTCACCGAAACGCGATCGCTATGAACCATACCACCAAAGAGAATTGCCAAAATATGTTGCGCTGAAAACGGCATAATCGTTCGGCATATACAAATAATAGTACTGTCGAAGTTAAAGTAATTGGCGATTTATTCATTATCTTTTTTTTTTTCACTCTCGTGCCGGTGACATCGTTACGAAAAAAAACGACGCACCGCCGCCGTCGCGTCCACGCGGACGCGACCCTTTCGTAGTTTTCCCCCTTTTCCCATCCCCCTCCCGCTCTCGCAATACTTCACTCTCTCTCTCTCTCTCTCTTTCTCTCTTTTTCTCTCTCTCTCTCTCTCTCTCTCTCTTTCTCTTTAGGGAGGGGGTTAGTATCTGTTATCAATTATTTATATATAATATGCGTAATAATATAAATAATGTCGTTAATATACCTATGATGATTACCGTTTCTTTAATGATAAACTATCTGAATGGTACATTTCTCTGCTAATGGCCATGTCCGTAATAGCTAGTTTATGTAATCAAGTTAAGGATAAGGTACGTCGTACGGAGAACTTTCGGCTCGGCGTTCACGTAAGACAAAAAACGAACGGAGGATACAAATCATCAGAATTACGAATTCGAAATACGGGAACACGTCCGTGGCGCGAAAATGCGTACGTCGGGAAACCTCTTTCCGTCCATAGACACGGGTCAGTCAATTTTCGTCAATTTTTTTTTTAGCATGAGGATGATGTCACTGGGAAAACGAACGAAATGCGAAGTGTCATCTCAACAAAAACGGTACAACCAAACGCGAACGAGGGATTTATGTATAACTTGATAAAGTTCAACGATTCTCGCAGATACTTGATCATTTTGTATCCCATAATTTTTTCGACGAAATGCAGGTACCCGCGACGTTCGCTAAAAACTGTGTTAGTTCATTATAATACGTCCCCGTGTTCTACCTTGATATAGAAATGTACGACGTTAATTTATGTCGCTTAGACTCCTCTTCGTCGAACGCGTGGGTTACTCCATTTTCTCGCTTGCGTCAAATGTATGTATCTAGCTTCCTAACGTAAGTGTTAAGTGTAATTACTTTTATTTTTATATAATGCATTAGCTTCTTTTTTTCTCGTTATAATAATAATCGTCATTCCATAATAATCATAATCAATAACCATAATAATAGCAATAATAATAATATTAACCATCATCATCGTCGCGATCATAAGTCCCGATGATGCTGTTAATTCGTCCATATCGATATATTATATATTATATTTTATATCTTACACGTTCCCCTTATGAAAATAATAATTCAAAATGGCATATCTTCCGTTCGCGCGCTACCCTCACCCCTGCATCGCACCCCTCGCGCCTGCATCCCTCACCCCTAGTCTCGCACTTTACTTCTCTCGCCCTCGATTAGAGTGACTTTATAAATAACTATTTATTCTCTACACATGTCGGCGGAATTTCTCGATATTCGCCGCGTCGTAAACAGCCCGCTGTAATTTTACAGTACACGCTTCGCGTAACGTTCGTTGTAGACGTTACGCGTAGCAGCATCGCAATTTGTCTCTGATTCTCGTTTCCGTGCGCGTGACGAAAAATTCTGCCGATGAAAGCCTCAGTAAAGCTTCGGAGACTTCGGTCGAACGCAAACGTTCCTTTACACACATGTCAAATGCTGTTCGATGCCACTGACACTGTTTTTTACAACGTAATGGGAAAGCAATACTATCGTTACGATGCAGCAATATATCTTGTATGCAAATATCGTGAATTTACTTCACACTATTATGTACGATATCATATTCTTGTATTTAATTATTTTCTAGGTTCGTTCGCGTACGTGACGCATGTTACACGTCGACGTTTGACATTTTTAAATTCTCACGATTTTCATGAAAAGTGCATAGACGTTACATTGCTGATCCAACGTTAATAATTCGCATTAGTGTAATATTTGATACTAATGTTAGTTTCCCTTTTATTACAACATAGTATTTTAATTCAGTATAATCACTTTTGATATATCAATAATCATCTATTTGTGTGCGTGTGTGTTAAAATATAACAGTATCAAGGACATCGCGTTTTTTCAGCACCGAGAAACGTTTCGCACGACCTGTTTTGCTTCTCCGAAACACCTGCCATCATACAACCGTTCGTTCACTGTTTCTCTCTCGTTTGCTCTCTAAACGCACACATACTACTGGTAATATTATTATCACGCGTAGTCTCATTGTGTTCCGCGCGCCTCTCTAAGCTCAACACGCTGATATGCTAATAACGCTCTGTCGCATCTCGCACTACCGTTTTAAATCGATTACTTTTTTGATCTACATGGCGTCGATCGTTTGTCTTCTCGGCGTACGCTCGCAACCGCATCGAATTTCTTAAGTTTTATAGACAGAGTTTTTGCTCTTCCTACACAAAGCACACATCTTACCCAAGTTTTGCTCCCACCTATTTTTACGTCCGATCCAGCCGTCCGACTTTTATACAGTTCATTACGAAATAATTATAATAATCGCCATTTGACGGTAATATCAGTGATACAGCGGTAAAATAGCGACAGTAGCATTAATACAATAATGATCATAAAAGTACAATAATAATCAAACAATAATAATAATAATCTTAATAGTAGTAAATCAACCATGTCGTCGATTCGATCGATTCATAAATTTTGCACACTCGCTTATAACGCATTATCGTCGATTAATACTGTTTCGCACGTAATAAATAGTTATTGTAATGCTACCTCCGTTTCGGGGCATTGCTAACTAAAAAAAGACCTTCCTCACACATCTCGTTTTACAGCGGAATATATCGAAATGGGAAACTAATCTACAGTTGCACGTATGAAACTTATAATACAGCGTGCTTCCACGCTTGTCAGTAACGTCGAAACAACCGAACAATAAAATATAAGAATACTTTGACTAAGGTTTTTTCAATTAAACTATTAATGCACATTCCCTGCATTATCATCGGCAAGAGAGAGTCATTCTTAAACGAGAATAAAAAAAAAAACCTAACTTGTGGATCTTTATAATAAGGGAACGAGCCCAAATACGCTCTCACTATCTTCTTCCTCTTTTCTTTTTTTCGCGCCGTCTTACACGCGTTTCGTTCTGATTTATCGTCATGAAGGTGCGAGCGTAGCGATCGTAAATTGTCAATTACTATGCACCGTTGGGGCGACGGTCTCTCTCTCTCTTTCTCTTTCTCTCTCTCTCTCTCTCTCTCTCTCGTTTCCGAGGGTCTTACCTGCGAGGGCGAGATTCGTCGTGAAGGGGAAAAGAGGCGAAGCTCTTCCGTCATCAAGCGCCCCGGCCTGCTCCGCGAACGTCTTATTATTTTCATACACTATCATAGTTAGTATTTTCCGCTATATAGGACATTACGTGTGCACCGGCATGTACGTACACCCTGTGCTATGTTGCAGTTCTCTATGTACAGATATCTTCCTGCGACGCGTGTTGCGGCGACGTATCGTGGCGCGCCCTCAGGATCGCCGGGGGACGATCCCGTCCCACTTCACGCGGATTTCGGTTTTCCCTGATCCCTGATCGCGCGCCCTCGCGCTCTCGGCGATCCTGACCCGTCCGCGACAGTCGCCCCGGTTCCGGTCGAGGAAAAACTCGCATTGTATATCGGTGTTTGATTATACTACGCAACGTTCTCGGGCCCCAGGCGCGAAAGCGCGGCCCCGGGGCCACCGATTACAAAATTTTATTGTATGCCACGCCGAAATCAACAATAAAACCGATTTCATCTTTTATGACCTGTATAATATCTTTCTCCCTCAAGGCTCGAGGATACTTGTAGTGTCGCGCCCAAGTATGCGTGTGTGTCTGTTTTGTGTTTACGTGTGAGAATTATGCGCGTCCTTATCAAGTTTATAATTAGATTCGTGTGTGTGTGTGTGGGTGTATATGTGTGTATATTCACCTCTATATTCACGCGTGCTTCTTTACTTGTTTTCTTTTTTTAATATACTCGACTCTCACCCGCGCCTTCTCCCGCGCGTCGACCCTCAATTCACTTCCCTATATTCAATATGTAAAAATATACAGGTTAGATTATAGTCGTAAGTACAGTTAAAAAATTCTACACTTTTAGCCTCGAGTACGGGATGCAGTCGGATCGTCCTCAGAGTGATCTACGGCGGTCGAAAGCAAATCCAAATCCGAGAACGCAAGTGAAACGCCCATGCACGACATCGTCGATTGGACATGCCGCGTACGAAGAAGCGGTAATATGCAGCAGGCAATAATTGCGATTGCGAATGCTCTTTTTCCTGTTTCCATAAGCACGGTGATGGTGAAAAACGAAAAGGGACGATGACGCGATCGCGGATCGCGTCGCATGGGTATCGGATATCTTGTGCATCCGCGTCGTGTCCTTTTCTTCTTCTTTTTTTTTTTTTTAATTTCACGCCGCGACAAAGCACCGACCGTCGTCACGAAAGACGCACTCTTTTTCACACACCGACCGCCGCACGATATATATTAGCCGTTCCTTTTGCACTTTCGTAAGGACACCTAAACTATATGTATATATATTTATAGCAATTATTCAAAGATTCGCTCGCGCGGGCGTGTCTAGAATGTCCGATGCAATCGACGTTTCTCCCGAATGGACTCTCAAAAAACGACGTGTGTCCTGACTAGAGATCACTAGAAATTCCCCCATTCTGACTAGATCCACAGACTTTTAAGTCGTAATTGCACTGTTTCCGAAATTCCTGCAAGCGAGTGTTTTAAAGTCAGTCTCGCGGTGCGCGCGACGCGCGCGCACCGTCGTGGTTTTTTTTTTTTTTCGTACGATTAGACTTATATGTCTCCTAACGAACGACAATTGCCGGGGCGGAATCGTCGCCAAATCGTTATCGAGGGCGACGGCGTGATCCGTCGACAACGATAAACGACTAACGCGTGCAAGGAATCGTTCTACATTTTGCTCGCGTTGTCTGTTCGCCCTGGAAACGGTTCATCCATCGACGAGATTTTATCTCCAGAAAATGTTATAAATTAAAATTATACTCCAGAGATAAAAATATGAAATGTCAGCCATTATGGAAAGAATTGAAAAGTAGAATTTTTCAAGAGAAAAATTTAGTAGATTTATAAAAGATAGACATTGAATGGTCGGTGCAGAGTTTGAAAATTATTTTAACGTGTAATATTCAATTTAACCTGATTTTCTGTAATCTTTCTTGATTTTTCGACATTTTCCGTAAGGAAAAAAAAACACAGATAGATAAACCGTCCACTGGAGCGATCAGCGATATTCGAGAAATTACTCTCGCCTGGACGGTACAATCTGGGCCTGAAACGATCCCGTTCTTCAGCGACGATCGACTCGCCACGGGCAACTGTCGTTGATTCGCTTATCACGGAGTCATTTAACAATTATAGTGTATTCGCAACAGTATATATAACATCTCAAGTAAACAGCAAAAGCGCATCGTTACGAGAAATGCGAGAAACTATAAAGCCGATATAATAAATACAACCTGTATATGTAATCAAGCGAAAAAAAAAAAATAATCGCAATAAACAATCATTGTACTAAGTACGGTTTCACTAAACGTCTTCGATTCGACTAGAGTTATCTTTGGGATTCGATACGTAATCGCGCGATCGTGATACAGTGGAAATCTTTTGAGGACAGTTCATGAGAATAGAATGTGTTTATTAAAATTGTAGGATCACAGCGTAGCGGCATGCTTTAGCATCGATCGTGGGAATCTTTTTAACGAGTGGAGAGTGCGCGTATCATGTGCGAGCGTTTGGGTCACCGGGACACTCCGCCGACGCCGCCCGAGACCGTGGTGAAAAATTAAGAGCGAGATTCTAAAGCATCTCTCCTCGTATTGATTTTCGGTCGGATAAACTTTGTGCTCCTTTCCCGCGTGATTATTGTTACTTTTACGTCGTGCTGCTGGAATTCGCTTTTTCCGAAAAGAGCGCAGTAAAGACGAGCTTGAAAGTATGATACGTGAAGTTTGTTTCTTTTTTTTTGCAGTTAAGACGTAATATCCTTTTCCGGTTTTTATAAGTTTGTTCTCTCACACTATTTTTTTTTCTTTCTTATAAAATATGTATCTTTATAAAATTTTATTTTCAAATCGTTAAAAAGTAAGTAAGCTCGCCTTAGTGTAAAATGAGTCTTACACGAACAAAGATCTGCTTTTTCTCTTCGTTCTTTTTAGATTATACCGTTTATAATCCGAAAAGGAAGTTATTGCGGTTAACATTGATCGACATCGGTGCGTGATTTTTTCGCGATTTCAATCAGGACAGATTAACTTAGAATTTTTGAGGGAGGGACAATGAACACCGACAATTGGAGAATTTTGGGTGTCATCTCGAAAGTGTGCCACGCTTTATTTCGTCGACCGTTCGCACGTTATCACACCGGCATCTCGCGCGAAAGAGCCACTTGTTAGCCAACTGTTGCACTCCGAGCAGGCGCCGAAGTAGTTGCATTATAATTTCCACGATCCCGGCCCGGCTTTATTCTCAGTCTTGCTCCTCGAGTTACTTTGCGAGAAAAATATATCGATTCGAAATTCCAATTGTGATCAAGCTGCGCTCTTTGTACGTGATAAAATTATTGCAATAATTAAACGGCGTAATTGAGAGAATCGAATAAGTTACACGGTGACGCGAACGAGCTGCTTGCGTCGCATTAGAAGAAAAAAAAATATGAGAACGCTCGGGTATTCGTCAATGCTTCACAAAGAGTGTCGATTAACGCGACAACGTGTCGCGATGTTTATTTCATTGCTTGCGGCGCGACGCGATGTGCTCGGAGCGGCGGTGATGAATTTGGAAGAATCGATGTTGGCACAATATTATTCTCTTACTCTCACGCTGATCGAAACGAGACCTCGCACGAAAAAGCGGAAGCTAAGTCGCTCATGTCGAACAGTCTCGCGAGTCATCGATGACGAATAGAAATTCGAGGACGTTCTACATTGTCGTGCGCTATTTAAATTGTCAAATTGGCATAATTCCAAGGAACGGATCCGCTTTCGATAACCTCAACATTATCCTCATCGGTATCCGTACAGTTAATTCAGGCGCGCGCTAAAGAAAATGTTCGCTCTCGACCCGACAAATCTCGGCTCTAGGTTTTTCGTCCCTGATACGCAACCTCCCACAGTTGCCGATTCTACTTTTACGTATTGTTCTTCCCGGCGTACGCGTGTTCGTACGATATCAAATGTCCGGTGATGCGCGTGACGATTTTTTTGATTTGAACCCATGGAAAAATATGATGACTGATAAATGAGTATTATCGGAGAGTCTCTCAATACTCTCCAAATCCGTCCACGTCCACCGGACTTCCGATATTCGTTGCGTGTCTATGCATGTGTATCGTCGCGTACGATGAAAGTGCGGACGCGGCGCGCTATGGAATTGCACAAGGATTTTTAGAATTGGAACGAGACGAATATATCCGAATCGTGTGGGCCTTATATCGATCGACGGGAATTTTTGGGACAGCCGGCTTCCAAAACGCGGCCAACGACGACTCTCGATGCTTCTTCACTCACGTCTCCCCTCCCCCTCCCCCCCTCCGTCCCCCGTTCGCTCCCTCTTATGAGATCCGTCGTAACTCGAGTGCCTTGTGTCGTCTTTTTCCTTCTTTTTTTATCCGCACGTGGCCGTTGGCGAGAACCTTTAACGCTCACCCGCGTGCTCTCGATTAAAATTTAATTTTAGAGTCGACTTTCAATCATCATATTATTTATATTATATATATATATATAGTATGTATAATATATACGTTAAATTATATCTTGACCTTACGCGCTACGAGATTAGAGTTAAAAACTTGTCTTTTTTTGGCGATTAATTATTTAAAATATGTTCTGTCTGTATATATTTATATATATATATATAAGTAACCCTTTAATGTCGTATCCCTCTCGCTCATTGTCATGTTCTCCGTTTCGCTCTCGTTCATCCCGAAACACGCATTCGTCGCATACACGCATTCTCACCCACTCGTTCTCTCTCTTCGCGCTTTCCGCGCTGCTCCATCGATTCTTTCTCGCTCGTCTACCGCCGAGTCCTCTCGGGCTAAGCGCATATTCTACTCGAAAGTGTTATTTTGTATGTATTTATACATATGCGCTCGATATATATATACGTATATGCATGTGAGAGTAGCGCTTTTAGCGCTGTGACTTGTGTGACTTGTGTGACGTGTGTAGATTCTGTCCCCGTGACAGGTGATTACAGTGCGTTTTACTCTTAAAAAGTACGCGTTAGCGATAATCATAATAATCATTATGTGTATAACCATTCCCTTATACGCTTAAGGTGGCTCGCTATATAAAACTATGCTATATGCAAATATCTTCTCAAACCGCTATTCGACGTCTCGTAAGAGCTACGTACCACAAGCCCTATTTGCGTTCTCAGTTACGCGTTCCTCGCTCTAACACATCCGTCATTTCTTTCGTCCCGATACGTTCGCTTTTATATACTCTCTAATGCGAGATCTATAACGGTTTCCCTACGGTCGATTCGTGATGCAGTTGTGGCTATATGGCATTTTAATCAATTACTGCTCCGTCAACATCGATCGTCTAATTGCACGCCGAAAATAAATGCAATATTTATTTTTAATTTAGAGGGCCGAATTTTTGTACAAGGCAACAATGCTGTGGTTTAACTGTAATTATTAAATTTGCAAGTTTCTCGCGTTGCAAATCGTCACATCTTCCAATTTTTGTTAGAAATTCATAGATAATCTTGATAAATATTTTTCTTTATTTTCCCTTGCATTAAATGCGAGAAATAGATGGAAAAAAGGACCTCATCCAATTACAATGTCACGAATCGACGTTTTCTTAGCTGTTTATGCTTCGTTCTAACACTCAACGGCGTACTTTAGGGCGTCGTTAGCTTGTCGCGCGTCTGCAAGGTATTGACAACGTTTCGGTCGCGATGTTTCAAAACTCACGAGTACTCAACTCAACTCAAGTTTGCGAAAATAAACCAAGTTCGGAAATAATCAAACAATTCTCACAAATAAGTGTGCTACACATGGAAAAGTCTCGCAGATGAACAACTCGAAAGGTTATTAACGGGGTTTATTCTCTTCGTAATCTTGCAGTTTATATCTTAACGTATCGTTCTTAAGCCTTTCGATACTGATGCCGAATATATATAACAAGAAACATTCATTGCGGTCGCAGACCGCATATAAACGCCGTCTGAAAAACATTCGTTGTAGACAATCTATGTTCTCAACAAATTTGTTGAGAAATCATTAAACTACATTCACCAGCCGATGACTGTTTCGCGTCTTACGCCACCGTATCGAAAGGATTAACGTTATTTTAAGCATTGATTGATGGTACCTTGCGAATCGATTATCTGAGAAGTAAATAACTCCAGGATTATCTAAAAGCTAGAGTTTTAAACAGAAACTTGTGTCAATCTTCCGTGTGAAAACATTGAGATTTCTATCAACTCACGGCGCACCTCGTATTATAGGTATTATATAGATAAGTGATCTCGATCTAAGGCGGAGCCGGCCGACGAGATAATCAAATGCTTCTCGTTCGACTTATTACTGCCAGAAAGCTGATTGCAGTAGAGTAAATATAACGCTGCGCGTGCACACACACGCCACGTGCTTCTTCATGAATAATTCGCGTGCGCTGGATTTTTAAAATGTTAAAACTCGACAAAAAGTTGATATAGAGATATAAATTATGAAATATGGAAGAATCTCTCTTATCCAACACAATTGTAGAATTTTTATTTATTTTAAAATAATATTCGAAAAGTAATAATAAATTTTGTAAGTTATTCGCTGTATAGGAATATAAACGCATTAAATTTAATGAGAAATTCTAAAGCACTGCGATAATCTGTTTCTTTTAATATTCGTTTTTATATTTTAAAAAATTCACGCGCAAAACGTATTTATTAATAATAGATTTTTTGTGAAAACGTACATGACGAATAGCGTGCGTGTGTGTATCGTCGCAGAAGCGTTACAGAAAGGAATATCGAGTGAAGTATGCACAAGAGTGAAGATGGGATTCGTAGAAGAAGAATAAGACAATTCTCAATCACCCTGCAAACGCGAAAAGTGCCTAGAAAGAGCTCAAAGTCATGCTGTTAGCTATCGTCCCGCTGTTCTCGACACAGCAAACCGTACATTGATCAACCGTTGAATTCCATTTGCTGTAAAGGACACGCGCTCGTTGAACAAACGCAGTCGCGCGCCTCATTTTAACGTATCCTATTCGCCTTGCCGTACGTACGAAAGAAAAGACTCTCTGAGAATCGAAAACCTCGTGTTACAAAGAATTTCAGCGCACTACGTTAAGCTCGTTATACGTGGAGTTTCTAGTATTCTAAGATATAGAGTCGCTCCCCGTCGTTAAAAGTCCGTCGCTCGTAAGCGTAGCGCGGAAAAGCCTCGTTTTTTTTTTCTCCCGCACGCTCGTCATCTCGCAGTGGTCGTTGGTCCAAGACGGGCTTGTGTTTTTTTTTTCAAAGAGATGAGTGGGGGAAAAGCGAGAGTGTAAGGAAGGAAATCGTGCCTTCGTGAAGGGGAGGAGATACACTTCGCTGTACAATCCGGACTCGTGCCTAAACGATCTCTCGCGTGCCGAACGGCATAACTGGGAAACGCGCTGTTCTTCGGTGAGGGGGGGGGGGGGGAAGGTGAGAAGGAACGATTGGTCCCGGGTAGTCGATCGAAGTATGGCCGGGTGGAGAAGCACGGGATGATACCGTGTGACTCGGGTCTCTCGCGAGAACGACTTCATGACGACGCGACGAAAATTCGATGGCCAGTTTTTAAGCCGTGCGCACGCGACGTTTTTGTTGTATAAAATGAAAAAAAAAAAAGACGGAAATAGAAGAACGACAAGTGATGGGAAAACATCAGTCGCTCTCGTCGTGTAATAACGCGTAAGCGTACCTGAAGAAATTGACATCGATCGCCCTGAACATGTGTTGAACGGCGAATTGTATAACAGTTAGCAGCTGCGACGTTCTCGCGACTCATCTACACACCCCTTTCTAGGTTATGTTCTCCTTCTAACGGGATTTGTGTGCATCCGAGGGGTGGCGAGGAGACGATCGCGACGTTAAAGCCGAGATGGACAGGGAGGGGGGCGGATGACGGAGAGAAGAGTGACGCGGGGCTGGAAAGGAAGAACGAGCGTTGCGCTCGGAGAACGCTGTGCGTTTTTGCCGATTCTGATTGGCCTCGCGCGGCCCGCAACCGGATGCGTGTTTCGGGCTTGCGAGATCGAACAGATTCGGCGAACGTCTGTCGCGAAGACAAGGAAACCAAAGCTCCGTCAGCGATACGCGATACAAGGGATGGCCCGCTAAAAACCGGCTCCGCTCCTAAACCGTGAACGATGAAGTTCGCTTCCCGAATACGCGACGAGTCTCTAACGTTCGCGCTTAAAGCCTACGACGACACATATTTAGTTTAGTTTACTCGTTATATTTAAGAAGTAGTACGATTAGCGGCCTTAGTTAAGTGTTTCTCTCAGCCTCGCTCGTCTCGTGTCTCTATTTTACTCGTAATGTGGTTTCCTTGTGGCTGGATTGGCGCGCGTGTGTAATACCTTCGTGTACTTCGCGTGATTCTGTGTGCGGTGTGATGCTTGTTGTGTGCGAATGTGTGTGTGTGTGTGTGTAAGTGAAGATGTATTTATTTCTCGTTAACATCATTTTTTTACAAGTTACGCAAATAATTGCAAAAAACATACCCTGTTTCCTAGTATCACCGACACCACGGCTACCGGATCGCGTCGCGGCGCGCGTGACTTGATTCCAATTTACGTTTCTACGTCTAATTGGGACTTGGTAACAACGCGGCGTAGCGGTGTCGTGAGGGTTTTGATAGGTATTTTGGCTGTTCATCGTGTGAGTGCGGTGGCGGGTGCTGTTGCTGCTGCTGCTGCTGGTGTGTCCGATGTTCGTTTCCCTTCTTTCGAAGGGAGAGAGAGAGCGTGGAGTTCTCGTCTTTTAATCGTGTCTCCTCGCGCGCGTGTTGGCGATTAGCCGGTACAGCGATCCACGAACGCGGCTCGCGCGTCTTCCCCGCTTTGCTTTGGCAAGAGGGTCGATGCGATAAATTAGGAAATAGCATGTAAACGCGGATCCGATCGCGCGCTTCTCGTTTGTTCGCGGATCGCGGATCCGGCGTCGCGGCGCAAGATCGATGGACGTTCGTGACAACGACGCGCGCCGATCAATCGAATTCGCGACTCGCGACGCATTTGTGGCTGAATCCCCAGATTTAAGGAACCGGCACGGCGAATTAGACGAATAAGACCAGAGATCGGTAAGAAAAAAATAAGTATGATAATGCGACCAGATGATAAATAATATTTCAACACAAAGTACAGATTTGTTCATGCTATTTACAAGTTAAAGCGTGAAAGAAGAGTAGATCTTCGTCTGATTTCTGTTTCAATTACACCCGCTTTCTAACTGATTTACTTCTTGCAGTTAATATATTTCATTGAAACATCGGTATAACATTATATCTTATTCTTTGCTTCTCATGATTCATTCTTATTTCGTCGTGTCTCCGTCTCCCTCTAATCTGGCTTGATTCACTTGCAAATCAAGGAACCGCGAGAATCTGTTTGCATCCACTTAAACGTACACGCAGATCGTCTGGAGCATCGATCTTCATTTGGCAACCGGCCCGTGTGACCGACAATTTTCATTATGAGATATTGTCCGCGCGTTACGCAGATTACCCCGCATTCGACGAAAGGCGGCGGTATCACGCGATGATGGATATCTTGCGGATGCAAATAAATCCGCGCGACGGATATATCGAGCGCCTCGAATCGTCACGGAGTCGCGAATCCGATTCGCGGACGCGGCGCGTTTTGACGCCTGGGATTTCGCGCGGGCGCGTTTCGCTTCCCAGAATTCGGAACATTAATCGCGAGCATCGAATTCGTCTCAGCATTACAATCACGTCATGTAAAAATAAATTCAAAGCTGATCCTCACAGATTACTATTATCATATTATTATTTCTTCTTAGAGCTAAGAATATCCTTCTTTTTTTTTTATCCCCCTTAAGTCTCATTTATTTCAATAGCAAGATGCACACTACTTCGGTTGTAGCAAAAACTTTGTTTGGATAAAATAGTTGTATTTTTTTTTTGGTTTGTTTACAATCGTCGTTATCTTCGTATTTATATTATATTTATATATGTATATTATTTATATATTTATATGTTATCTATCGTTATTCATTATGATATTTAGTAGGGTAGGTTGTGTTCCTTGATATTTGCTATTAGTACTGTTAGACTTTAAAAAGCTTAATTAGTGGTGGTATTATTGAGTGATGCTTGCGTAGAAGCAAACAATGTCGATATACATGTGTGTATGATGTGTATGTATGTCACTGCACTGAGAAGTGTCGCTCGCAATGGTATGTATATGTCGTGTATGCTATGTATATGTGTGTATGTAAAGATGAGAGAAGGAGAGACGCGCGATGCGTGTATATGTGCGTGTGTCTATACGTATTCATGTTAGCGATCTGGCATCACTTTTTTTTCTCAATTTCCACCTTCGGGCGTTCGTTTCTACGTCGTGTCGCTTTGCGATTTCTTTCAAGTGGACTTTGTCGAGCTTGTCGTCCGAGGATAATCTCATTCCTCTCTTTCTCTTTCTCTCTTTCTCTTTTCCTCTTTCTTTTTCTCTTTGAAATTTGCACGTCCCACGAGAGTAAAGAACGCGTGCGAATAATTATACGGGAGAATCGAATCATCCGCGATCTACGACTCGCGCGAGACACTCGCGTAGCAAAAAGCATCCGATGGAACCCGGATATCGTCGGCGTATCGAAAATCGATGCGCGACACAAAGAACGCATCCTCGGATCCCGGTTGCCGCGAGATGCGGCGAAGATCTTCCCTGCGATCCATCACCCAGTTTTCGCGCGCGTTTCCTAGTCGATTGCGAAGACGATGTAATCGCCGAATGTACGCGATCCAGTTGAAAGAAAACGCGGCAAGTTCGCTGTTTGAGGGCGAGCCTGCGCTACTCTCACGTGATTACGGTCTCGATGAGGAATCGGAGGGATGGAAACCGTCCGACTCAATCTACACGGCCGGATCGACGTATCTGTTCACGGACAAGGAGAATCGTAGACGAGAATCTAATCCATTCCTATTTGATCCGTTCACGTAATCGTATTTGACGCATGTGCGTTGCACTGCTTACTGCATTATAAAGTTCGGGCGATCGTCCGTGAGAAGCAAGATATTTATTCGTGAAAGCGACAATCCTGTTCTACGATGGATACACTCTTACGAGCATGAAAAGATAGTTTGAATGGATTTATGCATGTTTTTGTATAAACATATGTGTCTTCCACGGAGATCGCCGATTGGAGCAGCCACGAGAATAAATCGATATCACGCGAATGACATTTTTGCTAAATTGAAATCTCCGTGTTACATCAAGTTTTCAACTAAACTGCACTGTACGTAATATTATTTAAATAAATTTAATTTTAATTTCTCGTTTCCCCGTGAAAGGTAATATATAATGCATTATTATAAAAATTATTTATTATTTAATTATTATTAATATTATAATTATTATTATCGTGAAAATGCATAATTATTTTAGCCTATAAAAAATTAGGTTTATAAAAAAGCTATTTTGTAATAAAAATATATATTATAATTGCGTAGCAATAGAAAAGTTTTATTATTCTATTATTCTAAATTCTTTTTTTTTAAGAATATTATCCGGAACTTTGAAAAAGATTTATGAATGTTTAACGAGACCGTGGCTGCTCACCTCCACTTTGTATTCGTTCACGAGCTGGAGCGTAAACGTGGCAGAGATTTATCTACGATCTTGCTGATAATATCACGATAAACTTTCGCACGTCCTATGAATATCCGCGAATCTCCTGTCGTTAAGTCAACTACGCCCGACATCGTTAATAGCTCTCGCCCTCTCTTTCTCTTTTTTCACATATGTATATTATATAAATTTAACCTTCTAAAAATGACAAGAATATATGCGTATGTTTACGTTATCGTAGTGTATAAGTTATGTATATGTACCATAAATAATTGTTATCGTTATTATTCCTTCATCTCTTTGTCAGTTTAGCATTATATTTATATATATATATTTGGTTTTATCGTTAAATATATATTAATATTATATATCGTCATTCGTCGGTAACTAGCAAGTCCTTTTTCCAAGCGCTTCTCTCTTCGTCGTATAATTAGCCTCGTACTTACACACGCGATTACGCACGCACACGTGTGCGAGCCGCGTACACTGGGTGTCCGTTAATTGCCGCGTGAAGGTGCGTATCGCGCGCGTTGCACGCCCGGACGAGCAACAAATTTGCGGAGCGGATTGTAAAACGAGAAGGTTTCTGCTCGTCCAAAAACGTAGGTACAATATGTATATATATCTATGTATATATATATATATATATATAATGTATGTGTATAATGCAATATATAAACGTAAAGTAGCCGTGGCAGCGCGACGCGTCGCGCAGGGCCAAGCAATTTCGCGTCTCACTAAACCCGCCCTTTCCCCGTTCCCCTCCGCATGTGTCTCCGCGTAATAATTTATTATACGTTGATTTAGCTAAAAACTAGAATAATTTACTAAGTTCTCTAGTTCTTTTCGATACGTACATACGCACGAACACACGTCACGTACGTAAGTGCGTTGTGTGTGTATTCGTACGCACATATATAATATATATTATATTTTATATTTATAATATTTATATATATATATATATATATATATATATTTATATATATACTTCCTCTTCTCAATAATTCATATTTATATATTTATATATGTATATTTATATGTATATATATATATATTTATATATATATGTGTATATATATATATATATATATATATATATATATATATATATGTCAGTTGTTGGTACTTTGGTTGATTATTTCCGCTAGATCAGAGTTTTCCTCTCCGCTCCATCGCTCGCCTATCCTATCACCTACCCTACGCATATTTTATATATTCGGTTTCTCCATCCCCCATACCTTTTATTCCCCGTTCCCCCTTTCCCCTCCCACCCTCTGTTCACTGTCTTTCTTCCGCGAACGTTCGCACAAATCGCTCGAGACGCTCTGCGTATCCGACCGGGCATCGCACGCGAAATGTTCAATGTTTTGTCTATTTCAGTCACAGGAATTCCGTATGAACACGCACGATTGATCGATAGGCGTACCGAACCTGCACCCGGCAGCGGTCCTTTCCTCTCGAAAAAAAAGGAAAAAAAAATACGCTCCAATCTGGAATCATTACAGGCCTCGCTAACATTCGCGAGAACAAACATAAAAATTCTCTATCAAAAATCATTGCACAGTAAATTATTTTACAATTCGTCCCAAACTCAATTCGTTACACTTAAAAAATAAAGTAGAAATAAAGTAGAACGTAAAAAGACATACCTCTAGTTTATTCCTCTTCTCGTATCGCAGTCTAAGGAAAGCGCTTCTAGGATATATTGCGTTTTATGCAATATGACTATGTTTTCTTTGGTTTTTTCTCGCTCTTTTATCTACTTCTTCCTTTATCTTCGTTCTTCCTCTATTTTTACGACAATAGAAGATAACTTCACTATATATTATACATATATTATTATATATATATTATATATTAATATATAATATTATTATAATATAAATATATAATATATATATATTATTATAATATTCAATTATATATGCCGTCGCGCGGAACAACATCGAAACTTAAAGAGGACCGTCGTTGGCGACATCGTCATCGTCTGGACAATCACAGCCTGGCTGACATTTCCCGGGCGATGCTCACCGATCGGACGGAGCTCACCGATCCGCCGATCGTCGATCTGTAGATCGGATCGCGGATAGTCGCGGAGTCGATCGCAGGACGGGCGGGTCGATCGCGATCGCGCCCGTGCGCGACTCCTCTCCCGCATGTGTTCGCGTAGGAACCGCAACGGAGTAAGTTATACTTTCGGCCGGAAACTCGCGCGTCACTTACTTAGCGATAATTACAATGATAATTCACCATAACCATAGTAGTAATAAGTGCTATTAGTCGGGGAGGACGAGCGCGCCGTGCGAACGCGCGCGAGGATGGAGAATCTCGATACCTCCTCGACGCGCGGCACGCGCGCCCGAACTCCTGTCCATTCTATCTGCGGTATATAAAACCTACAACGCGCCGTATGTTTTAAACCTTAAACGTTAAGGAGAACCGATATCCGGCGGGGATGTCGGATCGGCGCTGAGCCCATGTTCGTCCCTTAATTCTCAGTTTTTTTTCTTTTTTTTATATTTTTTTATCTTTTTCTTTTTTTAAAGTTTTCAGACGCGTTTCGTCAGACGAGCACCCTGTATAGCGTAATGATTGACATTTGTCTTTTTGGGAGAGAGATATTCGACCTCGTCCGCGCCTTCGGGACGAGCAACTGCGTTTTTAATTTTACTTTCGTCAGTCAGCGCGGGGATTATTATCTATCCCGCCGTTGTCGTCGTCGTCGAGGATGACGCGCGCGGGATCTTCATCGCGACGACTGCATTATCGTTCGCTTACGTGCGGTACAAAAGATTCGTCAGCCTTTCGCACTGATGAACGTGCGCTGTGCTGTTCCGTCCGCTCGACGAACACGACGAACACGACGATCCGGTGCGATCGCGTCCTCGCGTCGAGGATCGATCGGACCGGGATGTACAGTCTGGTTGTGGTCTTCCTTTTTCTTTCGTAGCGCGCACACGGCATACCTTCGCGTTGTGCGTCGTCGGACTGGCAACGAGCACGACGAGAGTCCTGGTGACGTTTTTTTTTTTTTTTTTTTTTTTTTTCGACGGGATACCTCGCGATAGCTATTGTCGGTTGGATGCCGGACGAACGTCGCGACGTCACGACGTCGTGACCCGCGTGTGTAAGTGTGTTGAACGGTGCGTCGCCGTACATGTCGGAACGACGAGCTCGGCCGGGACTTCCGGTGCAGACCTCTCTCCGGGATGATCGGATCCTCGCAAATGTTCCGCAAAGCGTTTCCGCTGCACGCTCGTGTCCATTCGCATCCTCGTCCTCGAGCTCGAACGTGATCTCTCACCTGGCAGTAGGGACAGAGGCTAGATTCGCAGAGGACAGAAGGAAGCATGCAGAGATTCGCAGCGGGAGTGGACTGAAAGGGAGAAAAGGGGAGGGAGAATCGATGTTGTTCTATCGACGGAGGATTTCCGGTTATCCGAGCATCCGGGAAAACATTGCGTCCTCTTCTTTCCGGCTCTTCTTCCTCGCGGACTGGGTTCAGCGCAGAACATCCTTCATCGCTTTCGCTTCAGCCTCTTCGCCGCCGCCGCCGCCGCCGCCGTTGCGTCAACTTCAACCACAACGTTGAAGCCGTTGCAGTTCTACTGACCTCTAAATTTTTACCCGCTAATGAATTAACTAGCTAGTATACTAAGTTGTTACGGTGGAGAGCGTTGTAACGGTGATTCAAACTCGTCACTCCTGATCGTCGAGCGTCCGTCGAGCTCACGTTCTCGTACGACATCTGCAATTTAGAGCAAACGTTGCTGTGTAATCTGTGGGATGTGCATGTACAATGAATTTCTTTAGAAATGAATAAAATGTTATATTGTTTAAGGAATTGCATTAAGGAAAAATTGACGCCTATTTTAAAATCATTAATAACTATATCGTAATTGAGAAAGAAAATGTTCGACATATATTTTTCGCAACAAAAGAAACTTACTCTGTAAGTTATGACGTAGGGCGCGACTCGTCCAGATTTTCTAGGCTAGGACGTGGGTTAGTATGGCCGGCTGGCGTCCTTGGGCCTCTTCAACTGGACTTTTAATCGTTTCATCCCTATTTGGAAGCCGTTCATCGCTTGAATCGCTGTTTGCGCGCTCGCTGGATTATCGAACGACACAAAACCTGAAAATACCGAACGTTGAATTCTGCAGCGTGCAATAGGTTTATCGCTCTTGACAAAAATCTTCGTTTTCAATATTATGCAAAGATATTATCTTCACTTATTGGTACATGTAAACGCAATAAGAAGTTGAACAATTGCTCATGTAATAAAAATAAAATCATCACAAATTTTCAAGTAAATTGATGACAGAAGAATATCCCTTAACGAATTCGGTACAACAAATTGAATATAATGAAAGGTCTTTATAGTCGCAGTTTTTATCATAATAATGTCGAATAACAACTTATTTCGAGAACTCAAAAATATCCTTTTAAGTACAGCTAATATATCTCGACAACAGTATTAATTATTTTTAGCAACTAAACAGCAATCCAGATGAATTAGAGCTCCTGTGAGGAATGAAAGTTCTCGTTCGTAGACTTGATATTACCCAAGTTTCACCGGAAGGGCAGGTTACACGATAACGAAGCCCCTCAGCGGGAGCGTTCCCGAAAGATCGTCACGACTTTCTCGGTTTAAGCCAATTTTGACCATTAGCGTCGATTCCATTTTAGTTTCGCCATCACGGCGGCCTAAACCGCCTGGCCGTCTTTCGCGTCTTCCGCCCATCCACGGTTCACTCCGTTCCGCAAATTACTTTTCCTTCGGGGCCGAAGGGCGCCCTGATTATTTTAACTTCTTGTCCTGCGAAAAGAGTTTGTCGCGGGGATGGACTGAGCTATATCGAGTTTTCCGTATCAAATGTACACGCGCGATACGTTTCGCAACTGGCGTAAAAAAAAAATTCTTCCCATCGCGCTGATTATAATTATTCCACAGACTCTTCGGCAGAAATTGTCGCGTCAAAGAGTCCTTTTGCGGAAACTGATCGCAGATGGGGGAAAACGCTTCAAAGCGATACAAACTTGCGCATATTTTTCCGCTGCGGGCATAATTATACGCGCGACAGGACGGGAAAATGAACATAATCAAACGCGAACATAATGATGCGTCGTTATGTATCCGCCTTTTCTTTTTTCTTTTTTTTTTTTGCAAATGACGAGGCTCATCGAGTCTCTCGGAAAGAGGAGGAGACAAGTACGCGCAAAAAAAAATATATATATATATGTGTGAATCGCGCGTGGGCGAAAAATGCGAGCGTAGACCAAGGACCGTACGAGCGGACGCGAATGGGATCGTCCAATTATCCGTATCCTCATACTCTCGGATACGATTAATCAAAGGAACGCCGGCGGCTTTTATCCGCATTCTCTGTTTCGGTCCCCCTCCGCGTATATGTCTCTAAAAAAAAAGAACTGCGCGGTTTGATTTTGGTTCCATTGAAATAGCATTCATATTCAGTCCGCCCGGTCCGTCCGCTAATACGGATGGGACGAATTAAATTTCCATGATTAATCCACCGGTGATTGGAAACGTGTAGAGTCATTTAGAGTGCTGCCGTAGTATGTGACTGATTGAAAGTCATAATAATAATCACAGGATGCATCGTGTACAGCTGCGTCCTGATTATATTTTTACACAGTCGCGTTTTAAAGTAAAAATACTTTGAACTATTTTTACGAGAGAAGCGCGCACATATATCTTTTTAATATTATCCCTTGCTATAAAAAAATTTTTCATCATAATTAAAATCGCACGATAAAAGACCGGACTTATTAAAAATTTCGCGTATTTTTTCAACGGTCTCATATCCGCTCGCATATCATTGTCTTGGCGCCACAAGGCTTGGCGTCCTTCGTCCTACCTTGCGTGGATGCTGTTAAGGATCGATCGCACATCGGGTGGGATGTATTTTTTGCTGTCGCTACGGTGACTCTGAAATTTGATTCGCGATACCGCCGCACTTACCGAAGCATTTACTCTGATTGGTCGCCCGGTCGATGAAGACTTTGGAGGAGATGACATTGCCAAACGGGAGGAACATCTGCATGAGCTCGCCGTCGCCGAACTCCTGGGGCAGGTGGTAGATGAACAGGTTGCAGCCCTCGGGTCCTGAGATAGAGCATCCTACCATATAAATCAGAGCACATCTAAACATCTAAACTTGAAGTATAATACTCAAGTTAGAATGTTAGTTCTGGATGAGTTCTGTTCTTCGCAAATATAAATGATTCCGCGCGATACGAGAGCTCCGACCCGTCGGCGTGGTCGCCGGCGGGTGCTGTTATTTACTTTTTTTTCCTTTCTTTTTGTCTCTGATTACTTTTTATTTTTTTCGTCTGGAGTCGTTTTTTGATGAATGAAGATGAATCTGCGGTCGACTCTCGACGACAATACCGATTTTTCTCTCTCTCTCTCGTCCGCCCGAGTGCGAGATGATGATGGCGCGGTAATATGATTTTGTCTCCCGCAAATGACGCGAAATGACATGAACATGAGTCGAGCGTGAAGTTAAACAGACTGCGAGAGTGAATGACAGAAAATGATGTGAATATGACTGAGAGCGAACGATTAGAAAAGTGGTCACGAGGATTTATGCATTCGTGACTCTTGGTAGAGATCTCCCGCGTTCACGTAACGTTGAGTATTTATACTTTCAAATATACACACACAACACTGGGATTTACAACACAATGGCGGATGAGGTGATGGATACTGAGATGAGTGAATGGGTGAATGGACGTGGTGACGATGATTAGTGAGATGACACTGATTACGATGGTGCGATACTCCCGTATTTTCGCCAGACACGATAATCCGTCGCTTTTTACGCTTGTCGCGCGAATATTCCGATGTGATCCGAGTATATGCCATCATCCTGATAACTTGTCTCATATTTGCATTTACGATATCCGATTATGAACGACGATAAAATAAAGCGATATAAATGTTACAGCTAAATGCGTGAATACAATTATCCCAAGAACTCATGTGTCAAGTTCTAAAATTTCAGCTCCAAAATTATGTTACGTTTTATACTCGCTCGTGTAATTCGATTTTCGCATAATCAAATATCTTATCACGCTTAAATAGGTCTCCTTTTCCGGTGTTACAATGCCGAAGACATCGAGGTTTAATTCGACCGGCGAAGAAAATCCCGAGGGTAGAACCGAGGAGGGAAGAACTGCCCGAACAACGGCAGTCCAAATAAGGATTTAGCTAATTTCACTGAACTTTATAACTCCGACGTCAATTAGCGGCGATTATGACCGTGGAAACTTCTGCTCTCTTGCCCAGAGCTTCTGCCGACTAACGGACGCATTTAAGTAATGAGATGGCTGCCACTCAGCTTTTAGGACGCTACTCATCGCGACCTGTTCGCCACTCCTCGAAAGATCTCTCGCGGAAGGAAGGATTCCCGCGGGAAACCTCGTTGGAATATGCTAGTCAGATCATCGCGAAATATAACCGTCCATTTTCCGCTCGGTTGTGACTTTCGATACGTCAGCGCCCGACGATAGCATCGCATGACTTTCGTTGAACACGCTCGTCGATCGATAAGATTATCATCGCGAATCCCGGCGAGTTTAAGAATTAACGTGACGTAGACGAAATTTTACGACAGTTTTATAAGGATATTTTGATCCGATCTCGAGGTGATTTTCGTCAATCATCCAAGAGTAAAACTCTAATCGCACTTGTTGAAAATAACCCAGTTAATCGAAAGTTAGTCTCGAGTTGTAAAACTCGATCCCGAGATCCGAGGAAGGATAAAAGTTTCCTATCTTCGCATAATACTAAATGTTTTTCTGATAAGTATCGCGTAATTCGCATTCGTGAAATTTGCAAAACAATTTATTCGCGATTTGCAAGTTCTTCGTAGCGGCCAGTTTGATGTAAAAGAGCGATATTCCGCAAGTAAATCACCGATTTGATACAAACTTTCTCGCCAATTATGAATTAATGTTGTCGTGTACCTGTTAGCGCGACGCGAGAAATCGCAAACCTGTCCTGCGATTTACGCAAAGAGTAGCAAACTCTCTCCCTCTCTCGCGCGCGCGGAACGACTTCGTCCCGGTAATAACTCGATCGTGGCTGTCACGCGAAACCCAAATTAGCACGAGTGTCGACGGGTTTCCGGTTCCGACTAGAAAGAGCACGGAGGGGAATTGCGATGGACGACGAAATCACGAAGAACGAGCCATAAATTAAAGCCCGTCGTCGTGCTGCGCGCGTGATCGTTGATCCTGAAATTGGTTTTCGCCTCTCTAATTGGCACACACGCGGTACGTGCACGCGAATTTAATGAGAACGACTACCTTGCGTCTACTTTCATTGAAAAGTAATAACACTGTGCGAAGCATCAAGACGCCTAAATAGATCCACGATCACCTATTTTGCACAATCAAAAGAATCGATCAAATGCATTCGACAATGAATTATTTTCGTGTAAAATATTACATTGTTCTGCACATTTTTTTCTGGAAATATACACATACGTGGATTTTTATTTATTTTTTATGCAGAAGAATAATTTCTTTAAAGCAATCTAAAGGCAGAATTATTATTGAAATGAAATTCTTCGATGAAATTGAATTATTTCGCCTGGCAAATAAATGGGAATAATATCTTCATTTTAGTATAAAAAAAAAGGGGGAAAGTCGGTATTCACGATCGCAAAACGGATTTCTTGTACCGACGATCTCGCCAAGTCTCGCAATGCACGTATCACCGTCTCGTAGCGAAGCAACAACCAACATCGGTCGACAGCGCAACACCGAGAACAGCCACTGACATCGAGTGCAACGGCGAAACACCGAATTAACGACGAACATCCGAGTACTGACGTAAAGAAAAGAAAAGAAAAGAAAAGAACAAAAGAAAATGAAAGAAAACGAAAGGAAAAGGAAGGAAGAAGAGCTATCCGCACAAAACATCGTTAAAAATATCGTGACACAGTCATGGTTTAGAGAGAAGAAATGTATATACGAACACCGAGAACATCGTGTAAGACGTAGAACACCCAGAACAACGATCAAGGAGCTTAAAATAACACGGAGCAAGGGTAAACTCGCGAAGCGACAGTCAATAATAGATCGATACCACTGTCATGCAATGATGACAATAACGTCGATTCCCTTTCGGCTCCCCTGGGTTCCGTCCGATATTGCGGCACGCCTAACGACTTTGACATCTAACATAAGTTTCACCAAAAGATAGAGTGTCTGCGCACACACGTTTCCTTTATTTTTGCAGAACTTGTATCTAACACAGAAGTTCTTCAGGAAGTCGGCGAATATGATAAGCATCGTTCTCTTTTTCTTTTTCTTTTTTTTTTCCCAAAACTTCGGGCAACTATTTGTGTTTCTGACAGTGTATTCTACACGCTCACACGCGGAGAGCGAAACGTGTGTAAGATATTTGTCATTTGTCATTTCGCGTTACTCAATTCACGTTGAAAAAAAAAAAGAAAAAAAAAAGAAGAAAGAAATAGATGTAACGATTAACTATTGGCCGTATAATAAAATGGAAATCCTTCCGCAATAATTTAAAGTACTGATGTACCAGATTGACTGACAAGAGATTGATTGCAGACAGTTATAAACGTTACAGGAAGTTTCGCCTCGCAAAATTTATACCCGTCCGGGAAATGAATTTATTAATGGTTTCCTTCATCCGTGGATCGCGTGGGAGACGCGATTAATAAATACGCGAGGCTCTTTACCGGGGAAATAAAATCGATCGGAGATCTCTCTTGCTCCGCGCAGCGGAGTATCGCGTGTACCGCTTTACGATTTAATCGCGGCGCATGGGAAAATGTCAGAACGCATCGGCGAGACGAAAAGATCAGGTGAGATGAAAACGCGAACTGGTGAGGGTGAGACGGGAGGGGCAGGGGCGGAGGGGCGGGAGGGAGTTGATGTAGCGGTCGGAGGGGAAAGAGCAGAGGGTTGAGACCGGATAAAACGGAGGCGGGGTAGCGCTGTCGCGGTAAACTTTCCATTATCCTGCGATGTAACAACGGATCGCCGGCGGGCGTAGCGGCAAAGTAATTAAAACTTTCGTTTTATTTGCATTATCTCATTGCAAGGCGTCGTATATTCTAATAATGGCGAGTTGTTAATTGCAATTAGGCGCTGGCTCGCTCAACCTCTCTTCTAACCCCGGTCTCGCCAGGTCGACTTTTTCCTCGCCTTTAGCTCTTCTTTTATACCTTCTCCGCAAAAGATGGCGTAATAGATGACTGACCCTCCCATATTTTACTAGGCGAGACCCTGTCTCTTTGACTGATCGCGTTCTTTTTTTTTTTTTTTTTCTTCCTTTCTTTTTCACCGATGGTTTTTAATTAAGCGCGTTTTTGTGCTGCTTCGCGCGATTATAGAAACTAAAATTACGAGAACTATCGAATTGGAGCGTGCGTCTTCGGAGCAGCAATTTCTCTTCATTGAAAAAGAAGCCTGTCAATATCGGCGATGCTCGAAATGACCAAGTTACGAGGCAGCGCGGGATTTCGGCATTTTTAAGTAATCACATCGCGTTACCGCGTCGTAGTTGAACGAGGAATGACGAGCGCGGCAAGCGACATAGAAAGCGGATTGACTTTCGCGGTTTACCTCCCGCGCGTCGCTCTCGCTCGCATAATCGAGCGCGACGTCGCTTTATTTGCGAGATGTGGAGAATGAACGGTACGGCGGGCTGCTGCGACGGCGGCGGGCGAAGTCGAAACTCCGTCTTGCACCTCGTTGGGCACCGACGAGGGATAATTCGTGTCTGGACGTGTGTACGGGACGTGGGTCTACAATCTCGGGTCTACAGTCGTTCGTGTTTACAGTCAACAGTTAAACGTTGATGAGCGTGTTGTACTTACCTTCCCTCTGCGTGGGCGCCACCGCGGTCATCGGCTGAGGAATAGCCTGAGGAAACTGGCCGTAGACGGCGGGGTAAGCTGCGACAATAACAAATAACAAGTACATCATGATCTGTCCACATCTAGATCTGTACGTGCCACTGCCTATCTCTGTCCCCCTCTTTAATTTCTCCCTCTTTTTTCCCCCCTCCCCCCTTTTCGGCTACTGCGATCCGCTGTCGGCCGTCGTTGACAATAAGAGCCAGTGACAGCTCGAAACCGGCAACAAGCCCCGAACGAAATGTAGGCGTCGTAATTCAATGCAGCGATAGCGCATACATAATGGACGATGACAGTAATAAAAGCCGAACAGTCCAATAAACGTCAACAGATTCAACAGAAATTGCGTTGCCATCGCTAGACAGATTACAACGGCGTAATTTATGATCGTGCGTTTCAGGAGCGCGCCGGGACGCGTGACTGGGACGCGAGCGCTCATCCTTGCGATTTACCGAAGACTCGTCGCGAAGTGGGGATAAAGGTCGAAGTATCACAAGGCCGAGACGATATTAAATGTAAAGAATGCGGGAATATTTTTGCATTATTCCGCGGACTATGAGATGCGATTCGAATTATGCAGGCTATCCCAACGATCGCTTTGGAATGGGACGCCTTTTGTGGAACTGAGCTTTTTCTCAGCGCAATTTGAATAACTTTTATTAATTCAAATAAAAAGCTTTATTTATTTAACAATCTTAATTCGCACGGTTTTAATTATCAAGCAAAGTATTTAATTAAATGCAAAAAAGAGATAACAAATATGCGTATGATGATCTCCATTATAACATTTTCCTCGAGAAGCTCTTATTTCTAGGATATCCTGCATAATCTCCTCATTAACGCGAGAATATGGAAATCGCGCTTCCATCTGAGCGGCCTGTTTGCCCTGCTGGCTTAAAAGCGAGCGCGAGAAACGACTCGCGCTGATACAAACGGTCGTCTCGTACAGGCGATTCCGACATTCATCACGGCGCCCTTTCCCCCGACAAGGGTATTCGTCTCTCAACGTTCTCACCGTTCCACGCGACTTTCAACACGATACTTTTGCGCCGGGGAGCCGTCGCGGTCTGCGAAAACGCAGCGTTGCATCCGGCGCGGCATTAGCCGACACTCGATCTCTCTTCAAAGCCGATTCGGCTTGCGAAGCGCGCGCGCGCCTCATTAAAACGGGATACGGGAACGTCTTCTTAGCGCGCGATAGTGTAACGAAAAAGAGAGAGAGAGAGGTAGAGAAGGAGAGAGACAGAGAGAAAGTACGCCTGTACACAGCTGTACAGTGCGTATCCCGTTGCAATTTGCGAAACTAAATATTTGAGCAATTGAGAAAAGCATCCCGATACAAAACGCTAAAATGTGGAGCGTTTCACAGAGGGAGGACATACGACCCGCGTGCGGAATGAGGCTCTGGAATCGGAGACATTATCGTAATAGCGTTTGCTTAATATCGTATTACGAGACGGCGAAAGATGTCATTATTATAACGAGCTTTTTATTACGACGAAATTTGATTACATTCCGCATTAATGTTGACGTCGATACATTAAAAATCGCTCGACGTAATGAGGTTCCAGCGAAATTTAATTCGAACATTTGATAGGATTCGCCGTAATTCACGATTTTTCCGTATCGGTTACAAAAATATAGAAGATGGTCGTCGAATGAATAAATATTAATATCACTTTTGATTGACGAGGATCCAAAAAATATTTTCACGTTAAACAAAATTGTCCGATATAACATATTTTAATTCGCGATGCGATCTCTTCCCTCTCTCTCTTTCTCCCTGCACGATTGATGACAATTGGTTAGTCTGTAAATTCGGATCCGGCTATAAACGTGCGCGAATCAGCATTATACCGTTCGCTACACGCGACGAGGCAGAAAGCAAGTACGTCGTTATTAATTATAGCTTGATAAATATTTAAAACGCTCGTGATTGATAGCTGTTTGTGACGGATAGGCGGAGCGTGTGCGCGAGCTGCGCTCTCAGATCGGCAGAGGCGAATTTTCGCTCTGGAATTAATTATTTCCGTGCAAACATCGCTTTAATATATTCCGATTGACGTTACCCGGAGGCCCCCCCCCCCCTCTCCTCCTTTCCCCCGTCGGTGCGCGATGGATCAACGTTTGGCGTATGAAATAAATACGCCATCATACGTCGGCCGCGTCACGCTCAGATAGAGGTACACCGTTATTCGGGATTGCTTTTTTTCCACTCGCTGATCTCGATGGCGTGTGTGTACACTGGCCGAAAATACATAGAAAAAAATATACCGCTTTTGAGTCCTCGGTAAATACGAGCGAGCGCGCTCGCGTGCGCGCACCGTGTACGCGGATACGTTTGTTATGGCTCGAATTTGTTGAATTTCCGTCGATACGGCGCTGAGAGAGACGCGTTGAGAGACTGCCGGCGTAGGAATTAATTACTAAACGCGGGCGGGAATAAGTAATATCCCGCATCTGTTTTCTTTCGTTACACTCGGCTGTGTATTTTCAGATCCGACGTAGCGACTGGTGTCCCGAATCGACTCTGTCCGCGCCTCGCCCGGTATATTAACGCGCTCGCGGAATTCGTTGAACGCGCTCTCATTACGGGATGAGAGAGTGATTGGAATGTAATAGAAGTATAGGTCCATCGAGACGTTGATTATCCGTGAAACGAGATCATCCATTTTGCTGGGCTTTATTGGATCATAATTTGCGCGGATGCGCTGCATTTTGACGCTGCAGCGCCGCGCACCGCAACGCCGACGGTCGATGGCGGATGCACGTATAATATTCGCCGCTGGTGTTGGTGAGGAGGGTGCATGCACGAGAGGACGTGTAACGTGTAAAACTACAATATAATATGTACACGGAGTACATTTAGAAGGACACCGAAGTACATCGTAGCACCACAGCAGAAGCATTATAGAACGAAACGTTGACGCGTACACGATCATGTATGACGTGTATGTATGGTGTGTATACGCATGCGGCCCATAGTTGCATGCAAACAACCAGCAACGCGATCAGCGAAATCGAATTTTTCGCAGGTAAGTGCACCGACAGCGCCCGGGTAAAAGCACATAAACGCTCGTCGGACGTTCCGACGCATTTTTCCTTTACGTACGAGACGATCTATCCGGCCTCCTCGTCGAAAGCGCGCGCGCGCGTTTTTCCCGACCCGCTCAAAAGATCGCGATAGGCAACATCCGGGCGAGATGAGCACGCCAAGGTATTATCTGACGTGCGTTGAAATACCGGTGCACGGTAGCTCCGTTCTGTTGTTCCAAACATTGCGATTATGTGACGTTTATGAAAAAATTTTCACCGCTCTAAAATACACGCTTTTAAATTTTATATTTATGTAAAAAAAAACTTTTAAAGAAAATTCTTGCAGAAAGAACTCCGTTGTATACTTCGAATCCGTTCGTGCTGTAAAATAGCGATCGATACGAAATCATGATAAATACGATAAGGGATTCGTCGTCCGCGTTAAAATTACTTGCCCGATCCGAGGCGAAGTCTCGCGAATAGAACAATGCATAAATATCTCCGTCTGACGTCGTGTCTATTTTTACGTCGATAATACCCGTCGCTATACCGCTTGGATGGAGCTGGAATGGGCGAGACGCGCTACACGCATTACACGAAAGAACACGGACAGGGTAGACAGGCACCTTGACAAGCCGATAGATATAAAAATTGATGCTGGAGAAACACTTACCGGCCACTCCAGCATAAGCCTGCATTCCAGGATACGCGGCGGCATGCTGAAGTGCCGCCTCCCCGTTGGGCAGCCCCTGCGCTGGAATGGACAGATGGAGGGCATCTACACTTCAGTAAGCTCAGCTCTTATCGGGGAGAGGGCCTAGCCTAGAGGCCCCTGTCGCAATACCTAGTAGGCCAATCGATATCGCTCGATATTTCCGCCGAGACTATACTCGGTAATAAACGATCCGAACGGCGATAAAGGCCAAAGATTAAAGGAAAATTGAGACTATAGAAATAATCATACGTCGCTCCTCGTGAAATTTATTATCTCCGCGATATTGCGATCTATACGCAGTTTAATGATTTGTTGGAGTCGACACGATTTAACATCTGATTAACATCTAGGCGATTTATATTTGCATCGCTCAATTTCTGTCGCCGAGATGCATTTGTCAAAATGCAAAAGGTCGAGGTTCGCGTCGTGGAAGACTCTCTCGGATTATATGAGAAATAATATAAGTAAATCGGAAGAATCTGAAAATTAATATTTGCTCGTTTACTCTGTTAATGAAATAATCGTCGAATGAACAAATGACTTATAAATTCAATTGTTCATTACCGGAGTTGCCGCGGAGCATAAACATAGGAGTACGCAAAGCTCCACGTCGGGATACTAAGTCTTCCACGTACGAACCCCTTCGCGCCGTTAATTCCAGCGCACCTCGCAAATAAACGCCGACGAGTGCAGCGGCGCTTCCTCGGCGAGGCACGGGGAAGTATGACGCCGCGAGTGTACACCCGCCTGGCCGTGCTCGGGGTGCACTTAGCCTGCGCGAAGTTATTTACATCCCCGCGGAATAATAAAGTCCGTCGCCGATTGGCCGGGTGTTGCGCAGGGGCGGCGCGCTGCGCCTGAGTTGATACTCACGTCCCGCATAAGTCTGCGGTATTCCGTTGGTGTAGACACCCGGGTCCGAGCCTGCCGGCTGGCCGTTCGGCGTCTGTGCAGCCATGTTAAAATTCGGCATCGTCGGCGACGGTAACGACGGTATCGCCCCGTTCACCGGTTGCCCTGTGCCGGTACCTACGAGTAAACCTGATCAGTACACACCGATTACCCTTCTGCTCTCTCAACACCGACCTCGATCGTCCGCTGCGCGGTGCGCGGGGCATCGGATCGCCGTATGCGGTTTCCGTTTCTTTACCGCTTCTCCCTCCGTTCTCAATTATATGCATATAATTAGCAGATCCCGCATGCCCCGCGCAGCGTTTGAAGAGTCGGACGAACTACGAACTGTCGGGTTGTTGATTCGCTAAACCGGAACGTCGTTAATATATCGTCAAGTTGTCAATTCGCTCGCAAAAGGCTGCGCATTTTTAACCGGTCGCATATTTCCTCCTCTCTTCCTCCCCGCCGTTCGTTTCACGCAACTTTTACCATAATACTAGAACACGCACAGCTCTGCTGCGACTTGTTTTCGATATGCGACAAAGTTTGCGCAAAAAGGTCGCGTTCGCCGATAATAGTTTGTCTCCCGTCTGCGGTGATGATGTGATTCGGATCAGCGATCAAAGCCCCGGCGTTGCGTTAATAACGCATTTGATCGTACCGGTGATCAACGTTTGGTATCGCGATATTACTCGGCGCTTGTAATGAGATATAACTATGTTTGGGTAATATCTGTTATTTCTATCGAGTTAGCATGCGAGATTACGGTATATATACAAGAGCGCACGATAATATTAATAATAGGGCACGTGATAATATTATGATTTCTATTTATAATTTAATTAAACTCAATCTCTTAAATTTCGTTAATGTTAATGTATAATTCTCCATTATCTCCCGTTTGATGCATGATAAATTCAGAAGCTCCGCAGAGAAACATCGCAATTTGCTGCCGGATAAAACTCGGCTCCGGCACTTTAATACGTCCGAATCGGGTCTACGGCTGTGCGAAAGGTGGAAGATCAGGACGGAGAAGAATCTCAATGCCTCGATAACATCCGGATTACACCGCATCCTCGCTCGTAGCCGGCTCCGTGCATCGGGGATATGATACGATACGTCGTAAACTTAAACTCCTGCGACTGCACGATATGCGTTCCGACATTGTCGATTTACGTAGGCGAGCAGTCAAATGGATCGCATATGGGGTGAAATTTTTACAAGCGAGCACCGATTTCGCTTCAAAATATATCACGTGTGCGATGAAGGCTCCTCGTTAAATTTCGCGTTATATAAACTCCATAAAACGTGACAGTGTGCAATTTTGAGAAACTGTTTCTAAAAAGATTTAACCCAAGTATTTATTCTCGACTTAATTCCGTCTCGACTTTTATATCATCGACGAATCATTAGATTCGTCTGAAATGCGGGCAATCGCTAGAACTATAAAACCACAGAACGATTCCTCGTTACACAGATCTAACTGCAAATGCCACCCTGTACACACAGTTTGCGTTTGCGGCGTCGTTTCGTCGGAAATAAAAGCGCGCTGCTTCGGTAATCTTCAGAGGAAAGCGGATGGACGCGGCGGGGCGAGCCGCGACGGGGAGGGGATTCAACGGAGAAATAAAATATTATTTCCCTATCAAATGGTATTACCTTCCGCTCGACGAGACTCGACGTATAACGGAGCCGATTTCCGCGCTTACTTTACTTTCCTACGGCGCTTCGGCCTCTCTCTGCGCCCCCTTGCATCGCCACGCCGCGAAGGCGTAAGTGAGAAGGATGAAAAGAGAGGTGTGAGCGAGGCAGGGCGAGGAAGAGGCGTTTCTTTGGCTTTTCCTCTTCCCTCGGCAACGAGCTTTCGATAAAGTTTCGCGGTACCGGCAATATCTCTCGCTTGAGTCACGTTCGATGAAAATGTTGTATTGATTTACGAGTCGGTTATAAGGCAACCGACTGTACGCCTCGTCTGTCGCGAGAATCCAGGCAAACTATACGAAGCGCAGAGAGCCGAGAGGAATGGCGATCGAACGGGAGAAATGTTTTATCTGAAATCGGACGCTATCAGGCTGATGGTGGATAATTCGTGCGCCCTCGAGTGTGCTCCCTTATTTTCGTGAAGCGCGAGTTTTATCGGACTGATGCTGTTAGTTGATTAACGGGATTGATTAACTCGGATTGAAAAAATACATTTTGCGCAGCCTTCGCGAATGATTGTTAATACTAACACACCGTGTACCGATAGACGTTCTTCGTCAATATTAACAGAGTGCATTATATTTTCATCGCAGCTCAATATTTTGAATTAACTGCACAACGGATAAATTACAAATATAACCACTTCTCGGTTGAAAAAAGAATATTGTAATATCTACATGTAAAAAAATTCTAAATAATGAAAGCATGTATGTGTGTGAATATTCGCAAGAGAGGTATACAGTTTGTTCAACTAATTCAAATCTCATTTTTACACAAATATCGGGAAAATGAAAAAGAACAAGTGATTTCTTGCTAATATCCACATTCCACAGCGTATCTAATATTATTCTAATTTTATTAGCCAGCTGTAAACTTACCGGAAGTTGGCGGAACTACCGGATTTGGCATGCCATTCAATGCATGAGGCAATTGTCCTGCTGCCAATGCGGTCATTGGATTGATGTACGTTCCTTGTGCAGTCGCGGCTGCCATAAGCGCCGCTTGCTGCTACAATAAGAAAAGTTCTTTCGTCCAAAAGAACGTTCTTTCTTGCGTTGTATTTCTTTCTCAATAAAAAATGGTTCCAAAACAAAGAAAAAAAAAAAAACAACATTATGGTTTGCAAAAATATCTATATAATGAAATGTTGAAAAATCCTTAATAATAAAAAAATCCTTAATAATATTAAAATCTCTGAAATAAAATATAGAATACATTAAAATTGAGTAATATTTTAGAAATATGTTTTCCGAATTAATTTCAAATTCTTTAGCGAAAATATTGAAAAGCTCTCATTTGTCGCAAGTTCTTAATGTTCAATATTTTTGCAATTAAACTTTAAATTCAAATTTTGCTAGAATTAATTTAGAATTAAATGAGAAATGACATTTTATAAATTTCTAAAGGTAAATTTATATAGGTTAAAATTTTAAACGCCTGTAATTGCGGATTAATACTTTGTTGCTTTCGAAATATACTGTATAATGTTAAAAATGAAGTAATTTTTAAAGCAATATTTCTCTTTTAGCAAGCTGGCACAATGCTGGGATAAATTATACCGCGAAAGGTGATTGCGGCGGACCTCTTTGCATGCCGGGCTTAACGCGACGGCATCGAGTTTCGGCCGATCGTTTCCGAGAGTAACGAGGGACGAACCATCGCAGATTGTGAGTCGCGGTAACGAGGACAACAAGGCGGTAATGCGGTAACGCGAGAGCCATTAACGGTAACATGACCCACCTGAGCGTAAGCGCTGTAAGCGCCGAACTGATTGAAGACGAAGGGGTTAAGGAGGCTCATGTTCCCGGCCATTTGCTGCATGCGTCTTAGTTGCCTCTCTTTATCAGTGTCTGCGAATTTCACCACTATGCTGGATGACGCACCCTGCAACAGATAACGCAGATTCTTCATGTCGTTTTCATAACACCAGGATTTTTATGACACGGGAATTTTTTTGTTGCAACTTTACGATGTGCGAGGGTACATTTTTACGATCACGGCAACGAGCTATTATTTAGCACGTGTTATAACCTTCGTGCGAAACAAGCATTTTAATCAAGATTTTATAACCGAAGGAATAATTGAGCATTTCTACATTTGCTACGATAGCGTTTGATTATTTAAAAAAACATAAAAAGCAAAAATAATAAATTTATTAAAACTGTAGAGTCACTAGAATTTTGAAACTAAATGGAGTCCTTTTATTTCATCGCTATTAACAATATTTATAACTAAAATTACAATTAAATTTAAAATTGTAATCGTAATTCTCTAGAAATATTTAATACGAAAAATAACATTAAATACAGCATGTGTTAAATGGATTCGGCGATTATGGTGGACGATGTAAACTATGATACTCGCGAAAGAGCGAAATCTGCGACGGAAAAGTGATTCACAATCCTTTTGCATAAAAAAGGAGCTCTCCTTTTTCGAGATGCTCGCGAGGATATGTAAGGCGATGACGTTCTCACGACGTCTAAAATATAAATGGAAAGGCAACAGGTGGTCAGTGGCCATTGTGGCTGCGGAGAAAAGCTCGGCTTTCGGGCTGCCGGTGATACATTATATTCACGTCATCAATGCAAATGCCGGCTGGGCGTTTCTGAGTTTATATAACGGTTGTAATGTTACAACTTGCGTAACGAGACTTTTGGCTTCGGTCACGCGACTTCGCATGGCGCACCTCGCCATGCTTTTCTCGCGTGCACCTCTTTTTTTCTCCTCTTTCTTTTTTATACAATTCATTTGCTTGTTTTCAACGTCTTTTCTGCAGAAAGTTGTAAAATGTGATCACGAAATAAATCAGAACGTGTTGAGCAAAGTCTGGAGAAAGATATTCATATTCTTTATGATTTTAATCAGTTATAACTTTTATTGATGTAATATTTATTCTAATCGATTTCGTTCTATTCATATATTGACACTAAATCGATATTATCATGATAGACGATTCTTCCTTCTGCACGCGAAGGTCTTGTGCCGCAGAAATTATTGCACGATGAAAAATAAATATTATATATTTGTATATTAAAAGTGTGCTAAATCAACGAGAATGCATTTATTTTTTAAAAATCCTTGACTTATTTATGTAAAAACTTGATAATTAATCGCTCTTAAATTTATAATAGTATTACGTTATAATAGTAGCACGTTAATTGAATGAAATTGTTCAATAAAAGTATTAAAATAATAAATATGTAGATAAAGATAATATTTCAATTTACTAATTAAGAGCATTAAATATATTAAATTGAGATCTTTGAAAAAGATTTTTTTAAATTTAATCGGATAATGGAAAGGAAAGAAAAGGGAGAAATGTTCGCATATAAAATCCTCAAAATCGCAGAGAGATAATTTTAGGATTCTACAGAAGATAAAAATCGCACGGACAATAAGATCAAGAAACCGTGTCGAAAAGTACGATCCGCGGCGCGATTGTTATGCATTGATGACAACTGGGGCGTATATCGATAATCGGTCGACCGTCTTCTCTCCCGCGGGGATTCGCCACAAAAGGCTCGGGGGTCGTTATTCATCAGCGAGGCGCGTATACGCCGGCTGGCGCGATTGCTTGTAATTTAACGACGAGGACATAGTCAGAATCGGACCGGTAACGCGATATATCCGCTCGACAGATTTCCACGGAACGTCACCTTGTGATACATCGCGCGTTCCGTTCCCACCAGATCGATCGAGACATCGCCTCGGTGGCTTCAAAGGCAACCTCGATGAAGCATTTTCAGCGTGTGCGCGCAGCCCCGGCATCCGTTCCGACACCCTCGCGCGATAATGCATATGCTATGCGTCGAGGTCTGTACGCGTTAAATGCTCGCCCCCTGAAATGAAAGAGGGGGCGATTTTACGCGACGCCAATCGACGCTGTCAGAAACACTCGCTCGTGTCGTCGCGCCAAATTTTGCTTTTATTATTTTTGCTGTTTTTTTTCTTTTTTTTTATTTTCCACGTCGTTTTCGCGACTCGAATGTTCGGACGAGTGTTCATCGAATGGGGTGTACGCGCGGCAAACAAAATCACGCAGAAGCGAGTAGTTTTTGTACTTTTTTTTTCTGCAAACTACGTGAGCTTTGCTTTTGAACACGTAATGCAAACGAATCGTCGCGTCGCGTATTTTCCAAAGAGGGAAAATAACTTGCGCTAATTTCGCGGAGATGTTAAGCGAGCGAGAGTGAACACAGTGAGAGAGCAAAGCCGCGCTTTTCACAATTCAAAATGCACGTACCTTGAAACTTGAGCGCAGCGTTATAACGAGCTTTAGTCGATAATTCGCATTGCAAGGTCGGAGACTTGGAAGGTTACTGCGTAATATCCCACGCGGGATCGCGGTTAAAAATCCCCGATTCCCTTTGACTTCTCATCCGCGGTTTCACCTTCGGCAACACGTGCGGCGGACACATCGCTGCATTCGGTATTTTCAAGCGCTGAAAGGCTCGTACTACGCAGGCATCTCGATTATTAAAAGTTTCGCTTGCGGTCGAAGCTCGAACGGGGTCAAACGCGCGTATAACCGCAAGCGTCGCGAGAAAATCAACGGCTAGCTGCAGTTTACAAAGGCATAAAAGTTACGCGAGTGGATGTAACTTTTCGCGTTACAGCAACTACAACTAATATCGGAAGCTTTGCGATACTTTTCCCCTTTCGCCTTTCAGCTATATGCGTTTGAGTTACTCTTTAAAGCTTTAGGAACAAAATTGTGAAACATTACTTTTGCGTTCTCTAAACATCATTTGCTTTCAATGTCTGATTAATTTAAAATTTATTCCCTGAAACACTTTTAAGCACAAACAACGATATCGCAAATTAATTATTTTAATCGGAAAAAAATATTCAATAATATCACACAATTTTTCCATGCGATATTCACTTCAGTTTTCCTTCAATTCCACGGTCTAAACAGCCAGGGGAGTTTCAAATTTAAATTCAACATATTTCGTCAGAACAAATCCACTTAAACGTTTGCTATTTCGCATATTTGAGGTCTGTATATTTTCCATGCAGGTCAAAACACTTTTGGCAAATTAATGAGTAGACGGCAATTACGAGAATTTTTTTGAGTGTACGATAAATATCTGAGCCAGGCACGATACTTCAAGTTCACTGAATACACTGCACGCTCTAAATATTAACGAGTTCGAGGTCAGTGCTGACGCAATAAAAAAATAATTCGGAGCGTCGAATTTGCGAGTGAACCGCCGCGATGCGTGTCAATTCACGTGTGCGTTCCGCTCTTTCGCGCGAGAAAAACTCGTCGAGCTGCGCCGGGTTTACGCGCGCGGTGAACGGCATCGACGCGTGCACCTCGGGAAGATAATTTGTCTCGCGTCGACAGTCTCGAGCCCCGAGGTCTTGTGCGCCACGCAGGTGTAACGTAGGTGTCCGTAAGGTGTATGTGACATTTACAACGAGCACATATGTACGCCGGCGCACACGTGTGCGGCATGGTTGAGAGACTAGGGCTGGGGACGAGGCGCAGCGGGACGCAGGTCGGGGTTGCGAGGGGGCTCGGCGAGGTCGTATCGGAGCCAGTGAAGCTGAAGCCTCATTATTGGGGGATTACGGTTCATTAATTCCGATCCAACGTTCTGAACTGCACGCGAAAAGGAAAAGCCGTCCTCCCGAGAGCCGTGGTATCATGCGGAGAACGTTTGAAGCCGCCGTCGCCGCTCCCCCTTGCTCGTTATGTCTGTCCTACGTGTCGCCCCCGCGTTAAGGTTGCCCCTTTAAAAATGTCGATATTAAAGCACGCGCTCTTTTTTTCCCCCCCCCCCCCCCCTCCCATTATGATTTCATGAGCCGACGACCGTGGGTCGCGTGTTGCGTTTGATGTTTCATCCGCGTCGTATGTCGTTGTCTCGTTGAATTTGAGCTTGTCGGAGACTCGTCCGATGTTTTTTTATATCCGCACTCATCGACGTCTCGTCGTTTTCCCATTGGCCGAATACAGCATCGATCAAGAGCACTAAAGACAAACGTTGGCGCATCCTCCTTCACTACAAGTATTTGGAACAACGTCTCAGCGTCGGAGCTTATGTTAGTTCAGGGGGCCACAATATTGGGCAGACCTTGCCAACGGAATGAAGCAATTACCTGCTGATTGGAGGCTCTCCTGTTAGCCGCACCATCACACTTGCCAATCCGCTAGACGGTAATTTCAATAGATACAACTGGAACCGCAAGATCGGCCGGAACGCCGATTGCCCTTCGTCCGTCTGACTGTCTGTCGGACCGTAATACAAGAGCGAGCGGTCCGATTCGTCGATGTGTTTCAAATTACAAACCGCTTTCTCGCTTTTAAATGTCAATAGGAAAATAGCTAATTGGAAAACCGTACAGCAATATCAAATTAATAACGCTCAAAGATTTCGAGTACGCTTCCGAAAGATCAAACGGTAGCGTAAAAAAGGAAGACAAACAAAGCAATTCTCGGAACAAAAATTGTAGCTATTCACACAAAAAGCACATATTGCGCGTAAAATAATACATTTCACAAGTATTATGCGCGTTACAATAAATTATAATATTACTTTTAATTGTTGCTATTGCGCCTCTGTGTATTTTTATTTAGAAATTAATGCTAAAGTGTATGTATTTTCGCTGCGTTTCCTGCGAGAGGATAGAATAAACATACATCTGCCTCTATCAAGTCTCCATTTAGACTTGTATTATTAGTTATCATAATGAAGACGTAGAACAAACGAGGATCGTAGTCGAAATCCGCTGTGAACCGGCGCGCCTGCTCTCTCTTGAATGTACACGGAAATCAATTATTAACGTTAACATCGCGTCGCTTTGTTGACGGGATGTCTCTATCACAAACGCGCCGCACTCCGTGCCGGATACGTTCGTATCGATTCGACGATACCACCTTGTAAACGGAGGGGGAGTCGGCGCACAATGAGGAATCACGACAAGAGCCTTATCGTACGAATAATCGCCTCGAATCCCGCAGTAAGGACGGGGATCTTGCTGATGGGCCCCGAGACTCTCACGGTCGATCGCGTTTCTTTTCCACGGTCGTCCATTCTCTCTCTCTCTCTCTCTCTCTCTCCCTTTCTCTCATACTCTGCGGAGATTCCGGGCTCCGCAGTCCTTCTGACTCCCGATACACACGAAAGACCCGCCAAACAAGTAACAGTTGTACTGGAGATAAAAGCAATGCAATTACGAGGCCGCCGAGGGAATTACTCAGGGAATGTCTTTAATTAAATGTTGGGAGCAGTTTCCGAGCCTCCGTTAATGCAGAGACAATTTCCTTCCATCCACTTTCCGTGCGCGCGCGCGCGCGAACGCTGCCCGAGAAAGGCAACATCCGGCCGGAGATGGAGAGACCCCCCGTTTCACCTCCCCGCCCCTTGTTTTACTCGTCCGCGTTGCGTCCAGAATCCGCGGGCTTCTCGGCTTAACGAAGTTTTAAAGTTTGCGTGTCTAATCGCGCGCGTCAATGTCCATTCGGAGCCTCTCTTGACAAGTATCGAATTCCATCGTTAAACTTTCCTCGTTCCGATCGAGAACGATGCACATCATGCGAATCGCTCGTAGGCATCCGGCTGGCTGTACTCGCTCAAGTTTCGAATAACTTCGATTGACCGTCGCGTGTATCTTATCATTTCTGCGGAAACTCTGTATAATAAATCTCCATTTCGAATTCAATTTAACGTCGCATTTCAATAAATTTCGCTTTTCTAAAAGATTATGTACTTTTCCCCGAAAAGAAAAACAGCTGTTTTAAAAATATATTAATTATCTCTAATAATATTTAATCGGCTCTGCATTCACGTAACACTCTAAATATTACCGTCTATTTTATAACATTACTCATATTAATTAATAAATTTGTATAACTATAAATAATTACTTTTGTCATCCAAGATTTTAGTTGGCTCTGTACATTCTGAATTGTTTTAAACTTTTATAAAAAAAAAAATGAGACTGTGTCGCGTGTTTCTCGCTTCGTGAGAGAAAATGGCAACAATCAGCGGTATGCCAAAGTTACGCAAATAGGACCAACGGGACGTCGTTCCGCGACTCGTTCTGACGCAACGCGACGAAACACTTCACGCGGTTTTTGCTTTTATTACGAGACATTTCCAGGGAAGATATATGTATGTACGCGAGGGGGAGATTTTTTTCGGTGCGCGAAGAGCGCGGCGTTGGAGGGTTTGCGAGGCGTGACAAGAAATGTCACACGCTTCGGAGGGCATAACTACGTGAGGCCCGACTCACGGCCGCATACCGCCACCGTTGACATCAAAGAGAGAAAGAGACGGAAAGAAAGAGAGAGGAAGAGCGACGGCCACCCCGCGAGAGGCGCGCGGAAATATTGAGCCCCTGGAGAAATATTGCCCGTTGCGTGATGCACGAACGCGCCTCTTGATTCGAGACGTGTAAACACCCTATGGATCGATGCGATCAAACAAAAAAAAAAGGTGCACAAAAAGTTCGCGACTCGAAGTGTAATACTCTTGCGCGGGATTGCGTGACACGTGTGTCCGGAGCGTGGTAGATTATCGTCGCGAGTAAAAAAGAAAAAAATTCAATTCTCTCTATTTGAGAGAGAGTAAAGTCGCGTTATTTCAACATTTCGCATGACAGAGTTGCGATTTGTAATGTCATCATGTGGAAATTTTCTCTCACTTAATATTTCATAAAGCATTACTCCAGGAGAACTTGCACCTGACAATAGGTTTACATGTTCTTTAGCGGTAAAGTTATTTTTTCGCTGAAACATTTGTTTGAAAAAAATAAAGGAAAAAAAAAAAAACGTTTTTGGGTTCAAAGCCACGAGGGAAGAATGGTGGAATCCGGGAATACATTGAGCTGTCGGAGAAATATTGCTCGCCAGGAAAGGCGCGGACGCGTCGTCGCTCCGCGAGAAGTGTAAACCGCATTATACGGACCGTGAAATCGGGAAAAAATGTTTGCGCTACCCCGTGGTCGGTATATAAGCGTCACGGTATTGTTAGAAATTAAAAACTTTCCGCGTATAATATCCGCGAACGACGGATTGTAAAATCGGCTGAAATATTGAGAGCCCGAAGAAATATTGCCTGCCGCGTGACGCGTAAATGCGTCGATCCGAGAAGCATAAATCGCATTACCCCGCCCGTGAAAACGAAATAAAATGCTTATACTAGAGAAGTTTTATGGTAATGTTTTTGCATTGTCAGCGAAAGTGCTGTAATATTAATCTCGTAGATATATACAGCGTATCCCTATTAAAAATATCGCGTTTTCAACGGAAACATGTATAATCTATCATATGCGTTGAAATTGCATATTTACATTACGATAATATAGCGATGATGAAATAATCTTGTTTATTCAACACAGATTAAAAAACAAATTATGTTTGTCATGTTTGCTAATATAATAATGTTCTCCTGACATATGTATGAAATATATGATTTTCGAATGAAGGGAAATCAGAATTTCTCTAAATGACATAAAATCATAATGTTGATAAAATTTCTCTAAATGACATAAAAGCGTGATGCTGAGTTTCTCTGAATGACATAAAAGCGACTTATTTAAAGTTGTCTAATATTAAGTTAGTAATTCCGCCGAAAAAATAATTAGAAAAAATTGGTTTTAACGCATTTGTCAATTTGGGAAGGGAAAAAAAATGGTCAATGTGTTGTGTATCTACATCAATGTGGATTTCATAAGGTGTTACGATTTCACGCTTCCGCTACGAGCCAGTACGTCGTCTGCAGGCCGACAGCGCGTCGTCGCGTATTACAGTATCAGATTGCAAATCAATATCTCATTTCGTAGGTATGAGCCGAGATGTTGCGTTCGTAATGCAGTTTCGTGACCGAGAGTGTCGACGTGTTCGAGTGGCTGAAAGCAGCGGGCACACACGCGAGATGACATACGTGTGCGATCGTACATACATCCGACATTTTTATGCGCGTACATATGTGCCTATATAGATCGGCGCTTCTCCGAGTATGTGAGTGAGTAGATGGGAGGGGAAAATTGGAAGGGGTTGATTTTGTGCCAGCTCAGAGGAAACTGGAACGAACATAGTCAAACCGAATTACTCTTGGGGCTCCATAACACCGCGTCCTTCGCGAAAGCGATTGTTTTCTGCGAAAGATTTATTGATTGGCTAAAAAGAGAACGGGAGAACTTTTTTCTCTCGATCCGCGCTTGTTATTCCCACGATGTTCAGATAAATGTATCCAATTTTTAAGCGTTGTCGGAGGAATGTTAAGCCGGTAGTGAGGATTAAATCGCATTCTTTTTCGCGACACCAACGCAGAACAAATATGGTTATTTTTATCTCCGAGCTAAATTACTCACATGATTCGCCGGCGTTAAATTGCACGACGTGAACGCCCCTCCCTTCCGCCGCGTCGCGCGAAATTTCATAACGCCGAGATCTACATAATTCGCCGCAATAATTAAGCCGTCCGCGCAGCACGCAACCACGTGCCTTTCGTATCTCTTCTGGGTCGAATAGTTCAGGGTCGAAGGTCGGCGTTTCGGCGAAAGCGTTAATCTCGACGCTCGCCGTTGCTCTCGCGCCCCCTTGCTTCCCATCCCTTCGACCACGTCTCTGCCGTGAAATCTCGTAACATCGAGCGTCGAGATTTGCATAATTCGTCGCGATAATTAAGCAATCTGCATATTACGGCCGCGCGCGCGCGCGCGTACGCTGTCAGCGCCTCTTTCGTGGGCAAATAGTCGCGATCCTGAAGTCGGCCCCTACACTCCATCTTCTGTATTCGGCTATTAGATTAGGGCGTTGTAACGAGTAATATTCACGAAACCAGTCCTCGCTTCCACGCCCACGGTTTCACCCCAGCGCGTGACAGATGTGCGCGTATACACGTTTAATGTACAACATGAACCGCGAGTCCCTCGTCAGATACCAAAAATGGCGGTCATAATCTCCCTTCTCGATAATCTCTTCCGTAATATACAAGGACGTGAAATATTGCGGATCCTGTTACTCTTCCGCGGCAGCTCTGATAACGTAAAAAGTCATAAGACGGCGTAGTATCGTGTTTCACATTTATGTCGAGCGCCGGTGGAAAAATAAGCGTTGCACGGCTGAATATATCGATTATCAGGTGTTTACACCATTAATAATATATTACACTTATATTTCACTGTCGGTCTCCCTTTTTCGTGCAATTTTTCAAGCTCTCTTCATTTAATCTTGAGCTCATAAAATGCTATATTAGCTTTTTAATACTACGATAATTTTTCTCTCGCAACACGGCAAATCCGGGACGGGTGCGGGAATTAATAATTGAGTTATAAAATCGCAAACAACGCAGTAGCGATAATACAATCTTCTCCTCGGATCTTAATTGCGCGTTGTAGGGTCTAATAATTGTCTGAGACACAAAGTCCCTTAGGCGCGTCAATGCATGTCAGCGCGGGCGGCGGTCGATAGGCAATAACGCCGACAAGGACGATCGGGGGTCCGGCAAGCGGCTTTGCAAAGTTTCGCCAATCAGCAGGTGGAATCCCGGACGGAACTCACTGACAATTCAATTACAACTGGGAATTCCTGGCCCGACCCTAAGCCGAGAAAGTTCGGCGGTTTGACGGAGACCGAGGGAGACGCTTTCCCGGCGGGGTTGCGGAGAAGGAGGCGAGCCGCGCTTCTCCAAGTGTTATGCAGATTTCTGTTTGGCCAGTCATTACTGGGGTGTTTGCAGGCACGACAGCCATTGCTACGGCTACCCCGTAGTCCGATCTCCGACCACCGGCCACCGGCCACCCTGCCCCCCTTTATAACGGAAGACGGCCATCTACTGCCCGGCCATGGCGCTGCATCCCTATCCTCGATATTCATATCAGCCCCCGCTGCTCCCGCCCGCCCCTATCAGGTGCGACGCTTCTATGAATATTTACCCTCCTTTCCGTTAATATCGCGTACGTGACATTTTCCGAGCGTAAATACACGCCGGCGTCCGTGAACGCGATGACTGGCGGTCATCGGCTGAAGAGGTGGATCAAACGATTAAAAAAAAAAAAAAATAGAAAAAAAGAAAAAAGAAATAATGAGCTGCGATCGAAGAGAGAAGACCGGCCGACGCTCGTTGTAATATTACACGATGGATACTCACCGGCATAGTTTGGCTACCGTGTAGAGAGTTTATCGCCGCCAGTGCTTCTTGGTGCGACGAGAGCTTCACGAATGCACAGCCTGAAACAAAAAGAGAAGCATCGTTAATTCAGTGAAAAGTAGCGAATTTTGCAACTGACATTGTTATATTTAAAACATTGAAGAGATCGATTTTTCTACTCTAACGCCTTTATTTTGCAAAAAATTTTCTACTTTTACATTATTCACGGATTAATTCGAAAGATACGTCTTATACATTGAAATGCACTGTGCAATGCGCTTAGTCTGAAATATGCGGCTTCTCGCAGAAATAAAAGCTATCGCGAAATGAAGGGTTTAATAGAGTCCGTGACGTTCGCTATTCATTCGCTGGAAGGAGCGTCGCGAGGAGTGGCGACCACTCTCTTTCTTTCTTCGCCGTGAAAGTTCCGCGGCGCACTCGAAAACCCGGAAGGAAGTAAAAATAGTTTTATCCGTTTTATCTTCGCGGGAGCGTCGAAAGGAGGGTTCCGTTTCCGCCATTGTCGCAGAGAGCGAGGCCGTCCGCGACGATGATGGAACGATTAATCGCTCTCTCCTACGGCCTGCCACGTGCGCTCATCGCCGGTAGTTAGATGGAGACGCGGCGAAGACAAAGAGCTCGGGGGCTCTTTGAAAAATTGACGCGCCAGCGGAGCGCAACGTGCACTTTAATAAAAGATGTTTACCGCGCGCGGACAAGCGCTTCGTAATCCGGGACGACGACGACGATGACGAGGACGACGACGACGACAACGACGACGACGACGACGACGGTCGCGGTTTCGTGCAATAACTATTTGTATCGTTGCGAGAAAAACGATACTCGCGACAATCGTTGTGACATCTCCTGCGCACGCGCGCGTGCGCCAGCGTGAGTGTCACATAAGCGGGATAATCCACTGGATCGTCGTCGCATCCGATCTATTGAAACAGACTTGTTCGAAAATAAACTTCTCGATGTTACACCGCCGGTGCAGAAACTTCGAGGAGTTTCTCGCCTGTAGCTTGAGATCGTCGTAGGGCGATATCCGAACGATATTTTATGCCAAAGCACCAGGCGATATGGTTGCAGTTCCTTTTTCCTTTTTTTATCGTCGAGTTTTATAAACGGCAAATTTGGTTTGGTCAGTGCCTCGAGTTTTTCGCCTCGTAAAGTATCAATCGAATAGAAGCTGTAATCGAATCTAATGTAATCGCATTAAAAAAGTCAGAGCCGACTGAAAACACACTGCGGCCTAACTGCGCGAGAATTGTGTAACGCGGTAGCGCTTCGAAAAATGAGGTTGAGCTTTGCGAGGATCGAATATCTCTCAATATATATGTATATATATATATATATTGAGTATATATATATACTTGCCAATTTCTGTCGAGCGGGCGTCTCTTGAAAAATAAACGAAACTCGATTGCGATATGCTTCTGGGAGATGGGACGGATCAGGATTGAAGGGAATTAGGGCGAAAAGAGGGCGCCCACCCCCACACCTGCTGGAGTACGGCACGATAACGTTACCCGCCTGTCCCTTTTCTAAGCCCTGGACCTTCCTCTGATCTCAGCAGCCCTCGTCTTCGACATCCAGTTTCGAACTCCCGTCTCTCGCTTGCTTGGACGACATGACGCAGAAAACCGGAACAGGCGGACAATTTTAGGCTTTCGATCGATATATCAAGCCTCAAAACTTTCTGAAGTATTAGATAAGAGTGGCGCGCTAACGTATATTATGCTTATTAAAAGGAAACAGATGCTACTTTTGTAGCGCGTATATCACTCGCATTAGCCGGATCAATTATCAGAAGAGCAAAAGGGAAACACTGTACACATTGCGTGAGGTGCGTTAGATGGAGGGATGGGCGGGGGAGATAATCACGTACAACTGTTCTAAAACGCTAAGTAATTGGAGCACGACAAAAAATGACAAAGCGGTTCTTCCCGCTTTGTTCCCGGCAGCTCATTAAGTGGCGTTGCTTGACGGCATTATACTCCTTGCCCCTCTGGCCCTTCCTGTCTGAAACACCTGGCGTCCATTGTACCGATGATAATGTCGCCATGTCAACCTCATGCCGCTACATTAATCAGCCCTTTGAATCTCGAAAACTCGAATATTTAACCGGGATCGAGATCCGCCGCTAATGCCTGTGTACGCGATTACGCACTCATATTTCACAATCGTTTACAGATTCATGTAACAAATTGATTTTATCAAATTTTGGCAATGGATTTTTTATGGTGTCGATAATTATTTCCTTATGTTTTATATTGATCTGTAAAATCCAAACGGATAGTGTTAATCATGTGCTTTGCGAAAGAATTTACGATGGGATGATGGCCGAAATTTTTGAAGGACCGATATCGGACAAGCGTACGGACGGACTCTTTCGTCGGATCCTACAGATGCTGAAAGCCGTATACAGCAGATGTAAGAATTCGCTCGAGCTTCTAAAGCGTTTCTCCCCCACCTTCCTCTCTTTACGAATCTCTCGAAAACGATGCGCACTTGAGATTTTTCTTCAGCATTTTTCGCATCGACGGGACGCAAGCTCGCACGGGAAATAAAGGACTCGGATTTCGCGAAATTTCACGTATATCCAGCTGACATCGCACATGTATATATATGCGAATACATACGTATGTATAAAAATCGATATATACATATGTACACTATAAAAAAAAATCGATGCATCTCAAAGCAAACCTCCCGTCCATTCAGAGAAAATTTGCATATGCTATGTTGATGAGAAGATAAAGAAACAATATCTCGAAATACGGTAACTATTTAAGAAAATCTGTATTCTACATGTTGTAGACTAATATTTTGTAAAGGCAGATGTTACGGATCTAGCATTATTTTATGGCACGCATCAATTTTTTGTATAAATATATGAGCATCATATGCATGTAAATGATATTATAATGATATGATAAATATTAAAATATTAAAATGTCTCATAAAAGCAACAACATAAATACACTTAGATAGATTTAGACAGCTATACGACTTCCCTGGCGACTCTTTTCCGTCGGCCCGAAAACTATGTTTACTGCCCTCCTTCTGTCTGCCTCTCCCATATGAATAGTGTTCGACAACAAACAGTGGACTTGGCCGGTCGTCGAATCGCCGGCTCTTCGTCGGCGGACAAGTAGTTTCGTGAATTCCCCCTTCTGCCCATTTCGTTCCGATTTCTTTCTGCGATTCAGCCGTCCTTCGCGCGCCATCACGAGGAAGAGGAGACTTTCGATCGATAGCACGAGACTTTCCACTCATATATTTGATTGCTCGGCAAACATGCCTAAGTTAATGCCCGCGGCCATCGTCATCATCGTGCGACCACTACGTCGTGCGAGCGCGACGCCACGACTACTCGCGAGCGGTATCTCGTTCACGTATCCTGCCGAGTCGCTCAGACGTCGTCGCGAGAGTTTATTCGCTCAGGGCGCTGTGCTCAAAGTAATTCGATCCTATTAAGGCTATGATGTAATTCCAGCTACGAACGTTGGGAAGTTTCCAAAGTATTCGAGTCTAGAAGGCGGAACGGCGCGAGCAGCAAACTCACGAAGGGCGATTGACGCGAGCTAGGATCTCTCCTTCCGATAAAATATCTCACTTTACTTGTACGATTTGGTTTATAGACGCACGCTCTACATCTAAGTGTACAATAAGAGAAATATTTAGTGCACACAATGTTGGCAATCGTAGGAACCGAAGAAACTTTTATTCACTCCATTCGTATTCGCTTGTTCAATTATTCTTTAGCGTTGTGTAACTGTGTCGCGCCATTAGCTCCGCTTTTACTATAAACGGTCCGCGGCCTTATAGCGCAAGTATAACTCGTTTGATGAGCCATCGGTCGATAGCGAGTCAAGGCGAGATGTAGCGCGTTTAGCGATCGATCTTCTTATACTCGTTTCCGCGAGTAAAACTTGGCGGAAGTTGCGCGCTTCATTAATCAACACTTGATAATTAAATCAAGCCGCGAACTAAGTTCGAAAAAATGCCGCACTCTCTCGTTTGAGTTCGCCTCGATGTTAGAGGGTCTCATTAGAGAGTAATTATTTTGCGCTACATTACGAAGGCGCTATACCGACCGATCGATAGATCTTTTATCTAGGCGCGCATACTCGATGCGTTCCAAAAGAAACGTCAGTTCAAAAATAGAATCGTCATGATCGATGAGCGACGAACATCTGTTACCGCGCTTGATGAAAGAGAACAATTTGCATATAAATCCGTCGATATACGCGCATCGTGTGTCAACCTTTGCAACTTCGCTGTAAGTCGCTAGTGGAACATCTGTTTTTTTTTTTTGTAACAGCGCTGAAGATGAACAGCACACGTGGGGACCAACAGAATTTAATTATTTCTCGCAAAAGAAATAAAAGTAGGCGATTATTAATTCTCGTATAATTCTCTTGTTCAAAAAGAAAAAAAGAATTAAAAAGTACTCCACGTCTATATTTTGTTGCTGCAAATTGTATTATAAATAATTTAATAATCGCATTACGATGATACTTAATAAATATTTTAATTTTACGTGCTGATATGAAAGAATTGCTAATTGATTTTAATATAATATTCAATAATTTTGTGATATAAAAAATTATATGATTAAAACGCACAAATACATGTCGCTATTATTTACAATAATCTTTATACATATATATTAATGTACGGACAAAAAATCACTTATGGATTTAATTTATTGTTAAGTTAATCTTTTCTACAATTTTTAAATATAACGTCTTTTTGAATACATTTTATGATTAAGGGAAAATATCTTTTAACATTTCAGTTTGGTTGCAGAAAGTAGAAGCATTGGTCTAAATGCATAAATTTGTTTCATGGATGTGAAGAAATACGGGAAACAGGAATCGTCTTGTTGACACAAATAGGTGGAGTTCCGACTATTTCACTAATGGCATTGAAAGAAGAGACTCGCTAAAAAAATGTTATTAACGACTTTGCGAAACGCCTGTTAGGGTGCGACCATGTGGAATAGCTCAGGTGGGATTTGATATCGAGCGCAAGCTCGTAAAATGAAGTTTTCATATACATTACATCGTGTGACGCATTCAATCCATTTTATTCGCTCCACACGATACACGATGAAGTTTGTACTTTTTTTTAGATAAGCACCGCTGGTAATTTAAAAAAGGATTTAAGATTGGAGACAGACATTATTCTATTTTTTACTTTTCCTCAAGTTTCTTGAGGAAAATTATTGCTATGTTATCGTGATCACGAAAGTGCAAGTTTCAGAAAGAGATTGATTTTGTGACTTTTAGCTGTATCGACAATGCATCATGCGAACACTGCCATCGACAGCAGAAATGGACGAATTCATTTCATTAACGAAGCCACTAAATCTGAGGAAATGGAGCACGAATTCGGGTAATTGCTACGGCTGCAGGTTTGACAAAGTGGATGGTCGGCCGGTGTCTATCGAGTCCTAGGTACAAGAGCTGAAACGAGCGCGCCGTACATACATACGCCCGGGCGTGCAGAAGTCGGAACGAAAAAGGGCGAGCATTAAAAACGCTGACAAAGTTACTAAACACTCGTGTGTGCCGACCCTTTTTATATACGCGAGATAGGATCGAGGTTGCGTGGAACGAAACGAACCAGAAGAACGAGAGGACCTTCACAAGAGAGTATATAGAAAGGACTTTATGACAATAAAACTTTTAGACAGCATAGAAATTCGACAAATGACGTGAAAAGTTCGCACATAATCTAATAACGGAAAAATTCTATAAAACAAAAGAAATAGCAGAATAATTTTAATCGATTCCTTTGTAACATGTAAAATTTGAATAGTTAATAAAAGTGACTCGTAAAATAATTTGTAGTTATTAAACTCAAGTGCCAATGATATTTGACTTTTCGAAGAATAAAAGCTTATTCTAAAAAAATACTGTGATTTTAAATAGAAATATTTATGACACTAATATTGTTTTCTCCAAAACATAAAAATGAACTAATACGGTGATTTCATAGAATTTTGCCGGGCAGACGCTATCATAGTACCTGACATTTTATTCGGTTGTGCCGTCTCTAACTCGATTTTTCGATGGTGCTCGCGATACCCTCGCCCGAGGTCCTGTAAATACAGCACAAGCTCCGAATCACGATGTAGGATATCCGGGACGGACGTATCCGAGGAGAAAAAAATAAGAACCGGCGCGTGGGGACGGAACGTGGGGAGAAAACGTGTATTACGAGCTGGGACAGCAAGTGTAATGTGAGGACACGTAATGCCATTATAATGCGGACACGACCGCGTTCCCGGAGGGATGCACGGAGGGCGCGCAGAGAAAGAAGACGGAAGAGACAAAGAGACACGAGCACGTACACGAACGTTACCGGGCGTGACACACCCGGAAAGCGCCGTTGCCACGGTGTTATTACGGGGAGATAAATTTTCGACCGGAAAGTTCCTCGTCCTACATTCGAGAAATGTCGCGGCTCAGTTAGCCGAGTCGCGAGCATAAAATTAGCCGCCTCTCTTTTATCAGGAATCCGGAAAAATATGAATATTCCGGACTTTCAAATTTGAAGTTGAATACGCGCAGTCCAGATTATTCCCCGTGCTTTTCTCATTCTTTGAAAATCATTGTATCGTTCATTTCAAAAGTATGTTCATTTTCTCATTAAGCTTTTCTCATACAATATACTAATACAAAATATAAGTAAAATAGATATTGCGTCGCAATAAAATTGCAAAGAGAGTTGAATCACTTAAACTTATATAAAATAAAAGTAGTACAAGTTTATCACGAGTCGGTCCTAGCGATAGTCTGGCGAAATTTCACTTAAATGATAATATACTCTGAAAATTTTATTTCATTGAGGCTCATACACGCGCGAAGGACTCGAAGGAGCAAGAGTGACTCTTATTTAATACCTAATTTCAATAAAACTATGTCTCAAGAGATGACACGAGAGATGTAATACGATCGGGCGTCTCTAATCGGCGATGAATACGTCTCACATTGCTTTATAAACTTCTTACGAGACTCTTGTACAAAGTTATGCAAAATTGTCGTGGCGATCTTATCTACTCTTCGCACAGAGTATTCGTCGTTATCTTCGTCGTTCTACGTTCTTATTAAGCAGCGACTTAAAGCCGCGGCGGCGAAAGCGACGCCCTTTACGACCGTTTCGTAATTGACGAGGCCTATATACTCTGACGGCAGCCCGGAGCAGCCGGTCTTCCCGCGGCAGATTCATCTAGATTATAGTGCAAAACTACTCTCCCGCGCGCGGCGTATTTACCCGGCATTAAATTACACAGACGGTCGCGCGCGTTGACGAGGGTCGAGCGCCCCGCTCGGGCGCTTTGCCGGTTTACTTTCATCACATCCAATATTGATCACGTTCAGCGTGCGCGGCTTTATTTATGCAACGCGGCGCGCATTGTTGCACGGCCGGTTACGGAAATCGTGTCCCGCTTTGATCAGCGTGTTACATTTACGTCGGATTTTGTCGCAGCTTTTTCCGTCGCAGCTCCCGCTTGCGCTCCCGTGCTTTATCTATCTAGCCGACGGTCTTCCCGTATTTCGATACCGACGTTTCGATTATTCCCTTCCGTTTCGCGACAAAGCACGATCGAGCTTTTTATTTCGATTTTTCAAATTATAAAACAGAAGCGAATACATGCTTACGAATTTACATTGTGTTTAACATTTGAACTGATATTTATGGATCGATTCTTTTCGAAGAGAGAAATTATTACAATGATGTAAAATAAATATAAATACATATTCATTCATTTCATATTCATGACTTCATTTAATATTACATGACTCTGACAAGCTCTTTAGAAAAAAGCATTTTGTTCTGCTTTAATTTAATGCGTTATTAAAATTTCTGTACTTTTTAATGATTAATTATAAATTCGATAACTCTAATTTATCCATCCATATTCCATGTTTCAAAATTGAAATATTATAATAGTCGCTTTGTTGAAAGAAAGATTTTATTCGATAATAAAGATTTTATTTAGATTCAACATAAATTAACATGGTTTATGTGTTTAACCCGCATTATCAAGTGTTTCAATGTAACAAAAGTGTCTATCAGCGATTATGTTGAACATTGTCCGAGTTTTCTCGTGCGTTGTTGCATCTGGTGTCCGCGCCGCGCGAGTCGTCGTTCTTTTCCACTTGTGCCAGATGTCTTGCGGAATTTCTTAAGACAATGTAAAGAAAATACAAATAAACGTGCACGCGTGCAAAAGAGATCTGCAGTGTTCGCGAGAAAATTCCGGACACGTACGGCACTTCCGTTTCGCTCGACGGACGTCTCTCGAGAGCGAACATTTACCCATGCAAATTTTTAGTTATGGCAGAAGCACGCGAAGGGACGCGCTTTTAGTGCTCAGTAATCCCTACTTCGCCGTTAAATAAACAATTTCCCTTCACATCGCGCTCTCGCGAAAATGCGCTCGTGAAAAAGAGGGGCGAAAGCGTATGTAGAGTTCCCGATAACGCGCTACCTCCTATAAAAGGAAAGTATGTATAACGTCGTGGTTATATCCGCGCGAGACTCCTCTTATACGTGGCATAAATTTTAATCTTCGTTGCGAGATACACTTTTGCGAGTAACGCAATTGCGGCGGAATCTCGATAATTGCAGCGCCTTTATATTGGGAAAAAAATTCGCTCATTATTGCGTTTGCTTAGAAAACAATAGAAATTAGAAGTGTGTTTCACAACTTGAAAGCAGATTTTTCTGTTCTTATTCGTGTGTCCTTTCGATGATGGTTTGATAATAGAGATTTCTCGTTATCGCTCTCGCGACATATCCCGCTCTTGATTCGAAACGAGAAAACGTCAAAACAGCTTCACGCGCTTTCGAGAGATTGCTTCGTTTTCAATATTCCGCGGGATTTCCGCTGTATCGCTAGTCGTCCGTACGTAGCATCGACACGACCATTAGAATCCTCGATGTCGCGGCCTTAAGGGACTTAGGAAGGACTTCCGGCGAAGGGGTTAACGCACGATTTTCGCGATATTGCGAGTTCGTTACGGCGTGCAGCGCAATTCGCCCTCGGGTAATTCCGATAATACCAGCAATCATCCTGTCACCGAGTTAAGCCCTCGTAAGCCCCCGCCTTTTCGGTAGCAACTACGGCAGCGGGAACGAGGACGGTGGCAGGGCAAGTATAGGAAAAGGTTGGCGACTTCCCATGGGGAATCTATTCGTTTTCTTCGTCGAAGGACGCAGCCCCTCCTCGTTTCCCGATCTCTCTTCCCCGTGCCGCTTCCTACGCGTATTTAGGATCGAACGCGAGGACGGCTGAACCGAGGGAAGGGGAGAGAACGTTCCTACGGATGGAGGCAGACCGAATGTCGTTATCGAAATGGCCATTTATGGTTTTGTTCCCAATCGCCGTTCGGAAAGTCAGCGGCGAATCGATGATACTTTATTTCACGACGCATTACTTAATTAGAGATCGTAATAATGCGCACGATAATGCGCAAGCTTTACGTGAAAGCAAATTCCACACGTTGAATCTGGATAACGGACACGCCATTACTCGACGACACGGAAGCCCTATTGTACATGGATCGCTGGTTAAAAGAGAACTCGTTGTGCGATAAAAGTCAGCGGGGTCTGAGAAGCAGACTGCGGAGGAACATCAGAAAGGAAAAAGAGCCGAACAGAGAGAGGGGGAAGGTTGACGGGGCCGGGGGCGGGGTGCGGGAGAGCGGTCGAGTAAGGGAGAATCTCCGGACTAATTAAATAACTAGCAAAGTCACCTAGCAACTTGGCACCTCGGCACAGTCCATCCCACTTTCCAAGTCCGCGGGTTTTCTTACCGCTGGCTTCTGTGTTTCTAGCTGTCTCTGTGTCGGTCCCCCTTTCTTCCTCCGCCCTCCCGCATCATCCCCGCCGCGCGCCCTCCTCGCCGACGACGTCACCTCGTTATTTAATTAAACTTCGCGGAAGCAGCCCCGTGGAGTCGCTTGATACCGAAGCACGTACCTTGTCATCGTCCATTTTCGCAGTATCTTACATTTTCAACCGCTCGTTTCGTCTGCCTTTTGCGGCTTGTACCGCCGCCAGTCGTGGAAAATGCGCGGAATTTCGAGATACGCCGCCGATACGAATGTCACGTTACGGGCGTAATTCCTTGGGCAACTGAGTCGCGCGGCTCGCAACGGTCGAGTGAAAGTTGCCCGTGCTGTTAAACGAATTATATTCCACGCTTGAGTTTTCCAGAAAATTCGAAGCCGCTTCGCGGCAAGAATGTAATGCCGCTGGAGTGCTAATTAAATGAGAAGAATAATTTTAGTATCCAACGTCCTCGCTCGACTCGGAATCAATTTTTCAGTTTTTTTCTTCAACATTTCTCGTTCGGGGAAAAAAATACATAACGATACAATTATGTGTTCGTAATAGAATGTTTACGCAGCGCGTTTCCTTTTTTTAATATTTAATTAAAATTGACACGGGAGAAAACGTTCGTCTGCCAACTCGTTGCACGTTGGTCCAAGTGTTCCATCTCTCGCTAATTTCGGTGTAGAATCACCGGGCGCTGTTACTGCGCACGAAATAGTCCCGGGGGTGGCTCTAGCCACGAGCCGTTAATTTACCGCCGCGAAAATAAACCGCGGGGGATCGTCGAAGAAACTCGTCTCATACTTCCCCGTCCTGTTTCTTCCCACCCGCCCCTCCTGCCCTGTCCCTCTCCCTCCCTATGATATACGCTATGGGAAGTTAAGTTTCTCAACCGCACCCCTCGAGCGCGCCGACAATAACTTCCTCCTTTGAGACTACTCCTTTCGTCGCGAGCGGAAACGAATTTCCAGACTGTTGGAAACTGGGCTATTAAACGACTTCCGTAATTGCGAAAACGCGGGGAATTGTCACCTCGCTACTTTGTTACAGAAGTAACCCGACGGCGACGAGGCGAGATCGATGTCCAATGGCGAATTGCTCGCGCACGATAATACTCGTGAAGTAAGCTGGTTTCAAGTAATATTTTTACGTAATTTTACATTTTCAAAATTTGCATTTTTTGCCTTGCAAATTATTACATTCTTCCATCATTTCCATTTGTAAATATATCGATTAAGATTTCTGTAATCCAATCGTGCTCGTCGACTAGATGAATTCTCAAGCTTCTGTGACAATTTTCAAAAATGTTACAAGAACCGAGACAAGTTGAAGCGACAGTGCGAGACGGCAAATCCGCCTTTATCGAGCGACGCGCACAAGCTTACGTCGTCGTATCGAACCGACGGAAAATCACGATCGCTATTGACCCACGCTCTCTCGTTTCACGCAAATTTGTTTAGACTACCCTGAGGGCTGCCACGATGCGCTATCTCGACCAGCAGGAGTTTAATTTTGAGAAACGCAAACATCCCGTAATTAAGCGATCCCGGGAAACAGGGCCGAAGGGTACGCTCGCGGAGACTGGTGAAAAACCACTCATAATTGCTAGTTGAATCAATATTTGAGCATCCTTTATAATGCTGAATGGTCAGTAAGGGCCGACTCGTTCGTTGACCATTCAGGTGACCAAGGAAACACTGTTGTTCAACGAATTGATAAGACATTACAGTAGTATATATACATTTTTCGCAAGAGTCATGCATGTATACTTAGCCATCTAAATTATCGCGTAAAATAAATAAAAGGACGATCTAACTTTTTTGTTTAACGCATAGAGTTTATGCATATACGTAGTTTGTGTGTTTTTAGAATTATTGCGACTTGAAATTCGTTTCCATTTCACATCAAAGTGGAATTTACGCTGCGCAAATTTCATTTTACGTTCTCTAGTTTTTGTCATTAACTGTTCAATTTATAATTATGAGTGAGTTTTTAATTAATGTTCTGATGCGTTTTAAATTGTAAGCTTGGCATCAACAGCGATTTGTACAAACACACATATCGACAAGGGGATTCCCCCTCGACGGGATGAGTCAGCTAAAAGTTTAATGCGATCTTAATAAGCCTGAAGTTTTAATCGATTGTCGCGGCGGAAGTAGTTTCTCGCACTGCCGGTGGACAGAGGATCTAACCTTTAATAACGCCTTCGATAGAGTTCTTTAATCCGGTTGATAGTGCCTGGAAATATCGCGAGTTAAAAAAGAAGGTGCCGGACTTCGGATATCGCGCAAACTTCGAAACCGTCGCCGCGCTCGCGAAACTTCATAACGCCCTGAGCGTAATCCGCTTCGCGCAAAAACCAATTAAAAATCGAGTTACGCCTTAGCCTCCCCCATCCTGGAGATACCATTTAGCTGCCATTTCCGACTCGAAGCTGCGTGTAGCTAACCTGGCGGAAGCGCGAGGAATTATACTTAGCGTAGCACGGACTTTTGATCTTCTTGAACTACTTGTTCAAAGTAGACGCTCTACGTCGCGATTACGATATTACAGTTTTATATATGCAGATAATATTATAAATCATGTACATATTTATATACACGTATAGATATTGATTTTTATAAATAAATTTTGCCCGATGATTGTCGAACCATGAAAATATCATCATGAAAAATATCAGTGATTTACAATAATAGCTCTTGATAATAAAATATTTTGCTACAGAGTAGGATTGTGCTTATTTCGTTAAAGTACTTCAGCTTCGTCGACCGCTTCCACTCCAATCGTCGAAACTTTATTTCAACATCAAGCATATCCGTTACAAGTCCGCCGTACATTTTTATTATCCCTCGATTGCTATCAGTATATTTCGACAGCTATACAAATACAAATATATTCGTTCGATAGTCAGAACGAATATATATACATTCGCCCACGCATCGGGCAAAGTGTCTCTCGAAGTGAAATATCATCGCGAAGCAAAAGCTCTTCCGTGATAAATTTACGATCGACTATAAACGCTGGGAATCAGTCGAAATGGATATCGTGTATCGTCTTCTTTCAGCCCTTCTTTCGCGAACGGAACGAGAATGCGCATTTTCAGCGGGGCTCGTATCTTAGGTGCGAAACCGCCGTCGTTGTTTACGCATGTTTACGAATGCAAAGTGTTTGCGCGTATTGTGTACGGATCCGTGTATGCAGCGCGTGAGCACGGCCGTGTTCAATGGGACCTGGATGCGTGTCGCGAAAGGGTAACGAGGGAGAGAGGAGCCCCTCTTCAGCGCGCGGACGAGAGAGGGTGTTAGCACACTTGGCGAGCTGCCATTTAGAGCTGGAAACAACGGGATGAGGGTCGCCGCGTTCTTCCTTCGCCACGTTACGCGGCGGCGCCCTCACGAACGGATGTGGAAAAGACGGCGGCGGTTTTTTTTCTCCCTCTCTTGGCTGGCTCGCCTCTTTTGTAAATACATTAAAAGGGGAGCAGCGAGCGATGAAGCCGTCTCTGCGCGCGTTTTAAGGTCCACTTTTCAAAAATATTGACACTCTTTTGTGCGATCCCTCTTCAGAGACGACAGTACCCACTAATTTAACCCACGTCTTCTACTCGTTAAACATTACGAAAGGGAGAGCGGCGGATGTCGTATTTAACTATTGAGCCCGTAGTCGATGTAATATACGAAGCAGCGTCGCTCGAGAGTATAAAACAAAAAAAAAGGGGGAAGAACGAAACTTTCATGTTGGCAATTAATATTTTAATTTTGTAATTAACGTGTAATGATAAAATGCAACCAGAAAATGTATCACAAAAGAGCGGAATATTTAATACGTCCGCCAAATATCCACCTACTACATACTGCATAAAATGTATATTACATTTTAAGTCCTTCGTAGTCCGATAAATAACATTATCGGTAATGCAATATGTATAAAAACGTCGGATATATAACGAGACGCTGACGCGAACCGCGGGATTTTGTAATATCAACGTTTTTCGCCCCGCTTTTGTATCTTTTTCCTTCTAACACGAGTGTATATCAGCGAAATCACGGCTGGCGCGCGCTGCAACCGAAGAGCGACACGGTCCAAAATAGTTTTTCGTCGCGTATAATCCAGTGCGATTGTCATCGGCCGCGACACATAGCCGGACGTTGACACATTTCGCTCTTGTGGGACGCAGCACGTGACGTTCCCACAGATGAACGCGTCGGTAACACGCGCGTCCCGGCGCGCTTTATTCCGCCCGACAATGAGGTCCGGTCTTATCGATTCGTTAACGATGTAGCTGACGTTGTCGACAAAGGAACAATACCTGGCGTCGCCACCGTATTGCTAAAGAAAGGCCGACATACATTACAATAACGTTTCGTCGACACTTTGAGATTTCGATGAAAATCTTTACGTACGTTGCTTCTTGATGATTATTAAGTTCTAGTAGTCCACGCATGTTTGGTATCGACATTAAGACTGTATTTTGGGTTCAGTGGACTTCTGTCGTTTAATTATTTCCAATTATCTTGCTATTTTTTTGTTGACCAATAATATTAACCTTAGCACATGAAAAATGAAACATTTTCGCAATGGCGAATACGTAAAATGTCACATCGCGTGTTACGATCCCAGCAAAATGTTTGAATCGTAGAGAAGAAATGTCAAAGTTTATTAGAACTTTTGTTAGAGCAAAGGTTAAAGTTATATATACTCATAATTTTCAGCTTACAAATACCAAAAGCAAATATTTGTGACGAAAATGCATGATAAATTGATCTTTTTTCACGTTATAATAATACATACAGGCTGCTAGAAATGTGTTTATATTAGATCTGGATGCGTCAGTTGACGCAAAGGATACAAATAACACCGTTGATAACATCGTAGCACAGTGAAAATTGCGAAATTGCGGGAGAAGGCACGCGGAAACAAAATACAAAGTTAGACGGTTCCGCTAAAATTTTGCCGGCTAAACCACGCGCGCCACCGCCGCAATCTTCGCCTGTTTCTGCCTGTTTCTTTCTCAGCCGCTCATTTTCTTTACGTCGCCGACAGCTGCTAATGCAATATGTTCGTGCTCGCGAAAACATATGCGGCCGTGGCGTACCGCGAAACAATTTCTGTGGCCACCGATGCAACGAATCCGCCTGTACTTTCGCGCATCTGAAAGCAGCTAGGTGCGACAGTTTTCCTTCCTTCTCTCTCTCTCTCTCTCTCTCTCTCTCTCTCTCTCTCTCTTCACCACGTTATTATTTACGCGAACGCCCGAGAACGTTGCTCGAGACAGGTTTGAAACACAAAAGGCCGCCTGGTTAATAGCAAACATGGCTATAGCAAAACACTATGTGGCGGTGCGTTTCGAGCGATCGATATAAATTACTTTGTAAGCATTTGGTTATGTTGACTGAGGCGGATCAATACGTTGTTAAATTATTTTATTGCCTGCAAATTTGGACAACATCTACGACATCTGCACAATCATATTGACATGTACAAAGATTGGGAACAATTTAAACAATCTCCCATTCCTATAAAATTGATAAAACTCTCTTTCTCTCTCTCTCTCTCTCTCTCTCTCTCTCTCTCTTATTTAATATAAATATAACATCAATGACAACTGAGTATTTTATATGCTATAGATGAAAGACTTTTGAGATAATTTTTTATCTCGTTCTGTAAAGCTTTCTTCTGGTAAAATAACCACGACAAGAAATATTAGTGGCTAAATATATAGAGCAGTTTACATTATGATTTACATTTCCGAGGCACCCGGTATACGCGCTTACGTGGCATGGAATTCACCCTAACGTTAGTCACCCCAACGCGGATAGTGCGGCAGGCAGCTATGTTCGAAGCTCATTCGCCACATTGATTTTCCTTTTGGCGGCCCTTCGTCCTCATGCCTAAAGTCCCATCGACGGGAAACGTGTCATTGACCTCGAAAAATAGCGTTCCTCTATTTTCAACACGGCAAACGGATTAGACACGCTTTTAGCTTCAACGACTCGCATATTCGCGATAGATGACACATGGATTTTATATCTTGTGACGGCGTAATAATTCAATTCCACTCGACTCCAATAAAGTTGTGCTACGAGATAATAATCTTATCCCTAATTTCTAAAACATCTGCTACATTTTACCACCATCAAAGATTAATAATACATAAAATGGAAGAAATTAATTCTTTCTATCTTTCGCATCAAATCGCTCTTTTTTAGGTATTTTTATTACAACAATCAGATCATATTTTTTAGAGAAAATGTATTACTAAAAATACCAATGAAATATTATTGAAAAAATAGTGATGTCGAATACTGACATTGTGAGCAGAATATTGCGCGATATCGCGAGAGTTTTCAAAAATAACGCGAACGTAATTCTTTAGGTTTGCTATGAGAAAAATACTCCGCAGCGGAAATGTTGTTACTTAATCGAGCAGAAACTCTAGTCAATCCGAGTCCCTCTGCCATTTCGTTATTATCGCGGGATTGATATTGTCGAAAAAAGTCCGGCGGCGAAAGAAAAACGAATGAGGCCGTTTTCATCGCAGTGGCGAGATGCGTTCCATGTCGCGCGCGCCTTGAAATCACTGACCCGACATCGGACTTTAACAGGCGATCGCCCGAAGGCCGGATTGTCCGCCCCTCTCAATATTCTCCAGCGACGGCGAAGTATATATATATATATATATATATATATATATATATATATATATACGCGCATACGGATATATATATATATATATATACCGTCCAAAAACGTGATCAATTCGAGGGGTGGCGCGTATTGGAGGGACTCGAATATAGAGACTGCACGAAGTCGTCATAAAATTCTCCGCCGTGCTTGCAAGCGGCGGCTCCGCGACGTAAATCGTGCGCGGAAACCCGAGCGCGAACTCGTAAGAGCGTATACGGGGACCGGGGGAAGAATCGGGGCAGCGGGGGAGGAGAGGCGTTGTCGGGAAGGGCGGCGAGAATTTTCACGGGGGTCGCCCGGGTGGGTCTCGTTAAAATTCGCGGGCGCTACGTCGCGGTTGGGATCGGGGCGGGTAGGGGCGTAAAAGAAAATAAAGAAGCGTTTAGTATTAATGTCGCGATTCGCGAACGCGTCACGTAGTGGACCGTCTCTGTCGTCGGCGGCGGCGGCGCGCCTATTCCCCCCGCGGCAGTGCCGCGGGAGCCTGTCGTTCTATAATGTGAAATAACCGTGATCGCGCCGCACTCCATGCCGTGACAATTTCAATAAACGATAAATCTCTCGGCGCGTACACCGTTATCCGACACCGATAGAAACGCCCTACACCGTTGTCGCGCAACCCCGTTACGACACACATTTCGGTTACGCGTCATACGAGACTTGCTCGCGCCCGGCGTAAAAATGAAAATGGGATTCGCTCGACGGATCATTGTACCAAAGCGAATAACCACGCAAAAGCGTATTTATTGCTAATTAGCGAAATAATAACTAAAAAGTATTCATATGTCGATTACGCAGAGGTATTCAAATCGAAAGTAGCGTTGCATTATGAAATGCGAAATTAAAATACATTGCGAGTTATAATACGAGGAATTTTAACTCTCCCCTCCCCCCTTCTCTCTCTCTCTCTCTCTTTCGTGAATTTACATACGATCGGCTCTTAAATAATTTATTCATCGATTTCCATTTATTTATTTTTCCTTCCCGTTCGATTCTGTCGAATTCGTTAATTTGTCGAGGCGCAGATTCGCGCGGAAATTATTATGCCAATGTAATTATCTAGATTCTTGAATTTCGGTCTTTGAATCTACATTTCAGTAGACATATTCTCGCAAGAATACCGTTTCGAAATTCTCTCATCTCATTAAGTCTTAATTTCGCGTAGATAGGAAACGAATTGCTAATGACGAACATCTGTTGAATGCATACACGAAAATGAGAATTTCCCGAATCAATGGCAAACACATGTGTTGGTGGATTAGATCTTCACTCGAGATACTCATTTCATAGAGCATCCCGCAAACCATTCGCGCTCTGCGCAAGCTACATTTTAATGCGCATCCATTAAACATATTCAATATTTGTGCTTAAACTCGAACACGAGAAACTTCAAGTCAAAATAGAATTTGCTGATAGCGGATGTAATTGCACGCGGTAAATATTGAAGTTTCTCCAAGTCGCGAAGCGTATCGCATTGTACACGCGCGATCTGGCCATTATCGCGATAGCCGTTGCGCGGCAGCGTTATATTTTCGTGTACGCACCTCGATCAAACGCCGATTTCGGCCGTGCCGATTACTATGATAGTGCGATTATCCGGATTTCGAATATTGATCTTTCATCGCGACCCTCGAGGCACTTCGCTCGCGCTTTAGCCCGAAATAATATCGTCCCACCCTCCGACAGACAAATCAAATTTGTCGACGTGCAACGTTCCGACTTGCCCCCTCGCCGAATAAGCGGTGAATATGATTTCTCCCTTTCGCGTGCCTTTGTTACATTGTTCAGGTATGTAGTGACAAGAGGGTGACAGGAGACAGAAAGCGGGAGAAGACGTGGAGAAGCCAGGAGAAAAAAAAACGTTTCTCTGCGAAGAGGCGACACGTCAGTGTTCGCCGAAAGGAACATTTCGATTTAACGTCCGTTAATCGCATTAGAGGTTTCAGCTTTGATCCGTTCTTTCTCCATCCGCCAATCGTCGCCATTCCGTCGTCCTTTTTTTTCGCGGTTCCTCTTTCTCTTTCTTTTTTTTTTTTTTTTTTTTTCGAGTTGCGCTGACCAACCGCAACCGCCGCAAACCGCGGCCGGTCGTCGCGGTTTCGCTACCGGTCACGCGGGAATGTTAATACTTGTTTAGCGCCACGGCTGATTTATCGAGCAGAATTAAAAACACAATTTCCGGACGCGAGAGCCAGCGCGAAAAGCGCGCGTCGGCCTAATAGAATCACGACGCAATCACGGGCCGCGATTTTCATGGCGCGCCGCGATTTCGTTCCGACGGTTTGCCCGGCGTTAAAACGAGAAAAATCCGCGGGGATATTCTCAAGGCTTTATGAGACCAATCCCTGAGCTTTAATATCCCCTCCGGCTCGAAGATAAGATTGCGAGAAAAATGCCCGGGTGTCAATTTCATCGCCGAGTTACGAAACGACGTGGCGCGCGTCTTGTCGCGTATCAATTTCATTTTCGGATCATCGGCGCCGTCGACGTGTATACATACTGCGTCGGTAATATTTGCGTAGCGGGATACTTTATCGGAGCCGGCGCGCAGCCCCCATTTTCGGAGCACACTGATAAATTCGCCTCTCGGTTGATTCTTTCCTTTTTTTTTCGAGCAAACATTGATACCCACCGACACCGCATCCGCGATGCGCGATTAAAGATCACTGTTGACTCGAATCGAAGAACGCAAATCGGGTAACCGGAAGCACGTGGAATGTATTTTCGCGTGTAAATAGAGAGGAAACGTCGAATCCCGCGAAACGGGAAACTGCTCTGCTCGATTTTGTGAGATGAGATTTTCACGATTATAAAAGCAATTTTATTTCTCTACCACACAAAATAAAAAACAAAAATTGTAACTAAAAAAAACTAAGGATGCTTATAACTATACGGGTGATAAATAAAAACACATATACTGGTTTTTGAAAAATCGATTTTCAGAATCCAAATTTAGGATCACTCGATATAGAAAACGTATTGGAATAAATGTAACGCGAATAGACGATGACGAAATGAAAGAAAGACTCGACGAAGGGGACGAGAAGAGAGCGCGAACGTGGCTCTAAAAATATAGGGATGAATAGCGAAGCTCCGGGGCAGTGATTTCAGGGCTCGATCCGAGGGTCGTTCGGCCGGCCGTCGCTTGTAGTTTTATAATTATTGCGAGCCTCGGGGGATTACGAAATCGGCCTTTATCGTATGCGGAACGCATGCGAGCGCACGCGGCCGTGCGGTTGAGATCCGTATCTCTCTCGATCCCCTTATCCCCTGCTGATATGAGAAAGATGAATGACGCGAGTGCTAATTCGACGAACTTTGGTGCGCCGAAACGAGTTTTGCGGATCTCAGGCGCATCCGTCCGCGGTGTGTTTCCCTCGCGTAGTCCGAGTACGATCGCGATAATAAACTTGCTTTACGCACGATTCGCCCTTGGCTTCTCGTCGAGGTCTCGTCGGCGGCCACCGTGAACGCAAGGTAAAGTTCAGGTAAAAGTTAAAATCGCTCCAAGGCTCCGCCGTCGCGTCGGTCGATACGCGTACTCGCGGATCCGCCGCGCGCACACACACAGGCCCTTGTACCGCCATATACATCAGCGGGCAAATATACAATGTACGCTTTCTCGTTGTAAATGGCAAACACACGCCGCGGTCCTGACGGAGGAAACGAAAATTCGATGGTTCGATGGGCGGGTACCGCCGCTGCCGCAAATGTACTCGGTAGGCGGATTAACGCGCATTTACGAAACGCACTGTGCCGCGCGCACACGCGGCATGACGCGTGCGTGCGTGCGTGCGTGCGTGCGTGCGTGCGTGCTCGCACGTACACACATATGTACGACTTTGGCGGCTACCGGCGGCGGCAGCCGGCGTTACCTGTGCGTTACCGTTTCCAACCCCTTACCCCCGTCCGGTCCCCGCGCACCCCCGTCTCCCGCCTCTCGCCGCCGCCACCCTCGTCGCCTCTTCCGCGCGCGCAGTAATCCAATCATCCGCGTCCTACGATTTGTACGTAGTAATTCCGTCTGTTTGATCATCCGGACGGCTCGGCTTTTCCCTACGCGCGATGGCGTTTGTTTCAATACGCTTGCTTATATACGCGCGACAGCGAGCGGGTAACTGCGAGCGATATGCCATTTGTATCGGTAATGGCTGATTGGCGAAACCGCTGACGGAGTAATAGCGACTGCGCAGAGGCGCAATAAATTATTATTGAAATGACTGCGATATTCTTTTTTTTTCATGCAAAACAATAAAATTGTTAGAGTTGAGTTTCGATGGTTTTCAGAGATTGCAATAATTCTTTTACGTACGATATAACGTAAATAATGCAAATAAAATACATTACTGTGATACTATAATAGAATTTAAATGACTTTTATGTATCTGTTAATTACTACATCAAAATGATTGCAATGTCTCTTTTCGCGCGGGGCAATAAAACTGTTAAAGCCGAATTTTGATGGTTTTAGAAATTGCAGTTTTTTTATGGACGATATAACGTAGATATTGAGGATAACATTATTACGATGCTACAGTAGTAGAATTCAAATGACTCTACTTTTAACGTAATTCTTGATTAACTGTATAACTTGGTATAATGACGAATATAGTGAATATCTCTCATTAAGGACGGCCTTTGCAGTTTAACAGTTATTACATCCAGGTCAAATATTTCCTACGTCGCAGAAATAGTTCAGTTATTAGGGGGGGGGGGGGGATACGAAATCGCGGAAAGCAGAAAAGTTCTTTTATCGTCAGAACCTTTATTATTAGGACATATTTCTCACGTCACGCGTGCTGCGGTCTAATTTCCAGATATGAAATAAACACTGGTGCGTGTAGAGCGTATGAATCCCGATTCGATCGGCTCGCCACGGCCAAGTACTACTCCACGCGTCATCTGGCGTGATCGTTAATCCTGGATGTCGAGCAAGACGATAATCCCGAGGGCAACGGGGTTATAAGCCACTACAAAGACCGTTTCCGTCGCGCCTACGAGGTCCTTCATCTATCGCTCTTTACCTGTCGATAATAACGAACACGTCGGAGCCGGCGAAACGCGAGAAAAAAGGAGGAAGAGCAAAACCTCTCTCACTCCCTGTGCATTTCCCCCCTCGGCCGCCCGTGAGCGTAATGATGCGCGTAATGTACCCAGCCGTAGCTGAATCGTTTAACGCGCGGATAAGCAGCGGTATTTCCATTACGTGAGAAACATAGGCTGACTCGTCGTTACGAGTTTCATAGTGCATTACAGCGAGGGTTGGCGGATCGGGCGCGCATCGGTCGCAGCAGAGAAGAAGGGGAGGGAGGGACGAAGGGAACGACGGAAGGGTGCGTCGATACTTTGGCGCGCGCGGGGGGTCGAACGCGGGCGGCCGGATGAAACGAGGGAGACGACGGGTATAAACCGGTCGGCGCGGAGGGTGCGAGAGAGAGAGAGAGAGAGAGGGGGGGGGGGGGGGAGAAAGAGAGAGAAAGAGCGGCTCCGTAAAATTTCTCGTTACGATTACGACGTGGTCGTTGTTGCCGCATACGCCATCCGCCGACGGTCACGTCCCGCGACGCGAAGGATACGAGATGGATTATTAAATTTCTAGTGCCGCGCGCGTGTGCCGCGTTATGAATTTCCGACGGTCCTCACCGCGCTCGAAGGTCTGTACAGATCTTTAAAAAGAAAAAAGTACGCGCGGCTACGATCGTTGTCTATGGATCGCGTAAAAATGCGAGACGAGTGTGGGATCGTTACAACAATGTCCCGGATACTCGTAACTGTGTTACACGATTTCGATAAAGCGTCGTTGCAAGGGATGTGTCTGTATATAAGCAATCTGTATGTAAGCAGCTATAACGAGAGATATTAAATAAGTTAAGGAACACCTCTGTTAAATGAGTCCGTTAAATGACAGATGATCACAAGTAATTATCGATAACTCGGGTATTTTTTTTAAGATAAAATTGTGTCATCCGACGTCGCGACTTCTATTTATTAATAATATAAAAAAGTTTCACATTTCGAAACATGTAACATCGTATCAATCGATCGTATTTTAATTAATTACACTACAAAAATTATGACTAACTTGTCTAGGTACTTTTTTCGTCCGTGAGAAATTTTTTTTTTTTATTTTTCTGTACTTGATTTATTTACGCAGAAAAATCTAGATCGGAAATTGTGCAAAAGTGTAAATCGAAGGACAATAAAATGCTCAGATGACAAAATACGATCTACAATATCGATGTGTCGCATTGTTAAAAAGACCACAGCGGAGACTACGTACAAACGAGAAGTCACAAATCGTGACGATCGGGATCGGATAAAAGAAGCGAAAAATGTAAGAAGATGGAATCGCGCGGCTATTGTCTCGTCATCGAATTTTTGCTTCGCATTCGCGTCGCTCCGCAACGCTGATAGCACATTGTCGCGTTTGCTGTAATGGTATGGCAATAACTGCGACAACGGTATTATCGATAAAACCGCACATTAATGAACATGTACGTTATTCGCGAAAAAAAAACTTGTTTTACAAAACTGCAGCAATTACAGCTACGAATACGGCCGCCCTTGACGTCAATGATCACGACATACCGCGACGACGACGGGGCTAGTAATGGATTATTAAATTTTCAACGTTGCTTTACGACGCGGTCCTGTAATGCCCAGGTCTGTAAAGCCATGAAAATGTCGTTTCCTTCTTAACGGCTGTGCCAGGCTCTCATTCGGTATATGGTACGACAGTTATTATTATTATTATTAATAATACCGTTACACTAATTCTGCGAGACTTAACATTAAGGTCGTCTTTTACTATCCTTCCATTATATCGCAATGTTTTCGCTACCTCAATTTACGACATGGAACTATAATTGTACGTCGCTTATACCTTCGTATTAATATTATCTATCATAAATTCATATCAATGAGTTATTATCCTGCGATCGTTCAGCACATTTCACGTAAATCATTAATAATACTGCGAAGAGTCGTCGTCGTTAGTGAACATTAAGGGAATTTTATACACGTCCCCGTTAAGGGAATTTTATAAACGAAATCAAATGCGGGTCGGATTCAACGTCGAGCGACTTCTGCGATCGAGATGCGGCATCGTAAATTCGACGGGAACCCCATAAACATTCGGCGATAACTCGCGCGGGATTATTTCGCGGCGCGACATCTGCTCGATATATTATTATTGCGAAACTGTATTACTGGCGTGACGTTTTGTAATCGTCGATGCACTGACTGGTAAATCGAGAGATTTACGATTCATGACAGATGTGCAGTCGCGTCGGCGGACTCACGCCGAGTTTTCGAAAACGATTTCAATATTTGAAACGCAGAATCGCGGCGTAGCGTACACGCGCGCGCCCTACGAGGGGGGATTGGACAGAAACGCGGAGAGAAGTCGAGAGAGGGAAGGAGGACGTTGCTTTAGAGCGGCCTGTTAAGCCGCCCACCACCGGTTATTCGATAACACACAACGACGAGCCGCCGTTGCGGAGGGACGAAGCGTCGAATCGGGATGGGTAATGCACGAATGCGAAGGTTTATGGGCAATATGGTGTATTTACGGTTGACGGGCAAAAGCCGTCGTATGGAAGCTAACAGAAGGGGACCAAGAGGTATCCTCTCTCGCGCGCCCTACCCCCCCCCCCACCGCCCCCGCGTCATTTCTACGAGCCACGGTGAAAAGCTCGCGGATATTGACGAAGAACGTGTAATACCGCGGTGGATATTGACGTGGCGAGCAAGGAGCTGCGAGGGGACTGTCAGCGCGGATCTTACGGCGTCCTGCAGTGTGCTTCGCTGTAGCCTTTCGCGAGATGGTAATCGCATTATTATAAAGACGGTAAATCTCGATGCGCACAATAGTGCCTGATGCCGCTTCACGGGCGACGCCAACAAAGACACGCTGCTTCCCGGTGTTGCTTGCAATCTCACAATAGGGATCGCGCCGTGTCACGGTGAGCGGCAACGTGAGCGAGAGCGGCTCGGAAACCCGTCCTCGCGTAATTCGCGTGACCGGATTCAGCGATATTTTTAACCAGTGCGCATTCACGTGCGGATAATGATTTCATTTCGGCAACTATATTTCTAGTTACACGAGAAAAATGACATTTTCTGTTTAATAATGCATGTATTATTTTTATTAAGTAAACGCTAGCGACTTTTATATCAGCGAGCGTTGCTTTTAAGCATATTCAATTTGCTTGCTTTATAAAAATCCTTGAATTTTCTTTCCTGCTCTCGTTCGATTTATTGTTGGCTTAGATATTTATCGCTCTAAAAGCTTTTCCGATACTAATGATGGGATAAAATCGACTCTACCCGTGTAATGGCGGAAAGAAAGCACACGTCGAAAAAAAGACATGCGAGGGTTACGTCCTACAGTATATTACGCATATCTTGCCGAAAGACCCGTTTGATCCTGATCTCGTTGGATTTGACAAAGCGAGGCTGCAGCCGAAGGGAGCGGTTCGGCTGACGCGGTTCGGATCTTTATCGCGTCTCGCACGCCTCGCGTGACCAGGGGGTGCGAGATCTGGTTTGACGATCCCTCAATGAAAAGTCCGTGATATAACGCGCGACTTAAATAAATCTATCAGTCACGCGAGTCGTTATTTATATCGCCATTCCATTCCCACCACCGACGATTCGCGCGCGGGATTTCGGCGCGCTGCCCAGGTCAGAGCCGGATGTCGAAACTCCCAATGCATTAAATACATCATGCAGTCGGCGTGCGGATTTACTTCTTCTCCGACGATGATTGATTTCGACGCTGTTTATCAAACGTGTGCCCAGTAAATCAAAATGATCCTCCGAAAATATTATCCGTGATATGATATCGAAATCGCGGTTGTAGATGCGCTTTTTTTAAGTTTTTCCATATTATTTCCAGCGTGAAGCTATACTGAAAAATTTGACTAAAACGATTTAAAATTTATTTCCTTCTATAATGCTGAAATATTTCAAAAGTTCAATGTATCAAAAAGTTTATATAAAGTATGCGCGTCATGAAAGTATACATTTTGATTGATAAATTATGATAAGAGTAATCCCTCCACATCATTTTCATACAGCATTAATTTTTAGTATTCATTTATTTTTAATATTCTATCAGAAATTAATAAAAATTTGAAAAATGTACCATTATTTCCAGTTTAGAACATTTCAGAAAATGATTAACGTTAATTAAGTGTAAAGATATATTGTACATGAACGATGCACTCATTAGACTAACATTGGACAAGTAATGTTTCTTAAAGAAAACATTGACGAAAATTACTTTTGTAATACGTCTTATTCGTCCGTCAGTCATTCCTTAGGTTGCCGTAAGTTTTCGAACGTTGAAAGAGGAAGACCGATCGTCGTCGATGTTTCAAGCGGGGCGCGGCACTAAATCATAACGATGCCGCGAAATCACCGAAAATCCAGACGAAGCGGCAGGGGGCTTGGATGCAGACACGCGAGTCCGGACGGTAAATCACGGGCAGCCTCCTCGTCGAGTGGCTGTCGGAGAGTCCTGGTGCCAGCTCGTCGTACGGAGCATTTATTAATCGCTCAGCTCCTAAATCCCGTGGCGCAGCTGGGCTCGAAATGTTTGTACGTATTGCAAAGTAAAGCGCGAGAGGGGACGCCGAGTCCTCCGGGAGAGGATTAGGTCGGACATATTGAGAGCTTCCACCCGAGAGTACCCTCCTTCACGGCAAGGTGGCGGCGACGCTTATACCGAGAAGAAGATGCTTTTACCGCTGTAAATATGGCGAAATATTGGTCATCTCTTTCGATTGCGAGCGCCGATAGAAAATATCAAATAAACGTACTCGCTCTAGCTATTGCACAATTAAAATTATAGTCAAACTTCAATATTTGTCTTTCTATTCGCCTCCCTTCCTGCGCTATCTTTCCACCACTCTATATTGATTAAATGATTATATTAGAGAGAGAAAAAATATCATGCAATTATATTAATCACCTAAAATCATACTTCTTTTGATTAATGTTATCAATATTAAAGTTTATTGCATGGTATCTTCCATCTTTCGCCAATACACGAAACTTCTTTTATTTTCGCAAATTTAATATTTGTGCTTGTACAGGGTTTCGTTCAAAATATGGTGGAAAAACATCACGCTTGTATGCTATAATTTGCGTTACGTCGCGAAGTGGAATCGTTAAAATACCGTTTGATAACTGCACAATTGTAACGCGCTGTTCTGCAGGATAATGAGGACGAACAAGTTTATAGCCTCACGATAATGAGAGGTACCTGTGACGGGATGTATTTTTCCCATAATCCGGCGACGGCAATATGCCGTGCCTACAATAATGGTGGCGCGCTCCGTGTGCGTGCCGAAGATAAAGGACGCAAATTGTTGGCGCGTATTAAGGCACGATACATACCGAGTGCGGACGCGCGCCGGTGCAAGTGACAGCCGAACGATTAATCGCCGATAACCATCGCTCGTTTAATGCCCCGTCATAAAATGCTAGGTTGAGGAAATTATTGATTCGTCATATTTCCCGTCAGCAATATCGTTAACGCGACCATCGCAATCTCTTTACGTCGCGCAGTCAAAAACGAAACTCCATCGAAAATCATCGGAAATGATTCGCGAATGCCGCCGCGCCGGTGATGTTTTGACCGGCAGACCGAAGCGGCGATTTAAACGTCGTTGATTAATGCTACAACGATAAATCGCGGTGATAAAACACTGCAATTCCAATTATGGCATTTATTATCATCCACAAAATCATATTGATGTAGAACTTTTAACAAATTGCTCCAACAGCAAAAACTTGGACTGTTTTCAGGCGTCTTTCCAATCGAAAGTTATTTATCGCGCGAGTCATTTAACGCGAGAGAAACTTACGGACTTGCCACCGAATATGTTCGCAGCGACACATCAGACACCTTTAGTTTATAATAACGCGATAGACGATACGTTAGTACTTTGGTGTTAAAACCGAGTAAATTAACATCCGGCGCACTCCTCCTCTCCTCTCCCCGGCTCCACGACCCTTAAGGTAAGATCCCAAAGCGTACGATATAATGTTTCTCGTAATTGCATTGTTCGCGCAGTAACTCGCGAACTCATGATCTATTGTACTTCTGCCGTGCCCGGGGGGTTAAATGTTACATAATGCCACCCCGATAGTTAGCGCGGCCGGAGAGAGCTGCGAGCACCACCAAATACCGTGTTCCGCGAGTCCCGGCGACAAAAGAGGATCGGGAATACCGGCGCGCAATGTTATTACGACTTAATGCACGGAATTGTTTCCCCGGTTTGAATAATCGTATCGCGTTTACGGCACACGGTTGCGCAATCGTGGCGCACACAAGAGTACACGTGGATACACGGTCGTTTGGAGGAGGAGGAGGAGGAGACCTCCCGTAGCGGCGCTATCCCGACGAGCGTGCCCTCCCACGCGTTTCCGCGGTTTATACAGAAGAGGGTCCACGCTCTCCGAGAAATAATACTGCGTTCCATTATTCATAAACATTTTATAATCTTCTTAGCGCGCGGGTGAATTATTGCCGTTCGCGCGCAATTGAAATAATGTGGAAACTTGCGGTCCGCGTTAAGGGGCGGCCCCGGTTGGGATCGGGAGCGCGGGGACGGGGGAGCGGGACGGGGCCCGCAAAACTCCACCGACACAGGAGGGGACGAGGGAGAAACGGGGAAGAAGTGACGCGATGCTGTTCCAGCGGAGGGTTGCGCGGCAACGAGAATAGAACGAGTTTGTTCGTTGAAGTGGCGTTGAAATGTTTCGAAGCGAGGGAAAAATAATTGGACGAAGATCTCCGTCGTCGTTCTCCTCTCTCCCGTGGGAGATGGCGAAGGCGGGGTATTTCAGGGAAAGCTGCGAGGGGGAAACAACGCAGTGCGTCGCTTCGACGACGGCGACGACGACGACGACGACGCCGACGACGATGATGATGACAACAACGACGAACCGACATTGCGTCTCTCTAACTCGACGATCCGAGTTCCATTCTTAAGCTCCTCGTTACCGAGAAATCTTCCGCCACCTTCCGAAATAGGTGGCACCATCCGATAAGAGAAGTTTAGGCGGGCAGAAGCGAAGGGCGGCCGAGGGCTCGCCGATAACTTTTGCTGATAACTTTCAGGCGTCATAACTCATCGGAGGGTCGGGGTCGCGTTGACGAAACTGGCGTTTTGAGTTACGTGCGCGTCGAGGAGGATATATTCCGACCGCGTGCGCTTACACTCCCGACACGTAACTGATCCCTGTGCTTTACTGACGGATGACGCCAGAATAAGAGTTACCAAAACGACATCCTCCCCGCTCTAATTTCGCCGACGGTAGACTCGCAGCGTGACGATACATATATATATATATATATACATATATACACATGTATACATATATATATATATATATACACGGTCGCGCTTTAGGTACAGCTCTCCCTGATCTCTCTATTACGGGTCGGATTAGCTAGTTATGAAACTCGACCGAGGCTCGGCGAGCGGTGATGAAGCGTGTTGAGAAAGTTTCCGTTCGGGATGAGACAGGGGGGAGGGGGGGGGGGGGTGTGCCGCGCGGTTAGAGTTGCGCGGAATAAGCAGTCAGGCTCTTGCCGCGGCAGGCGCATCCATCCCCGCCCGTTATTTTCGTTCTGATACCGATGTCCAAGGACGAATGTCGCGGTCGGGATTGCGGTGGGATTATCTCGTTATTAGAACTCGGCGCGTGCTAAGCGCGAGGAGGATCGGAATTGGAACGCTCGCTCGTTCCGGGGAAGATCCGGCGGAAAACGGATGCAGGCCACGTGTGCTAACGCGGTCGTTCTCGCGATCGACCCGCGCGCTGAAATGATGGGAAGGTCAGACTCGTGAGGCGGAGATTAAGCTCGAGATTGCGTTTCCAGACCCCGTCGTGCTTCATTTTGTCAAAGGTATTGTAATCGGCCCGGGGGCGACATACCTGGCATTTCCCCCCTCTCTCTCTCTCTCTCTCTCTCGGCGAGTAATCGCGAATGCATTCCACGTGATAAACCGACTACCGGTTGGAAACTGTCGCCGCGCTGCGCGCGCTCGCGTAATTTTAATTAAAGAGCTCGGAAAGCTCTCGGCGCAACATCGTCCTGGCTTTCGACAAAGAACCCGGAGCTCTGACGCAACGGAAGAGCGTAGGACGGCGGGAGGAGGGCGGGAGGACGGGGGAGGAGAAGGGGAGAGCGCTTGGTCTTTGCTGGAAGCGAACGAGCACAGACTTCGCACATTGTAAAGCTCTTCTCTCGCGTACTACTTCCGTTTCTTCTTCCCGCCGCCTCCTTCGCGACCGCCATCCCTGTCCCCCTCCGTCGCATCTCTTCCGCTTGTCCCGCCGCCCTGCGCTCCCTTCATCATCGCGAGCGAGCGGCGCCTACCTGCCAAAGACGATGGGCGCGCTGCGTTACGTCACCGACTGCGAATCAAAATCTTATTAACTGCTGAAAGTGAGTTTCACTTCAAAGTGGAATTTAATTACATTCGCGCCTGCCTACCCGCGTTCCCCTCCCCATTTCCTTATTTCTCCCGGTCGCCCTTCGGTTCGCCCTGTTTCTTCCTCTTCTCTCACTCTCTCCCTCTTCCCATTCCTCCGCCGGTCCCACGTCTTACTTCCTCCTATTTCCCTCGATCACTTCTCCCCGCTGTAACTAGTTGCTAGTCCGCTCCTCATTGCTCGCCGACGCATCCCGAGGTCTTCGCTTTCGAATAAAAATATTTAAATTTCGCTGCCACGTTCAGCGGAAATTATTGCTCTCGTCGACTACGACGCAGCTACTTTTCGTTATATCGTCGGTTATCCGCGCACCGAATTACGTCCGTCCCTTGCCTCCCACCCGCCCCCAATACGCTGTTTACAGCGCGAGCGGATATTCAAATGCCGGCGCGATTATATCCTTCCGTCTGGGCTTAGTCGTGCATCATCGTCAGAGGTCGAGACAAGCCTCATCTCTCCCCCTTTTTTTTTTTTGCCTTCTCGTAATGCCCGGTCGAAGCAATTGCCTTCTTTCCTTTGAGATAACCGCTCCCCCTTCCCTTTTGCTGCCTCATCTCGTGATTAATTTCGCGGAGTCCGTTCCCTCCCCTCTTCCGTCCCTTTGGAAAGCAGGTGCTCCGGAGAGTCTCTTTGCTCGCTTCATCGTTCGATGAAAACGTCTGAAGACGCCGCGGATTATGAGCTTCGCGGCTCTCGTAGATGTACAGGGTGTTCAGGGTTATCCACACTTTCCTTTTTTATTTCTTCGATTATTTTAGAATTGACCTTTCTTCAACAAAATGTCAAGCTATCAATGGGTCTTCTGCATGATAAAAATATAAAGAAGACTTTGAAGTGTTTCGTTTCACGGGAGCGAGTAAATAACAAACATGAGTTCCTTGTGTTCAATTTCAGTTAAACTTTGTTCCAATAAATATGTAATTTGCCATTTTGTTGTGATTTAAACATTTAAAGCCAAATGTTGAAACGTTATTAAAAAGTGTGGTAAATACTCGACACACCCTGTGTGTATCGCAAAGTTCGTTTCAGCACGCTAACGAGAAGATGAAACGGCAGCGTTGAAATTACGCAAGCTTTCGCTTTAGATTGTTACACTCGCGGGCTGATTTTCAGGGGATTAAAACTGCACGAATCGGGTGGAAAAAGTAATGCGCGGCGAAGACGTAAAACGATCGTGCGGCAAAAGAGAGACGCGAATATCCCGCCCTGCGGCTAAAAATTACACAGATGCCCGTATTTTTATGGACAATGCGCCTATGCTTTTATCCCGCGACATAAAAATATAACGCGCGCGCCACGTTACGGTACACTTAGCTCCAGAGAGAATATGGTTTTCGTGCTTAATCCCTTAGGGACTGAAGCGTGCTATTTTTAAATTCCTTTATCGGCGATCTTTCAACTTTTTACGCTAGCGAATCGTCGGCCGCGCACAGTGCACCCTCACAATGCTTTCGCCAACCTTTCTCGCATTTCCATCAACGAGTGTAACATCAAAACAAAAAGACTTGAAAGCATTATTGTCGAATGCTTGTTGCGATATTATCTATCGCGAAGAAGATTGGCAAAAAGTCCGATTATCTACATGCCATTGCGTGTAACACATGCGTATTCTAATATGAAAAAAAGCTGTTTTAACGTTAGAAACTCACCTCTGCTGCTTCCGTCGGGTCCACGGAGGATGGTGCACTCCTCTATTGTGCCGAAGGCAGTAAACAACTGTCGGACATCGTCTTCAGTTTGTTGCTTGCTGAGCATACCAACGAACAGCTTTCTGTCTGCGGGTCGATGATGGCGCGTTGCGAAACGGAGGGGACAGAGAAAAAAAAAGAAAGAATGGCGTTAGTCAGTTTCCGTGTGCGGGCCAAGCGTTTGTATAGGCGTTAAAGAGATCTTGCGGCTAACACCGAGAACGACAAAGTTACACGGTTACACCAGCATCCACCATCCTAAAGGGAAGGAGGTTAGGGGTATATATAATATATAGATGTATATAATATATATAAAAACGTAACATATCCGTGTGTGCACGCGTACGGTATCTTCCACGCGCACGATTACACTCGTCAACGTGTACATCTAAACAGCACTGGGAACCGCGCAAGTGTATTGTACATGTACGTATGTATGTTATACTGTGTGTTTTCTGTGCGACGATAGTAACCCGAGAACAATCACGAAAACAAATATTATAACCGATAACAACGTAACATACATATGTAACAGTGGAAATGATATTCCAAGGGGGATGTGGGATGACGAAAATCATAATAACAAAGGTAAGGAAAATAATCCAACGAATGTTGATCTACGACCTGCACCAATGCGGAAAAACGGATGACAAACGGGGGATCGCGATAAATCAGAGAGGATATTAAGCGACCCAATTGTAGCTGATACTCGTCGACGGTGATCCGCGTCGAGTTAATCGTGTCCCTCTGATTTTCTTAACGGACGTAAAAGCAATCCCGCTGAACCGCTAGCTGTTTAGCGAATGTAACGCGCACCCTCGAGATGGATCACCGCCACACGAAGTTTAACATTGAATGCTTACTATGTTCTGCAGCTATTTCTAAGTTTCGCGCGGAAAGATAAATGAGAAGTAACGGGTGGAAGCGCGCGAGAGATGTTTCTTTTAAGTTAAAATATAGTCTTATCGGTAGCTGTAGCGGTATTCAGATCCGATTAAGAATCTTTTGTCATTGTAATCTCTGAAGATAAATTTTTGTATCGCTTGTTTTTAAGCTGGATGCAACGTATTTATCTAAAATCAAGAGTTTTACAATTTAATGTTGCTATGAAAAATATTTTCAATTTTCAGTATAAGTTAAATTTATCACAAAATAATTACAATATTTATACGTCACAAACAAAATTTTGACACATTAACGTAATACACAGTAACGTAACAATTAATATAAGTTTGTTAGAAATATCTGCACTGTGTGTGTGTGTGTGTGTGTGTTTTCAGCGTATGTATGTGTATATGTATGTAATATCCCCGTGTAATATCGATAATATACGATCATGGCTGTGCGAGATTTACAATAAATAGGATAACACGGAAAAATGTAAAGTTAAATGAATCGGAATGATTGCGGAACGGAAGTGATGATTGGTTGGAGAGCAATTTGGTTTGATTGTCGAGAAATAAGGATATATCATAAAACTGTTATATATAGAATCAAATCTAAGTAATACAATAAGATAAATATGTAGCTCACATCATAATCAGAAAATATGTACAGAGGTGATAAAAAACACATCGACAACGAACGAGACAACACATCCAACGAGCGAGCCACTATTGTATGGTCATATATAGCTGTAAAGAGCGGTATATATATATATATGATATATATGATATATATGATATATATAATATATATAATTTATACGATCAAGATGGTCGTCCACACGAATATGGATATGAGGTCAGACGGGGGGGGGGGGGGGGTTCGGGGGGGTAAGACGACGGGGCTTTGGGCTCAGAAACGTACAATATACTCGGCACTTTAGAGCAAGGGGGAGAGGGGGGTGGGGGTTCGTTGCTGTCGTACGGTCGGTAGACGCTCTAAGACCGCGATTCTCTTATGTATTTCTGCATCTCTGCTCGGTCCATTGTGCCGGTGTCTGTAGAATTCTAAGAGCGTCCACACCACGCACGCCCCGTCGTAACGAGGCTTCAATTAAGTGTGATGTAACGGCGGTGCGCAATAAACAGAGCAAAAAAAACACGAAACGACAGGTTTACGGCTACAGGTTTCAGTCACGCACGTGGGTTACGCACAACACTTTGTCTATAATACCTTCTGTATGCGCAAAACGATGCGTGTCGTGCCGGATGAGAGAAACGGATGAGAGGGGAGAATGACGAGACTGATACAGAGGAGCCCAATAGCAAGTTTCATTTTCACGGCACGGATAAGCAGTGCGCGCGATCGAAGAGCGTGCGAATCGTCGTCGTCTTTTGAATTTTCAGCAGAGAAAATTTTGTCAGCGAGGGAATTTTTCACATTTTCCACATCGTACGAGTCCAATCGATCGAACCAATTGTTTCAGCCAATCAAGAGAGTTCACGGATATACATACATTTGAGAATGCTGCATTCTGAGTGTATGATCAGTACACAAGAGTCCTAATGAGTCGCGCGTGTGTACGTAGGAAGCCTCCGAGACGGCCGTGTAGAAGCTCGAAACGTTTTGCGAGAGAATTTGGACGAGCACCGTGCACTTTGTGCGAATTTAGCCTCCTCCGAGGATGGATATATATACCGGCCGCACTAAGTCGGGCTAAGGAATAGCGGTTTCGTGAGGAAATGCTGGGAGTTTGGTGGTTCAAACACTAGCGAGCGGCAAAATGAACTTTGCGGCGGGCTGTGCTGGCTGAATCAGCGGTGACGGCGGTGATTGGGAGGAGAGAGGAGGGAGAGAGGACCGGGTGGGTACAGTGGAGCCGTTTCTTTTTCCATATTCTGTTCTCATCTCTCTTTTCATCGAAGGGGGGAAAGTTTCTCTTTTCTGCCGATTTGCGGAGAAGAAGAATAGAGGTACTGGAAGGAAGCTAGCTATCTCCTGGAAGTCGAAGTTACCTTCAGCGGCCGCCACCGGTGCCTCCTACTTCCAGAAGATGGCACAGGCGCTCCCGTCGTCCATCATGCACTCTGGAATACAGAACAGAAACAAAGAAATGGCATTGGACCCAAAATACACTGTTCGTCGTCTATATGAATCCTCGCAACTTTCAATTCGATCTTAGACTCGCCCCAACTGGGAATCGTACCGATGCGCTTCTTCGCGCAGTCGCACGATACAGGGCATTTCTTTCGATCGGACCTTCTGCGTGATGAATACGACACAACCTATCAGATTATAAAAAAAAAAATTATGATCAGTAACAAGAATATCATTTGTGTAAGAATTTATGCTTGTAAGATATTAATAAGCCAAAACTAGTTTTTTCTTTTTTGCTCATCGACAGTTTGCTTTTTAATGGTTAATAATTTTTCATGTATCACACATTTCTATAGCACAAGATTGATCCCCATTAGAGTGAATATTCCACTCGGTTATTGTTAAATGGCAAGCATGAATATTTTTGAGTTTAATAGCGATGGTGAAATTAGATATTGTAATTACAGTAACCTAATTTTCATAATATGATATTATATTCGTGGATATAATGCAATCAGCTTAATAGACAATAATAATCACAGGAATTAAACTATCACGAAACATCAATGGGAACGGTAACAAGATTTGAAACTCATATTACGCTATTTGAAATAATGAAACCCGGATAATTTTCATAAGCAATACATCGATTTCAGCTAATTGCGAAACCTCGTAAAATTCCGATGATTGACGAACGCGGAATTTATTTCCAATTTCTGCAGGCAGTTTCACTCGGCTCTCTCTCTCTCTCTCACCTCTCTCTTTATTGTCGGTGAATTAAATAAAACAACTTTACAACGCGCCAGACAATGATGTTTTCGCGAACGACACCACGCCGACGTTAGGGGGAGGAGGGTTTACGTTTACGTTTTTCCGGTTAGATCGCAACCGCATCCCGAGCGACGCTCTGTTTTCGATCTACCGCATTTCCCGCGTGAATGAGCTTAATGACGCGTTTCGCGCGGGGGTTATGGAGACGCAAAATTGGCGAGCCGAGTTAAAAGGTCGTTGCCGCGGATGCTAGACGCGAGCTCATTCCGAGAGATGCCCCGGACTTGCACCTTCCAGCCGAGCTCCGGGGCACATTTAAGGATTTGTCTCGGGAAATTAGATTCTCGCCTGACTTGCAGCCTCGTTGCATCCCCGCTTTCCGCAGATTCTTCCCCGTTCCCTGCCTCCCCCTCACTAGGGCGATCCCCCATCCGCCCCGATTCCCTTCGGCGTATCACAACGTTCTCTCCGTCGACGAATATCCACCGTCCGTCTTTAGCCCCGGGTACTTTTCGTCGGGAGTTCGCTCCCATTGTCGCGCGCCAGGACACTTCGTGGGGACCAAGAATTGGACCTTTGTCGTCGGAGCTAAGTGTTAACGCGCCCTTCGTGTCCTCTTTCCTCCGGCTCGCCGTGCGGAAGCAAAGGAAGAATTAACTCTCGGGAAATTATCTTCTCGCCGGACGACGACGGGAACAAAGCGGACGTTTCGTTTGACGCGTAGCACGGCGCGGATGATACTCGAACCGCATTCATTTTTGTGATAACGAGCATTCCGAATTGCCGCGGATTTCAGTCGAACAGCAATTGTCGAATTGTTGTTAATTGCGGTTAATATATTTCTGCTTTTATCAATAAACAACAATTAATAAATCGATATGTATTTGAAAAAATAAATTTAAAATTGAAAATACATCTGTCGCCAATTTTTATAGAAAATATATTGAAAGCAAGATGAAAGTGCTGAAAGATAACTCGAATTAAATCGCCGAAATATTTGACTAAATTTATTTTTCAAACTATTTCTCTTCACTAGTAACTAGATTTAGTTAGGTACTGAAATAAGATCAAGTCAAGCGATGAATATCCAAATAAATTCTTTTCGCGAGATCCATCCCCGAACGAATACCGTAATAAACAAGGTTGTTTCACCAGCGCGCTTGTAATTTTCATGTTTCCCCGTCACGTATCTCGCAAGTGAACTAACTTCACGAATATTCCAGCGCGCCGTAAAATGAAACTGCAGTTACAAATCCAGCGAGTAAGTTCGCGCTTGCTCTACGACGGCGGCGGTACCGTCATCCGTCGTTTCTCCTCCGTAAGAAGAAGCACGAAGACGGACTCTTATAATCCACGAGGATTTCTCTCGGACGGGTTTAAGACCAGTCCACGTCACGTCAGCCGAACTTGGCAGCGACGCGAGAAGAGGCGGCGGCCATGGAAGAGCACTCCTCCCCCGAACCCGATATTCCGGGATACGTTTATCTACGACGAAGAGTCGTAGTAGTAGGGCGAATGATGGCGGTAGGGAGCGAGGTGGCTCGCCGAGGGATCGAAACTTATCTACTTGCTCAACTAGCTCCGGTACAGCGGCAGCACCCACCCTTATCCAGTCGTAGAAACTTCGGCCGCCCCGAGTCGGCGGGCCAACTTCCGCGCGGAGAGATACGCATTTCTCAAATCTGTTCTCGTCGCTGTAAACTTAATTCCGGCTGCTTCGATGCCACTATCGCGCGCGCGCGCGCGCGCGGCGGTCTTACCATCGACGGTGAAAAATGTTTCGAGAAGAAGCTTGGCTTCATCGGCGGGATCTCTTCGCTCGAGCGGCTCTTCCGTCGAGTTACTTTCGCGGTAAGCGTATCTCCGGCGATAAGAGCCGGAAAAGATAAATGCAATCCGTTCATGCGAGTTACGGCGGTGAAATTGCAGTCGACATTGCGAAGGGTACCGCGTTTGTAAACAGACAATTGTTTGTACATTCGATGTGTCAAATTTGTAAACGCCAGCGAAAACAAAAGATAGAGTCAAATTCGATATGAAATACCCTTTGGATCGTTTTTAATGGCTCGCCGCGCAATACGCAGATAGATTTATCGCGCAAACACTATCTCGCGCGCGTAAGTTCCGGGGCACGCGATACGAGGACGCGATACCGCGGGACAAGCTGCGGACGACGGCGCCATTTCCGCAGTTCCAGCGTCGCAGCGCCTCGCAATTAAAGCCTGATTTATCTTTTGTTACCGCTAACAGGACGTTACTTTGCCAAGCCGTCGTCGTCCGCGCGCCAGTCGTTGCAGAAGGAATCTATAAAATGATGTAATTAAGCCGCTCGTCCGGGCTGCGAAATGCAGGCGTAAAGGGCAGTCATTAACGCGGAAAAAGGCGAACGCGAGCCCTCCCTTGGAACAATGAAACCGTTCTCGATGGCTGGAAGCGAGGAGCGGTTATAGGCATCGCTATCTTAAAATGTCACTTTATGAATGTGAAGCGACGAGAAGCGCGTATCCCTGCCTTCGTTCCCGCCCTTTCAATGGAGGCATCCCCGAAGAAGTTATATCGATCTTGCCTGCCTGAACGCAACGCCTTCTCACGTGATAAAATCGGCAAAAAGTGATTATACCAGATATCCGACCTACTTGCAGCGGCTTCACGTGATTCGATTGTATCTAAATCTGTTTCTAGATCGAGTTGAAGTTTTTAGAAACCCATTTGTGTGCGCGAAGAAGAGTTTATTTGCGGACTAAAGCGAAATGAATCGCCGCTGACGAGGTATTCAGGTGACTTAAACGCGCGCACTCTGATTGTTACCGGATAATCCTGTAATATTGTTAATTACGAGAAGAACGCGGTCAGAAGCCCCGGGAGATCGGTAAAATGTAATGACCCGCTGTCTGCGAAATAGTTCGATTCAAATTGAGGTTCGGATGACACGAGGATCGCGTCATACGACGTTGTAAAGCAGATTACGCAACAGCATCGGACTTGTAATTGTGCGACCGAGGATTTGGCCGTGATCCGGAGCCGTTATCCCAGCGAACTACATGACGTCATTAACATCTGTTTCGTGGGAAGGAGCCACGATGAGGGTCATGTCAACGGCCACGAAGGATCGTAAAGATCGCGTCGGGATGGTTGTTAAGGAAGATAGCGGCGGGGGGGACGGAGAGAGCGAGAGCGAGCGAGAGCGAGCGAGAGAGAGTGTGAGACGCGAAGATGAAGTGGCGGAAACTATCTTGCACGACCGTACGCGACGGAGGATAGAGACGCGCGATGCCGACGCCGAGGGAGACGGCGGCTCGACGACGGCGTTGCCGAAGTTCAGTAACCCCCTGATTGAACTCTCTCTGCGACTACGTGGATACAGCGTTTCTACATAGGTATATACGCGCCGCAGAAGCAGCGGCGGCGGCAGCCACGGCGCACCGTGCTCAGGATCACTCCTGCATCCGCGTCAAGCCGAGGCTTTGTGGGGCCACACGGAGGCAGGCGACCGGAGATTACAATGGCATCTCCTCCAGATTAGCATATGAATTACGATCCCCCTCATCTGCTGCTTCCCTTCGCCGCCCCCGTACCCTCGTACCCTTCTTCAACGTATCCCGGTCTAACGCCCAGCCGCCCTGCGCGTATTCCCCCCGCCCTCCCCGCAATTTCTTCCTTCCCGTTTCTATATGTCTCTCTCGCTCTCGCTCTCTTTATCCCCCTTGTTCATTCGTATATGTGTGTGTATATATATATATATATATATATATATATATATGTGTGTGTGTGTGTGTGTGTGTACCACTCTCTCCTCCTTCATCTCGGCGCGCTCCTTGCGCGAGAATCCTGCTCGCCTTCGTCGAAACGGAGGACTATCCGAAGGACTTCGGGAGTAGTTGCCGGTTCGCCGGGAACGTTGTCCCCGGTGTGGCGCGGACTTTGCGAATGGTAACGAAGGGGGCCCCAACGGCTCTTAGCCTTCGGGAATTCCCGGAGCTTCCCTGCTATTTACATGCATCGGAAGCGATGCCGGGAGCTTCGACGATGGCGCTCGCCGAACGGATGGAACGGTATCGATCGGTTACACACACACACACACACACGCGCACACATACACACATACGACCCGCCTCTGAAGATAAATACCATATTTTTAATTAAATCGTGGCTCCGATGGTACGAGCTGATATTTGCCGAGGTGCTTTATAAAAATTAACGCATTTGGACTGAACGAGCGAGCGAGCGAGCGAGCGCGCGAAAGATGAACGAGCGTCAGATTTTTGCACGAGATACAATTTTATAACGCTCGCGTCGTTTGGAGATCGTGTTTTCAAACGATAATACCGACGAAATGGGATAGATACGCAGGATTACAATGTGTGCGCGCGCACGCAATAGTGGGCGAAAATACGAGGCGAGCGTTTAACAGTAGCAACAGCGCGAGCGACGACTCATTAAAAACGATAGTCGATCGACAATTTGTCTCTCGATTATCTGTAGTCTCGTCATACATACGTGAAGCGTCCCCCCGTTATCCTACCGTGACGCGAAATTTATGACCCGCGGCCATCGCGCGGCGATAAGAGAATGTCAACATGACAACCGGGCGCGCGCGCGCGCGCGCCACCACCAGCTGTAAAATTCCACGTAATTAATAAAATTGGCCCTTGGCGAAAGGGGCATGGTTTGCACGGGGGAAGATACGGCGGGCGCGAAGAGCCGTGCGCGACAATTCTGTGGAGAACGAGCCGATGGATATCAGCGCGGCTCGGTGGGAGGTGCCGCGGTGTACATTTTTTATCGTCAAGTCTATCGCGTCGGAGGCGCGAGTATGAATTTTATACGACGGACGTGTTATCGCGACTCACTATTACGGCGAATTATCTGTGTCGTTTATTACATAGTTTTTCTGTACGCGATTGACGTAAAATATAACGCTATTAAAGATATCGAGTACATTTCGCGCAGAATAGAATTGTTTTTTCATATCAAGGATATTTTTAGTACAAAATACGTAATAATTTTATTACTTGTTCGTCGTGAATCGAATTTGCATGTAAAGTATTTAATTTTTTATTACTGTTTATTCTTGAGTTTCTAGAATAATGTGTTTTGATTTTTTTGCATCGTATTAATCCCCCCTTTTTACTTTTCTAATGTAAAAATAAAAATACTGTGGAATAAAAAGTATAAATATTATTTTGAGAGCGTTAAGATTCTTCTAATCATTACTTTGCGATATATAAAATTTCAATAAATGTTGATATTGGATCGATTGTTTGTTCTTACCTCCGCGGTTTTCACTGTCCGCCGGCTTCACTTGAATAGGACGGTTCATCTGTAACAAAAATAAAAATGACACGTTAGTCGTGCTGCAATACGCTGACGTTGATACCTACAATATTTCTTATATTTACACGCAGCCACATATACACACACGCGCACACAGATTTTCGTCTTTCTACCTCTACCTTTTATTCCATCCAAAGAGGATAGAAAATGGAGTAAGAAGAACGAAAGCGCGCGGTGACGAAGAGCGAAACTAGCGGGCAAGAGGCGAAAATATCCAGTTTGCCGAGAAAGCGGAAGTATCGTTATTTGTCCGGCATGTGTGCGCTCGTCCTTCGCGTCACTTCGGCCCGTTCAAACACCATCAGTGGTTGCGAGAGCTACCTCTGCCGTTGACAGTTCTGGCTGTCAGAGTGCGCGTGGACGTTCGCGAGTAAGAGCGCAAGGGACGCGGAATGAGAGGACGGAACGAGAGTGACAGAAGCGCTCGAGAGAAAGGACAAGGCGAAGAGAGGAGCGAAGCCATGGGGCTCTCATCCCACAGTTGTGGGTTACGAAAGCACGGAACCCGTCACTCGTCCTTCCGCCGCGGTCCCGGCAGAAGTCCTTTGGACCGCTGCGGATGGGTCGGGATCCCAACGAACAAATAACATTGTTTATTTCTCGGACGGGTCGCACCGCCGCAGCGCGTTCCAGTTCGCTCCTGGGGGGATGAGGATGCATGATTCATGACGTAGGGGACACAAGACCGTACTTCGATCCCGACTACATCCCCCCCCCCCCCCCGTTCCCCGTCTCTCGCTCTATCACCGTCCGCCACCCCTGTCTTCCATCGACCTCACTCGGTCTTGAACTCTCTTCGCCACAATGCGTCCGCCCCTTCTTCCGCCACTTCCGTGTCTCTGACGACGCGAATGGTGCAGCCAACGGTGGCATTATCCTACTGCTAGCCTTGCAGGTCCTTTCTCTCTGACCAATTTTCCTCCGAGGATCACTGGACTGCCGCAAACGCGAAAGAGCTGCGAGACCTCACCAGGTTTGCCAGTGACACGATTTCGCCTTTCAAATATTTATACAATACGTGCATACGTGTGCTGTGTTGAAGTCCTTGTGCCAGAAAAGAAGACAATGTATGTATATGTGGATGTAATTATTATCGAAGCAAGTTAAAAAAGAATGAAGTTCCGGCATAAAGTCGCGCTATAACATATTGCGGTGATTTCAACGGAAATCTCGATCATAAAACTTTTATTCTATTAAAGTTTCTTTGCGATATATAATGCCTTCAACGCAGTGTCTTCTATTGCACAATGTACAATCCATCGTTTAAAAGTATTAATATCTTGAAAAAATTAACGTTTATTTTTCATACAATTCTAACGTAAAAGTGTCTTTGTATATCCAATTGTGGCGCATGACTAAAAAAAAAAAGAAATATGTAGCGGGATATAGACTGGAAAATCTGGTTTTCCAACGCGAACGTGTACAACTGGACATTGCGACCATCTGTCTTCTGACTTGCTGTTTCCTTTTTTTTTTTCCATTACACGGTTCCATAAGAATCGCAAGGGAAAGGTGCGCGATGCGATGGGATGGAAACGTGCTCGGCAACCCCGAAAGTTTTTTTTTTCTGCGCGCATGCACGCCGGACACAAAGAGGAGCGACATTACACGGTCGGGGTCAGTGCCACGATCACGTAGATATTATACAAAGTGCATGTATGCGCGAGCATGGGTTCCGGGTTCATGGCGCTCTCCTCTTTTCCCCGAGATCGATATAGCGTATCATCGGCGGCCTATACACACCGCCGTTACGTGTGGAAAGAAATATTTCAACGCGGCGTCGCATCACGTCGCGCTCGTGTCAGACGAGTCACGAAGCGGATGGAAAACGCGAGATTGGAAGATCCGAGTAAGAGGGAATGGGGGGAGCGCGCGATTGCACACGTTTCTCTCGAACGTACGGCAATTAACGGCGTCTCGGGGGATCGAAATTCTCCGCGCTATCGATTAATCTGGCGATACGCGACCGCCAGGCGGTAATTACTCGCGACTCTGTGAGGCGGGTCGCCATTAACTCTTTAATATTTCATATAGCGGCGGCTGTACGTCCGGTCGCGATTCCCGAGACCGACGCTACGCGAGGGACGACGGAAGAAGAGAAAGCGGTCGTGACGACAAGCGGGATAGCGCGGAAGGCAAAGGAGGGAGAGGAAGATGGGGACAAAGCGAAAGAGAGGGAGAGAGAGAAAGAGAGAGAGAGAGATAGAGAGAGAGAAAGTAGGAGACAGCGGGAGGGGGAAGGTCACTTTAAGCACTGTCCGCTGGTCAGGAAATTAAACTTTGAGTCGAGAACTGGCCATTAGGCGTTTGTTGTTGCCCCGTTGTCAGGGGAACCCGGCGTCCGTATAGATACCGGAACCGAGATACGACGTTCCGTCTCTCCCGCCTTGTTTCTCCGGACGAGTTTAACGCTGAATGCATCGTGTAAATGTCACTTACGACCCGAGGGATCTTGCACCAGTCAATAACGATCAGCGGGAGCGAGACTTCTCGCTCAGACAAACCGTGCTTCGTGTCGGTTGAGATGCGCCGATTAACATGGTCGGCTATTAACTACCGCGTAACCGCGCTGCGCTCGGCGGTAGTTAGTCGATTGGAGCAGCGGGGCGATGTCAATTAGCAGTGAGTACGGTATCGCGGCGAGATATCGCCCCCGAGATACACTTCAGCTCCGCCGTGCTCTCGGCGCGGCGCGTGTCGCAAGAATTATTGAAAAATAATCCGCGCGATTTGCCGCGCGACGTCGAGTGGCGCGGCGGCGGGACGCGACGGATGCTCCCGGAAGCGAGGCGTTATTAAAATTGAAAAGTTAATACTTTGCGCGTACTAATTGGCTGCGACGCTTGTTGAATACATTGACGCGCGTTATCTTCGGCAAAGGAATTTTAGATTAAAGTTAACACGTGGCAGAACATTGCACGTGCCGCACGCATTATATGCAAAACGGATGAACGAAGGCGGATAGTTCCAGGCTGCCTCATGCATAAAAGTCGTTTTGGGTTCGCGATTAACTCTCGTCCTTTTTCAAACGCCGCTCAGGAGGAAGCTGGATAATTAAGTACGTTTCCAGCGGTACATTGTCGTGCTTTCGTACAGAAAAAGACAAAATGATGCGGCGAGGAGGTGGGGGGGGGGGGAGAGGGGAGAAGGAAAGCACGGAGAAAAAGCCGCACCTCTATTTAACGATCGCGTTACGATCGAGCGTCGACCCTTTGGCAATTTGTGTCATCAGCCGCGTGCACTTGGAAAATCGATCCCCTTGAGAGGCACCGCTCAAGATGGATGGTAATAAGTAAATGTGTTTGCTGAGCCCCGAGCGCGCATCACGAGCAATTAATTAAGCTCGATTATCTATGTACACTGCGGGAAAGTGCGCCGTCTCGCTGCCGGTAGATGCTGAATGATAGCCACGCGCGCGGCAAATGCGCCGAATGATAATGCCGCGGTCTGCTCGCGATGAAACTTTGCGCCACCAAACTGGCGACAGAATTTCTCTACGTGTAATCTAAAATATTTGTTTCCTATTTCTTTTTTCTCTTCATACAATAATCCCCGAGACTCTGAATGTAACGCTGAACGCGATTGAAAACGCCGAGAATACGCTTTGACTAAAAATAGCGCGAGCTCGCTGGCGGAGAATCTCGATTATCTCAATTTATGCCCGTTGATAAACCGAGTCTCTTCTTTTCAGGGTGAGTACACGCGGCTTTCGAGAAAGCCACGCAAAATCCAGATAGAGGATGGGCGCAGGCTGATAACCGCCGAATTGAATGGTGAATGCCGTTTCGGAAATTGAATAAGCTATCGTGCCAGGGCTGAGCTGCCGAGTGGCGCGCTGCCGGTATTTGACCTGGCTGCGTGCAATCAATGTACTGATTGGAGATAAGGGCCCGCCCTGTAGCCCCCGGCATCCTCTCCGGCATGATTTATATACGCATGGTCTTTACCGGCGATGTATTCATTACTTGATTACCCATCGGCAAGTTAATACTGATCGCGATTATGTATCGGGACAAATATTTGTATCTCCTCCGTGAGAAATATTCACGTTTATAATTTTTTTCTATATCCTCGCAAAAATGCTGTTCTAATATCACTAATTAATCCCGTTATTAGCGAATTTAACGAATTTTTTTTTGTTTTGACCATGTTGCATACTTGGAAACTTACAATTAACCCCGTGGATTGTGGATTTTTGTGAATAATTTCATTAGCCGAAGACGTTCGCAAAGTACGTCGAAGACGCGATTGGGCCGCTACAAAGCTCCCGACATTTTCGTTACATAATTCAGTTATTCTAATTAGTATGGTTGCGTTCGTGAGTGCCTGGCTCAAGTTAACTCGAATAATCCTTCGCGTGGATATCAAGCGGGAAACTGCATGCTAATAGCGCGAAATCTGCGCTCGCGGTCGTGCCCGTTAATACGGCTAATTTGTCGACTGCTTCGGAGCGAATGCCAGTCCTCTCCGTGCTTGCTGTCGGATGCTGCGTGGGAGATACCAAAGCGCGGCGGGAAATGCGGAAAGAGGATGAGCTGCCAGCAAGCAGATTACATCTAAATGGATCTCGGCCGAGATCTAATTGGCAAATTAATTGCAACCCGAAATTAATTCCGCCGCTTCGACAATTGATATTTGATGTACCGTTTGTTGCCGA